>NC_054841.1:25890746-26502135 GCF_018345385.1 Vulpes lagopus
CACACAGTAAAATAAGCCCAGATTTAGCGGCAGAGGCCTTGGATTATCCTGGCATCACAGATTTAGCTGAGTGACCTGAAGTAAGTCACCAAACCTCTCTGATCCAGTTTTTAAAATTTTTTTCCTGATCCAGTTTTCTCATCCCAAAATCAGGGGCCGATGGTCTGAATTCAGATATGCACTCAACAAATACATAGACCACATCGTGCTAGCCACTGGGAGCCCGAGCCAGCACCACACGAGTGAGTTGAATGCTAGTGAGCGCTGAAAATAAGGCCGGGGTAGGGATGAGAAGTGCTGGACAGGTTATATTCAGAAGGACATCCAGGACAGTGTGGATGGGGCAACAAGGCAGATCCCCAACCCCAGCAGGGAAGATCTTGCCCCTCACTCCCGGAAACAGACATTTGACAGCGTCCAGAGATTTGGGGTTGTTGCCCTGGTGGGCGGGTGCTGCTGACATCCTGGGGCCCATGGGGCAGCCCTGAAACAAAGGGGTGACCGAGGGATCCCTGGGTGGCTCAGCGGCCGGGCGTCTGCCTGCAGCCCAGGGCGTGATCCCAGTCTCAGGGATCAGGTCCCGCATCAGGCTCCCTGCGAGGAGCCTGCTTCTCCCCCTGCCTATGTCTCTGCCTCTCTCTCTCAATCTCTCTCTCTCTGTCTCTCATGAATAAATAAAGTCTTAGAGAAAAAAAAAGGAGTGACCAGACTCCCAACATCACTAGTGCCTTGCTGGGCCACTGCAAAGCCTTTGGCTTTTGCTCCAAGTGATCTGGAAGCCGAGGGAGGGTTTTAAGCAGAAGGAAGGTATGACCCGACTAGGTGGAAAATGGGCCGTATCAGGGCGAGAGATAGCGGATGTCCCCTTAGATGCCGGCATAAGGACAACTCAGCTGCTCCCCCAGCCCACAGCTAGTCCTGTGAGTGGCCACAGGTGCCACATACACAGCAGCAAGCAGGGCAGACCCGGGCCTGCCCTCACTGGGCCTATATTCCCCTGTGGGGGGCAGAGGGGGAGGGAACAAGTGGACAAAGCCACGCTCTGTTCAGGGCACAAAAGGCTCCCCCCATCTCACTTGGGACAAGCTGCAGAGTCCACAGGCCCTGCCTGGCCCCTCACCACTCTTTCCGGTCCTATGCTCCTTCTCACTCTCATGGCCTTGGAACACACTGGGGCAGGGCAGGGTGTGCTGGTGCTGGCCTCTCCTGGGGGGGGGGGGGTGGCAATGCTCATCCCTCTGCTTAGATGCTTCCCTGTTTTTGTGACCCTTCCCATACATTACCTCCTTACCAAGGCTTCCTTGGCCCCCAACTGCACTGTCTAAACAGCTGTGACTTCAACCTTTATATTCTGACTCCATTTGCCCATCATCCTCCCATCCCTCCTTCCTTCCATCTATTTATTTGTTCATTCAGAAAATCCTCAATAAGTCTTACCTATGTGCCAGCCCCTGTGCTGAGTGCAGGGGGCCCAGGAGGGAATGAGACAGGGCCCCACCCACTCAGGTCCACTGAGGACAGATGGTATTAGTCACACAAGCACATTCCTGCAGCTGGAAGGGGAACTGTAAACTCAAGGTTCGGGAGCTGTGGGAGTATACATGGGAGTGCCTGGCACCGGCTGGGGTCCAGGAGGGCTTCTTTGAGGAAGCGGCTGCTTAGATGAGATTTGGAAGGGAGTAGGAAGTAAGCTGGTGAAGTGAGTGTGGGTGCTGTGATTAGGGGGCTGGACAGTGGACTGGAGCCCAGTCAGTGTGGAAGAGCATGGAGAGATTGGGAGGTGTGTGTGGCAGGGACAGGAGGTGAGGTCCAGAGGTGACTGGGAGCTCAATCATGTGAGGCCTGTGGACCAGGGTGAGGAGGGCAGGGGGAGAGTTGAGGCAGGGGGTAGTGGGAGCTAACTTCTATCCTGGCTCTTCTTGCTCTTGGAGAATGAACTGAAAGGGGTAAAGAGGTGAGGGAGGCAGCAGGGAGCCCAGTGAGAACTGTGCTATGGTTGTCCAGGATAAAGAGGATACTGTCCTTAGCCAGGAGGTAGCAGGGGAGATGAAAAGAAAGTTAGAGGTTAAATGGATGGCCCTGAAGGTAGAGTGAATGCAAGGCTAAGACCAAGGGAGAAGTCAAGCATTCATTCACCCACTGAGTTGTCCTTTGTTGGGTACTGAGGAGTCTGCTGGCCCAGGAGTCCCTCTCTCCATCTGTTCATCCATGAATCCACTTATCCATCCATCTATCCATCATCCATCCATCCAACTACCCACTCATCCAACCATCATCCATCCACCTGCCCATCCATCCATTCATCCATACATTCACCCATTCACACCCATCCATCTTTCTATTCTGTGCTTCTCAGCACCCACTGTGTATCAGACTGAGGTATCAGAAAGCCCAGCCTTCATCCAACTCTCACTGGGAATCCGGGAGTCTGGTTTCAGTTAGAGAATCTTAGCAAGGCTGGAAGGGGCCAGAGAGGTCAGAGGCCCGATGCCCTTGTTCCAGGAGCATCGTGGCCAGGAGAAGCTCAGGTCCCCGTCCATGGTTACATGGCCAAGAAGCAGGAGGATAGGGCCTGGAACCAGAGAGCCCCCATGCCTCCCACCATAGCCCCTTCACAGGTCTCCTAGAAGTCCTGCCTGGGACCTGTTAATCGCTAAAGAGGCCCCGCAGCTGGGAGGAAAGTAACCTTCCTGGGCCCACAGGCCCCTCCTTACAGCCTCCTTGTCCCACCCCTTATCCACCCCAATGGCTGCAGGAGGGGCCTGACTAGGAAAATGCTTCTGTGATGCCCAGAAGGCCCCTGGGATGCTGATTCATGGCTCACAAGAGCTGCCTGTTAAATATGCAGAGCTTGGCTATGGCCTGTGCCTGTCTCTTTAAGGAGGGCTTGGGCCTTCCAACCCAACCAGCATTCCCTGAGGACAGGAACCAGGCAGGTCTGGTGTCTCCCTGGGGTAGACCTAGTGACTCCAACCTGTTACGGCAGTCTGGAGGGGACCACAGGTCCCTGGGTACCTGGGAGGCACCCCCAGCTCAAAAGGGCCTTCCTTTTCCCAGGATCAGACCCCCAGGAAGGAAGGGAGCCTGGATTCCAGACCAGGCAATTGCACTCCAAAGCTTGGGTCCCTGGCACCTAGGAGGTCCTGGGCAAGGGTGACTTACTGTCCAGTTTGCCTGAGGCCAAGGGGGTAAACTAGGACAAGTTGGTCACTCTATTACGAGCACTCTATCAAGGCCAGAGCAATCCCCATGCTGATAGCTCTGTGGGGTGCAGATTCCTGGGTCCTAGGGGCTTCCCCACCTGGGGCAAGTGTGACCTTGGGCAGATCCTCTTCCATCTCCACAGCTGTGAGGCCAGGGCCACTGCTCTGCCTCCCTCCGGCCAGTGGGAGCTTCCAGGCTGCCTGGACTGATCCTTCATTTGAATTAGTTTCTGTGCACTGAGGTCAGATGTCCTTGGGGACCTCTGGATTGGCCAATGTGAGGAAGGGGATCCATCTATTCACCCAGCACAGGGCGTGGCACATAAGGGGTGCTCAGGGCATACTGAATGAATGCATGCATGCATAAATGAATGAACAAGAAAGTTTGCACAGAGCTGGCAAAACTGAAGCACCAGACCCATCTCTGACATCAAGAGGTCATCCTCAGGGGGAGGGGAGACAGAAGAAGAGGCGGTGCCCAGGGTGGCCCCGTTTTGACCTCCTGGGTTATCCTACTGCCAGCCAGGGGAACTTGGGAAGATCACTTTACTGCTCTGTGTCGATATTCCCGATCTGAAAACAGCATTCGAAATGACATCTTCCTTACAGGTGTTGAAAGAAGTAAATAAGCAAATGCATGGAGAGCCCGGCACCTGCACAATGGCAGTTCTTATTATTGCAATTGTTATGTGAGGGAAGCAGATGGGGGAGAGGGGAGAAGTTGCCAGGAGGAGGGGGCAGTGGCAAAGGGAGAGCCAGGAACCTGTAAGGGTGACCTTGGGGAAGACGTCTATCCTCTGTCTCCAGCTGGCGCAGAGGAAGTTAGAGGCAGTAGCTCTCGGGCCTCTGGGGTCTGCTGGGCTGAGTCTGCACAGAGTCTGCAGGAAGCTGAGATCCCTGCCTTGGGGACAAGGTAGAGTGAGGGAGTCTGGGAGGGGCCCTTCCTGGCAAAAGCCCGTCTGCCCTGCCCACAGCTCATCAGGGCCAGGGTTGGATCCAAGGGCAAATCACGCAACTGGTCACTGCTGAGCAGCCTCCAGCCTTGGCGTTGAGACCACACTTTGCAGGTGATAAATCCGCAGTAGCCGACGTTCACCAGCTACCTGAGCAGGGAGGTGGGGCAACCATTTCCTGTCCCAGAGCCACCTCTGCCCAGGCCCTGTCCCACACAGAGCTCCTTAGCCTCTTATCCGCCATAGGCAGAGGAGAACTGAGGCTCAGAAAGCCAGTGGGCCCCAGCAGAGCAGTCTCCCGGGGACACATGGGGACAGGGACAGATGACAGGGCTCCTCCCCAGGACACAGAGGCATTGGGCCTTATCACAGCCCACCACTCATGCTGGCTGGCCGACTGCCCTCAGGATCCCAGTGCCTGCCCTGTTCCGGGGTTCCCAGAAGCCCCATGGCCTAGCCTATTCATTGTGCAAAGGCCAAGGTGGCTCTGGCTGACTCCCCACACCCGGCCCAGGAACTGAAACCTGGGGACAGGGCTGACGGTGAGCTGACCAGGCGCAGGGCCTGCTGCCGCCCATGCTGGGCGGGCAGGGGTCCTGAGCCACTTCTGGGCACCTGCTCACTCACTCGGCCTCGCTTGCCATAATTATCCAGCCATCCCCTTCAAATGTACGGCAACCATAGCAACAGACAGATGTTCTGTCCCAGGCACAGTCCAAGTGAGCCAGGAGGCAGCACAAAATTTAACCCCTTCCAGCTCAGGCAGGCACAAGGACAAGAGTGGACTGTGGGCCCAGAGGCCCTGGCCAGACGCTCAGCCTTACGGGACCCCATCAGGTGGGACTAGGTAACTCCCAAAGGCCCATTCTTCTTAGACACTCACTTCCCTGCTTGCTCCCTTCCACCCTTTCTACTCACTTCTCCCTTCTCCCCGGAACCGAAAGGTAGTGGGAGGGACAGAGGTCCTATATGAGAGGCTGGGCCACGACCTGATCCTTGAGTGCTAGCTCTGGTGCAGGCTGGAGAGGGGACACAGCGTCAGGTGAGCCAAGCTGGGGTCCTGCCTTAGTTCTGCCTCTGATTTGCTGTGTGACCTTGGGCAAGTGACTCACCTTCTCTGAACCTCAGTTGCTGCCTCTGTACAATGAGGGGGGTAGATTCTCATTCCATAAATATTTATTGATTGTCTATTGTGCACCAGGCCTTATGGCAGGGAGGAGACTCCAGGGAACACGATACTAGGGGTGGGGGGGAGTTCACACCCCAGTGTCGAGATGAGGACACTGACAATAGGAGGGAACAGCACCTGGGCTGGCTGCCATTTTTGTTAAGTGCCGTGAAAGACCTAAATGTGCCCTCTAATGGAGGGTAAGAGGGAGTGGGGGCTGACCTGCTTCAGACAGGGGGTCAGGGAAGGCCTCTGAGGTGACACTTGAGCTGAGGCCCCAGGTGGAGTAAGAGCCAGCCATGCAGCACTAGGGGGAAGAGAATCCCTGGCAGGGGGACTGTGGGGGTGGTGTGTGAGCATGGCCTCTGCTGTCTGGGAGCAGCAAGAAGGCCCCAGTGGCCAGCAGGACATAACTGCAGAGGCAAGGGGACGGGAGACAGTCCCACAGTGCCCTGCGGGTGCACCCGCCCCAAGAAGGTTCTGAGCTGGGGTCACCTGGTCTGACTTCTGCAGTCTCAAGTCCTGGCTGTGATGTTTCCTGTCCCAGCCAGTCACCCTCAACTCCAGCAAGTCGGGCCTCTCCATGGGGCAGGGGACAATGGCTCCAGCTGCCCCCACAGTGGGCCCCTTGTTTGGTAGCTCACTCGTTGAGCTTGGCCCCGGAGGCTGCTGGGTTGAGCCAACACCTCTTGGCTCCTGACCCAACAGGGCCCCACCTGGGTTAGCTATTAATGAGCAGAGCACAGGTGAGCCCCAGGAGTGACCGAGAGGAGCCCCACCTGGGGAGGGGGCCCCACATCCCAGCAGGCCTGAATACAGTGCCACCTCTGGCACTTCCTTGTGTTGTGACCTTGGATAAGTCACTTAGCTTCTCTGAGCCTCCGCTGAGCCTCCTGGAAAAGGGTGTAGGAAGGCTTCTCCCCGGGCCCCTGCCCAGCCCACTCTCCTCTGGCTCACTTAGCTCTGGCTTCACCTGCTTCTTGGTGACACCTAGAGCTCAGCCCGTCTGGGGGCCTTTGCAATTCACTGCTTTCTCCACCTGAAACATTCTTCCTCAGGCTCAGTCTTCATATCCTGAGTCTGCTCTTGCTGCCTCCTCAAAGAGGCCTCCGGGACCACTCCAGCCAAAACAGAGCCACCCCATTACTCATTATCCCTATGGTACTTGATGTGCTCCTACTCCTTCTAGATTGTACTCCTTCATTCAACGCATATTTCCTCTGTGCCTGGCACTGTCCTAGGTGCTGGGGAGAGAGCAGAGGGCAATCACCGCCTACCCTTCCCAGAGGGCACAATTCTAGCAGGTGACACAGACAAAGACAAAGAAAGTGGTGAGAGGGTGGGGAATTCGGGGGCGGGGGGCTCACAGAGATAGGGGCAGGACCTGAAGGAGAGGCAGGGTCTGCAATCTGTGGGAAAGGTGTGGGGGCCAAGGCCCCTGAGGAGGCATGTCTTCACCATAGCTCTGTTCTTGGCGCCTCGCACACAGTAGGTGCTTAACGGAAGCCTGGCATTGCTGTCACAGCGAGTAGCTGAAGGAATGTGCTCTGCTGGGGAGCCCCTGGCCCACACAGGGGTCTGATGGCCCCGGTACAGGAGGAGCCGGCTGGAGAGCCTGTCTGTGGGCACAGAGAGGTGGTGAGAGCCAGCAGGGAAGGAAGAGGCAGGTCGGTGGCCGGGGCTAGTCTTCAGGGGTCTTCCGTGCCATGCAGGGAATGGGGACATTATCCTGAGGGCCAAGGGCGGCCGTTGAAGGTTTGGGTGAGTGGATGACATGATTAGATCCAGGCTTTTGATTTTTTTTTTTTAAAGATTTTATTCATTTATTCACGAGAGACACACAGAGAGAGGCAGAGACACAGGCAGAGAGCAGGTTCCCTGTGGGGAGCCCAATGTGGGACTCCATCCCAGGACCCCAGGGTCAAGACCTGAGCTGAAGGCCAGGACTCAACCACTGAGCCACCCAGGCATCCCTAGATCCAGGCTTTTTAAAGCCCTTCTGACCGCCTGGCCAGACCCTGTTCGAGACCCAAGGGAGGCCACAGGAGCATCTGAGCCCAGGACAAATCCCTGCCCACCTGGGAGGGGACGGCTATAAACACAGTAAGTAAAGTGCACAGTCTGTGAGACTGTGGTAAGTACTAAGGGGAAAGAGAGAAAATGGGGAGGAGACAGGGAGTGGCAGGTGGCAGGTTGAGATTGTGGCTAGGGCCCCAGGGAAGGCCTCCCCAGAAGGAGACTTCTGCCTGCGTGAATGCTGCCTGCTGCCACGGGAAGAATGTTCCAGGAAGCAAACACCCAGCAGCAGGAGCTGGAGTGGGGCAGACCTGAGCAAGAGGAGGGAGACGGCCCGAGGGCCGCACAGCTTGCAGGGCCTGAAGGTCTTCATGAGGACTGGGGCTTGTCTGCGTGCTCAGCCACTGTGGGGCAGCGAGCTCCCGAGGCTCTGTGGGACTCTCCTTGGAGCAGGGTCCCTCTGGCTGCCACGTGGAGAATAGACTGCAGGCAGCAGGGCAGGAGCAGGCCAACAGCAAGGCGGCTGGCTGGGGGAAGATCCGGATGAGGCTGGGCCAGGGGGAGGTGAGGGGCTGGCGAGGAGTGCTGGAAACAGAGATGAATCGAGAAATTGGAGCCAGCAGGACCTGCTGGTGCTGCCCATGTGGGATCACACACACACACACACACACACACACACACACACACACACTCACACGCACGCGCATGCACACATGCAGATGGAGCCAGAGCCCGAGTCCGGGAGGAAGGAGTTCAGGATGTCAGCCAGCGTTTGGCGTGGCCGTGGGAAGGCTGGAGTTGCCATTCACTGGGGTGAGGAAAGTTGCAGGTGGAACAGGTCAATGTGCAGATGTCAGGAGATCAGACGGGAACCAAGTCAGCTAGAGAGGCACCGAGGAGCTGCGGGGCTCCGGGGAGATGCCCAGGTGGGCAGTCTCGGCGTGGGGGTCGCCCGCAGAGAAGCCCTGGAAGGTGGATGGAAGAAGCCGGACCGGGGCCCTCCACCCACAGAGGTGGGGGGCAGATGGCAAAAGAAGCAGCAAAAGGGCCGAGGAGGAGCAGCCAAGGAAGTAGGAGGCAGATAGAACATTCCGACTGCCAGCAAGTAAAGCGGTGAAGGAGGTTTGGCCTCGTAGGCTGCTGCTGGCTGGTCCTGGGCAGCGAGGGCTGAGTGAAGGCACTGGTTTAGCCACATCGAGGTCCTTGGTCTCCTGGGAGGGGAGGTGAAAGGCTGAGGGGAGCGAGTTCGAGAGAGGAGAAGGGGCCGGCAGGAAAGACACTTTCAAGGAGCTCCCGTGGGAGGGGGCGGGGACTGCAGGGGAGGCAGTGTGGGCTCCAAGAGAAAACCCAGCAGATCGTGTGACTCGGTTGGTGTGTTGCCTGGGTTGAGTGGGCAGAGAGGGAAATGCTGATGAGTTCTAAGAGGGGAGAGTTGCTGGAGCAGGATCTCCGGGAACATAGAGGGGACACATCCCCGAATCATCCCGCTGACCCCAGGAGATGAGCGATGCTACCCTTTCCACTTTACAGGTGTGGAAACTGCAGCCCAGAGAGGGTTGGTTGCCCTGGCCCAGGTCACACAGCTAGGAGAGATGGCGAATCTCCACAACTCTGCCTTCCCCTTGATAGGTCGGGCTGTTATCCTACTTGACAGATAAGGCCCAAAGAGGTTCAGTCATTAGAAACAGCTCACAGAGCAGGTTAGTGGCTGGGTTAGGAGGTAGGTTTGATGCGAGGTTGAAGAAGGGGCAGCAGGAGGTGTCAGGAGTGACTCTGGCACCCAGAGCAGAATTATGGAGAAAACGAAGCTGAAAGAGCGGCTTCTCCCAGGGCTGGGGACTGGGGGAGAAGCAGGTTTTCAGAAGCTGCTGGGTTCAGTCTGGGAGGTGCACGGGTTTTCCCAAGCGTAAAGTGGGACATGGTGCTGACCTCACTGAGTCATTGACACTCAAATGAGTAGAGGTAGGTAAAGCCCTTCGAAGAGGGCCTAGCACCCAATAAATGCCAAGTAGTGTGTCGGCCCTCATTACTCTGAGTCTGGCTGGCTGGAAGCACAGTGGGACTTCCACCCAGAAATACGCACCAGCAGCTGGCTCATGGGTGAGCCTAGTAGGGCAAGAGGGCTGATGGGAAACTCAGGGCCACACAGACCCTTTGGGGTCCTTCCTGGACAAGCTCAGCTCCTGGATTATCCCTGGGTTTGAAGGCACAGCCTTCAAGGGACCCCGAGGGCCTTTAAGAAGCTCCAAGGGTGGAGCCTTTGGGGGAAAGACCTCTAGGAGCCACTAGAGGCTTCGGAGCAGGGGACGGATGGTTTTACTTCTCGAAGCATGAGGTCTTTGTCTATAGGATGGGTGGCCGGACTCTTGCCTTATAGAGATGCAGGGACCATAACATGTGCTGACTGAATCCTGGGACCGGAATTCAGGCAGGCAGGGTACCTACCTGCTCTGATCTCATTTGCTGTGTGGCCTTGAACTAGTAGCCTAACCTCTCTAGGCCTTAGCTGTAGAACCTGGATGATATAAGTGTTCCTGCAGACTGATGACTCCATCACCATTTACAGCTTCCCAATATCATTAGCTGGCAAATCCCCAGCTGCACCTGAGGAGTTTTTCAGCTTCGAAGGCCTGCTTCTCCCCAGAGCCAGCAGAATGCAAGGCACCCTGGGTCTGAAGGATCCCACTTTGGGGCAGCTCTGAGGTGTTGGCCTGTGTTTCATTGATCCAGGACAGAGAAGTTGTGGGGCCTATTTTCCAAGTGTCCTCATTTTATGGATAAGTAAACTGAGCCTCAGAGGAAACATAACTCACCTTACCCTCAGAGCCCTCCTCTTTTCCTTTTCTTTCTTTCTTTCTTTTTTTTTTTTCAGAGCCCTCCTCTTGCCACAACTCTCGGGTCACCCTGAGCTGCTGGCTCTTCGGGTGCAAATATCAGACCCTCAAGGGCATAGAGAAGCCTCTGCCCTGGTTCCCCCCCCCCCCCTTCAATCCCAGGCTGTGGCATCTCCTATGTGCCAGACCCTGTCCTGAGCACTGGGGACTGACCACTAAGAGGACTCAGATGGGGTCCTCACCTCCTCTGGTGGAAAAGATCATGTAAACAGAAACCCAGAAGTTAATGAGAAGAAGAGATTCATTCTGACCTAAGGATCCGGGGCAGCTTCCTGGAGGAGGAGGCACTGAGATGCATCTGGAATACCGGCCATCTTTAGAGCAACAGCCTCGGGCTTCAGGACATGGTCTTACAGTACCTTTCCAGTCTCCATTACCTTAGTCCATTTTAGAGATGAGAAGAGTGAGGATCAGAGAACTGTGACAGGTCCAGGGTCACATGCTTGGGAGAGGGGCCTGAGCCATTTCCTGGGCTGAAGAGGCAGGAGAAGACTCAACCCTGACAGCCTCAACCCAGGAGGCCCAGGTCTTCCCCTGGCCTGAGTGTCCCCAGCACCCAGTTTCACTTCCCAAAACACAGACCTATTTTGGATCCTGCTGACTTCCTTTCTCACTCATGGCCGTTCAGGCGCCGAGGACTGGGCAACCGTAGAATGGACCTGGTGCCCCTGGGCCTTTCTCAATGCCCCTCTTACACCACCGTCCTGGAGCCTTCTCCCTGCCGGGCGCGGGGCTCCTGGGGCGGGCCGAGACCGCAGGGGACTGGCGGGAGCTGCTCCCCCCACCGCCGGCTCCCAGTCCGCGCTCAGCCCGAGGCGCAGGGGTCCGAGCCCCACGGTGTCCCGGCCTCGTGACCTGGGCCAGCTCGGTCCTGAGCCTCCGTCTCCTCAACCTGTGACAGGAGATTAAGGCGGCCTCTCACCTTGTTAGAACCCCATGAATCTAATCGCGGTGGCCCGGACACCGCTGGTGATTCCAAGACTCTTGCCCTGGGGAAGCCGAAGCCCTGATGTGGGGTGAGACCATCCAGAAGGCGGGGAACGAGCAGTAGGGTAGGTCAACCAAACAGTGTCTTAGAAAGTGAGGTGACTTACAGAGAAAACGAAGCTGAGAAAGAGATGTGTGTGAGGTGGGAAAGGGCTTGTCATTTTTAAATAGAGTGGTCACAGGAGGCCTCCTGAGAAGGTGACATCTGATGACCTGGAGCGGGTGGTGGAGCTGGCCCTGCAGAATCCTGGGAAGGGTATAGCATGCGAATGATGTGACGCATGAACGCTGGCTCAGTGACACTCTGGGGGCCAGGGGGCCGGACAGGCACGGGAGGCCAGGGCATGAAGGCCTCCAGGGTCAAGGTCAGGACTTCACTCAGAGCCTAGGTGGGGAGCCACTAGAGGCTTCGGAGCAGGGGAGGGATGGTTTCCCTCCAGCTGTCTTATGGAGGGTATGCTGTGGGCCAGGGTGGGGGCGGGGAGAGGTGGGTGTAGCCATCCGGGTGGTGGTGTGGGCAGCAGCAGGGCCAGGACAGGTGTGGTCAGACTCTGCTTATATTTTGAAGGTGGAGCTGAAGGGATCTGCTGATAGATCTGGTGGCAGGGCAAGGGACAGGAGGGGGGAAGGTAAGGGTGACTCTAGGCTTTTTGACTGAGGCTGAGCAATGAGAAGAATGGAGTTCCTGTTTGCTGAGATGGGGAGACCTCCAGAGGACCAGACTTAGGAGTGGAAATCGGGAGCCCAGGCTTGGAGTGGTGACGTGGAGTCGGCAGATGGGCACTCAGGTCTGGGGGGGGGGGATAGAAGCAGGTGCCAGTGCCACCTCCCTGGCCTCCCGATCGCCCTCTGGCAGGCCCCTGTGGTGGATAGACCTCTCCAGTCCAATAGTTGCCTGTTGCTATGGCCTAGAGCCCAACTCCTGGCCTGGCCTGGCCCCAGCCCACCTCTCCATCCTCATCTCCCTTCAGCCTGTGGACCTTAGTTCATATCTTGGGCTGGCCTCGGGGCTTTGTACTTGCCCTGCTGCATTCTGGTCTGTGCCCTACCTGCTTGGTGCCCCTGGATGTGGCTCATCCTTGTTCTGGGCCTCAATTTCTCCATCTGTAAAAAGGGGGAGCATGGAGTCCTTGAGCCCTAATGAGGGTCCTTAAGTTTCCACACTTTGGAACTTTGGGAGCCATAGAGAAGCTACCCTTCTTTGCTCTGGTGAGACCCTGGGCAAGATGCTTCATGTTCCCCACCCACCTTGGTCTTACCTGCCTTCCAGGGTCTGTTGCAGGTGCTGGCTGCTGGAGGAGGGACACATGGTCCCTGGGACCATGTTCCTGGAGGAGAAGAACATTTCAGATGGAGCTATGTGGCCTGGGGCAAGACCTTCCCCACTCAGAACCTCACCTGCAGACTGGTGCTCATGCCTGCTGAGAGGTGCGGGGACAGCAGAACACCTGGCACACTACCCACTTGACAGTGTAGCTGGCCCAGCCGGCTCCCTGACAGCCAGGATGAGAGACTCAGCCCTGCCCTCACAGAGCTTGGCCAGCAGGCACCAGGCAAACCAAGTCAGGTACACCCCGGACCCCTCCCCAAGGGAGATGAGGGCTCTGGCAGTGTGTTCCACTGGCACCCACTGTCCTCAGCCTGCAAAGCCCACCTGTCCCAGGGCTTCCCCCCAGGACTCCACTCTGGCTAACAGCTCTAAGGATGAGTTGGAATCAATCAGGTGAACTCATGGCCAGAGGAGAAAGGTTTGGGCAAAGGCCGAGAGTGGGAGAGAGCGATTTGTCCAGGATCACATGACTTATGGGAGGAGCCTGAGCCCATTCCGAGGCCTCAGCAAATTCAAGGAAGCAAAGGAAGATCAGTGTATCTGGAATCTCCAGTGATGGCTGGTGGGGAAGGTTGGGGAGCCGGGGTCAGACCTCCTGAGTCAGTCATGGGCTTCCCAGTCTCAGGAAAGAAGTGATCTCAGAAACCATCCAACTCCTCATGATAGATGGGAAAACTGAAACTCAGTTGGGTAAGGGACATGACCAAGGTCAAAGCAAGTTGAGGCCGACGCAGGGTTAGAATCCGGGCTTTCTATCATCTGCCTGTGGCTCTTCCTGCATCTGGTGAGTGGCCCAAGAGAAGGGGGAGAAAATAAATTGTTGACTTAGCACCTGTGTAACACACACACACACACACACACACACACACACACACACACACACTCACACCCTTTATCGTGGGTCCCTGAGCCTTAAGCCAGAGCCAGAGCCCTGGGAATCCCTTCCAAACAAGAAAGGAACAGGAACCTAGCAGGTCATTTGATCCAGCCTCCTGCCACTGACCTCAAGGCTTCATACCACCATCTCATTTGAAATCCTCTGAATTCTATTATAGTGAATAGAAACCATAATCCCCATCTTGTAGATGAGCAAACCAAGGAGAGAAAATACAGCACTGACCTAAAGCCCCACCATAATCATCAGCCAAAGCTGTCTTGACTCCTAGTTTAGTGCTCTTTCCAAGGTTAGACATAGCACAGGTTTGAGCTACCTGGAGGAAGAAGTCCTTCCTATTGTCTAACTGAAATCTCTCCTGCTTTACTATGTCAGCTTCCCCTTGTTTGGATGCCTAAGGATGTGCAGAACCACTGGGAATCTGCCTCATGGTCCTTGACTATTATCATGGAGGTGACTAAGTAGGAGTAGGAGACTCAGAGTAGGAGACTCAGAGACACCCCCTGCCCCCCATGAATTGAAACCCAGGAAGCCCCTTTGCTTGGTGGGGTGGGGGAAATAGCCAGGCCATTTGCCGTTAGGGCCTTTCCTCTAAGGGAAGGTTCTGGGAAAACTCTGGAAAGAATTCCCCAGGGAAGAAGTCCTTCTGGATCACCCCAAGGACACACACTCTCCCCAGGACGCAGCTGCCCGGGAACTGAGCTCGTGGCTGGCAACCGGCAGAACCCAAGGCCTCAGATCCACCCCCGTGGCCAGAGGCGGCCTTGCGTTTCCTCCACACACATGCCTGTTCGACTTGCTTGTCAGAAACCACTCAACAAAATCCAATTTATGGAGCCAATACGAAGTGGGGGGGAAATGCCTCTAAACAAAAAATATCTTTTTCAAATCAAGGAGGAGGAAAGCTCGAGACCTGGACGTCTGGATGAGCAGGCCCCGTGCTAAGACCTGGACTCAAACCCCATGGAGGTCAGCTCGGGTGGGCCCTCGCATCTAGTTGGCGTCTTTCTCCAAAGAGATCTACGGCTCAGTGTGGCCAATATTTCCTGAGAAAGCTGAGGTCATGGGGATGCTGGCGGCAATGTACTGAGGGCCCACTGTGTGCCGGCCACTGTGCAAAGTGCCTCTATGTGGCCTGCTTCCCTTGAACCCTCACAGCCGCCCCATGAGGTAGGTGCAGCTATTGTCAACACCATATCGATGAGGAAACAAAAACGTAAAGAGGTTAAGTCATTTGGCCAAGGTTACACAGCTAGTGAGAGGGGATAGAACACTCGAATGTAGGTGGTGTCAAGACCCTCACCCTTGACATTTTGCTACAGAGATGACTGGCACCCAGCGGGGGCCTGAGGTGTGCAGAAGAGAGGAACAGAGGGGCAGAGTCAAGGATACTGGTTGAGGCAGCAGGAGGCTGATCTCCAGGCCCTGTGCTGCTGCCAACAGCCTGGATGAATCCTTATCCCTCTCTTGTCCCTTGTCATTCCTGAAATGGGCAGCTGGGTAAGATGATTTGAGGCTGGTACAGAAGTTCACAGTGGCCATGAGCACATTAAAGGTTCTGAGAAGTCCTGAAGTAAAGAAAACCCAGTGAGGGGTTCGTTGGAAGAGTTGGCCAGCAGAAAGAGTCCCCTAATGATCCACAACCTTGAGTTGAACTCCTATCGATAAGTCAGGAAGTTGACAACTATTAGTGGGCCCTTTGGGAGATAAATGAGCAAGACAGGATCCTGTGTATGAGGAGCTCCTCCTCTGGAGAGAAGGTAGCCAGCCAAGCCAGAGATAAGGGCCAGCTGGGGAGCTGGAGGTGCTGGGGGAAGAGGCATCTCACCCTGCCTGTGGGTCAAGGAAGTATGGCAGGGAAGTTAGCAGTCAAATAGGGTTTTAAAGGATGAGTATGAGTTTTCTAGCAGAGAATTAGAGAGGAAGGACAGTCCCGGGGGTGGAAACAGCATATACAAGTCAGTCATGTGAAGTGTTTGTTGTTCCAGGGGATGGAGAACTCACTGTGATTGGAAGAGAGAAGGGCTAGGGGTGTGAGGCTGGAGTAGGACAGTGAAGGGCCTTGAATGCTGAGCCAAGGAGTTCAGACTGTATGCTGCGGCATAACAGAGGTCATAACTGAGAGAACAGACCCTTTGGGTTGGTGTGGAGGGGAAAATCTATAGGCCAGGAGTCCAGTGAGGAGGCTGGTACTGCTGTCTGGGCCAGACCAGAGGAGGCCCATAGTGCACTGAACAGATGGTCCATCTGACAAGGGATCTTTGGCTTGCAAGAAATCCAGCACAAAGAGACCTAGATGAAAATGAAGAGGACCTCAAGCATGACTGAATCCAGGGGCTCAAGTGGTGGTGTCAGAAATCTGGCCACACTCACATGGGTCAAGGGGGTAGGGTGTCTTCCATGGCCAGTGTTGGGGTCAGTAGTGCCCCAGCCACATGCCCTGAGTATGGGGAAGGGGCAGCTTTTCTAAGGAACTTCAGATGACTGGGAGAAGGATGCCACTGGGCAGGTGGGTGGTGCCCACCGTGGGTGGTGAGTGCTGCAGGTTTAGTGGAGGGTGGGCCCTTGCCTTGCCCAGGCCTCTGAGGCCGACGCATGCACCTAAGGGCGAGGGTGGCCAGAGTGGGCTTCACGGAGGAAGGGGCCCTGCAAGGGAGACTGGCATCATGAGTAGGATGGTGGTGGGCAGAGCGGGCACTCTGGGAGGAAGGATCTGTGAGAACAAAGATACAGAGGTGAGAGTGAGCAGGATGTGTTCCGGAGCCAGTGAGCACACCGAGCCCAGAGGGCTGATGAAAGGAGGTGGGGGGAGGTGAGGCTGGACCTGACATCAGAGGTGCTTACGTGCCATGCCCCCTCTGGCCCAGCTGGGCGGCCTCTGCGAACACACAGGGCAGGGGGGAGACAGATGCTTCATGGTTCAATAACCTTTCATGGCTCGCCACGGCCCACCTGCCAGGCCAAAAGCCTGACCAGGCATTCAGGGCCCCAGCATGCCCATTGCTCCCTGACAGGGTGGCTACGCTCACCCAGGTGGCCATGCCCACCACACTCCAAACACACCATTTCCCTTTCTACCTTCCAGCCTTTGCTCTGGATGCTTCCCTGCTCTCAATCCCACTCCCTGTTTGCTATTTCTATCCATCCTCGGAAAGCCAGCTAGAGGCCTCAGCCTCCAGGAGGCCTTCAGTGGGCCTCCACTCGCTTCTCACTTTTGAGCTCCTGGAGCCCTTCATTTTGATTTTTTTGTTTGTTTGTTTTTTACACACACCTTAGCCCAGCCAGCCTGGTGGGGGCAGGGTGGCAGTCACCCCTATCTGGGCTTTGGAGCTGGTCAGATCTGGGCTCAAATTCTCCCTGTGTGACCTTGAGCACATCATTGGACCTCTCCTTGATGACAAATAGAGAATACAAACAAGGCCTCATATGAGGCTTAAATGTGGTCACATGTAAGAAGTTCCTAGCATGTAGGTTCTCACGCAGCTCTCACTCCCAATTTTCTTGTTGCTCAAATTGGAAATTATGTCCATCTCACCCTCTGTGAGCTCAGGCCAGCTAGGAACCACACCTGGATTTTTTTTTTTCCCAGTCCCCCAGTGCCTGGCACAGAGTAGGGGATTCATAAGGGCTGACCTCTCAGTTTTCCTGGGCCACACAGATCCATCCTCGCCCTCCTGGTCCCCCTGGGTGAAGCTAGGTGTAGGCCTCGGTGGCCCCACACCTGCTCCCTGAGGCTGACCCGACAAGCTGCTAGGTGCCAGCATCCAGCATCAATAAATTACTGGCAAGTTCAAGTGACGGGACAGATCCAGTGTCAGCTTCCTCTGTGTCATGCAGGAAGGCTCAGGCCCAGGGGTTCCCCTCCATGAGCCTCTCCCACCAAGGGCACTGTCAGACTAATAGAATTGTGCCTACTGTGTGCCAGGCCCCACCTCGCCACTTTGCACCACATTTGATTGACGCCTCACAGTGATTCTGTGAAATGGGTACTGGCTCCATTTTACACATGGAGAAGCTGAAGCTTGATGAAGGGGAGTGACTAGCAATAGAAAAAAATTAATAACAGACAAGCCAGCTTCCTTTCTCATTTGACATACATTTTCTTGGATCTCATTGCAATTTTAGTTATAATGCATACACACATGTTCACACACACGCGCTCACACACGCTCTTGGGGTTCTTCATTCATTCATTCATTCAACAGCTATGTATGGAACACCTACTATGTGCCAGGCCATTCTGGACTTGGAGATACCGCACTCAGGACACAATCCCTGTCGTTTCGGAACACGTCCCAGTGCATGAGATGAACAGAACCAAGGAAACAAATAAATCCACAGACTGGAAGGTGATGCTGGGTCTGCGGAGATGAACAAAGCAGGGCAAGGGGATAGAATCACTGGGGAGCTATTTTGAAAAGGGCAGTCAGGGAGGGCTTCTCTGGGGAGGTGACATTTGAATGAAATTCCTTCTCTCAGGCAGCCCGGGTGGCTCAGCGGTTTAGTGCCACCTTCAGCCCGGGGCGTGATCCTGGAGACCCCGGATCGAGTCCCATGCCGGGCTCCCTACATGGGGCCTGCTTCTCCCTCTGCTTGTGTCTCTGCCTCTCTCTCTGCATCTCTCTGTGTCTGTCATGGATAAATAAATAAAGTATTTTTTTTTTTTTAAAGAAATTCCTTGTATCTTTATGCTTTCATTTCTGGAGATGGGAGATGCTGGACTCAAAAGATTTCCAGACTCTGTGAGGTGGGCAGAATGCTTTCCCAGGGGCTTGTGGGTCCCCAGGCACCATGGCATGGGCTGTTGCAGGTGTGGACACTTTATTCTCCTTCCTCTGCTCTCAGCCCCGAGTGCCTCCGTCCTAGGAGCCTGTGGGTAGGGCTGCTCAGAGATGCTCACCCGAGTCTCCCCACCTTGTGTTCTCGTGGCACCTTTTTGTTTTCTAATTCTCAACCCATTTGTCATGATCTTTGAGAAGTCAGCTATTCCCTGAGCTCCGTGAGGGCTGGGCCCCGCTCTGTCTTGTTTATTGCTGTGTTCCCAACACCACGCATGGTGTCCGACACGGAGAGGACACTCCCGACAGAAGGTCGGGATACTTGGTCGACAGACACACTCATCGTAAGAGCTAATATTCATTGAGTGCTTCGTCTCACAATAGCTCTGTGAGTTAGGGATAATTATTATCACCACTTTAGCGCTGTTACAAAACAAGGCTCAGGGCGAGGAACCCAGGTCAGGCCACTCAGCAGCAGAGCCTGCCCCGAGGAGCACGCTAAAATGCTGAGAGACTGGTTGGGTAAGGGGGTGGCGAGTAGTATGGTGAAAAATGCTGTCTACCTCCATCTGAGCTATGCATGTTGGGAGCTGGCGCATTTATTCTTTCATTCATTCCCTCTCTTTTTAAAACTTTATTCATTTATTCAATCATTGCTACGCCTCAGCTCCTGTGCTGGGCACTGGTAGGGACAGGTAACCGGGTAAACGTGATATTGTGTGGTCAGAGCCAGGATGGGGAAAGCCCGGGGGTCTGTGAACAACCGTGGGAGCCCCGGAGCCAAACCGAGGGATCAGGAAGCCTTTCTGGGTGAGGTGGACCTGGAGCAGCAGGGAAGCGTGCACAGGCAGCCTGCAGGGGTGGGTGCTTTGGAGTGGGAGGTGACAATGGCCTCACAAGCTCTTGATGGAAGTGACACCAGCTTCTGGCAGTGGAAACCACCCCTCCCCAAGGCTTCGGGGCCTTCCTGCTCCCCCTAGCCTTTGGTGGACAGGCCTCAGTGGGGCCTGCGTCACCCCACCCCACCCCAGGCTGGGGTCGCCCCACCTCACCTCTGAGTTGTGGGCATTCCCAATTACCTGGGCCCAGAGGCAGAGCTCAAAGAAAAACAGTGATCTGGGCCAAATCAGGTAAAGGCTCTGCCTGTGGCCCTGAGCCTCTTCCCCTCTGCGGGACTTAGTTTACCCATCTGTAAATGGCAGAGTTTCCATTGTATCCTCTCTGCAGATCCTTCATTGGTAACCTCTTGCGACCCAGGATGTTACCGTTAGCATCCCAAGTAGATGGAGGCCTGAGTTCTCTGTGCTTCAATCCCAGTCTCCCTTGGACATCTGGACTAAGGGTAAAGAAAAAAATCTGGGAGTTCTACAACCTTGATTAATGGGACAGCCTACTTTGTCCTTTCAGCAGGTGGCTGGAACGGGAAGAAAAGAGGAGCAGTTGCCCCCTAGGACCATGACTGCAAGCTGGACGTTGAAAGAAACTCACCTCCCACCCAGCATGCTCAGGGGCAGGATACCACTGACATGAATAGGCTAGAGGTCCAGGGATCTGTTTTGGCAGAAGTGGGTTTGGGCTGCAGTAGGCCTTTCTCATTCTGCTCGACCACCTCCACTTTTTTCATGGTACTTTTTGGGGCATGATGCTGAGATGTGCCTAGGATAGAGTAAGCTGACATATGGGAGGAGAAAGCAAGGCCTCTGACCTCCAGGGCCCTTGACCACAGACCCTGGGGCCTCCACTTCTCACTTCCTCTCTACTTCTCAGTCTTTCCCCTCTTTACAACCCACCAGTGGCCTTGTATCACACTTAGAACGCAATCCAAGGTTTTTCCTGCAGTCTCCTGCCTTCCAACCCCTCCTTACTCACTTCACTCTGGCCACATTGGCCTTCTTTCAGCTTCTGGAAAATGCCAATCTCTTTCCCACCTCAGGGCCTTTACACGTGCTGTTCCCTTGGCCTGGAATGCCCTTCCCTCAGAATGTAGCAGAAATGGCTCCTTGTCATTTAACTTGCTGTTCAAATATACCACCTTGGAGGGGGTCTGCCCTGAGCCACCTAAGAAAAGTAGTCCTTCATGTCCATTTGCTCTCACAGCTCCCTATTTCTGTCAATGTTCTTTCCCCAAGGTGTAATTTTAAAAAAGATTTAATTAAAAAGAATTTTTAAAAAATATTTAATTTATTTATTCATGAGTCACACACAGAGAGAGAGGGAGGCAGAGGGAGAAGCAGGCTCCATGCAGGGACCCCGATGTGGGACTTGATCCCAGGACTCCAGGATCACGCTCTGGGCCAAAGGCAGATAGATGCTCAACCGCTGACCCAGCCAGGCGTCCCAGTTAAAAAAAAAAAAAAAAATTTAAGTAACCTCTATCTCAACATGGGGCTTGAACTCACAACCCAGAGTTCAGGAGTCACATGCTCTACTGACTGTACTAGACAGGTGCCACCCCCCAAGTTGTAATTATTGATGGCTGACTTATTCCACGGCCATCTTCCCCACCCATTAGTGAGCGCCACAAGGGCAAGGACCTTGGGGAATCCCATAGCTATTATCACTAGCACCTGGTGCATAACGGCTACTTCAAGAAATGTTTGTTGAGTGAATGAAATACAGTAACTATCAACAATACCTGTTTTCCTCCTTGAATACTTAGCAGCCTCTACAGAGGCAAAAATGGCATTTTTTGGGCACCCATCATATGCCAGGTACTCTCACCCATATTATTCTATTGAGCCTTTATGTCCACATACCCTCTCCACTAAATAGAAGATGAAGTTGGGGGTTCAGTGAGGGGTGGGCTGAGGGGTTTACTCCATTGGGGAGCAGCTAATTGGGACCTGTGGGCATGAAGAGTGCCATGGCAGACAGTGGTCAGGATTCCATCTCAAATCCATCTGACTCCACCGGAAGTCTATGTTTTTTTCTCTGCGCTATACCTTCTGCCACACTAGAATTCAGCCCAAGATTGCAGCCAGGTTTCTGGATTCTGAAAGGCAGGCAAAGACCCAGATTGCACGGACGGGTGGTCTGGCTCAGGGGTTGCTGGAGTGGGTGTTGGCACTGAAGAAAGACCCAGGCTCAAATGGGGGCCCCAACACCTGGGCACCGGGGCACCTTTGCTGAGAGTGGTCATTAGTGTTCCTGGGGGAGGGCGCTCTTCCCCTTGGGCAGGAAGTCAGCTGCGGCGGGGAGTGTATATTGGAAAAGTCAAGATGTGGGCTTCCAAAGCATGCAGAGGCCTCCGCACCTCTGGGACTGGGGGCCTTTAGGTGGTACGTTCCCTCTCTAAGCCCCAGTGGTCATCTCTGAAAAATGGCCATGACAGTATGGAACCAAACAGAGCTTTTGGGAAGATGAAGAGGAAAAATGACTATGGAGTTGTTGGTGTATATAAAGTAACATGGAAATGTAAATTATCTAAAAATAAATCTTCTATGTGAAATGCAGAGCGAGGTTGGGACTTGGAAGACCTCTTTGGTTCTTTCAGCATTTATTGGCACCTACTGTGTACCTGGTACCGTGCAAGGGCCTGGGCATATAGGGATGAGTCAGACCAGGGCCCTGAGCATCTGGAACTCCCTGTCTACTGGGAGAAGTGAGGCAGGCACATCCAGTGTGAGGATTCCTCCCAGTGGGATGGCAAGGAGAGACTTCCTGTGTGATGTGGGAACCAGAGACAGACAGCCCTGGGCTGAAACCTTCTCCTCCTCCCTGTATGACCTTGAGCAGGTCAGGCTACCTCTCCAGGCCCCAGGCCCTCATCTGCAAAATGGGCCAATCTGCTCTGCCTCCAAGATGCCAGGACACCACGCACTGTAGGTTCCAGAGTGGGGGACCTTGGGACGGGGTAGCCACTGGCTTCTAGATAGAAAATGGCCCTTCACTGGTCAAAATCTGGCCCTCAGGCCTGAGTGGGTACTTGCCTGCTGGAGTGGCCTGGGGACATGGGGCTGGACCTCAGTGACCATTAAAGAGACAAGCCAAGTAATTCCTCATGACCTGTTAGGAAAGGAGGGCAGAAATCCAGAAGAATCGCCTGTGCCTTTATTTATGTTAGTGATTTCATTAAGGGTGAGGGGGCCAAGGTCAGTCCTGCCTGGAGAGGAAGCGGATAGAGGGCCGCCTCAGTTTACCCAGCAAGAGATTCTAGGCCTAGGGGCCCCCATGAAGGCAGGGCATGTTGGAATGGATTTGTGGGTGTGCTGAGCGTGGCCCAAAGCCTTGGTTGGCCTGAGTGAGGCCGCGGGCCAATGCTGACAACTTCCCTGGGGCCTGGGGCTGTCCCAGAGCAGAGGGGTTGGCAGGAGTAAGGCCGGCCAAACTTCGGGGAATTCGGGGTGAGGGGAGAAGGAAGGAAGTTCAGGCCCCGAAGGGCGGCGGTTTGGGGTTCCCCGGGGGAACACTGCTCTTCTGGCGCTGGGCTCGCACCGGAGAAATCAGGCCAGTTGCGGGAGGGAGAGAAGGGCGCCTGCCCCGCTCCGCCCGCGCCGGGGCTAAAGCCGGGCGGGGCCGCCGGGGAGGCAGGACCGCGTGTGGCCGGGCGGGGTCTGCGCCCTGCGCCCTGCGCCCTGCGCCCTGCGCCCTGCGAGACCGCCCGACCCGGGCGGAGCGCGGCCTGCGAGGCTCGGGGCCAGGCCCGGCCGGAGGGAACTCGGTCCCCGGGCTGGGCACTGCGCCCTGCGGCTCCGGCCCTCTCGGCGGCTGCGGGCGCGGCGGCCCCGCGCCCCCAGGGGCCGGGCCGGGGCGGGGTCTGGGCCCCGCGGGCGGGCGCGGGAGGGAGGGAGGGGACGGCGGCGAAGGCTGCGACGCTCTAACAGGTGGGATCCCGCGGCGTGGTGGAGGCGGCGCGGGAGGAGGAGGAGGAGGAAGAGCAGCGGCAGCGGGAGCCTGAGCAGGAGCAGGATGAGCCGCGCGAGCTGACAGCCGCCGCCGCCGCCGCCGCCGCCCGCGCCCAAGCTCGGTCTCGCTCCCCGCGCCCGGAGCCGCTCCCCGCCTCCCGCCTCCCCCGGCCGCCCGCGGGGCGGCCCGCCCCCTCTGCACCTCCGGGCCCGGAGCTGCCTCCATCGCTCCCGCATCCCGGCCGGGGGGAGGAGGAGGCGGAGCAGGAGGCGAGCCGGAGCCGCCGCCGCCAACGCCGCCGCTGCCGCCGCCCGAGCAGGACAGAGCGCGCCGCAGCCCCGCGCGTCCAGCCGCCGCCCGTGCCCATCCAGCAGCCGCGCCGGAGCCACACCGCGGGACAGCCCGGGCCGCTGCGCGCCCCGGCCCGGCCCGGCCCAGCCCAGCGCAGCCCCGGCACCGGGCGGCCCGGCGGCCGGCCCGCCCCCGAGGGCGCCGGGCGCGGCGGGAGGATGCCGAAGCCGACGCTGCTGCTGCGCGGGGGCTGGGAGCGCGAGCGCAGCCCCGGGGACTCGGAGCTGGGCCGCCAGTTCCGGGACTGGTGCCTGCGCACCTACGGCGACTCGGCCAAAACCAAGACGGTGACACGCAGCAAATACCAGCGGATCGCCGAGGTCCTGCAGGGCGGCGGCGGGACCGGCGCGGGCAGCGGCCCGGCGGCCGGCGAGAAAGGCAAGTTCCAGTTCTGGGTGCGCTCCAAGGGCTTCCGCCTGGGCAGCGGCCGGGAACCCAAGATGGGCCAAGTGGTGTATGTGCCGGTCAAGACGGGCTCGGTGAGTGCGCGCGCGGCGGCCGCGGGCCGGTCCCGCCGCGGGGCTCGGGGCGGGCGGGGGCGGGGGCGGGGTGTGGGGTGTGGGGTGTGGGGGTGTGGGTGTGTGTCCGAACGTGTGTCCCTGAGGTCGTCCGTGGGTCTGGCCCGCTCGAGGCGCACGCGTCCCTGCTCACCCGCCCGCCCCGGCCCGCCCCGGCAGCGCTCCGGGTGCGGGGCGTCCCTGCCCCCCTCTGCGCTGCTGCCCGGGCCGGGGCCGTGCCGGGCGGGCTGTCCCGGGCAGCTCACCCCAGCGTGTTCCGTCCTCCCGTCCCCTCCCCCAGCCAGCAGGCGGCTGCTCCGGAGCCCGAGCCTCCCCCCGCCCGCCCCGGGGCTGCCTGTCCCGGGCGCCTCGCGCTCCCGCCCCCGGGCCGGCTGGGCGGTGTGTGTGTGTGTGTGTGTGTGTGTGTGTGCGCGCGCGCCTGTGTGTGTGTGTGTGTGTGGAGGGTGGTGCCGCGGGAGGGGGGCAGGGGCAGCCGCGGGACGGGGAGTCCACTCGGCTCCCCAGCGCCGGGGGAGGGGGCCCGCCCGGGCACGGTCTCCCCGACCCCACCCGGGGCTGGCCCGGGGAGGGGCGGCCCGAGCCGCAGCCTGGCGCAGGAGCAGCCTCGCGCGGGTGGGTGGGGCGCCCCCTCCGCCCCCCGGGCCCCTAGCTCCCCCCTCCCTGGGACGGGGGCGGCCTGACCTATCCATCCCCTCCCCTCCCCCGTCCCCGGGGCCGGCCCGGTCCGGGCGGGGTGGCGTGGGGGAGGGGGCGGGGAACCGCAGCCGCCGGCAGGGAGGAGGCGGGCGGCCGGGCGGGGGCGTCCCCTCCGGCCCCGGGCGCCCTGGAGAGGGCGTGCGGCGCGGGCCCCGCGGCTCCCCCGCCGGGACCTCATTGTTCTGCAGCGGGTGGGGGCTGGGGGGGTGGCTGCTCCCGGGGCGCCGCTGAGCTTTGAACTTTCCGTCGCGGAGACCCTCCATTAGCGCGTTCAGCCCCCGGCCGGCGCGGCCCGGCCGGCCTCCCTCCCTGCCCCCCTCGCTCCCTCCCCGGCCTCGCCCGGCCCGAGCGAGCGAGCGGGGCCGCCCCGCGCCGGCCTCCCTCCCTCCCTCGCTCCCCCGCTCCCCCCTCCGCGCTCCTCCCCCGTCCGGCCCGCCCGCCCCGCGCTCAGCCCCGGCCCCGGCCGGAGCGGGCTCTTCACACACAATTGATTCGGTCGTTACGAAAAGTGCACTTGTCCCCTCCCCCTCCCCCTCCGGCGGCCGCCCGGGCCCGGGCCCGCGGGGTGAGGGGGCCGCGAGGGAGGGAGGCGGGAGCCGGGGAGCGGATCCGGAGGCGCCTCCCCCCGCGCCCAGGGGACGGGGCTGCAGGCCGCGGGGAGTGGGAGCCGCGAGCGCGGAGGGCGGGCGGCCCATCTGCGAGGAGCGCTGATAACCGCGCCGCTGCCGCTGCCGCTGCGGCCGCCAGCAGCCCATCTGCGCCGCTGCCGCCTCGGGCCGGACCGGAGCGTGGGGCCGGGCCGAGGGGTGCGCCGGGGCCGGATTCCCGGGGCGAGGCGGGCGCAGTGGCCCACCCCGCGCGAGTCCGGGGCCTCCCGCAGCCCCATCGGTGCTCTCCCCCGAGCCCGGGGAGTCTGGGTCATTGTCCTTTCCCGGATCGAGTCGGGGACCCCTCCCCCAGCCCAAATCAGTTCCCACTTTCCCATAGGGGGAGTGAGGACCATTGCCTCTCCCCGGCTTAGGTCGGCCTTCCTTCCCCACCCTGCCAGTTCCATACCCCCTTGGGTTCTCTCCCATCTTGGGCTAGGTTTTTTTTTTTTTTTTTTTTTTTTTTTTTTATTTGAGGTCAGTGACCCACTAGGTGGTTGACTGGGTCTGTGCCCCCCACCCTGGGGCAGTGTCCTCAGCCATCCGGATTAGTTAGCACCTCCCACCCCAGCCTGGTTATGCCTCCCCAGGGAGCTGACAGTCTTGGTTCAACCTTCCACATAGTCGGAGGCAGGATCCCCCATTCCACCCACTCCTGAAGTTGGGAGGCAGGTGACCCTCAGACTTGTCAGCTGGCTCACTTGTTCTCTGTGTGGGTCCATTTCTGCCCTAGGGAATGGGCGTCATGGGGCAGGTCCCCTACCCCCTTAGCAACACTACTGTCAAGGCAGAGCAAAGCAAGCATGAGCACACACACACACACACACACACACACACACCCATCCATCCAGGCCACATTCAGAAATTGGGTGCTAGGCCTGGGCTCCAGGTCCTCCCAGCCCAGCCAGTCGCTTCAGACCCTTCATGAGGCCCACGTCGACCTGCCTCACCTGTCCCCAGCATCAGGGGCCTCACGACCCTCCATCCTGGCTCCCAGGCCAA
Source organism: Vulpes lagopus (assembly GCF_018345385.1). NCBI lineage: Eukaryota > Metazoa > Chordata > Mammalia > Carnivora > Canidae > Vulpes > Vulpes lagopus. Next base: position 25,917,030 of record NC_054841.1, read on the forward strand.
TAATATGCCTTCCCCAAGGGACCACTGCCTTGGACGCAGAGAAAGGGGACCCAGGTCTCCCTGCCCAGGCTGCCAGGAGGACGACAAACACAACAGAGCAGCCATGCCCTCCTTCAACAGCCTGTCCCTCCAGCTCCCTGTGCTTTCCTGCCTGGCCTGCCTGTCCCCAGAGAGCCCGTTAGTTACCTGCCACTCGCCCAGCCAACTGGAGCCAGCCGCAGGAGCTGCCCCAGAGTCCTGCCACCCCCATCTTCAAGCACCTTCCTGGGGCTTAGTAATTATTTTTATATTTCCATTTTTCTTTCCACTGATCTAAGAGGAACAAATCCTGCTGGGAATTCTGGGCCAGCCATGGCCTCTTCCTGGGAGGGGCTGAATGGGACCATGTTAGAAAGGTGCAGAGGACATCCCCTACCTTCACTGGCCTACACACACACACACACACACACACACACACAAAGTTGCCATTGCCTCTGGTGGCACTTGGGAGACACCCTGTAGTTTTGTCCTGGGTGGGCTTCTGTGAAGGTCATCAGGCCGTAAACCTTTGTCTGAGGCACTTGATCAGCACCCACAGGCCTTGCGTTGGGTCCTGGGTATCGGGGCAGGTCCGACTCTGCCTGCTTCTGGGCACCCAGCTGGTGTGTGTGGGGGGGTGGGCATGGCTGAGGATGTGATAAAGAAGCCCTCCGAGCCACCAAGGGAGGGCGGGCAGCAAAACAATTTCAGGGAAGAGGAGGTGTGGGAGTTGGGTCATCCGGCAGCTGAACCAGGGCCCCTGGCGCGGTGTGCGGTCCCAAGGGTGGCGATGGTGTGTCATCTCTCTTCCATGTTGTTCTCTGGCTGCCCCCTCCCAGGGCCCCCTTGCCTCCTCCCACAGCCATATGCGGTGCTGTGGTCGGGCCCTTCCCTAGTCCCGGCCGGCCGCGGGTCGATGAGCTGACACCACTTGTCCCGTCCCATCTGGCCCTGAGCTTTTCTGGGTGTGTGTGACAAAGGCTTAATCTGCCCGGACGGGCCCAGGGCGGAGAGGAGGGCGAGGGGAATTACACTCCGCGGGGCCTCCTGCAGCTGGGGCCCGGCGGGGGCGGGGCGGGGCGGGGGTCGAGCCAGAGCCTGGGCGTGGGGGAGAGGCAAGTTGGTCTTCAGTTTGCAGGTTGTCACAGGAAATAGAAGTGGAGGCGGAGGGCTGAGGGCTGAGGGCTGAGGGGAGGAGGGCGGAGTCCTCCACCCGCGGCACGGGGTGCTCATGGGGATAAGATCTTTTTATGACAAGAGCCAGCCGGGGGCCTCCTGACTGGGCAAAGCCTGGTTAGGATTTATTATTTCTTGTGTTTGGCCTGCTCCGGACTCCGTGCGCTGCCAAGCAGGGGAGGCAAACCCCTTGGAGGCAAGACCCTCTGATTCGGCTCCAGCATCGGCCACAAAGTGAACCAACCTCTTTCCTTTTCCTCTGGTCTCTTCAAGTGGGGCTGTCTACCCCCAGCACTCCCCTTCCCTGGGCCTACGAGGGCCACAGGTTATGGCTGGGGTAGCCCCGGGCCACCTGTCAACTCCCAGGACCTCCCTGGAGATAGATGTTCTCAGCTCAACTCTACCATCTTCCGGATGGGAAGACTGAGGCCTCGAGAGAGGTGCTTTCTGTTGGAAGGGAGCCAGGACTGGAATGCAGGTTTCTGTGCTCCAGTGTGGGCGTTGTAGGCCCATCACTGGCCGTGAATCCCCCCATTAGAGCCCCATTCCCCGAGGGGAAACGCCAGCTTGCCAAACCCCACTGTCAACATTAGGCTTTTGCGAGCCAGACCCCAGGTGTTCCGCTGGCCAAATTGACTAATGGTGGTCTTTTCCCAGTTTGCAGACAACGTTCATTTAGTGGAGAGCGTTTTCTCAGTCTTCGGTCTTTCTCCCCAGAGCTTTTGTGTAAACCTTTGGCACCTGCGGCCACTGGTCTGGGCGGGAAATGGCCTCTGACTTAACACAGTGTAATATATGCTGTGACCTTCGCTTGAATTCCTCAATGTTTCCTGCTTTTCTTCCAAGTTATCACCACAGTGACTGCTTCCAAGTCACCTGCTGTGTGCCTATCACTGTGCTGAGGGATCCATACGCATCGACTTGTCAAATTCTTGCAATCCCCCAGAAGTCGATGCTGCCATCCTCCAGATGAGTAAACTGAGGCTTAGCAAGATGTGGGGCTAGGCCACGCTGCTGACGGGGGCAGGCCCTGAGCTGGGGTACATCTCCAGTCTGACCCCGGCTGATGGGTCTTGTGGCCCCGATCCCATGGAAAGCACAGGTCCTTTGTGACAAGCTTTCAGTCCATTACACCTTAATCTGAATTAGTTTACAAGAATTTCTCTGCTCAAGATGTCTGTAATCACAGGCTGGTGCTTGAGGCAGGACTGGTTCCATGTGAGGTGTCTAGGGGCCTAACTGGGGCTCACGAAGACAGGTATGGAGTGAGAGGAGGCCTCTGTTGTCCTGGGTCCTGGGGGACTTTGGAGAAGGTTGACAGTGACATCTGGCACAGGCCCCATTTGGATTTCTCATGAGTGGCAAAAGTGGGCTCTTTTGTCAATTAAGCCTCAGTGATTTGGGCGAATGTAGTCTTGGGTACTCCAGGGGTTGTGTTTTGGACCCTGGGTGATGCTTGAGTTAAACCTGGAATGGCCCCAAAGACAGCCTTCTTGTTTCGGGGTATCTGAAAGTCAGGAGGCCCATCTGGGACCCTAAAAATACTGCTGGGAAGACGGGGGGGACGGTGGGCAGCTGGTGGCTAGGGCTGGCCAGGGACAGAGGTCCAGAGCCTGACCCAGCCTCCGGCAAACTTGGGCTTCTCCAAGCCAGCTCTTCCCTCAGAGATTGTGGGACTGATTGAATAGTGTGCACGGGTGCAGGTGCTCATGGGGTAGAGCATTTGTGTGCACAAGGAGGCTGTGTGTGTGTGTGCATGCGTGTGCAGCACTGTGACTGTGTGGGTGTGCGTGTGCATGTGCTCATCCATGCGCAGGCAAGGGATGCTTGTGTGCCTGGGGCAGTGTGTGTGTGTGTGTGTGTGTGTGTGTGTGTACAGGTGGAGGGGAGACTACATGCTTGTGAATGTGTGTGAGTGTGGGCATCTGTGTTGGCAGATGTGCAAGCACCTGGGGTGTGGGCATCGGCAGGCCACGAGTGTGAGTGTGGGCCTGCACACATGTTTGAGATCCTACCGAAGAAACCCCATCAGTGTGGCAGGGCTGACAGGGGATGTCCTTCATTGTGACAGAGGCAGCGGAGCTGCTGCCCTGGTCCCTGCCGCCCCTGGGGCCTCAGCAGCTTCGGAAGGGAAGTGTTGAGGGAGGCAGTGGCTGTGGCTGTAAGAAGTGGTGCAGTGGCCCTGTCCCTGTCCCTGTACCCATCCCCATAACAGTGGCCAATACACCTCCTTGTTTCCAGCCCTCTTCCCCCCTACACCCCCTGCCCTACAAGGGCACTTACTGAGCCCAAAACCCAGCACCACGGAGGGTGGGGTGTGCTCTTCTGGGAGAGAGGTCTCTGGACTCAAAGCGAGGGGGTCAAGACAGGTGGAGCCCAACTCAACCACTTCCTGGCTATGTGACCTTGGGCCAGTATCCTGCCTGACTCTCTAGGTCTCACTCTCCTCATCTGGAAAATGGGCTATAAAGCCCCACCACCAGGGGGCTTGGCAAACTCGAAAAGCTCCGCTCTCATTTGAGGGGTTTTGTCTGGTAACTTGTGTCAAAGCCAAGCCTGGACCCTGGGCCCCCAAACAGTAGAGGGAGCAGAAGAGAGCTGGGTGGGGCCCTGCCACGGTGGGCAGCTTATTAGAACAAGGAGTCCTGAGTCCGCTTCCTGCTCCTGGCCCCCCTGACATACACGGGGTGGGGGCCTTGGGGTTTCGAGCCACAGGGCACTGGGTTCAAATACCAGCACTGCCCTTTTACCAGTTTGACCTTAGTTTGCTCATCTGTAGAATGGAGCTGATCATTCTGTCTCCCTCATAGCACTGTATGAAGATTCATGCATTAGTCAACATAGAGCCTGAAGAACGTGCAAGTCTTAGGAAATGTTAGCTGCTGTGCCATCTCACTGAACCTCAGTTTCCTGACCCGGAGAATGGGGATGGTGATGAAAGCCAGGGTGGATATTAGATGGCCAGTGGAAAGAAAGCACCCAGCCAAATCCCTAGTTGGTGGGCAGTAACTATTAGTTCCCTAGAGATTGTGTCAGAGTCATTTCTGTCTCTAGCACTAATAGGGCCTGGTTAGTGTCGTACTGAATTGCACAGGACACCAGAAGGGTCTTGATAAGCGGCATAGGTGTGACATGAGCCTCCAGAACTGGGGACTTGAAAGCTCAGGGTCTCTCTGCCCTGGTTGGCTCCTGCCCTGCTCTGAGCCTCAGTTTCCCTAGTTATTACACACGAATGCTCTTTTGGTCCATCCTGCCTCTGAATCCTTTCCTGGTGCTGGCTGCCAGTTCCCAGAGGTCAAGGAGGGGTGCCAAGGGGTGAGGCTGGGGACTCTACCAAAGCCTGTAGGTATCCAGCAGGCAGAAAGGTAGTAGGGTGAGCCTCCCGGAGGCCTTCTCGCTTCTACCCCCACATCCCCACCCCTGCTCTGGTCCCAGGCCAGGAACTTGAGTTCTGGACTCCAGGATCTTAGAACACAGGGAGGCTGCTGTAATGACTGCCTCCCTTGGTCAGGGGCCTGAGCACATCTCCCATGTTTTCTAGCCCCTGGCAGGTGCCAGACACTTTGTTTCACTCAGTTGCCCCTAGATTCTGTGAGGTAGATGAGAACTTGGCATCAGGGAGGCCAGGGAACCTGCCCGAGTCCCATGGTGAGGAAGTGGCAGGGCTTGGGCTCCGTGGCTGTCCGACCCTCTGAGCTGCAGGGCGTAGAGGCAGGGATCCATAGGGGCCTTCGCTCTCTGCACCTCCCCACCCCCGGCATATGGTGCCCCTCAGCTGAGGGCAGTCCACTAAAGCTTCTCAGAGCTCAAGGCAGCTCTCTACCAGCCTGGTGGGAGACAGGTGCCCAGACCCCCATCTTCCTCCTCACCTCAACGGCAGCTCCAGAGTCTGACCCAGCCTGGGCAGGCTGCAGGGGTGGGGAGAGAGAGTGGTCCGGAGCTGGGCCTGTCCCGTCCCCACGAAGTCATCCAGTCCTCTAGGCCAGCCTGGGAAGGGGGGAAACTGAGGCTGAGAACAGAGAGAGCACTCTCACACAGTCCCAGAGAGCACCAGAGCTGGGTGTGACCTCCCAAAGCCTGGCCAGTTGTGCATTCAGCCACTTGCCCCTCATTTACTCCCTACCTGTCTCCATCTCAGCAGCCCCATCCTGCCCCTGCTCAGCCACACCTGGGAGTCATGCTGACTCTTTACAGCTCTTCATCTCCATCCAGTGCATTTGCAGATCCTTTTGGTTTGAGCTTGAAAATACATCTCAGGCTTCACCTCCTCACCACCTCCATCCCTCCAGCCACCCCACTGTGTTCACTCCCTCCCCCATCACCACCTTTGACTCATGCACCTGAGAAAACTTCGCAGAAAGCAAACCAGACTCTCACCTGCCTCTGCTCAGAACCCTCCAAAATGCCTGTCTGACTCCAGTCAAGAGCCGAAGGCTTTCCTGAAGCCTCCGAGGCCTGGCATGATCTGTCCTTGCTGCCTGCTACCTTCACCTCACTCCACTCTCCCCTTGCCCATCTGATCTCAGCCATACTGACCCCTTTGCTATTCTAAAAACTACCAAATACACTTCTGCCCCAGGGCCCTTGCACTGACCATTCCCCTAGGCTGGAATGCCCTTCCCCCAGATCTCTATACAGCTGGTTCCTCTCCTCTTTTGGGTCTTTGTTCAACTGTCACCTCCCCAGAGAGGCCCTTCCGGATCACCTAGTCAGGACCATTTTAGGTCCCTTAGACCCTTCTCACCCCCCCTTTCTATTTAATTTTTTCTATAACTCTTCTTACCCCATGACATTATGTATGTTTTTTAGTTTATAAGTTTAGTGTCTTTCTCACCATAAGACTATGAGCTCTGCCAGGGCAGACCAGTCTGTTTTGTTCACTGCTATGTCCACAGGACATAGAAGAGCTGCTACCCCTAAGGGACACCGCCCCCCCCCCCCCCCCCCCCCACTGTGGAAGGCAGCAGATGCCTCAGAGCAGGAGTCTGAGAACTGCTTAGGCACTTCTGTACTCAGAGGGCCTCGGGGGCCCCAAGGTCCAGACCGTTCCTCCTGCCCAGCGGTGTCTGAGGAGTCCTCAGGAAGACAACATTTGAGCTGGACCTTGAGGGCCCAAACAAATTTTTCTGCAAGAACAGAACATGGAGAAGCTCATTCCAGGGGGGTGAGAATGTGAGCAAGAGCTAGGAGGTGGGACAGGTGTTCGCAGGTTAGCACAGGCTGTGTATGATGGCAACTGAGGCCACCTTCCCAAGGAAGCATGTTCTGCAGACCATTTCAAATGGGTTAGGGATGGGTAAATGGTCAGATCAGCTTGAGAACCCCTGCAGGGTCCTGAGGGGACAAGCTGGTGAAATCGGCTGGGGCCAGATGGAAGAGAAGGATCTGGAAAGCCAGTCAGAGGAACTAGTGTGTCCTTATCTCCTTGTGTCATCATGAATGAAAGCAAGGAGTCCACAGGAGGGTTTTTAGTGGAGGGAGATAAGGTCAGATTTGGGTTCTAGAAGGAACCCTTGGAATGCCAGGCAAGAGGAAGACATAGTCTATGAAGGAGAAACAAGAGGTAAAGGAATTATAAGGTGCAGAGAGATAAGGCCAGGGACGAAGGGGAGGGCCTGCTTCCCTCGCAGGACAAGGGACTGGGACTGGGTGACAGGAGGTGAGGGGCGAGTGATGTCCGACGGTCAGGGTTGACCCAGTTTTCTTGGGTGGAAGGAGGGGAGCTAGGACACCAGGAACGTGGACAGATGTACAAATCTAGGGGGCAGGGGGCAGGGGCCTGTGGGCGGAGTCTAAGAGCTGTCCTTAAGGCCAGTAGCATGTGGCCGTGGGCAGCTATGGAGAGCTGGTGACTCAGGGCTTGGTGGGGCCAGCCCAGGAATCATCGTGTCCATGGGGCCCCCTTTCCCAGCCTGGAACCTTCCTCGCCCCGGCTGGGACCCGACTGCAGGCTCCTGGGAGGCCTATGCTTGGGTGGATGACTCATCGTTTTCTCGGCATCCCGGCATCCCCGGGCTGAGGAAATGTTCAAGGAGACATGGGGCCCTTCCTTTGGCAGGCTAGGCCCTGACTGGATGCTGGCGGGTGGAGAAAAGTACACTCGGGCCTCATCTCCCAGCATCCTGAGGGCGTGTCTCCAAGAGCCCCTGGCTTCCACCATCCTGTGCAGTCCTCAGCCACCCTGGGGAGAGGCTGTTATGATCCATTCTACAGGTTAGTAAACCAAGGCGCAGTCTTTGTGGGCACCTAGCTGAGTAAGCACTTGGTGCTGCAGTTTCTTCATCTGAAAAATGGGTCTGATGATTGACCCCCCCTAATGGGTTTGCTGGGAAGACCAAAGGAGAGGATCATGTGAAGTGCTTAAATAGTGGGATCGTCGTTTTGGTAGGGATATGGAGAGGAGTCTGCCTGGGGAGTAGGGGCTCTCTACTGGGTGGAGGAGAACTAGGGAAGACCAGAGGGTAACATGGCCAAATAGCAGACCCGCATTTGGACCCTGTTCTACCACCAGCTTCTGGTTCAGGGCAAATGGCCTGCTCTGGTCCTTCGACCCCTTGTGTGTGAGTGGAGATAACCCATACCCTGTAGGGTAGCTGGGAAGATGCCCTAAAACCAAGCCTGACAGGCAGGCCACAGAGTAGGGTGTGCTGCTGTAACTCAGAGTCCCTTGGAGAACCCTTCTCCTTAATGTAAAGATCCCAAAACCAGGTAGCTGCCAACCTCCCAAGGGTGGTTAAGAAGCACTCTGTGGGGTGACAAGAAAGCCTGGGCCAAGGGGGAGAGAGGGGGCTCAGCTCAGAGGGCTCCTGCTGGGAAACCCCATGGGGGATGGGGTTTCCCTGGGAGATCTGGAGCTGGGACAGGAGCAGGCTTGGGACAAAGGGTTTTATGGTGAATGTGAGGCCCCTGCATGTCAGAGGAGTGGGGAATGTGGAGGCAGAGGCTGAGTCCAGGCTCTGCTGTTTACTGCTGTGCAGTCTTGGGTAAGTCACTTCCCCTCTCTGAGCTGAGGACAGTTGAAGCCTCACTTACATCTCCCTTCTAACCTGCGCCATGTGGTGTACAGCAGCTGTAGCAGGGTGTGGGTATCGAAAAGCCCTCAGTGAAAGGGGGCTATAATGAGAATTCTGGTTGTGATCAGATCAATAACCCTTGAGTCTGATGAGGTCATGTGGGGCAGTGTTGCTGAGCCGGGCTGCAGAGCACAGACTGGTCCCAGGTTTGAACGGAGCTCTTCCACTCACCAGCCAGGTGACCTTGAAACAAGTCACTTCCCCTCTCTGAGCCTCAGTTTCCTCCTCTGTAAGATGGGCCCAGTGGCACTACCCATCTCACAGGTTGCCGGGGGAAGGTGAAAAGAGGTTCCATGTCAGGTGCTCAGTGTGGGAAACGGGAGTGTTTGTCTCTTGCGCCTGCAGCATGGCTAGTGGCAGCTAGACCTGGGATACGAGGTCGGGGATGGGCCAGGGGCTGCTGGAGGAGAGAGGTACAGGAGGGACAGAGGCCAGAGCTAGAAGGGAGTGCAGCGGAAGTGTGTGCAGGGACACCGGAAGGGAAGACGTCCAGCAGGAGGGGTGGTCAGCTGGCTTGCCTCCAAGGATTGGCAGCCCTCCCACCCCCAGTTCTGGATGAGAGGAGGCCCTGATAGAAGCCAGGGCAGAGGGAAGGCACCGTGAACCAAAGCAGGTGGGAGGTAGAGGCCAGAGGTCCGGCTGGTCCAGGCAGCAGTTGGCTCTCAGGGAAGAGGGGGGCAGTGGGCTTCCTAGGCTCCAGGTTGCCCATTTTGGGGCTAACAATGGGCATGCTCCCTGGGCCAGAGAGCCCTAGGTTTAAATCCTGCCTTATCATCCCGCTGTGTGACCTCAGAAGCATCTCCGCCTCCTCTCTGAGGCTCTGCTTCCATATCTGTAAAATGGGGATAGTAACATCGACTACCTTTTAGGGTTGTGGGGGTAATTCGAGATACATAAGGGACACAGTGAATGCCTGCTACCCAGCAAAAACAATGACCGTCATGACACAGCTAGTATTTGTGGAGTGCTTACGAAGAGCCAAGCACTGTTAAGCACTTTCTGCACATGACTCCATGTGATTGTCTAAACATGGCTACCTTTGCAATCCTCATCTTGCTGATGAAGATGTTGAGGCTCAGAGAGGTTGAGTAACATGCCCGAGACCACACAGCTGATAAGAGGCCGAGCAAGGACTTGAGCCTGTACAGCAGACAAGTGTGATGTCCTCAGCTCACTGTATCAGCCATCCTCGTGGCAGCAAGTGTCAGGTCCTGGGGTCCCCTGTGGCATTACACAGGCTTGGACGGGGCCTCTTCACAGAACGGAGGGGCAGGCGTGAGTCTGAATGGCAAGAGTATGCAGCCCCTGGAATGTACGACCAAAGTGCAAACAGGATCTACTGGTAGGGTCACCGAGGGATTCTGTGGTCCGGGGAGGGCCAGGTTGTGGCAGGGGGTGTCACGCCGGCCGGCCGGCCAGCAGGCTGCCCTTTAGCCTCGTGCCCACCAGTGCGAGGCGGGGCAGAGAGCTCGACACCAGCGGCCAGCTGCCAGCAGCCCCAGGAGGCGGTGGGTGGCACTGAGAGGCGCTCAAGGCCGGGAGAGGGTACCGTGGGGGCTGGGGAGGAACCAGGGAGGGCTCTTAGGAGGAGATGAACCAAGAAATGGGAGATGAGGGGCTGGACCTCCCAGGAAGGGAGAAAGGGTGCAGTGGGCAAAGGAGCACAAGAGAAGTATGTTTTCAAGGCAGACACATGACTTGAAGCCACAACAACAAAACAGCAGCCATCAAGGGGGTGAAAAGTGCCCGGTCCGGTCCCCCCGTCTGCCTGATACGCGTGGCTCGGCCCTGGGCTGCCTGGCTCTCCATCCTGCATCCCCTATGAACTCACTGTTTGCCTTGGACGACTCAGTCTCTCGGGGTCAGAGTTCCTGCATCTAGAACGGGGGTGATACGAGGGCCTGCCTCTCTGGACTGTTGTGACACTCAGGGCTCCTTGAGGTGGGCCGGTGGCTGAGGGCTCCTTGAGCACCGACCGTTGTCGCCGTTGCCGCTGCTGCCACTTTGCTGGGATCGCTGGTGTTCATGGGCGTAGCCGCGTGCCCCACGCGCGTGGTTTAAACGCCCAGCTTCCCTTGTAGGTCCTCAGGCTCAGTTTTCCTGGCTTCTGCCCATTTCGGCCAGAGGCAAAGGTGAGAGGTCAGCCCAGTGGCCCCAGATCTTCAGACAGGCCTCCGATGTGGAGGGGTTTCTGGCATCAATTGGGCCCCAGGAGCTAGCCACTGCCTCGTGCAGGGCTGGGGCTCTGGGGATTCGGTGGCCCACTCCCGTGCTGGGGTCAGGAGAGATGAGGTTAGCTGTGGAGAGACCCTGTGTCCAGAGGCTCCAGAGATGGGCATTCGAAGCCCTCCTCTGCCACTTCTCAGCCCTACCCTTACTGAAAAAGTTCCCAGCTCCTAGCCTTGCTTTCCTTATCAAGATGATGGTACAGGCTGTGGTGAGGAGCCAAGGCAACAGCCCAGATGTGACGGAGCATTGGGATTGCTTGCTGGGGACCCCGCATGAAGGGCCCTGCCCTCAGAGGAGCTACAGTTGAGAGGATGGTGTCATTCATAAGATCCCACTTTAGGAGGTATTACAGTGGAGCTGAGAATAATCCAGCCCTGGGTTCAGAGCCTAGCTGTGCTGCTTAGTAGCTGAGTGACTTTGGGGATATTAATTAATCTCCTTGGGCCTCAATTTCCTCCTCTGTAAAATGGGCACAGCAATAGAACCTGCTGTGTGGAGTTGTAGGATGCAGTGTAAGAGGCTGAGCTTGGGGCCTGGCTCACAGGAAAGCTCTGTGATCAGCAGCAGCTGCAATTATTTTAAGGAACTCAGACTAATCTGAGAACCCCTGGCAAACAGTCCAAGGCTGCAGGCAATCCATTCATTAACCGAGTCATTCAGCAAACGGATTGGCACCCACTTTGCACCAGGCCCTGCTCATGCATTACACAAGGATTTACTTAGCACCTACTATGTGCTGGGAGTGGTGAACAGGACAGACTTGGATCTTCGCGCTCCCAGAGCTGGGAGCCTCAGGTAGCTGCACTGGCTGGTGGCTGGGGACAGCCTAGGGCCTGATGTGCCATCCAGCTGGTCAGCTCAGGCAGCCAGGCCCAGGCCCCTGTCCCCGTTGCGCCAGGCTTGCTGAGCTTAAGGGGACTGCTTCTGCCTGGCATCCCCAAGCTAAGCCCTGCCACCCCCATATCTGGCTCCTCTGGGTCCCCCTTTCCCAGGGAAATAAACTCTGAGGGTTGTGGGGAGTGCAGGGCCTTTCCTATCCCCTACCCCAGTTCTTGCCACTTGCTTCCCCAGCAAAAGTTCACTATCCTTTCTCCTACTTCCTCTTCACACAGCAGCCAGACTGCTGTATTAAAAAGGCAAACTAAAAAAAAAAAAAAAAAAAAAAAAAAGGCAAACCTGGGGCACCTGGGTGGTTCAGTGATTGAGCACCTGCCTTTGGCTCAGATCGTGATCCCAGTGTCCTGGGATCGAGTCCCTCATCGGGCTCCTTATAGGGAGCCTGCTTCTCTCTCTGCCTATGTATCTGCCTCTCTCTATGTGTCTTTCATGAATAAATAAATAAATAAAATCTTTTTAAAAAGGGGCAAACCTAACCATGTTCCCTCTTTGCCCGAAACCTTCCTGTGGGTCCCCATCAGCCTCTGAGCAAAAAACACCAAGGCCCAGCTCTGGCCCCTCTCTCTTCCTTCTGGGCTCCTGCTCACTACCTTTAGCCACACTGCCCTCCAGGCTGCTCCTCCAGCCCTCACTGGGCCTTGCTACAGTGTCACCTCCTCAGTGAGGCCCTCCCTGACTGCCTTTTCAAAACCCTTTTGGTCACCATGTTTTCGCCCCTTCCCCTAACTTTGGAGCTTTTTTTCTTTAAGATTTTATTTATTTATTTATTTGAGAGAGAGAGAGAGAACACGCGCGTGCATGCAGGAGCACAGGGCAGGGCAGGGAGGGGCACAGGGAGAGAATGTCTTAAGCAGACACCCTGCTGAGTGTGGAGCCCAGATGCCAGCTTGAGCTCAGGACCCCCTGAGATCATGACCTGAGCCGAAGTCAAGAGTGGGCTGCTCAATCGACTGAGCCACCCAGGCGCCCTTGGAGCCTTTATTAACATCTGACCAGTGCTACATTTGTGTGTGTGTTCCTCTTGGACTCCACAAGGACAGAGATGTTGGCTGTCTTGCTCACCGCTGTGTTTTTAGCACCTAGTGCCTAGTCAGCACTCAGTAAATATTTGTTAAGTATCTCAAACCTTTTAACTCTCCTGATTCCTCGGTTTCCTCCTCTGCAGAGTGGGAGGACCAGGGCAGTTGTGGGGCTGACGTGAGGGCTGGCTCAATGGTCAGGGTCCCATCCAGGGTTTTCTGACCTGCCCGACACGAGGACTCCTCCAGTCCTACAGCTGAGAGAGCCAGAGGAGGTTGGCAGGGTCAGCAGGTGGTCACAAGGGCATTTGGCTCACTCCTGGTTGTGTTGAGAAGCCCAAGTGAGGCAGAGTCACAGCTGTGGGAAGAGGGGAAGAGATGCCAGTTTGCAGGGAGGTTTGGGGCCAAGAGATGTAGCTTGGTGGTCAGCCCCTTAATGGGGTCCCAGAAGGCCAGCTCTCAGGCAGTGGGAGCTATTGAGTATTACAGAGCAGGGGACCATGGGGAGGGAGGCGTTTAGGGAGCCGAATCTGGTCTGGTGTGTGCAGAGCAGAGACCGGAGACTGAGGTCCAGAGGAACAATAGTCCAAATGGGAGCAGAAGCTCCAGAAATAAGGGGGAGGGCTGGAGAGGGGTTGAAGGAATGGATCTGCCTCCTCCTCCTTGCATCAGCTGCTTTGTTCTCGGTAAAAGCCAATTCATCATTCATTCACTCATTTATTCATTCAACAACTGAGAGAGAGCCTCTGGGGTATAGTGGTGAGCCCTACAGATGGGCCCCTACCCAGAGCTCTGGATGCATCATGGGGGCCAGATGCTACAGGACCCAGTGATGGTGGGAGTGCTGGGGATGGTAATGAGGATGAGAAGAGGATGTTGTGCCTGGAGGTGTGTCTGCGCACATTTATTGAGTGCCCACTAGGTGCCGGCCTGCTCTCAGTGCTTCCTGTGTGTTTGCACACTGGGCTCCTGAAACAGCCCTGTGAGGCAGGGATCTTATGCAACTTGCCTGAGGCCCACTGTGAGCAAAGGGCGGCACCCGGATGTAAGCCCAGGCAGGCTGGCTGACCAGCAGCTGCTCCCAGCTATGGCTACCTGCCACTTCCAGCACGCAGCTCCCTCCCTTAGTGGTAGGCAGGTCCCTGGATCTGGACCCAGCATCCAGCACCCAGCACGGGGCCTAGTCCAGGGGAAGGTGCCGGAGCCTGACGTGTCTGAGCAGGGTTTAAGGCCTGGCTTTGCTCCAGCAAGTTTGAGCAAACGGCACCCTCGCTCCTCTGCCCCTAGCACCTCATATGTGAAAGGGGAGAACTGTCCCCCAAAGAAGCCACTGGAAAGGCAAGGAACCAGCACCTTTATGGTAGTAGTTGATGTTTCCAGGAGGAGACTCCATTCCATAAATCAGGAGACAAGAAGGAAACGAAGGTTCTATTCTGAGTTCTGCCCCTGGGACCTGAGATGGGGAGGGGGCAGGCGGGGAGCCAGGGACTCCTGAATGGACGCACTGTACATACCCCCTTGTTGCTTCCCCTCCAAAAGCCCCAAGGTAGGGGCTTCCGCCTCCCCCCCTCCCAGCTGACTCTCATGCCTCTGCATCCCTAGTTTTAGCAAATCTGAGCCAATCCCAGGCTGAAAGAGAGGGGACAGAAGGTGAGGGCTGGGAGCAGAAGGCCTGGGCACAAATACTGCCTCTGTGCTCCCTGTGTGGCCTGGGCCCAATGCTGTCCCTCTCTGAGCCTCAGTCGTCCAAATATCCACGGATCGGCTGCTCTGCCAGGTGCTGTGCCATGTTGTGGAGACACAAATGGAAGTTTCTGCTCTCAGAGAGCCTATATTCGAGCGGGGGCTGACACTACACACTAAACAAGGAAAACTCCCCAGCTTATCAGATGCTGCTAAATGCTATAGAGAAAAATCAAGCAAAGTTAGGAGACTCAGAGGTGCTTGGGGAGGGAGGTATTAGAATTTTAATCAGGGTATCAGAGAGGGCCTCATTGAGTAGGTGACATTTTGAGCAAAGCCCTGAAGGAGGTGTGGCAACAAGTTATGCAGGTATCTGGGGGAAGAGCATTCCAGATAGAGGGAACAGTAAGTGCAAAGGCCCTGAGGCAGGAGTCTGTCAGGTGGGTTTTTGGAATAGCAAGGAGGCCCGTGTCCCCGATGCCCCCACTCCTTATATTTTGGAATCAAAAGACTACAGTTTATCCCTCAGGATCTTAGGACCCAGAACAAAATGATTTCTGAGCTCTCACAGCCAATCCCAGTGAGTTAGTGATGCCCGCAGGGGCCCTGACACCTATTTGTTCAACCTTTGAGGTGGATTTTAAGACCCATGGGGGCTTGGAAAAGAGAACACCATTGCCTTGACTCCTCACTCCATGTGGCAGACTCTCAGATAGCCCCCCCACTTTCTCGCTATGGGACCCTTAGGCAAATCTTCCGAACTCCAGTATCCTCATCTATAGAATGGGGATGTGATGCTTGTCTGATGGGGCTGATGGAATGGGATACAGGAAACATGCCCGGACGCATGTGTATAACTGCCCAGCTTTATGCCTGCCTGTAGGAGGAGCTTAGTAAATGTTTCAAGCCAGAACTTAACATTTGTATGACTTTGAACTATTTTCACAGGTGTTGGCAACTGTCACATCACCTGAGTCCTTTCAGAACTCCATGAGGAAGAGAGGGCAGAAATAATAGTACAAAGGGGTAAACTGAGGCCTAGATCGGGGGAGTGACTTGCCCCAGGTCACAAGTGAGGCAGGGCCACTAGGAGGCTAAAATGTGGGTTTCCTGGCTCAGGGGACCCTGGGGACCCAGGGGGGTGGAGACTGCCCAGAGCCGTCTGCACGGCTCCCCCCAGATGAGCGTTTGTGTACACGTGCATACACGTCACTGGCACCACGAAACAATAGCAACTTTCAGATTTGTGGTTCCTGAGCAGGTTTTGTAAGGCACGGCTTGGTGGGTCAGGAGGTCTGTTGTAAGGATGTTGAAAGGCCCAGAGTGTGGGGAAGCTCAGGCCGCAGGCAGGCGGAGTCTGGGGTCCTCAAGAAGAGGAAGAGGTCTGAACTCATGTGATTGTCCACTCGGCCTGTGTGTCCATCCGGTGTCTGGCCCTGCTGGGCAGGGAGGGCTGGGTCCCCAGACGGGTCTCCCAGCAGCCCGGGCCGGGTGCCTTATCCATCCTGATCAGCCTCTGAGCCTCAGGACGGCTCTGGGGGGCGGGGTGGAGCACCCTGAATGAGGAAGCCGAGCTGTGGCTGGTGCATGCCCTGCTGGCATGGGAGAGCCAGGATTTGGACCGGGTCTGCCTGCCCCCACTCCAGCCCAGGCCGGGCCTCCCCGGGAGCCGGTCACGGCTCACCCAGGCACCGGCAGCAGGCTCTGTGCAGGGGGCCCCCTTCCCCTGGCCCACCTTCCTGGCCAGAGGACCCTGGCCACCAGGCTCTGCTCCTGGGCTGCCGCAGCCTTCCCCGCATCACCTGGGCCCGCCGGCTTCTGCCCCCGCCCCGCCCCAGCCCGCTGCGCAGCCGGCGGCCCTTTGAAGGAGGGAGCACGTCTGTACTCAGCACCTGTGCCCGCCCTCGGTGCCCACACAACTCGGGGGTTTCGAGGCCCATTTTCTAGACGAAACAGAGGCATGTCCCAAGGCTGTGTCCTGAAGCACACGGGCTGTGATTGCGGAGCTGAGACTCCAAAGCCTGTACTTTTTCCGTAACGTGGCCGCCAGCCCTCAGTTTCTTTGGCAGAACTGGAGATGGGGACCGGGCAGCCTTAGCTGAGAGCGCAGCAGTGTGCCGTCCTGGCTGCCTCACCTCCCAGCCGGTGACCTTGGGCAGTCACTTCCGCTCCCCGTGCATCAGTTTTCTCACCTGGAAATGGGGCCGAGAGCAGTTTCGTTCTCCAGCTGTTGTGGGGCAGCAGCGGGCAGCAGTACAGCATGCCCAGAAAATACCAGAATACTTACAGGGGGGTCCCTACTTTTGAAATCGCCGAGCTCCCTGTCCGCCCCCTCCCTGCGGGACTCAAAAGGAGGCCAGGGGCCTTGTCAGTGCTTTCTTCTACTCTTCCTGGGGCGCGGCCCAGTGACCTAGACTGGCTGGGGGCTGTGTGGATGTGTCCTGTGGACAGACGCGTCTCGGGAGCTTGTCACGGTGGGTGGTGAGTGGTGGTCGGTGGGTAGTCCCCAGGCGTGGATGTGAGGCCAGCTCAGGCTGTGCTGGGCAGCCATGGGCGCCTTTGTCCCCTTTGTCTCCTCTCGTGCAAATTAGCAATTACCTTTCCTGCTCCTGCAAGCTCGGCCTTCCCTGGGAGAATTATCCAAAGCAGCCACTGAGCAAGCAGAAGCCGCCTGGCTAATTAGCAGGTGGCCACTGGGGACAGGCTCAGGGCCTGGTGGCCAGAATTGGGGCTACAGCTGCCTGCAGCTGGTGCCAGCTCAGCTGGGAGACCCAGCAATGTCCTGGGCTCTGGGACATCATGGCCTTTCGGTCACAAGGTTCAAATCCTTTTTAGCTGTGTGACCTTGGGTATGTTGCTTTGCCTCTCTGTGCAACAGTTTCCTCATCTTTAACTGTAGGATCAAGTGGGTTTGGAGCCCAGCACCAAACCCACCAACGGTGTACATTATCAGCGGGTAGTATCACCACTGCTCTTGTCACCACTGCCACTACCTTGCGTCTGTGCTGGCTTAGGTGGGAGAAAACAAGTGACAACACTGGGGGACTCTGTAGTGCCACTGCCTTAGTCTCACAGGCAGCAGGAGGAGCCCAGCTAGGCCTCAGGCCCTTTGGTGATTGAGAGGCTTGATCCCCCTGAGCCTGAACTTCCTTTTGCTTTCCTCTAAGTGAAGGAATGGAATAATTGAGATACCCCAGTATAGGGCCTGTAGGCGATAATAAAGGTGGAGCTTCTTCCTTTCTCTCGCCACCCCCCCTTCCCTCCTTCTCTCTGTCCCTCACACCTTGGGAGCACACAGGAGGGAGGTAGGAAAAGCAGATGGAAGGGCTGCCTGTGGTTTGGGGTAGTCAGAAAAAGGCCCCAGAGGAGGGAGGGTCTGAACTGGACTCAGTGGGACAGGGGTTACTGAGCAGCAGTGTGCTGGGGTAGGTGTGAGCACAGGAGTAGAATACAAATGAGTAGACTGCCCAGGGGCCAAGACCATGAGGCTGGTGGTCCAGGACCAAGGAGGTAAACTGGGCAGCTGTGGCAGTTTGAGGTGGGGCCAGGATTCAGGAGGTGGCATCTGCGTGCAGGGTCTCCAATGCCAGGCCAGGTGCATTCTCCCTCTGGGCCTGGGACTCGAGAGAGGAGATCTTTGGGGACTATGGGAGGGGGAGCTGGTGAGCACAGTGTCTCAGAGCACAGGCGAAGGGGCCTCTGGCTTGGTCTGGGGAATGCCAGGCTGGGAAGGGTTTCTGGAAGACTGAATCTTGGAGGCAACACTCAGCTCATCTGGAAGCTAAGCAGAGGGTGGGGGGTTCCAGGCAGAGGAGAGAGCCTCACAGAAGCACAAAGTACTGTTCAAAGCTGGGGTGAGCAGGGCCACATCACTGAGGCCTGTAATAAGCCATCACTGAGGGTAGAAAATAAGCCAGGACTTTATCTGGGCACGGAAGATAGAGAGCCAAGGAAGGTTTGGTGTAGGCACCTTGTGATCTGATTTCCAAAGTCTATCTGCAGCCCCCCCCCCCCCGCCATTCACTGGGGAGATTGAGACAGCAGTTCTGCTGTCCAGAAACCTGATGGGGTCAGCCTGGCATCTTACCCTCCTGGGTGTCCACCCAGCCACCCAACCCCATCCCTCCCGGAGCCCCAGCAGCTGTGTGTGTGCAGTGAGTAGGCAGTAGACCTGGTCCCAGAGTGCTTGGGGGGACACTGCGATGGTCCTCATGACATGCCTGGGGCTGGGCACCTGGGATCCTTCATCAGGCACTCACTAGATGCAGGATGTTTTATATACATTTCCTCACGGCAGCCTTTTTAGGCAGGTCCCCCCCCCTCCCATTCACTGAAGAGGAAACTGAGTCACAGAGAAATGACTTGCCTAAGGGACAGGGCTGGGACCTGAGCCCAGGCTGGTCTGGCCCCACGGTACTTGCTCTTAGCCCCTCCACACCCCATCCCCAGGTGGGGCCTTGGCTGGGTGTGGCTCGGTCCCCAGCCAGTTCCCGGGGGCCCTGTTAATCTCCTCTCAGGGCCCACCAGCACAAGGGCCAATTAGCACCTGCTCTTTGCGGGGCACTACACCTGTCCCCCTGCCCTGGGCCCCCCAGAGGCCCGGCTCTGCTCAGGTCTCTTTGGGCACCTCCCTAAGCTCCAGAAGCTGGTGTTTCCAGTACTGCGCCATAAGAAAAAAGACTAAGGCTCATTTTTTTTTGTCAGAGAATCTGGGAGAAATAAAGCCGATGAGAGAAGCATCCCAGCGTCAGGATTTTTCCAAGCCTCGGTTGGGCCGCCTGCAGAGCACCATCTCCCCCGCCACGGGCTCCCCTGTCTCTCTCGCATCTGCCTCCTTCTCCCCCACCTGAGACCACAGGGGCCCCCCCGTGGGTCCCCTGCGCCTGGGGCTGCGGGCGGTATTGGCTGCAGCTTCTCACCTGTGTGCCGGGTCTGGCTCCAGCGAGAAAGGAGGAGGAATAAAAGGTCCTTGAGATGGTGACAAAGGTCTGAGTGTGGGCCGCCAGAGCAGCCTGTTTCCAGGCAACTGCTCTACCCTGGGCTCCCCGCGGCGGCGGGCACATCCGTCATGCTGCAGCTCAGCTCGGCGAGGGAGCTCGGGCCGCCCCAGCAGCCGGGCACGGGGCCCATGGCCCCCAAGCTCCAGCCCTGCTGGGGACACGAGGCCCCTTCCACAGGGGCTGCAGGAGAAAGCCCAGCGTTGTCATGGCTACTGCTGGCCAAGCACCCACTGGGTGCCCAGCTGCAGGCCTGGTGCACACAGAGCAGAGCTCGCATCCATTAGCTGCTCTGTCCATGCATCCATGCATCTGTCTATGCATTTAGGATGGAACAGTGGTTTAGTGTGCAGGCTCTGGATGTCTGGATTGAAACCCCACTCCACCATGCACTTGCTGTTTGATCTTGGTCATGTTACTTTCCCTTGCTGGGCCTCATTTTCTTCATCTGTGAAATGGGCATAATAATAGCTCTTACCTCATAGAGTTGTTATGAGGATTAAATGACTTAATATGGGTAATACCCTAGCCACAGTGCCTGGCACATATTAAATGCCCAATAAGTGTTAATTGTTGTTTCTATTTTTATTATTAATTATTTGTCAAGAGACCATAGGGGCAGTGGGAAGCATGTGGTCTATTGCAATCACATAGACCCGGGTGGGGTTCATATTTGCCTCACTTGCAACTCTATGGCCTTAGGCAAGTTGCTTTGCCTCTCTGAACCTGTTTCTTCTTAGCTAAACTGGGGGAGAGAATTAATAGTTTAATACCTGCTCTCTTTAGCATTAAGAGAGCCTCATCTCTGGCTGGAAGGATCGGTGAAGCCCCGCCAGAGTGATTACTGTTCAGCAAACCTTGGTTGGTACCTGCTCCTTGCCTGTGCGGGGGTGCCAGCCCCCATCCACCTATTTCTGGGCCGCTCAGCCCTGCGGGACTGCCCTGTTCCTCGCCCATCATTCTAAGTGTTCCAGCCTCTGCCCTCAGGGCTGCCCAGTCCTGTCCCTCATCCTTCCTTCCACCTCCTTTTTGAAAGTAACCTCTGCCAATGCCCCCAGCCCGGGCCCTGGAGAGAGGAGGAGGAGGAGCGGCGGCAGACCGAGTGCCAGGGGATCGGGCACGCTGCCGGCCTTTGTCTGGGCTGCCGGGGGCCGAGGCTCAGTCCCCCGGGGCAGGCCACGTTGCCGGCCTGCTGGCGGCTCAGGGAAGGCCGCGTGGGCGGTGGGGCCTGGACAGGCCTGGGCTGGCAGCAGCCCCCAGGGACGGCCTGGCCCACTTGGGCGGGAGGGAGACCCAAGCCTGGGAGGAGAGTGGGATTGTGCTGCAGCTCTCTATAGCAGCCAGCTCGCGGATGGCTGGGTGCTACTGAGGCCCACTACAGACACGTCTCAGCACCCACTGTGTGCCAGGAACTGTTGGTACCAGGCCTTCAGAACGAGACCACACAGTTCAGTCCTGGAGCCTGACAGCCTGGGTTCAAATCCCTGCTCTGCTGTTTGCTGTGGCCCAAGCAAATCCCCACACCTTTCTAGGCCTCTATTAGCTGGTCTGCAAAATAAACATAATAGTCCTACCTTGAGTGCTTAGGGCAGTCCTGAACAAAGAAAGCACTCAGTAAGTGTTACAGCTGTTGTTGTTGACTCCGCCCTTGAGAAGAAGGGGCTCAATGTTTACTGAACTCCTACTGTGTGTTGTAGGGGCTGGAGAGAGGATCCTTGGATCCTTTACTGAGGGGTGCCTGGCTGGCTCAGTTGGTGGAGAATGTGGCTCTTGATCTCAGGGTTGTAAGTTCATGCCCCACGCTGGGTGTGGAGATTACTTAAAAATAAAATCTTTAAGGAAATTTTGGAAAAAAAGAAATGTTTGCTGAGTACCCACTGTATGCCAGCATCTGGGCTGGGCATTGCAGATACCCAGATGAAAGAGCTGGCAGGAGGGACACTGGGGAGAGAAAGAAAAGAAAGGAAGAGGAAGCGATATAGGAGTCCTACTGTGTGCCAGGCTCTCTGCTGAGTACAGGAAATCCAGAGGGGAGCTAAATAGCCCCTGCTCTCTTGGTTAGGAAGGACATGGAAATCTGGAAACCAATGATTATAAGCCAGGATAATTAGTGCTGTGACATGGGATGCTCTGGGGCTGGCCACAGAGCCTGGGAAGTCAGGGAAGGCTTCCTGAAGGAGGTGACCTGGAATCCTGGCATTGTGGTCTAACTTATCAAGTCCCTGCTGTAATCACTCTGTCATGTTATATAGCCTGGGCTTGGTATAAATATGTCCAGGGATAGAGGACTTACTACCCAAAGAGGAATATACTTTTGCCATTTGTGATCAGCTCACCTTCTCATGGCCCTCCCACTGCTCTGTCTGGTCCAGGCTGCATCAGCTTCTGCATTAGTCTCCTGCTCCCTTTCTTGCCCCTCCAGTCCATTCTCCACTCAGCAGCCAGAGCAATCTTCTGAAACATAAATCAGACATCAGTTCCTAGCCTAAAACCCTTCAGTGGCTCCCCAGGGGCTCTTAGGACAAAGACCAGACTCTACACCGCAGCCTACAAGGCCTGGTACAGCCGACCCTCCAGCTTCCCCAGGCTGCGGAAGGGGCTGTGTCCAGGCCAGATCTGCCACCTGCCGATGCAAGCAAGCCTCTTGAGTGTACGGGGGTGAATTTAATACAGACGAAACCTCCCCCCCACCAATTCTTCTTTCAGGAGACAAGTGGTGCTGGGCTATGGGGCAGTGACATGCCTAGTTTGGTGATGTCATCCAGGCACATAGTCCCAGCTCTCAGCCTCGGTTTCCCCATCAGTAAAATTATGGGAGTGATGTCCTTGATCATCATGTGAATGACGTGATGGGTGCTCATTCACAGTGCTGCGCCTTTGGGCTTTTACAAGCTCACCCCCTCAGCCTGTGGCTCCCGTAATAGACTGTTATGAGCCCCCTACCCAGAGCTGATCCCAAGAGACCAGCAAATGGGGGTTAGATGACAACGTGGGTTTCAACAGCTGTCTTGATCCCGAGGAGACATGGAGGCCAGTAAGGTGAAATGACCCCTTCTCAGCTCACTCTGTCTCAGCCGGCCACTCTGGCCACTTGTCAGGTGTCTGCAGTGATGGCAGAAGGGTTGGGCAAATTTGGGATGCTGGGGGCTTTAATTCTTCCACCCAGAATCCTAGGTTCTGTTATATTTGTAATTTCGTTTAAATACACAGTGCATTCACACGATGTGAAATTTGACAGTTTAAAAAGATACAGTAAAATTCCCTACCCGCCCCTTTTCTTTCCCCTCTCCGAAGGCACTGCTGCAACCAGCTTGGTAGTCTTTCCAGAGCTATCTGATGCATACGGAGGGAAATGCTAAGGTACAGAACCTGTTTCTAGAGCTAGAGAGAACTGGTCCATGTCAAGAGTTTGCCCCCGTCCATTGTGCAGGGCTTGCCAGAGGTCACAGCGCTTTGTGGAGGGTAGAGCCTCCCACTGTCCGTTCTCCCACGGAGCATGCCCAAATAGGAAGATTCGAGAAGCCGCTGGGTTGCTCCTGAATTCCTTGCAGAGGAGGCCAAGGACCCGCTTTCGAAGTGTGTCTCTGTAGAAGTAGTAGGTAGACACCAAGGACATGTTGAGAATGTTCTAACTAGTTATTTTGCTGCCTTCAGCACCATCCACAAAGCAAGTGACGAAGGGAGTTGGTGCTGTGACTCAGCAGATGAGACCACAGGGCAGCTCAGCAGCCAGGGGGCCCATCGTGGGGGCGGGATTGGGGGGTGAAGGTGGACTCCACTTTACGGAATGGGCTGAGTGGGTGGGCCCCGCTTTACGCAGTAGATAGGCTCCGTGTTTGTGGCTACCCCATCAATGTTGACATGCACAAATGGCTGTCAACCTTAACATTGTTTCACTCAACCTTCATCATATCCCTGCCAGGTAGACGCCACTACCCCATGTTACAGTTGAGGAAACACATCCCCGAGCCACGGAGCCCCTTGCCCCAGATCACAGGGCTAGATTTGAACTCAGGTCTGCCGGAGTCCTAAGAACCCCACTCTGCCCTCAGCAGGAGCTGGATCAATATCCCATAACCCGGCTCCTGCATTGCCACATGGCCGTGTGGTCAGCAGCCTAGGCTCCCGGTCTTCCAGCTCAGGCTCCTGACCGGGTGGCCCTGGGCAGGCCACGCTCTATCTGCGCCCCAGGACATCTGTTGTACCTGAGGTTGACTCTGGCCAGTGCCTTCTCAGGCCAGGGCAGACCAGCTGGGTGGGGTGAATGGACGGGGTAGGGCAGTTTCCCCAGGGCCGAGGACACTTTTGTGGGCAGATACCACACAGCTGATGCCCCGTGAGATGGGACTGGACCCTGAGCAGAGACTCACAGATGGACCAGTCCCTGCTCGGCTCTGTGACTTTGGGCCACTGTCTTTCCCGTTCTGAGCCTCCAGTTCATGTCTCTCCAGGTTCTCTGAGGGTGAGCTTTTGGGGGAGGTAAGGGTTTAGGGGACAGGTGGCAGAGGATGAGTGAGGCACCTTTTGCGGACTCTGGGAGTTAATTTTACCTTTTTTCCACAAGGATTTGATTTCAAGTTGCTGAGCAAAACCAAGCCTGGCAGAGCAGACAGCCCCAGGGAAGGCCCCCTACTCCATAAATTAATGTTTGCTTCGGAAGAGGAATGAAGCTTAAAAGCTCCAGAAGCCTTGGATTTGCTGCTCCATGATCAGGGAAATAGGCACAAAGGCAAGAAGTGCCCCGGCACCATGGAGCTTTGCTTTGCCTTTTCTCCTTCGGCATCTGCTTATGGAGCACCTACTATGTGCAGGCACCATGCTAGGCCTGGGTGGGGACCATGGCCCACCCCATCTGTGCCCTCACGACGGTCACCATCTACCAGGAGTGATAGCCACTGCCTCTCTTGCCACACAAATAAGTAGTGTTGCCATTGTGAGAGGTGCCACAAAGGAAAGGGTGCTCACAAGGGCCTGACCCGAGCCTGGGGGATCAGGGGGGCTTCTCTGAGACAATCTGTTCATTTGCTAGGGCCGCCATAGTAAAGTATCGCACACTGGGAGCTCCAATGCCAGAGATTTCTCTTTTTACAGTTCTGGAGGCTATAAACCCAAGATCAGGTTGTTGGAGTTCGGTTTCTTCTGAGGCCTCCCTCCTTGGCTTGCAGGCTTCCTGTGTCCTCCTCACCTGGGCCTCCCTCCTTGTATCTCATGCCCTAATCTCCTCTTCCTAAAAAGACACCAGTCAGATTGGATTAGGGTCCACCCTAATAACCTCATTTAACTTAATTCTCTAAAAATTCAGTACACAGGCACAGAGTAGGACTTCAACATAGGAATTCGCAGTGGGGAGGGGCTGAAGGCGGGACACAGTTCAGCTCCTTGAGCCGAAGCCTCAAAGTCAACGAGAAGTTAGCTTAATAATAGGGAAAAAAGTGTTTCAGGCAGAGGGTACAGCGTGGGCAAAGGCCAGGTGGCAGGAAGCAGCATTTGGCCGTCATGGCTAGAGCACAGGGAAGGCATGGAGAGAGGTTCAGGACGAGGCCCAGGAGATGGAGTCCCCGTGCAGCTGCTCCATCTCGCCCTGACTGCATCCTTTTCCGATCATTGGTTTCCTCACTGGTGAAACAGGAGTAACCAAATCAGTCTTGCAGGGCTGGGAGCCTGGAATGAGGTCACATAGGTCTAAGATGTCCCATGGCAGCTCCTAGTAGGTGTTCAAAATAAGTCATCCCTTTTCTCTTCCCTGCCTAGACCACTCTTGTTAACATTTCATAGCCCCCTCCTTGTCCCCTACCCTGATTTATATGACCCAGCTTGAGCTATAGGCCCAAGAAAGGCCTTGGCAAACATTATCATGATTCGGAGAAGCCGGAGAAACCATTTGGATTTCCTGGGGATGAAGGAGAAAGGGACAATTTTCTGGGGAGGTGCCTGTTTGAGTGTGCCTGACTTCTGAACTCTGTAGGCCCAGGCTTGGATTCTCAGTAAAATGTCTGAGCCTCCTATGAAATAAAAATACCCTCTCTCAATATAATGTTGCTGCCCTTCATTGCAAAATAAAAGGATCTCCAGTGATATTAGCCTCCTTCTCTTGGGGCCTGTTTGCTGGGTCTCTGCCCACAGGTCACTGGTTTTCAGTGGCTGCGTAACTGTGACAAGTGCCCGCACGTTTGAGCTTCAGTTTGTATATTTGTGCTTTTGTTTGATACATTCAAGAAATTTATATAAACCGTTTCTTTTAGAACAGTTTTAGGTTTATGGAAAAGATACAAAGATAGTCCAGAGGGTTCCTGTGTAGCCCTCATCCAGTTTCTTCTGTCATTAACATTTGACATTATGATGCTATGTTTGCCACAGCTGAGGAACCCACACAGGTACATCACTAATATTATTATTATTTTAAGATTTTAAAATTTATTCATTTGAGAGAGAGAGACAGAGAGCGTACAAGCAGGGGGAGAGGCAGAGGGAGAGGGAGAAGCAGGCTCCCTGCTGAGCTGGGAACCCAGCATGGGGCTTGATCCCAGTACCCTGAGATCATGACCTGAGCCAAAGGCAGATGCTCAACCATCTGAGCCACCCAGGTGCCCCCAGTACATCACTATTAACCAAACTCATCCTTTTTTCAGATTTCACTAGCTTTTTCTTAGTGCCTGCTTTCTATTCCAAGATCCCAATCAAGACACCACATTACATTTAGTGAGCATGTGTCCTTAACTTCTGATTTAAGACAGTTTCTTAGGACCCAGTTTTATTTTGACAAATATTTTTGAGCACCTACACTGTGCATTGTTCTTGATGCTGGGGAAAGAATCCTGCTTTCCATGAAGCATACATTTGGGGGTTGGGAGATAGGTCACAAACAAGCAAATGTAAATATTAAATATATCAGGCACTATATAGAAAAATAAAGTAGGGAAAGGAGATTGGCAAGGAGCTGCTATTTCATAGGGAGGTCTGGGCGGGCCCCCTTATGTGGAGACATTAGGGCAGAGACGTTGGGGGGTGAGGGCCTCCAAGTGGGTATCTGGTGGAAGAGTATCTAGGCAAAGAGCAGAGCAAGTGCAAGGGCCCTGAGGCAGGAAGTGCCTGGGGAGCCTGAGGAATAATGAGGAGGTCAGTGGGCTGGTGCCCAGTGTGTGGGGGCGAGTGGCAAGGACAGATCTGTGTAGAGGTGGGAAGGTGGCAGGGCTTGTGTGAGGGCTTCTGGCAGGGCTTGTGTGAGGAATAAGAGAGTGATGTTCGTGAGGCTTGGAAAACTGTCAAGTTGGGTTTCCCTCTCCATCTCCTGTGTTTAGAGCTGCCTGGCCCAACCCATCCTCTGGCTGAGGGCCAGTAATAGACCACTGGGTGTTTGTTTGCTTGTTTGTTGTTTTAAAGTGTTACATTTTTCAAAGGTAACCGAATCTCATTCCTTAAAAAAAAAAAAAAAAAGAAACCGGATTCATCAGGTACCAATGTGCAGTGAAAAAATGTCTCCTTCCTAGTCCTGTCTGCCAGCCACCAAGCGCCCCTCCCCAGGGGCAACCATTATTATTTCTTGAGTATCCTTCCAGAGGATATTTTATACATATATATATATATATAAACACATATGCACATATATTTGTAAGGTTTCTTTCTATTTTTACACAAAATATGTTGTGCAAATTTTCTGTAGGTTGCTTTTTCTCTTATAATGGCTTTATTGAGATATGATTCACATACCACACAACTCACCCATTTAAAATACAATTCAGTGGATTTGGGTATATTCAGAGTTGTGCAACCATCACCACAATCAATTTTAGAATATTTTCATCATTCCCAGAAAGAAACTCCATACTCCTTAGCAGTCAGTCTTTACTTTCCTCTGCCCCCACCCCCTCCCCAAGTCCTGGGCAACCACTAATCTGCTCCTTTCTCTGTAGATTTGCCTTCTCTGGACATTTCCTGTAAACAGAATCATACAATATGTGGTCTTTTATATCTGACTGCTTTTACTTAGTATAGTTTTTTCAAGATTTGTCCATGTTATAGCATGTATCTCATTCCTTTTATTACCAAATAGTATTCCATGGTATGGACATAGCACATTTAATTTATCTGATAAGAGCTGATAGACATTTCGGTTGTTTCCACATTTGGGCTATTATGAATAATGCTGCTCCAAATAGTCATGTACAAGTTTTTGGATATATGCTTTCAGTCTCTTCCACTTATGAGTGGAACAGCTGGGTCATATGGTAATTCTACGTTTAACCTTTTGAGGAGCTGCCAGACTGTTTTTCAAAGTGGTCACACCATTTTACGATCCTACCAGTAGGGTATGAGGCCTCGATTTTCCCACATCCTCACCAACACTGACTATCTTAGAGCTAGCCTAAGTGCATGTGAAATTCTATCTCATTATGGTTTGTATATCCCTGATGGTTAATGATGTTGAAAATCTTTTCATGGGTTTATTGGCCATTTGAATATCTTCTTTGGAGGAATATCTATTTAGATCCTTTGACCGTTTTTAATTGCATTACTTTAGTGTTTTGTTATTGAGTTATAAGGCTTTTTTATATATTGTAGATGAAAGTCCTTTATCAAATATAAGATTTGAAAGTATTTTCTTCTAGTCTATGATTCTCATTTCATTTTCTTTCTTTCCTTTTTTTTTTTTTTTTAGATTTTTATTTATCCATTCATGGGAGACACACACAGAGAGGGGGGGTGCGGGGGGCAGAGACACAGGCAGAGGGAGAAGCAGGCCCATGCAGGGAGCCCGATGCGGGACTCGATCCCAGGACTCCAGGATCACACCCCGGGCCGAAGGCAGGCGCCAAACCTCTGAGCCACCCAGGGATCCCCTCTTTCCTTTTTTTTAAGTAAACTCTGTGCCCAACATAGGGCTCAAACTCACAACCCCGAGATTAAGAGTTGTGTGCTCCACCGACTGAGCCAGCCAGGCGTCCCTCTTTTCATTTTCTTCATGATGTCCTTGGGAGTGCGGAAGTCTTTAATTTTTATGAAACCCAATTTGCCTTTTTCTTCTGTTGCTTGTACTTTGGGTGTCATACTTAAGAAACCATTGCTTAATCCAAGGACGCGAAGATTTATCCTTGTGTTTCTTCCTGGAGTTTTATAGTTTTAGCACTTACATTCTTCAGGTTGTTTTTCCATTAAACAGTAAATTCGTATACTGTTAGAGCATAAGTCAGAACATAAAGAACTTTCTTATTCTTTTTACAGCTGCATAGTATTCACTTTTATGGGTATACCATAATTATCTGGTCCTCTGCTAATGGACATTTAGGTTGTTTCCAATATTTTGCTCTCATAGAAATACTTCAGTGAACATTCTTGACTATAAATGGCCATTTCATACACATGTGAGTTTATATCAAAGAGTAGAATTGCTGAGTCCATGAGTGATTTTTTTTGGTCTTTAATAGTGCCCTCCACTCCTGGCAGCAATGTCTAGAGTATGAACCATTAATTAATAGCCATGGTTACTGTATACTGAGTGCTCACTGTGCACTGGCATCCCCTCACAATGACCCTGATGGTCAGATTTAAATCCCCACTTTACAGTGATCTAAGGTCATATGGTCTGTCCAGCTCCTGAGCCTGCTGACTTCCCACCATCCTGTCCTCCCTATGCCTTCAGAGTGCCTCGAACCCCTTCCAGAAAGACTACTGGAGGAATGCAAACTCTGCATGTGGTGCCTGGCACATCTCTTTCTAAGACCATACTTACTCATGCAGAAGGCAGAGGCTGGCTGGTCACTAGGGAGTCTTGAATGAGCAACTATGGTATGCTTGGCACCGTCCCCAGAAGTGCCAAGTGGTCTTTGCTCTCATGCTGCATCCCTCCTAGTAAGCAAGGCAGCTGACTCTCAAAGACAGACTTCAGGACATGTGGTCTGACCCAGGGGCTCAGAGGTCTAGCTCTGGGTCAGGCAAATGTGGGTTCAGCCCTAATTCCATCCCATGTTGCTCTGGGCATTTCATGTCCCTGCTCAGTGCCTCAGTGTGCCTATAAAATGACATCGCAAATAGTACCTATTGGCATGTCAAAATACACTAACTCTATTCTCCTGGTTGGCAAAGTGCTATAGGAAAGAAACATAGGTAGGGATTGAGGAAGTCTTCATGGGGCAGTGAGTGGAAGGGCATTTGAATGAAACGTGGAGGGAGGACAACTCAGGAGCCAGATGATGGCATTTCAGGCAGAGGAAATTATGTATGTCCAGGCACGAGGCAGGCCAGCCCCTGGTCTAATGGGGGAAGAGAAGCAGCCAGGATGGCTGGTGTGTCAGGTTTGTGCTGGGGCCCGAGTGAGGAGGGGATACAGCTGGAGCTACTGCCAGGACCCTGAATCTAGATGTGGGTATTGGGTATTATTTGACTAATAGTAGGGAGCCATGGAATTATAGAGCTAGCAGCCCTGCTCAGCACATTCCTCATATGCAACTTGGGCTACCTCCTCAGGGCAGACTTCCCCAACCTCATTTCTTCCTGAAAGCAGGAAGCAGTGTTTAAGAGTGAGAGTTCTGGGGCCAGGCTGCCTGGGTTGGTCTCTGGCCCAGCCACTTAATGTGTGACCTCGGTCATGCCACATAACCTTTCAGGGCTTTAGTGTCTTCCACTATAAAAAGGAGTTGTTGAAAAATAAATAAATAAATAAAAATTAAAAAAGGAGTTGTTCATATTTCCTAGGGTTCTCATGAAGAGTAAATGAGTGGGTACCTGGCTGGCTCAGTCAGTAGAGCATGCAACTCCTGATCTTGGGGTTGTAAGTTCAAGTCCCATACTGTGTGTAGAGATGACTTTTAAAAAATTTTAAAATCTTAAATAAAAGAAAAAGTAAATGAGTTATTATAGGTAAAACAGACCAGTGACTGGTATACAATAAGTGCTCAATAAATGAATTTTTACAAGAAAGCCGACAAGGCATTAGGTTACTCTGTTTTTCAAATGGGAAAATTAAGGCCCTCTGCAAGAGTGAATGGCCAGGGTCCCTTTGGAGTCACTCAGTGTTCATTCATTCCTTTATTCATTCAATAAATGTTTCCTGAGCACCTACTTTGTGCCAGGCTCTGGAGGTTATTTGGGATCCAGTCAATGATAAACAAGACACCCAGAGAACTCCTGACCTTCCCCTAGGGTGCCCTTCCGAGGCCAGAAAGGAATCAGGATTTTAACATGAAGTGTCCAGCTCCAAAATCTGGACAAAAGGATAACAGGATTCAAAATGACCCACATTATCTCATTCTTCCTACAGATGAAGCAACTGAAACCCAGAGTAGAGAGGCAGTAGCCAGGCCACAGGGCCCAAGTACCACTGCATGCCTCTCTCCAGTGCCCTACAGGACCTGGGACAGGAGGTCAGGAGCAGGGGATATGGTAGAAAGCAGCTGGATTCTGGCTGTAATTTAAAGGAGTGAACAGGATTTGCTGGTGGAGGGGATGGGTGTGGGGGCAACGTGAGAGAAAGCAGAAATCCAGGATAACTCCAGGGTTTGGCCTGAGCAAGTGGGGATGGAGGTGGTTTCTGCTGGAGGAGAGATGGTGAATAGCTGGGGAGTGGACAGGGTGGTAGTGGTAGTCCAAACACTTATTGGATGGATGGATGGATGGATGGATGGATGGATGGATGGTTTTCCCTGGCCCTCCAAAGCAACCCTACTCACTCGCTTTTGGATTTGTCCAGCTAGCCAAATGGAGGCAGAGGAGAGCCCCAGGCTGGAGGTGTGACTTCCCCTTGGAGGCTACAAGATGGACGAGGTTCAGGGATTGGGTCCTGAGGCTGTCAACATCAGGAGGTTCCATCCAAAGTTCAAGATTTCTCTTTCCATGAAGTTTCCCAATTTTTAAGTATAGTAATAAATTTAAAATTGTAATAAATCTCTGCATGCCCCCCAAAATATGTCCATAGGCCCCATTTGGCCTGTGGCCTGTTTAGGACATTTGGTATGTGGGTCTGGAGTCAGAGTGCCAGGGTCTAAGTCTGGCTCTCCATTCTTAGCTTGTGTGACTTAGCCTCTCGGAGTCTTGGCTTTCTCGTCTGTGAAATGGGAACAATAATAGTTCTCACCTGCTGGTCTCATAGTAAGGGCTCTATAGCTGACAGTGAGGATGAAGCACTATTCATGATGGATTTTATTGGCAACCATGGCAGAGGATGCCAAAGGGGAAAAGAGCACTGGGCTCTGGTGCAGTATCCCATCTCTCTCCTGACAAGCTTTGTGACATAGGACTAGGTTTTTAGACCTCTCTGAGGAAGAAGTGTGTTGTTTCTGGAGTTGGGCAATGGCCAGCATGCCTGTTGAGGCCTCTGAGTCCTCACCCACCTCTCCCTCTCCCTACCTCCTTCGCTCTAGCCTCACCCACCCACCACCTCCCACCCCTCCACCCTGCAGCCAGAATGATCTTTCAAAAGCACAAATCTCAGCATGGTCTTTCCCTGCCTGGAGAAAAACCATGTTGGCTCCCTGCTGCCTTTAGGAAAAGGCCCAAAGAACCTTAGGCTGGTATGAGGAGGTGGGAGACCGCCCTCACCTCTCTTGTCTCATCTCCTTCCACCAGCCTTGCTTCTGTACCAGCTGCACACAGCCCCTCATCCAGCTCTGCCCGCTGGTGATCCATCCAACAGTTATGGAGCGCTGCCCCTCCCTGGATCCAGCCACTTCCTTCCCCGAGTGACCGATGGCTTCTCCGTGGTCTCCCTACGTTCCCTCTCACCCTTTCCTCTCTGTAGCCCATTTTCCACAAACAGCAGAGGGATCCTGAGAAAAATGCAGTTTGGATGGTGTCACCTACCTGCTTAAGATCCCTCCGTGGCTGCCTATTTCTCTGTGAGGGAAGCCACAGGCCTTGTCCCAGCTCTCCAGTCACAGTGTCGTTTCCCTACCAGCTGCTCACCACTGCCTTAGGTGCTGATCACCTTCTTACCTGTGGGACCCCAGAGTAGAAGGCCAGTGACAGCATGCCACCACCAGAGATGGTGCAAGCCCATCCACCATAAACATCCGAGACTCAGAGAGGTCAAGTGACTCGCTGTTCCCCTTTCTAGAGGCTTTCCCTGTGGCTTCTTCAGGAGGACCTCCTTGCCCACCCGGCCACAGGTGCTTGTGGGGAAAGGCAGGGCCGCAGGGTCTGCCTGGGACTCTATAGCCACGGTGCCTGGCACTGGTGTCCGCCCTTTCTGTTGGCAAAAATGCCACTCATCTCTTGAGGCCCAGCCCGAATGTCACCTCTTCCTTGAAGCCTT
This sequence comes from Vulpes lagopus, assembly GCF_018345385.1. NCBI lineage: Eukaryota > Metazoa > Chordata > Mammalia > Carnivora > Canidae > Vulpes > Vulpes lagopus. The sequence goes on from NC_054841.1 coordinate 25,949,365, forward strand.
CCTTCTTTAACACAGCCCCACGCCCCACCCTGTTCCTGAGGCCCCTGGGGATCACTCCCTCCCGGTTCATCCCCTGCCGGCAGAAGCTGCTCTGTCCTGGTTTCCTGTGAGCTTTCTTTTCTCTCTGTCTCCCACACTCAACATTATAATTATCACTGGATGGCGAGCTCCTCAAGGCCAAGGAGCGTCACAGTGAAGAGAGCTCATGTTTATCAAGCAAGCGCCGGCCCTGTGCTAAGCACTTTCCTGCATTCTCTCTTTAAATCCTCACAACCCCGTGGGGTTGGCTCCCCTAAAAGCCCCACCTTATAGAGAAGCTGGTGGAGCTTCCGAGGTGTTAGGTCACATGCCCACGGTCACCCAGCAAGTCTGACGCCAGAGCTGGATCTCCTAACGACAATGGCAATGACTTATATACAGCATCTTCCACATGCCAGGCATGCGGCCAAGGCCCAGCCACCGGCTTCCACCTCACAGGAACGTCTATCACGACCACATTTTATGGCCGGGGAAACAGAGGCCAGTGAAGCTCAGTGAAGCTCATGAGTAGGATTTGAACCTATGCTGTCTGGCTCTGGGTCATGCTTGCAAACCTCGCACTGTCTGACCTGCCGGGAGGCTTCTCCATATCCTGGCACCCCCAACACCTGGAATAGCAGCCGGCCCCCAGGTGCCACTAGTTAGTATGTAATGAATGAGGGAGTGGACATGGGACCGGGACCCTGCCCCAGCCATCCCAGAGCTGTGTCTGGAAGTTCAAAGATGGGCAGCCCCTCTCCCAGGCTCGGGGCTCCCCCCACCCAGTTGTCCAGACAGCCCCGGGGAAGGACCAGATCCATAAACATGAGGCTCCACTTGGGCCCAGGAGGGGCTCTGGGCACTGTACAAGTCCTCAATATTATTGCTTTATTGTCATTTAAATGGAGCCTGCCTTAAACAGGCCACCCAGTTCTAGCCACCAGCGCTGGACAAAACCCCCATTGAAAAGCCAATTACAATCACTCCATCTAAATTGTCATGGATTTGTATAGAAAATTACATCTCCATTTAGTCCTGAAGCGACGTCCTGGGCATGGACAGAGGGGAGGCTGGCCCATTTACCCCGCCGGCTCAGCGCGGGTGCCGCGGGCAGAAGAGAAAGCCCAAGCTGCTGGGTCTCGGCCGGCCTGGGGAACAAAGGCCAGTTTGTGGGGGCCTGGAGAGAAGCTGGGCCTCTCAGGGCGGCTCAGATTCCAGGCCTGGGCCGATGGACCCTGTACCGCCAGCTGGTCTCCCCTGCTGGCGGCTGTGGCCAGACGAGCTCCTGACAGCCGGCTTCGGGCGGCCCGTCAGCCCTGCCACCAACCAGGGTGGCTAGACCTTGGCTCATGTCCACACTGCCAAGGAAATGAAGAAGATTTAGCCCGGGGAGCACTGGACTGGGATCCCAAGATCTTGGTTTCATTTATTCACGCATTCATTCATTCTCAAGTTATTGAGGAGTGCCTGCTGGTGGTATAAGAAGCACAGTAGCATAGAAATGAGCTCCAGCTTCGGAGTATTCTGGGTTTGACCCCAGGCTGTGTCCTCAGTAGCTGTGAAGAAAGTCTACTTCGATTATTCATTAGTTCTGAAGTTGTGGTGCACCTACTATGTGGCAGAGGATGGAACAAAATGGCCCTTGGTCTTGGGCCTTAATGTCAGGGGCGGGGGTTTACTGTTTCACAAATGATAAGTGTTCTGAGGGAAGTGAATAGGGGCTGACATGGGCTTTTGGGACTCTATATAAGTAGGCAGTTTGGAAGGAGCTGGTCATGCCAAGACAAGTGGCAAGGGCATTCCAGGCAGAGGCAACAGTGTCTGTGGGTAGGGCCATGGGATGGGGAGTGAGGCAGGCTGGAGTCAGCAAAATGAGAGTGTGGCAGGTGACAAGGTCAATGGGGGCACCCTGAGGATTCTGGCTCTCAGTTTCCTCATCTCCAAAAACAGTAACAATGACCTTAGCCACCAGGGCTTGGGCCAGGACCCAGGAGATAATGTACATGGGATCTCAGAATGGTGCTGGGCACAGGATGCTCCTGGCTAACTAAGACTTCGATGACTTCGATGGCGCTAAATCTTGAGGGCACAGCCCACTCCTCTGGGTCACTTGGAGTGACGGCTCAGGTGCTTTGCACGCATTAGCTCCAATCAGCCCTATGGGGTAGAGCTTTTTTCCCCCTTTCCGAGATAAGGAAACTGAGGCAGTGCCACCAGTCAGCTAATTATTTATTATTATTCCAATAATTCTTACTACAGGTTACCCAAGGCCTGGCACAGAGCAGATCCTCAAAGAGTATTTGTTGAATCAATGAACACACCTGGAAGGAGGGTACTGGGCAAGCGTGGGAGATTCCTATCTGTGTGTATGTGTGTGAGTGGCTCTGGGACTAGGTATAGCCGTGGGATTCTGATTTGGACTCTTATGTGACTCTGTCCAATGACTGAGTGCAAGTGACTGTGTCTGACAGTGTCACACACTTGTCTCCTGGAGTCCTTGCCTAAATGCTCAGTGGCTGTGGTGGGGACTCTGTCAGAGTGACTGTGTGTGTGGCTGTGTCAGACTGTATATCACTGCCTACACATGTCTGTCTGGGCCCAAAGGGACACTTGGCACCCTATCAGGGATGGCTGGCAGGGCTGGAGGCTACTGTGGGGCAGGGCGGGACAGGTTAGGTTCAGAGGTGAAGAGGGCAGAGTCCCCATCCTCCCCCACCCAGCCCTACCAGGCAGACAGGCAAATGGAAAAAATGTTCACACCCGGGGCAGGCAGGCGGGTGGCTGCCCCACCAAGGACTGCTCTGTGCACAGAAAACAAGTTCTTCTGGTATCAGCTCGAGTTTGGCAGGAAGTGGCTTTTGGGTGGCAGGAAGTTGGATTCAGCTCATATCAGCTCCGGCCGAGGGGCAGGAGAGCAGTTATCTGGGGTTAAACAGAGTTACCGAGAAGCGGGGCCCCAACGCCCTGTACCCGATAGAGCTGAGGGCACAGCCCACCCCTCCTGGTCATTTGGGATGATGGGTGGGGAAGGGGAGGCCTTGTAAAGAAGAGCTGCCACCTATCAAATGCTACTGGGCCCCAGATCCCAGACAGAGTTCATCATCTACCTCCTATGACCCCTGTTTAGCAGGTGTGCAGACTGAGACCCTGAGAGGCAGTGACTTACCTGGGGTCACCAAGAGAAGTGGGGAGAAAGGGAAGAGAGAGGCTACAAAAAATTTATAACTATCTAGAGACAAGATAAAAACCAGGAAAGAGGGCAAAGAGGAGAGGGGAGATGGGAACAGGACAGGGAAAGTAGTTGAATGAATGCAGAAAGCAATGAGACTAGGCCAGTGGGAAAATTTCTGGGGTGCTCACTGTGTGCCAGGCTCTCCCAGGAACATCACAACTGACCTTGGGTCCTGATCCTGAACCCATTTCCCAGATAAGGGGATTGAGACCCACAGAGCCTTGCCAGCTGAGCCACACCTGGAATCTAGATCTGAGCCCAAAGCCCACGTTCCAGGCCATGCCTCCTTGCCCAACTTCCAGGGAAGGGAAGTGGCTGTACTAAAAGGGATTCCCAATTTTACCACCTGTTTGCCTGGGTATACTGTTGTGGAATTCACCCAGTTGGCCCATGGAGAGTCAGGATTCAAACCTGTGCAGAGAGGCTGCAGAATTCATGTGCTTAACCATGTGACAGGGTGTGCCAAGCACTATGCCAGAGCAGACCGAGAAAATCATGGCTTTGCCTTCAGGCTGGAACCCAGAGGCTGAAGCCCCAAAGAGAAACTGAATCTCCCAACTCCTAGCCCTGGACACTCTTGTACCCTTCCACTCAGCCCCCAATGGAGTCCCTAGGGAGTGGGCCACTGGTCCTTCTGTTCTCATCCCAAAAGCAGCACCCAAGCTGTTCCCTGGCTATGATGCTGATTTGAAGCTCAGTTTGTATGTCGTTTGCACATTACTCAGTGCATGTCAGAAGGTACGAACATCTCCCTTTCCCAGAGAGAGCTGCTGGGCCCCCCTGCCCTCCTCCAGACAGCAAAAATGCCAGCCGGCTAGACAGGGAGCTGCGCCCTGGCCTCTGACAGCACCCGCCTGCTGCTGCCTCCCCCATTCCCTCCTGGAGCCAAATTTAGGCAGCTCTGCTACAGAGAGATGGGGAGAGTAGAGGCAGGAAATGGCGAGGTTGGAGGCAGCCCTGCCTTGGCCTGCACAGGGTGGGGTGGCCCCAAGGGTACCCCTGTCCCTAAAGCCCTTGGCCCAGCCTCCCCCACCCCTCCTCCCACAGGAATGTGGGCCAGGTTGGGGAACGCAGGGTTCTCAGCTGCAGCCCAGGGTGCTGGCTACTCTGGCCGTGAGGGAGGAGGGAGAGATGGAGGGAGGGAGGGAGGAGGTCATGGCCGGGGCAGTGGGGAAGGGATCAGATAGCCTCCTCCAGCCCCAGACACTGGCTGCCACTGGGGACAGGAGCCCGCTCTGCTTCTCAGCACTTCCTGCCCCTCCTTGATGTGCCCACCTGGATCTGATTCTGGGGTAGGGGGCAGGAGGTACAGGCTGGGCCTTTGGGGGGACTGAAGTCTCCCCAAAAGCTCCACTAGTCTGTCTCCTACTTGGGCTAGACTTTTGGCGGTCTTGGTTTTCCTACCTGGGAAATGGAGAGGCTGGCCTAGAACGATTTCCAAGTATCTACCCATGCGGAGAGCAAGGGTTTCTGGGAGGTCTGATAGGGATTAGGGATTGTGGCAGTGGCTTTAGGCCTAGGAACTTAGGTTTTTCAGGTAAGGTTCCTCATTGATGTGGGATGTGGGTCGGCTGAACAGTGAAAGACCCGGGCTGGATTCTAGCCATCAGGAACCTGGGGGTGGAGTTAATAGTGCCCAGCAGCTGGAAGCATGGATCCTGGGGTCCGACTGCCAGGGTTTGAATTCCAGCTCTGCTACTCATGACTATGGAGAAGTCGCCTCAGCTTTCTGTGCCTCAGTTTCCTCAGCTCCGAGATGGGGGTTAAAAACCTCCCAGAGCTGCTGGGAAAGTGAAATGAGGCAGTGAATGTTTGGCACACATTAAGTGCACCGCGATGCCAGCTACCAGTGTGACTGTTTTGTCTCCCCGAGCGGTTGGGAGGCCCCCCCGCCCCCCCCCACCCGCAAGCTATAACGGATGTGGATGCGATGGGGAGGCGCTGTAGGTTGGTGGTGAAATGGACATCGGGATGGGGGTTCAATCTGCGTGACCCTGGGCAAATGGCCACACCCCACTGCGCCTTGGGCGGGGAACAGCAGAGGCGCCTACCGCACAGGGCCTGCGAGGATTACACAGATCAGGCTTGGCACAGCGCCTGGCACATAGCGGGCGCTCCCTGAAGGGGAGCTGGCCAGATCGAATGGTACCGGCCCGCACAAAGGACAGGTGGGCAGCGTCCCCGGGGGTGCGGGGGGGGCGAGGGAGGCGGGCGCAGGGCAGGTGCGCGGGGAGTGGGAGGCGGGGCTGGGAGAGGGGGCGCGCGAGGGCGGGCGCGCGAGCGCGCAGCAGGTGCGTGTGGAGTGGGCGGGGCCCCGCGCGGGCGGGGTCTCCAGGTGAGCGGACGCGCGCCTGGAGGCTGGCGACGGGGGGAGGCGCGCCGCCCTGGCCCACTGCCGGAAAGCGTCCCTGTGTCTTTAACGCCCTCCTCCCCGCGGCCCCCCCCGCCCCCTTTGTGCGCCCCCCCCCAAGCCGGGCTGCAGCCGCGGAGCCGTCCCCCCTGCACTGACAGCTGGTATCTAATTACTGTGTGAGAATGGAAAGTCAGGCTGTCCCAGCTCCGGGGAGAGGGGATTAACGTCTCCTGCAGAATACACTTCCTCTGGTGGGTTGCCATGGTTACTCTCATTACCTGCCTGCCCGCGAGGAGCCCGCGCGAGCCGCTCCAGCAGGCCCTCCGAACCCGGGCCCGGCGCGCGCGCACCTCCCGGCTCCTCCGCGCTTCTCCCCGCCCCTCCCCGCCGAGGCGCACGCGCGTGCGCCGTGGGGGGAGCGAGGGCAGCCTCACCCCCGCCCCGCGCCCCGCGCCCCGCGCCCCGCCCCCGCCCGAGCAGCTGTCAGCGGCGCGCGCGGCCCGGCCAGCCCCTGCGCGCGCTGTCAACAGTCATTAGCGCGCGGGCCCTCCCCTCCCCCTCGGGCTCCCCTTTACCCCCCACCCCGGCGCAGGGTGGGGCCCGCACCTGGGGCCTCGCTCGTTAGCGCGCCGGGCCGCCCGCCGCGGCCCCGAAGGGACCCGCCCGCGGGGCCTGCTTGGCTCAGGGTCGCCCCCTTCCGCCAGAAGCCCCCCTCAGCGACCCCGCTCCCTGTCCCTGGCCGTGGCTCCCGAGGGAGGCGGGCCCCCAGAGTCCTGGAGCGTGCCACTTTAGAGTAATAGCCACAGTGGGGCATTTATGGATGTCTCGCCCAGGGTGGGCGCTATTTGTGCACCGTTTGGGTTCCCACAGCCGTCCTGTCACATTGTGTCACCTCAACACAGGAGGAAACTGAGGCCCAGGCAGGCCAGCCCATTAGCTAGGGTCCGAGCTGGATTGGCTTCAGGCCTGTGATTTCACCCCTAGAGCACCTGCGCCTCGTGGACGCCCCCAGGCCACAATCCCCAGCCAGCCCCCCTGGCCCTGTCCTGCCTTACAGTGCCTTTGGGGGCTCCCTCTCCCCCCCCCATCCTTTCAACTGAGATCATTGCCCACCTCTTGCCAAAAGGGGGATACTTAGGCCCACTGTACCCCTTTCTCTTACTGCCCTTCCCCCCATCCTTTCCAAATATTCCAGAGCTAACAAAAAAAAAAAAAAAAAAGGAAAGGAAAAAGAAGAAATATTCAGAGCTGTTTGAAGGATATGGCATCCCTCAAAGGTAGCGCTGTCGTTCGGGGGCTGATCCCAGGCAACTTTCTATGGCCCGGGGTGTGCATTTCGGTCCCCAGCGTGATTTGAAAGAAGATGGAGGTTCAGCGAAGCAGAAAGGAGGTCTTGGAATATGTGAGGCCTGTTCCAGATGGCAGGTGCGCCGCGGTGGCGGCTCGGCACTAGCAGTTGGAGATTGTGCACAGGGGTGGAGAAGAGGCAGGTGCTACACTGAGTCCTCAGTGCCTTGTTTATGTATTTATTTATTTATCGGGGGTGTGGTCCCCTCCCTCGCCCATCCCGGCCTCCAAAGCTCATTGCAGCTATGGGTCCTACAATTCTGGTGTAGATATTTATTTTGGAAGGTTGTTTATTTGTTTCTTTGGTTTTGGTTTTCAGTGTACAGTAGGTAGTATTTATAACTGAGAGATATTCAAATACCGTCCTTGTTCCATTTAGGCCATGCCCTCTCCTCAATCACCTGATTGCCTGGCTTTACAAACGATGACCAGCTTTTCTTGAGGATCCCGAGGAAGAAATTTCCGGATATTTGGGTGCAGGTCTTCATTCTGGTTTTTTTCTTTTCGGGCTTTCAGTTTAGTGTAGCTTATACATTGTCTCTCCACCTCTCACCTTTCCTTCTGAGAATGCTTTGCAAGAGGCTGACCCCTTTCCTCGGATCTTCTTTCCAGCCCGAGGAGCTGGAAGGAGACTTTGTAGGGGATCCCCCCACAAAAAAAACCCTGCTTCTCCCACTTGCAAAACCTTAGTCCTGCCTGAATTTATTAAAATGTGGTTTGGGGGACAGGAGGAACAGCTACAGTTCCAGAAGTTGGAAGTAGCCTGCAGCTGATATTGGCAGTAACTTTTGCCTGTAATGGTAGCTGTTTAGCTGGCTGGCCCAGATAGAATGGAGCAGCATCCTCACATTTGCCTGTGCAATCAACCCCCTGAAGTCCTGGGCTCCCACATAAGCGGTGGCCAAAGGTGTGTCTCCCCAGGGGTGGTTTCTGCTGACTGACTTTCTCCTCTGATGGCAATCTTGTTGATCTTTATGCCTTATCGAGAGCTGGATCTGAAATGCACCAAAAGGGCACATCCTAAGGACTTTCTGTGTGGTTTCTTCCTCTACCATAGGAACCCAGTTGAGAAATGTCCCTGCTATTTAGCCACATCCTCTCAATCATGGCCTCATCGTTGCTGGAAGGCACATGCTGCTAATATTGTGGTAGTGGGGCACTAACCAGTACTCTGGTGGCCTGAAACGGTGAGCCCATCTTGATAAGTGTATAACTCCTTACCAGCAAGTGACTTCGAAGTTCCAATGGAAATGACAGAACTGAAATCCATTAGCAGTTGGATGGGGGTCTATTTAATTGGCTTAGTGGGAAGACAGGCAAGGTTCAGTCAGATTTCAGTAGCTCACCTGAGGTAGGCCACTCCGGCAGAGGCCTAATGGCCTGGCCAGATCTGCTCATCTCCCTTGCATAGGTCTGCAGCCCTGGATGTCTCAATCTTCCTTGTGCTGAGCACTCAGATCATTTGAGGAAACTGAGGAATCCCAAAAAGACCTGTCAAGGGATGACCTGCTTAAGTATGAATGAACTTTGCCAGGGAGGACTTAAAAATCTGATGTCACATTGCTGAGTACTCCTGCCCTTTCTATCCATAATCTGCATTAAGTCACTGAGCAGGTGTTTTGAATTTGTACTAATGTTGCCCAATAAGATTCTTTTGTTCTCACCATTAGGAAAATTGGCCTTCAGTGATGGAGAAGAAAATATTAATATATTAGGCCTAGAAGCACAGAGCAAGAATATATTTAAAGAGCCAATGCCAGTCTCCTTACTAGTTACCTCCCTATCTGAGTCATGGAGACACTCTAATCAGTTCTCAAAATCTGTTGTGCATCAGAATCATCGGGGGGCCCTAGTAAAACCCCCAGAGAGTGAGATTTGGTGGGTCTGAGGTGAGGCCTGAGAATTTGCATTTCCATCTAGTTCCCAGGTGATGGCTGTCTCTAATGGTCTAGAGACCACATTTTGTGATCACTCTTCTAAATATTGTGAAACATGAGCAATGTATAAATAGACATTTGGTGATTTCCTCAATAACTTGCAACCTGGCCTTTAGTTTAGAATCCGAACAGGATGGTTTAAAGGAAGATGGTGATGTCCAAGAACAGTAGTCATAGTAGCTCCATGAAATTTTTAAAACTCTTGCTATGTCTGGTTTTATTGGCCTGGGTCTAGCTGGCTGGCTTGGAGTTGGCTGGTTTGAAAGGATGTAGTGTGTTGCCATGGCAATATTCTTCCCCAAGCAGGAAGGCCCCAGAGGTTGATCCTGTGCAACTGACCATGTATTTCTCATGGCTTTTCCCGTGGGGTGCTTCAGGGTTCCGTTCCATCACTCCTGGTTGGTGTTCCCAGGAAGCTGGGGATAGTCAGGAGTCTCTAGGCCCCCTCTTCATTCAGCCTATAAGTGAAATGAGCTTTCTTTATCAAACGGAGGCCCAGCTTGCTTAGGGCCATGGATCAGATTAAGCTAATTTGGGTACAAAGCAGAAGTGGTTGGTGGGGACATCCCAAGGCTATGGGGAGGGTGCTTTCTGCTCCTTTAATTAGCAGCTCCTGCCTTGTAGCACTGTGTCTAGATTCTCAGCTAAGGAAGGCATGCCTCTCCTGCAGCACTTAGCATGAAGGTTATTACCTCTATGGATGCGGGGCATGGCAGAGATGCCTGGTGCACGTGACTGCCGTGGGAGCCCTTTGTTCTTTTCCCAGGGTTCTCCTTGAAGGACAGACAGATATCCTGGTGTTCTTCCCTTAGGGTGTAGCACACATGGTGTCCAGGTGGCCACAGCTCACCTGAGGACAGTTCAAGGTGTGGTTCTGCAGAGCTTGTGTGGTTTGAACTGGGACTGGGACAAGCCCTTTCCTCTCCTGTGTACATCTCTGCAACTGAGATAAACCAATTCTAGGCCCCAGGGTTAAACATCAGGGGAGATCACAGTAGAGTTTTAAAGAGGGAGCTACTAAAAATGATCCCTGAAGAGTTTCTCTGGGATAATTTTATAGTCACATTGGACAAGATGCAAAGCTTTTGGGTACCCGTGTCTGTCTTAGAAAGAGGTGGGAGGCTGGGACAGAGGCCCAGCATTGGGCAATATATTTTGCTGTTTAATCTGAGTTGGTTAGTTACACCTTGACGTTAGGAAAATTTATGTCAAGTTTGTCTGACAGTCTTAGTGTGTTACTTAGGAATTGAGCATGTCCTCTGATGGTGGGTATTAGCTTGGGGGACCCATGCTGTAACCTGAATGGATCAGAAGGATGGAAGAACAGATTCCAAAACCAAAATGTTCGAATTCAATGAGTCCAAAGGGAAGAGATGAACATTTATAAGCCAGATGCCTGACATACATTCTTAACCTAATACTTAGAACAACCAGCCACAACTTTTTAGGCCCATTTGACAGGTGAGGAAACTGAGTTTCCAGAGGTCAAGAAGTCAGGTGGGGCACCTGGCTGTCTCATTTGGTGGAGCGTGCGACTCTTGATCTCAGGGTTATGAATTCGAGCCCCACGTTGGCGGTAGAGAGTACTTAAAAAAAAAAAAAGTTCAAGAACTGACCTGCCCAAGGTTACCAAGCTGGTTAGGGGACACTTCGCATTTCACCTTCCTAAAATATTGTCTTTCACAGATTATTTTCTTTCTCCATTCCTTCCCACCAAATTTTATCTCCCTTTTCCAGAAGTATCTGTGTTCTGGCTTGAAATAGTTTTTTTTTTTTATTTTTTTTATTTATGATAGTCACACAGAGAGAGAGAGAGAGAGAGAGAGAGAGGCAGAGACATAGGCAGAGGGAGAAGCAAGCTCCATGCACCAGGAGCCCGACATGGGATTCGATCCCGGGTCTCCAGGATCATGCCCTGGGCCAAAGGCAGGCACTAAACCGCTGTGCCACCCAGGGATCCCTGGCTTGAAATAGTTTTATGAGCAGAGAGATGTATTCAATTTTAAGCAGCTAGATTCAGCTAGATTCATTATCATGCCTCTAGATTCAGATTATCAAAATGTTGTGGAACTACCCCATTGTACTTTTAAAAATATTTTTTAAAAAGATTTTATTTGATTTTTAAAAGATTTTATTTATTTATTCATGAGAGACACAGAGAGAAGGTGGAGACATAGGCAGAGGGAGAAGCAGGCTCCCTGTGGAGAGTCCAATGTGGGACTTGATCCTGGACCCTGGGATCACGCCCTGATTGGAAGGTAGATGCTTAACCGTTGAGCCACCCAGGTGTCCCTTACTTATTTACTGAGAGAGAGAGTGTGCATGAAAGCAGGGGTGGGGGATGGAGGGACAAGCAGACTCCACATCAAGCACAGAGCCCGAAGTAGGGCTCAACCCCAGGAGCCAGAGACCATGACCTGAGCTGAAATGAAGAGTCGGACGCTCAACTGACTGAGCCACCCAGGCACCCCTAATATACTTTTTTTTAAAATTAAAGCTTAACAACATGCAGAAGAGTACACAGATTGTGAAGTGTCCAGATTAATGGCTTTCTATAAACTGATCACATCTGTAAAACCACCACCCAGATCAAGAAATAGAAGCCCAGTTATGTTTTTATTCTTACGATCCTTTTGTTAGTTTTTGCCAGCGTGAACCTCTGGTTGGAAGTATAACTGGGCGATCATAATATTTGTCCCATCCAACTCTCAGCAGTATTTGAAGATTCCCCTAAAACGCTGGGTAGTTACAAGTCAGCTAGTGAACAAGTTTATCACTAATGATCCCTGTTTATAGATGGCTCAGGACTTCAGATACCCCCAGCAAAGAGGTAACAGTAACTCCTGAGCGAGTCTAAGAACAGAAAAGTCGTGGAATTTTACAGCTCATCTCATAAGTGAAGCTCAGGGAGGCTGAAGAGTTTGCCCACAATCTCACAGCCAGGAAGCAGGACCAGCAGGCATCTCCTCCTACACACACGTACACACACACCCAGATGCATGCTGAGAAGTCCCCATTGAAATGGATCCTGCCTAGGAAGGAAGCCATTGGCAAGAGGGTCTGTATAGGGCCAGGGAGGTCACCCCCCGACAGATGCCACTCTAGGATTTGGCACCCTCCACTCCAGATGCCTATCTGCTCTCAAGTGGGCCACTGGCAAAAACGCAGCCCTGTTTACCCGTTACGGTATGTTGGGAAAGTTACTGGATAAAACCAAACCCTGTCTATGGCCAGAATGTTTTGTGAGCAGGGGTCCCGTTTAGCACCGCCTCTCTTTTTCTTGGACTATATAAGACTAGATCCTAACCCAGCTCCGCCACTTACCAGTCACTATACCACAGGCAGGTCCTCTCCCTAGCAACCTCCTAGGCTTGTTGTAATGTTCAGCCTTATCATAGCGAGGGGAAACTGCAAATAACAAAGCACTCCGTGATTATATTTATTCCTAAGTTCCTCTGGACTGGGCTTGCTGCTTAGTGCTGCACGGGTATCTCCTTTATTCCTCTCTGTAGCTCATATAGGAAAAATGCTTCTGTTCACCCTATTTTCCAGGTAAAAGACCTGAGGTTAGAGAAACTAACTGCTCCTGGTCACACAGCCACTTCAATGATGGGCCCCATTCAGACTGAGGAAGAGTATGTCTAAATTACCCTGCCTGGCTGCCACTTAGAAGCAGTCAATCATTTGGTAGGCATTTCTTGAGCTTACTGTGTATCAGGCATTGTTCTAGGTGCTAGGGAGGCAGCTGTGAGCCACCAGACGAGGCCCATTCCCTCCTAGAGCTGACGTTCTTGAGCCATGAGCAAGATCCTTTAGGAAAGAATTCTCTGGGAGATTTGGGTGTGTACACTTTTAGAGAAAAGCCTGCCTCCTTTCCCCCTCAGTCCTTCCTTAACACACACACACACACACACACACACACACACACACCTACACACACACACACCTACACACACACACACACCTACCCTGGGTTTGTGTCTCCTGTGCCCTATCAATAAGGACCTCACTGAACAGTCTGCTCCCTTATGGGCTTTGGCCACATCCCCCAGCCTCCTGCCTTGCAGTTTCCCTGCTCCCTCCCAGCCCTGCTAGTGGGAGTTGGCAGGTGTCTGCCCAGCAGCAGGACCCATCTCAGTCCCGGCACGCCTTTTCAGGACCAGCTGACAGCAGTCACGCCAGCCTGATAAAGAGACTCGGGGGGTCCACGGCCACCTTGCTCATGAGGCCCTGCCACCTCCACGTGGCCTTGTGTCTGTTATTCTCTGTATCTCCAGACACAAAGAGCCTGGGTCTGTTGCTGGCGCTCAGCTGCTGGAGTGGGGAGGGCGGGCAGTGGTGACAAGCTTTTCAGAAAGGCCAGGGTGGAGGCAGGAGTCACCCAGGTGATCCAAGCCATTCCCCTGGGACCCCAGCCCAGGACCACAGTGAAAGGTTACCACTAATTGGCGAGCTCCTGATGGGGCTGCATCTATTTAGCACCCCCCCTCCCCAGAGGCTTCCAGGATGGTCTTGGCACAGCATGTGATGTGAGAGCTCCCCGCCTGAGTCTGGCACAATCTGTCTGAAATTGTGAACATGGAGCCTCTTGGTTTTTTAATTTGTATTTTCGTTGTTGTCATTCTCTGCCCATTGTTTTTGGTAGATTTAGTAGCAGAAGCCACCCTGACTCTGGTGCCCCCGTCCCTGGGTCCGTCTCAGCCAGCTCCTTCCACCCCCAGCCCTCCAGACCTACCACTGGAGGCCTTGCGGGTCAGGTAGCAGCGCCGTCCCTGCCCCCGACCCTTTGCCAGGCCTCGGGGCCCAGCTCTCACCCTGCCGTCATCCCCGACACTGACACAGCTTGTCCGCCCTGTCGCAGGGGGCAGATGGCCTGTCGGAGCCGGAGGGCATCTCTCTGAAGCGGGTCGCTGTGGTGGAAGATTTCTTTGACATCATCTACTCGATGCACGTGGAGAGCTCGGCGGAGCCAGGCAAAGCCCCCAAGCACGCCGGGCAGAAGAAAACCTACCGAGCGGTGAGATGTCTGTCTCTGGGCCTCTGTGGGCAGCCTGGGGCCTTGGCAGGAGGCCATGGGCTGCGCACATGTTGGGCGGGGGCAGGGCAGGGAGCTGAGGCGTGATGAAACGGCCTTTGGGGACCCAGGGGGGCACAGGGCAAGGGCACGGCAGCCAGAGATGGCTCAAGGGGGGTAAGGGGGCGGGTTCTGTGGTCTGAGCACAAAGGAGAAGCAGGTTGAAGGGAGTGAGGGAGGGAAGGAGAAGGATGAGAGCAGGAGCAAAGCCCTCCTCTTCCTAGTTTCTGCTTCACTTGTTTCCTCGCCCCAGCCCCTTGCAGCCTGCTCTGGGACTGTGGGGGTGGGGGTGGCCAGATAATAATAATAGAAAGAGCAAATGCTTCCATTGCATTTACTGTGTGCAAGGCCTGCCCTACATGCTTTCTCTGTGTGAGTTCATTCAATCCTCTACCACCCTATGAAGTCAGTACTGGAAGTTCCCCAGGGGAAGTCTGAGGACATGGTCCCTACCTTCAGGGAGATCACAATTTTATTTGGGGTAGGGAGGCTGAGAGCAAAACTGAGACATGAGAACCAGAAATGTCTCCAAGACTAGCTTTGAGGGAACAAGAGCCCCCAAGGCATTCAGCGGTAGTACCTCCAGACACAATACATGGGCATTCAGCAAAGACATGTCCTCAACCTCCCCATGTGTGACATTCAGTGCCAAGCCAGGGGGGCTTCATGGAGAAGATGGCATATAAGCTGGCATTCTAAGCTTGTGTAGGCAGAAGGGAGCAGAGATAAGAGTCTAGGGGTGGGAAACGTCACATATGGGGAGGTAGAGGAGATGGTAGCCAGAGCAGGCGGGGCCTACCTGTGTTCTGGTCCCATTCCCCTGTTGACTGCCATTGCCGTAGCTCTCGCAGAGCTCTGAACCCAAGACCCACCACTAAACCAGTAAAGCCAAGCACTCTAACTTTCATTCAAGCTTCAGAGCAGTCATGTGACTGCAGTCCCATTTTGCAGTTAAGGAAACTGAGACCCAAAGAGTTGATCTACCTGCCTAAGGTCACATAGTACTTAAATGGCAGTGAGCTGGTGTCCTCATGCCCCCCCACCATGTGTTGACTTTTTTTTCTGACTTCTTAGAGACCTATCCCTATAACCAGGTTTCTCCACCCAAGGCAGCTGTGAACTCCAACCCCATCCCTATAAATAGCCTTGGACTGCTGTGGAGGTGGCCTGTAGAAGTCCGTGATTTTCCCATATGGCCTGATTTTTAAAAATTCCAACTATCTGGTTTGTCCTTGTCCTCAGAAGATGGCCTTTGGGGATGCCTGGGTGGCTCAGTTAGTTAAGCATGTACCTTTGGCTTGGGTCATGATCCTGGAGTTCTGGATCGAGCCCCACATTGGGCTCCCTGCTCTGCAGGGAGCCTGCTTCTTTCTCCCTCTGCCTGAGACTCCTCCTGCTTGTGCTCTCTCTCTCTCTCTGTGGTAGAAGATTTCTCTGTCAAATAAATAAATAAAATCTTAGAAAAAAAAAAGATGACCTTTGCCCTAAATGAGGCTTATGGATGGACCCATGTGCCCAAGGACCTCAGAAGATGAGGGTTTGGGCTAAGGGAGGCAGGAGATGATCATACTACCTGCCCTACACCTCCTGCTTCTCAGTACATGTGTGTTAGGAAAGGGAGTTCTGAGGGTATTCCCACCAGAGGGTCACAGATGAAGGGAGTGACACCCAAGCCAGAGACTTTGCAGGCCACTTGGTATTCATGAGACCTAGCACATTTTCTCAGCATTTAATTTGCCAGTGCCCGGCAACTCACATGTGCCAGGCTCTGCACTCAAAGCACTTCCCGGGCACCAGCTCTCTGAGCCTTCATGTGTGTGAGGGTGTATATATGAAGCAGGTCCTACTTTTATCTCCATTTTACCAATTAGGAAAATGAGGCTCAGAGGGAAACATAACCTGCATGGAGGTCACCCCACTGATGTTCAGAGCCAGGCTGCTGGCCCCCAGAGCCTGTGCCCCGACCACTACACATCCTGCCTTTCTACAAACCCCCTGTGGTCAGCTAGTAAGCCCGATGACTTGCTGTGGTCAAGGTAAATGGGCTTGGGCCCGCCAGACCACGTGACTTCCTTTCCCCTTCATGTCCAGCACCAAGCCTCACACCACAGGCATTCCCTAGGTATTTATTTTAAGATTCATTTATTTGTTTGTTTATTTATTTATTTATTTGAGAGAGAGAGAAAATGAACGGGGGGGGGGGGGGGGGAGAGGGGCAGAGGGAGAGCATCTCAAGCGACTTCCCGCCCTGATGCGGGGCTCAGTCTCACAACCCCGAGATCATGACCTGAGCCAAGAGTCAGAGGCTTAACCAACTGAGCCACCCAGTCACCCCCTTGTTGCATATTTATGAAGGCCAGGTTGCAGCTTCTGTGCTGTCGGGAGGGCAGGGCTGGGCTGGTCCCGCCAGCCTCTGTGTCCCTGGGCCAGCTTCTGTGTCCCTGGGCCAAGCGGACATGCAGCCCTTCGCTCTGCACTTCCTGGCTTCTAGTCCATATGCCCGCCGCGTGCCCCACTTCCCGCTGCCCAGCCTGGAGCTGGCACATGACTGGCAGTGGGCCAACTGGGCGGCACACAGAGCTGGAATTTCAGCAGCAGGGCCAAGGCTGAGTGGAGCAGGCCAGGGCCCTCCTGCAGTGGGTGTGAAGGCCAAGGGGGCTGCTGTACCTCCCTCCTCCCCGGTGTGCCTCCGCTCCCTCCCCCCCTTCCCCATCTGTCACCCTTCTCTTGCCACCCTTTTCCTTTTTTGGGGGTGGGGGTGGTGCCTGGATGCTTTTGTCCCCCTTCTTTTCATCTGCTCCCATTTTCCTCAGCCCAAGCCTTGCTCTTCAGTCTTATCCATGCCTGGGAAAGAGCCCCCAAGAAAACTCAGTGCTGAGGGCTGCAAGGAGGCACAGCCTGGCCTCGTGGCATTTGCATTGGGCCCCTGGCTGAGGGTTTTGGGACCTGTCTCTGTGTGTTTTACCAGACCTGAATCCTGGGACTGCCTTGCCCATCTGTAGGGCACCTGGAACCTTCCAGATTCTTACAGGTCTGTAGTGTCTGCAGGAAGCAGGGGCCTGGAAGGGCAATAGGCAGACTTGTTCAAGGACATTAAAGCAAGCACATTCTTCTGTGGGGAAAAAGAAGCTTCTAGCACCCACCACAGTCCAGCAATATATCACAGAGAACAGGTAATGAGCTTTCTGAAACTGAAGGTATATACGAGTCAGGGATAGAAGGCCATTTATAATGGATTATGCAGGGGATTCCCATTTGGGGCAGGAAGTCCCTGCCTTACTCAGATGCACTGTGACCAGAGGACCCAGAGGACCCGTAGGGGGACTTGCCCATGCCCCAGGGTCAGGGGAGGGTTCTAAGTGGTTCTACAGAGTTCCCTGATCCCACACAGAGGACTGGTCCTTTTTCAAGGGCCTTTTCTGGAGTCTGTACCCATTTGGGTTGGAGCAAACTGTTTGCTTCCTTTCCCAGGGTGTTGGTAGGCTAGATCGAGCTACAGAGTCTGGATCTGGCTGCCCAGACCATTTTGGAGTTGGGGCCAGATGTGGTCAGCAGCTGTTCCAGGCCCACCACGTGCTAATCCACCGCAGGGCAGCAGGAGGATCTTGTAAAGTGGTGCAAATCCCCCCAATTGGCCTCATCTGTCCTTGTCGGCCCCTGAGCTGGGGAGCAAAAATGGGGCCTTACAAGTCAACAACTCTGCAAATAGCTTTTGCTCTCCCTGCGGTGAAGTCTCCCTTCATTTTACCACTAAGAAAAAAGTGAAAGGTTGCGGTGTCCGGGCTGAAGACCCCAAGTGCAAGGCAGCAGGCCTCTAAGGGAAGCTGGCTGGAAGCAGGGGTCCTGGGGCTTCCCCTCCTTAAACACAGCAGCTCTATCTTTATCTGTTTCACATTTTGGGCTTCAGCATGAGAGACTATTTCCAGAACTGTGTCTGGAGCTCCGAAACTATTTGAAAACCACCATCTTATTGACTAGAGCATAAACGAGGATTGTCCTCCTTTCAGCTCATCCCCAGGTCCTGTGGCCTTGGGCATCAATGTAGTTAGACAGAAACGGAGATCCCATTTCTCATTTGGACAACCAAAAGATGCCCAAAGACGACTGAAGGCCACACAATGCACCTTCCTCCGTGAAGGCCTCTTCAGCAGCATGGAGTTGGGCTGGACTCTGCACTTCACTGACATCCCCCCGCCCCTGCCTGGAGCTCTTACTGAGGCTGCACACAGGGCAAGGCTTCCCTCCAGGGAGGGAACCTATACTTCTTGAGTCCACCTTCCCCCCTGCCCCCTGCCGCCCCTATGTGGGACCTAGGGCCAGAAGGTGTGTGCCCAGCAGTCCCTTGCCCTGTGTCAGGCCAGCCAGCTTTGCATACTGCTAGGATCCCAACTGAGGCCAGGAGAGCTGTGGCCACAACACTGAATTGTAGCTGTACCCTCAGTGGGTCAGGTGGCAAGTAGGGCTTTTGCCCGTGCTGCAAGCATGTCAGAGCAGCGAAGCAGCGAGGCCAGGAATGCTCTCCTTAAGTGCTGTAAAAATTATTTCTCTGCCCAATGGCAGGTGAGCTCCATATCGTGAAGTAGGGCTGTTCCTATGGTATCAACTTTCCTTTTCCCAGCAGACCGTGACACTCCTCCCCCAGGTCCTCAACTCATCTCTTCTAGGTCTGACCTAGGATGTCACACCTTGCAGTGCCTGAGAGGTCATCTGTTTGCCCAACTAGGCCACAGCCCAGCTCTTTGCCCAGCAGGCACCCTTCCCACTTGCCTGTTTACACGTGCCGTCTGTCTTTCAGTGGAGCCCAGCCCTCTTAATCCTGAAGGCCTGAGAGGGACATGCCACCCGTAAGATTTCCAGGCAGGCTGGGCTGGGAATGAAGATGTCCGTATATGTGGCAGGAAAGCCCCCATCCTGGGGGCTAAGACCTAAGACCGGAGGAGGACGGGCCGCATGCCCTCTCATCCACCAGCTCCAATCAGAGAGCAGGGGTTTGCCCTTGTCCCTGACCTCCAGAGGAAGGCAATCAGACAGGGAATTTGGAAGGGAGATAACTCATCAAGGAGCCTGCCTGCTCCGCAGAGCATCAAATCAGCTGAGAAATAACAATTGTGTCACCAAAATTAACTCTGCCTTTGCAGCCGGCCACCAGGCAGGAGTGGCCCCCCGAGCTCCACAGACCAGCTGAGCTGAGGGGACAGCCTGAGCTGGTCCTCTGAGGGCTTGGCCACAGCCCTAAGACGCCACCCACCCTCCCCAAGCCCATCCGCCCGGCCCTACCCTACTCCACCTCTTGGCCACCACAAAGAGGGGACAGGACACTCGTGCATCCTGAAGGAGCAGACCTGGTGCTGTCCCCTCCCTCTGGGCGGACCAGAGCCCTCGGCCAACTTTCCCCGGCTGGGCTGCGGCGAGCATGATGGAATGCTGGGCTGATGCTGCCCCTTAGTGGAGAGGAGCGGGAGGGCCCAAGCTCTGGGAAATGTGCGAAAACCAGCCACTGGGCAGCTACCAGCCTCAGCAGGGGCTGAGCCTGAGAGTCCGCTAAACCAGGGCCAGATCATTTCCTGAAACCCAGAGCAAGAAGAGATGGCTGGGCTTCTGGGCCCACACCTCCTCCTTCCCCACTGCCCTGCCCAGCCTGTTTCTTGTATTCCTTCTCATTTACTTCACCTCCCTTCCCACCTCCTTGGCTAGGAGAGGCCCCCTGGAGGCAGTTATGGAGTGGTGTGACCTGGAGCATGGGCTTTGGTCTGCCACCACCTCTAACAAGCTGTGTGACCTTGGGCAAGTAGGTCTACTTCTCTGGGCCTTGTGACCTCACCTGGAATTGTGTTGGTTCTTAACAGCGTGTCCAGTTTGAAAAATCTGATCCCTTGGCATCAGACATTCACAGCTCTCCCTAAAATGTTCTTGATCTGCGAGTTATTTCAGGAAGAGCTTGCAGAACCTTGGGTTCTGTTCGTAGGCGCAGGGCCAGTAGATTAGGTGGGTCTCAGTTTATCCACAATCTCTTAAGAGTGGAAATTGTTTCGTCCTCCCCTAGAGCAATGTTTAGAAACTCTTTTTTTTTTTTTTCAGGAGCAACAATAAAATACTCTGAGAGGACTATTACTTGTTAAAACATAGGTTAGATAATCTTTAAACGCTTTTGCCTTCTCAATTTCTAATTCTTTTATTCAAACTTTTAAAACAAATGGTTTTCCATAAGAGTACTGACTCATTTCTGTGGCTAAGAATTGAGGACACCTGCCCTTTGCTCCTCAAATCCTTTCCCTTCCTGTAAGGGCCAAGCACATGCCACCAAAGCACAAACCTTGGCAGCTTGGTGACCAGGTGGCCTCCCCCTCGCCCATATAATGAGCAAAACTCCTCTGTCCCCAGATTGCGGAGACCTATGCCTTCCTTCCACGAGAGGCCGTGACCCGGTTCCTGATGAGCTGCACAGAGTGTCAGAAGAGGATGCACTTTAACTCCAATGGCCTAGAGCCCAAAGGTAGGGGAGGAGGCGGGTGTGCTGGTGGCTTGGGGGAGGCTGGGGGTGGGGCTCCCACCAGCAGGGTCTGCCCTTTGCTGGTGCAGAAAGAAAAGTGCATGGCCAGCGGTTGTCACAATTCCCAGTGGTCAGTGTGGGTCCATTGCCCAAAGCACCTCATTTTTGTTGTTGTTTTCTTTAACTTAAAAAAAAGTCAAATTCCATCAAAAAACTGATAGTGCATTCCTACTGTCCTTCAAGACCCTCTTCTCCCACCAGTGTTCCTGATGGAAATGATCACCTCTCCCTGTTGCCTAAGCTCCTTAATTCTTGCCTCCCAGGCCTCACCCTGAGAGCAGTGTCTTCATGGGTGTGGTCTCACTGCCCTTTCTGTGAGCTCTCTGAAGACAGGAGCACACCTCCTACCGAGCTCTCTGAAGACAGGAGCACACCTCCTACCACGTGCACCTTTTTACCCTGTAGTCCCACCCCTGCCAGCAGTAGGTCCTCCCTGAGTGTTCCTTCCCTACACACATCCAGGAAATCTGGGGAGATTACTTAGAATTCAAATGCCCAGGGCACTTGCCACCAGCCAAACTTGGTCCCTTGGACCGAGGTCCCTGCTCTCCTGTTCTGCCCTGCCCACTGAGATACAGCAAGGACCCCCACCTCAGTCTCCTCACTACCTCACCCTGAGTACCCCCAGAGGCCTCTGGTAAGTCTGGGGCCCATCTCTTTGCAGGTGGCTTTGGCACAGCCAGGTGGGCCAATACATTCTGCTGGTAGGGTTATAGCTCTGCCATGAGCCATGGTGCCCAGGTGGGCAATTTGTCAGGGCTCTTAGGCTGCTCCTGGGCATCAAGCCTGTAAAGATTGCTAAGTTGGTGGGTGTTTTGCCTGAGGATGGGAACAGACTCAGAATGAAGGGCAAGCTGGGCACTTGGGTGCTACCCAAGTGGCATCCACCGTTTCTGGAGAAGGAAAAATCAACAACAAAGCTCAGGGAGATGACGACAAAGACATTGGAGCATAGGTGTCAAGTGGGGTTTGTTTGTTTTTTCTCTCATTTTGGTGGTCTCTGATGCACGTGGGTGACTCTGATGCCAGCTGACTCACCAGATCCAGAAGCCTTCCTGTCCATGGGGTCCTTAGGCTACAGCTGCTTTGTCTGGTACAGTGGCTAGCTTCTAAGGCATGTGGGGCAGGAACGTGTGCCTCATACTTCATAAATGCTGAGGTCCTGTTTTAAGAGCAGAACCCCCCAAGACCACGCTGGGTGGGTTCGAACCACAGCTCTGCCACTCAGCAGCTTTGGGTCCTGAACAAGTGATTTCATCTCTCTGAGCCTCAGCCCCCTCATCTGTGGAGTGGAGTTAATCATGGTACCTACCTCAGAGGGCCGGTGAAGCTTAAGAGTTAATCCCTGTACCTGGCATGGGGCTCGCTGGCTGGAGGAGTGAGCTGGGGTTGTTACAGTTATCATAATCTCGATGGCTCCGAGGCCCCTGCCCCAGTTGGCCTGGCCCTGGCCATGTGGCTGCAACCCTGGTGCCTGCAAATAGGCCAGGAGGGCTTTCCCTGCTGCACCTCCACCCTGTCAGGGTCTGGGTCCCAGGGGCGTGTGCCCTGCTGGTGGTTGCCTGTCCCTTCCTGTTCTGTCCTAATTGTTTCCATAGCAACTGGCAGAGTCAGACACTGAAGCTCTAGCCTAGAGGAACAGGCAAGGCCAAGAGGGGCCGCATTTGTGGGCTGCTCTGGGGTGTCTGCAGGCTCCCTGTCTTCTGCTCCCTTGCTTTCTGCTGGTATGGAGGACATTCCTCACCTCCCCCACTCCTCAGTGAAGGCTGCAAGGTATCCGTCTCGAGGCTGCAGCTCCACTCCTCCTCATCTGTGGGCTTTGGCATGTCCAGGAGGGCGATGCTGAGCACAGCAGCAGCCTGTTTCTTCTCTGGGCTGCCACCACTATGCCCCCACCCCCAGGGAGGAGGAGGATGGGAGGGGGGTGGAGAAGGAGAGGGGGAGAGAGAGAGAGAGAATGTGAGCATTCACGCCAGCAGGGAGCCGCCTAGAATATAAACCAGCTCTGTGGGTTCTGTGCTAGAGCCTCTCTTTCCAGGGGTTTGCTCCAGGCAGGACAGAGAACAGGCAGCTGCATGGTATCCGTCCTTCAGAATGCTACTTCTCTGTCCACAGGAGAGCAGCTTCCCACACAAGGAGAGGAGGAGACACTGAGGGAGTAGGAGATAGTGTGGCCTATGGAAAAGTATAGGCGGGGGTGTGGGGGGCATCCAGTGGGCCTAGGTGGGGTGCCTGGACGTGGCTGAGTGTCCTGTGGTAGGTTGGGGACCTCTCTGCTCATACCAGCTTCTACGATCCTATGAGGTATCTCTCCCAGCTTGCCTGAGGAAATGGGGCACAGCCGAGTGTCATGGTGAAATCGGTGGTCCAAGCTCCACCAGAAGGCAGGAGAACTTATGTTATCATCACAGAAATGGGTGTGATGCCTGTCTCTTGGAGTTAAATTAAAGGAGGCCATTCTGTAGGGCGCCTGATGCAGCAGGCACCTGGGAAACTTCAGCCTGTTCCCTCGACCCTACGGCATTGTACCACCGTGTCCAGACACAAGAGTGCCAATGTTTGGGTGGCTCCACAGGGAGAGACCCGGTCAGTCACCCCACCTAGGTCAGCACCCCGGGTATACAATCTGGATGCTGGGCAAAAGGGAAGAGATTGTTTTCTGGAAGCTGCTAGTGGAGAGCCTGGGAGTCTAAAAGGCTCCCCTGTCTGCTTAATGGCCAGAGGCATTAGCTGCCTGGACTCCCATCGCCAGCTGGCAGGGTGTCCCTTCTCTTACCCCAGCTAAGAGCTTGCAGATCTGACCTCCTCCTGCCATGCTGGTCTCTCTGGACGTGGCCATACTGCTTGCTCCTTCATAGGCACCCCTGTCATGCTGGCTCTCCCCCTTCCCCACCCTGCCCAAGCCCCAGAAGCAGGCCTGTGTTCCTGTCCCAGGAAGGTGGGGCAGGAGGGGGACAGGGAACAGGATGGAGACTTCTCAAGGGGCTGTTGGGAAAGTGCCTGGCTTCCTGGCCTCGTGTTAAAAAGAAAGAAAGGAAGCAAAGCAGCCTCCCCTGCCCAGCAGTTTGTCCCCAGCAGAGCGTGGGGGCCTGGACAGTCCCGTGCCCTCCCCCAGCACTGGGAGCACAAACAAAGGAGGCTGCCGAGGATCAGGAAGTCCAAGGATGGGAAGTTCCAGGGCCTCCTGGCTCCACGCTCCTTTTCCACTACCCCTGAGTGAGACCAGGCATAGAGGGGACAGAGAGTGAGAACCAGCTGTGCCCTCAACCAGCCCCAGCTGCCGGGGAAGGGAGCCTCTGGGAAGGCACCTTCCAGTTTCCTTTGGTGTGACAAAATATTATTTGTATGGCAGCAAACCAGGAGTTAGCAGTGGGCAAACACATTATCTACCAAAGGAGACAGAATCGTCCACTCAGGTGGTATTTTCTTCTCAACCAGGCCCAGACTCCTCTGTGTGGTTCCAACCTGCTCTGTGCCTGGCCCCTCCAGATCCTTCCTTCCTGTCTTCCCACCATGTGACCCCATTCCAGCTGATTCCTTTGCCCCTGCAAAGGAATCTTTCCTGTGCTGGCCTGGTTGCTGGCCTCGCCTGACCCAGTTTTCATACTCACTTGCTGTGTGACATGGGGAGGGTGTCTGTAAAATGGGGGTATTAATACTAGTACCCACCACGTGGAGCAAGAGGGTCTGCGTGGAACTCCTAACCAGTGCTGAGTAGCTGTCAGCTACATGATTGAACGCTGTTCGGATCCTCTCGGCACAAAGCCGTCGGGAGCTACTCTAGAGCCCCCTGAGCCCTTCCTCCCCTGAGCTGTAATGGACTCACCATCAGTCCCACCCCGCTGAGTACCACACCTTCTCCCCACCCTGAACGCAGACACATCAGTGCTTCTTAAATACTCGGCTGGTCTACTGATTCACATCCCTGGGGAAGAGGCTTTCCATCACCATCTGAGCCAGCCCCAGGCCTCAGGTCTCTGTTTCCACATCTGAACACCACCACAGGCTGGCTGATCTCGTGGCTGCTCTGGGCCCCCACGATGCACACATCCTTCAACATCCAGCCCTGCCTGGGAGGCTTGCCACCAGCACCCGAGGCCACAGGGGTCTCTGGGCTGAGTTCTCCCATTCCGTATGTGAAAGCTCAGGAGAAATGCCCCCATGTGCTCCATCCGGAGGAGCAAGGGCCACTACCTCCACCGAAATTTGCCTCGATTGATGCATGCTGTGGGAACCCCACTGTGAAGGTCATCATTTGGCTTGGCCTGTGATGATTATTGATCACCACTGATTATTTCCTTTCTTTCTTTAAAGATTTTATTTATTTATTTGAGAAAGAGTATGTGTGAAAGAGAGTTTGGGGGCGGGTAGGAGCAGAGGCAGAGGGAGAAGCAGGCTCCCCGCTGAGAAGGGAGCCAGACATGGCACTCGATTCCAGGACCCTGGGATCATGACCTGAGCCGAAGGCAGATGCTTAACTGACTGAGCCACCCAGGTGCCCCTCACTGATTATTTTCAAGGCTGGTAAAACCAGGGCTAGCTGTTTAGGCAGGTCTCAGTTTTCCTTGGCAAAGGGTGTTGAAACATTTCTTTGAGTGGTCCCTCTGCCTCTGTCACCAGCAACCTGCAGGATCATAGTGGTTCTGTGACCCTCTCAAACTCCTCACTCCCCAGGGTGTCAGGTTATTTTTAGTGACTCGAGTGTGGTCCCTCTCTTGCTGACCACAACAGAGGCTGGCCTGTCTCAACAGAGCCCGGGGTCCATTTGTGCGTCCACCTTAGCTTCTGCGTGTCCTGGTATGTGTCTCGCCCGCAAGCGCATGACTCCGCAGAGCTCCTGCTTGGCCCCTGCTCCTCACCTCTTTCCTACCAAACCGATCTCCTGATGTGAGCCACTTATCACCTCCAGAACCATGGGCCTCCTGACTGCTGAGAACCCTGCCTGCCTCTCTCCTTGCCTTGGTCCCACAGCCAGCTCCCTGGCACCTTCCCTCACCTAGAATGCCCCCTGCTCACCGTGGTCCTGCCTCCCCGCCAAAACTCGCACCTCTGGAGGCACAGGTTGCTAGCATTTCGCTGCACCTGGATCTCTGATGGATTTGTGTGTGTGTGTGTGTGCGCACAGGGTGTCCTGGCTCCTCCTCTTGAGCCCCCCCAGCTTGCTTCTGGCCACTTTTTTTTAAATTTTTTTTTTTTTTTTTTTTATTTATTTATGATAGTCACAGAGAGAGAGAGAGAGGCAGAGACACAGGCGGAGGGAGAAGCAGGCTCCATGCACCGGGAGCCTGACGTGGGATTCGATCCCGGTTCTCCAGGATCGCGCCCTGGGCCAAAGGCAGGCGCCAAACCGCTGCGCCACCCAGGGATCCCTAAATTATTTTTTTAAATTGGAGTTTGATTTGCTAACATATAGCATAACACCCAGTGCTTATCCCGTCAAGTGCCCCCCTCAGTGCCTGTCACCCAGTCACCCCCACCCCCTGCCCACCTCCCTTTCCACCACCCCTTGTTCGTTTCCCAGAGTTAGGAGTCTCTCATGTTCTGTCTCCCTCACTGATATTTCCCACTCATGTTTTCTCCTTTTCCCTCTAATCCCTTTCACTATTATTTATATTCCCCGAATGAATGAGACCATACACTGTTTGTCCTTCTCCGATTGACTTACTTCACTCAGCATAATACCCTCCAGTTCCATCCACGTCAAAGCAAATGGTGGGAATTCATCGTTTCTAATGGCTGAGTAATATTCCATTGTATACATAGACCACAGCTTCTTTATCCATTCATCTTTCGATGGATACCGAGGCTCCTTCCACAGTTTGGCTATTGTGGACATTGCTGCTATGAACATCGGGGTGCAGGTGTCCCGGCGTTTCACGTGCAGGTGATTTCTGAGCTGTGGACATGCTGGGGAGGGAGCAGCCTCCTCCCTCTTCCTCAGAGTACTGTCCTAGCCATTGCTCCCCCCCCCCCCAGCCAAGCCAAGCTGTACCTGGCTTTATTAAAAATGCCTTCTCATAAGCAGTCATGGTATTGTAGGCAGGCCAGGGGTGTCCATCGGTAAAAGGAACACAGTGCCTGGCCTCGCTGGATGACCGAACATGGAGAATGGGCATGACGCCGGATGAGCTCTTCCTTTGCTGCTCTGACCAGCCATCCTTAGGGGACGAGGGTGGCCCTGCTCACAACTCTTCACCAGATAACCATGTCTTTGAGGAAATGAAACAGAAATGGCAGAATTTTCTGTCTGAAGACCCAGGATCTGAAAACAGGAACCATGGCTCATCTGAGTGTCTCAGGGTGGTTGCTCAAATGTCTACCTCACGTAGTGCTCCCAACCCCGTGGAGCCGGGGTGGGTGGGGAGGCACGGGTCCCAGCACGCTCCCGGGGGTCAGGAGGTCAAGTCTGGGCTGAGGGCGAGGCGGCAAGAAGAGGACCCAAGGACGCTGAAACCAATTTTAGTTGCCTTACAGCGCCAGGTGCCCGAACAAAGGTGCCAATGTGCAGCCTGTATCAGAACCCTCTGCCACAGAACCAAGAGGAAACCTCTAGAAAAAAAGATTTTTTTTTTTTGGCCCATTTTAAGCCAGTGTCTGAGATACAGTAGTGACATTTAGTTCTTCTTTGAAGAAAAAAATCTTCCTTGAAGAACGCAAAAAAGTCTGAGTGTGACAACACAGCTTTTTAAAAAGTAAAACATAGTTCTGCATTTTTATACAGCTCGTTAAGAAATGTTATTCAAGGGGATCCCTGGGTGGCTCAGCGGTTGAGCACCCCCTTCCGCTCAGGGTGTGGTCCTGGAGTCCTGGGATCGAGTCCTACCTCAGGCTCCCTGCATGGAGCCTGCTTCTCCCTCTGCCTCTCTCTCTGCCTCTCTCTCTGTGTCTCTCGTGAATAAATAAAATCTTTTTTAAAAAAAGAAATATTATTCAAGCTGTATGATCACCAGAAGTATGCCACCTCCAAAGGACACCCGTCATCCCCAAGACCCGTCTATATGGACTCCATTTTCTGCAGGGCTGTTTTCTCTGTATCAAGCAGAGACTCCCTTGCCCCTTTGGGTAGCTTCACCCTCTTATTTGCAGGGGAGTTTATTCCTTTATTGTTAAAATATTCATAACATAGAGCTTGTTGTTTCAATCATTTTTTTAAGTGTGCATTCAATGGCATTGATTATAGTCACACCATTGGGCAACCATCACCACTCTGTGTTTCCAAAACGTTTTCACCACCCCAAACAGAAACCATGTACCCATGAGGCAATAACTTCCCCTTCCCAACCCCTAGTCCCTAATAACATCTGTTCTACCTCTGTCTCAATTTGTGGGCCTACTCTAGGTATTCCATTTAAGTGAAATCATATAGCATTTACCATTTTGTGTCTGGCTTCTTTCACTCAGGTGTTTTCAAGGTTGCAGGGACCTTCCTGGCCTGGACTCCAGTTCCTCCACTATGGCCCCAGTACCCACTTGGCCTTTAGCTCGTCTTTCCAGCACAGCGGTGATGATGGAGGGTAGGCTCTGGCCAGTCCAAAATAGCTCCGGTCCAGAAATCCTCCTCCTCACACTGCTCAAATCCCAGCCCATGAACAGAACTAGGCACCAAAGGGAGCTTTGGAGGCAGAAAGAGGAGGCTAGAGAATGGGTAACCAGAACTATTCCCCAGGGAGAGGGTAAAGCAGGGTCAAGTGACTAACTGGCCAAATGAGGCCCCACTTAGTGTGACAGGTCCCAGCAGGTGACTCCAGGGCTTTGAGATTGGTCATAGCAGGAGGCATCTGAAGGGGAAGCTAGACTGGGGAGGGGGGTGACAGGCTCCCTTTCAGTCGTGCTCCCCATCTTCCTTGATTTACTCCTGTGCCATTTTAGTCTGTCCACCTGAGCACCCAGAGCGGCACCTAAGATGCAGAACACAGAGGCTGGGTGGTGTCCACTGCGGCAGCCCCCGCAGAAGGCAGCTTAGCCAAAGATTTTTAAGAGTCATGAACAGGGATGCCTGGGTGGCTGTTTGGTACCTGCCTGCGGCCAAGGGCGTGATCCTGGAGATCCAGGATCGAGTCCCATATCATATCGGGCTGCCTGCATGGAGCCTGCTTCTCCCTCTGCCTGTGTCTGCCTCTCCCTGTGTCTTTCATGAATAAATAAATAAATCGCTAAAAAGAAAAGGGGGGGGGGAATCCCTGGGTGGCTCAGTGGTTTAGCGCTTGCCTTTGGCCCAGGGTGTGATCCTGGAGTCCCAGGATCGAGTCCCACATTGGGCTCCCTGCATGGAGCCTGCTTCTCCCTCTGTGTCTCTGCCTCTCTCTCTCTCTCTCCCTCTCTCTGTCTCTCATGAATAAATAAATAAAATCTTAAAAAAAAAAAAAAAAGAGTCACGGAACAGTCCTACTCTTTGACCCACGAATTCTGGTTTTTGGGGTATTCTAAAAAGGACACAATCAGGGGTGCCTGGGTGGCTCAGTCGATTAAGTGTCCAACTCTTGGTCTCAGCTCAGGTCATAATCTTGGGGTTGTGAGACCGAGCCCCACATTGGGCTCTGCACTCAGCATGGAGTCTGCTTGAGATTCTCTCTCTCTCCTTCTGCCTCTGCCCTCCCCTGGCTTGCATGTGCACACTATAAATAAATAAATAAATAAATAAATAAATAAATAAATAAATAAATAAATTCTTTTAAAAAATACAGTCAGAATTACGTACCAATATTCACACATGAAGATGTTTTCTGTAGTATTGTTCATAGAAGCTCCCAATAGGAAACAACCTAAGTAGCCAATCGTAGATGAATGACTTAAGTAACTTGTGATAAAATAGTACACAGGTATAAAAATGCTGTTTGCAAAAAAACAAGATTTTTGACGGTGGGAGAAATGACGATGATGATGTTAAGCAAAAAAAACCAAAACAAAACATTTTTTTTTAATTTTTTTTTATTTTTATTTATTTATGATAGTCACAGAGAGAGAGAGAGAGAGGCAGAGACACAGGCAGAGGGAGAAGCAGGCTCCATGCACCGGGAGCCAGACGTGGGATTCGATCCCGGGTCTCCAGGATCGCGCCCTGGGCCAAAGGCAGGCGCTAAACCACTGCGCCACCCAGGGATCCCAAAACAAAACATTTTTTTAAGTGGACTACATAATTTTCTGTATGCATTTTAATATCAAGTACACAAAAAAGAGAAATCACAGGGAAAAAAACAACAGAAGCATATGCCAAGCAGCTTGGTGCAGTTATTGGGGTTTTTCTTCTTTACATCTCTCCACACTTAGCAAATGCTCTAGAAAAGGAACATGCATTACTTTGATCTTCAGGACAAGAAAGCAATAAATGGGAGGAACAGGCCTCCTCTCTACATAATTAAGAAGGGACGAGAATTTGGGAGGCAGGTACTGGAGGCCTGGCCTAGACCCGCAAGCCATATGGCGCCTGACCATGCTTTTGGGAGATACTATGGGGGTGGGAGATGGGGTCAGGTGGTCGCGGCCCGTGGGCACCCAGGAAGCTGGCTTAGACCAGGGTTGGAAACATACATGCCTCTGAGGGCCTAGCAGGTCTCATAATCAAGTGAAAATGTGCATAGGAAATGGTGGGGACGATGGCAAAACGGAGAGCTCACACCCTGTCTGAAATAAGGGGCTGCTGCAAAGCTGCAGCAGTGGTTGGCCATGTGGGGAAGGTGAGCCCTGGGTGACTGGAACTTCCATTTCTCAAAGAGGCCAGATAGTCCTGATCTTTAACATCTGAACTCTTACTAAACACTGGCACCCAACCCAAACCCATTTTCAGCACCCACCAGCCAGATGTGGATGGTGAGCCGCCAGCTTGTGAGGTCCAGCCCATCTTTGTTCTCCTCAGGCTGTGTTCTCCGTGTGGGTAACAGGCTGTGGTGCCTGCCAGGGGGCCCAGGGCACAGACTGAAAATGGCCTCCTTTTGTTCTTTCTGCCAGAAAATGAACCTCCCTCTCCCCTGGTCTCCGGGATCATCGATTACAACATGCCCCTCACCTCCACGTACCTGAAGCAGATGAAGTTGCGGGTGATGAACTCCCAGGAACAGGTAAGGCGTCCGTCTCTCCTTGCCCTGCCTGGGAGCGTCCTAACCGGCCTGGATGCAGCTGGTTCCTTCTAAGACGTGGGGCCCACGGCGTGTGTAAATACACTGGAAATCAAAGAGGCCCTTATCTGGTGATCTGGGCTCACAGTCCAGGCTAAGGGTGGGGGGGGAAAGAATGTGTTCCTAGTTAGGGGTCTGCTGGGCAGACAGGCCTGCCAGGTCTTCAGTGAAACCCAGGAAGCTCAGGCTTCACAGAACTTTCCCCAAGGGCAGGGGCCAGGGAGGGGGTGTGCCCAAGCCATAGACGTTGGCTCTTAGGTTGCTCTCTCTCTGCTTTGCCCTTTGTCTGCAATGTCACTCATCTCCTTTCCCCGGGGAAGTGAGAGAGGGCCCCTGGCTGCTCGCCTATGGCCTCTGTCACTCTGGGGGCCCAAACAGGCCACAGGGATGGGCCTGGGAGGGTGGCCTGTGTAAGATAAGGCCCTGGGGCTCCCTGGTTGTCCCAAGACTCCCCAGCTGTAGATTGCCAAGTGCTGTCAGGCACCATGGAAACAGGCTATGAAAAGAAAATCACTCTTGTCTGCCTCCCCACGCAGTCTACCTTCTAGCCCTTTGCAAAGTGGTAGCATGATTGTCCTTCAAGGGGGGACTAGGTGAATGCCACCCCCGCCCTCCACTACCACCCAAAACCAGGGTAATAATTTCTCACCTTCCAATTTTCTAATCTGTTGTGACATATGAATCTACCTTTGTAGATATCTGTCTTTGAGGCCTACCTAGAGGAGTGGGTCTCCCCTCTCCACATCGCCCGACTGAAAGTCTGACTTCCAGCCCTGGGTGCAGTGTCCCACATACTGCTGGTCTCCTTGACAACCCAAGCACGCGTTCGCAGATTGGTGCTTTCTCCACAGCCAGCTCCAAGGCCATATAACAGGACACGTTCAGGTAGCATCTGGGGCTGTGGCACCCAATTTGAGGATTTGAGCTGGCTGGCTTGAACGTGCCACATCTGCCTTCCTCTAAGGAGGAATGGTGTGCCCTCCCGTCCCCATACTATGCCCAACCCCTAACGGTTGGACGAGATAAGCTTTGTTCTCAGCGGTAGAGTTGTTTGTGTCTGTGCCTCCTGCATCTTCTCACCTGAGATGGTCTGTTCTATGATGGTTACATCCCTAAGAAACTTCATGTGATCGAAAATAGTGCGTATGGGGCAAATGGTCGGGGGGGTTTCTAACAGAATGGTAAGATTGTTTCCGTGCAGGAACGTCAGTAATAAGGATGGTGCTTTGGTTACTAGTCATAAAATCTAAACACCACTGTGCATGTTCCGCATGAGATCTCTGACTCCTGTTCAAGAGTAATTTCTTTTCCTAGAACCATCTACACTGTCATGAGCACTTGGCTTCTCACACATTCTCATCACCATTCTCATCTGTCACCATAAAGTGTGGAGCCATTTGAACAACTTGTAGTACAGCCTCACGGCTCTTTCTTTCCTACAAAACGGTTCTAGATCTAGATCTCCACCAGAACCAGTAGCGGTCAGTGTAGCCCATGGATCCTGTTCTATTTTGTCTTGTTATACAAATTCTTACTGTCTGTGGGGAATTAAAACTATTGGTTAGGTACATTTGCAAGAATTCAATCATTCAACAAATATTTATGGAGCCCTACTCCATGAGCCAGGCTGTAGGGATGATCAAGTCTTAGGAACAACTGTTACTAGTTATGATTTGGGAGAAACAAACACTAATAAAAAAAATCACACACCAATGCCCAGCTCAGGGCAGGTAGCGATAAACATTTGGGGGAAAGATTAGTCAGTCATCACAGCGCAGCTGTGACAAGTGCCATGCGGGAGGACACATGGTGCTGTGAGTACTCTTAGGTGAGCATGAGGGGTGAATCAAAGCAGGGCTTTGTCTCAGAAAGGGATGCCTGAGCCAAGATGGAGGTCGGAGGGAAGAACTCTAGGCTAAGGAAACAGCTTGTGCAAAGCCCCTGCGCCTTGAGGGAGGACAGTACCCATGACCCAGAATCTGAGAGGCTAATATGGCTGCTGCAGAGAGTATGAGATACTCATACTTACTGAAGAAAAAGGGAGAAGACACATGTGTTGGGCAAAGAAGCACTTGATGGGTATCTGAATGAACCGAAATTCATGAAACAAGATAGATGAATTACCCCAGTGAGGTTTAGGCTACTCACAAAGGAAAGGTGGATTGTGGGAAGGTGTTTCTCCCCAGGATGTTCTGAGAGTCCAGCTGGGGCTGAAGTTGAGAGCAGGTGTCTCAGAGTCAACCATGTATTCCTCGCCTTCATTGGTACTTCCCCAGGTGGGGGCCCTCGGACAGTCTCTGATGTTCTCCCTCATGCTGCAGGAGATTACAGGTGCACACCTTCCTGGCAACACTGGGCAGGAGAAAGAACATGGCACCTTGCACACTATGGCCTTTCATCTGCCAGGCTCCAGCACTTGCCACATAGCAGTGAGTTCTCTAGGCCTTGGTCTCTCAGGCAGTGTGTTCTTTTTTTTTTTTTTTTTTTTTTTTTTTATTAATGAGAGACACAGAGATCAGCAGAGACATAGGCAGAGGGAGAAGCAAGCTCCCTGTGGGGAGCTCAATGTGGGACTCAATCCCAAGACCCTGGGATCACACCCTGATCCAAAGGCAGACACTCGACCACTGAGCCACCCAGGTGCCCACAGGCAGTGTGTTCTACAGCTGGGCATAAGAAATTGCATTGCTCATTAGATTATTTATCTGCAGGCGCAAGGAAGGGCCAAGGACCCAGAAGTCTTTGATTCTTCAGCTTGAGTTGAAACTAAAAATACATATATTTGAATTGGTAGCTTCTTTCCTGTAGGGAAGTCAGAGTTGGGCTCCCCTTGGGGTCAGTGAATGGCCCGTTGTACAAATGCAGCCAGGGGCCTGGCTCTGCCACTGTCAAATCTCATGTGCTGACAAGGCTCTGAAAGCAGCTTCATTCCCCGAAGCATCCCTCTGACCCCGAAATGCTGACAGAGGACACCTATAGTGTTTGCAAATCACTCATGCAGGCCATATGGAAAATAAACCCAATTCTAAAGTAACAGGAGCTGGGATAGGTGATATTTTATTATACTTATTAATTTATATCTAAAAACTCTGGGGGAGAAAAATCCCAATAATTCAGTTTTTTCAGGATTAGATATCCAGGGGACAAATAATAAGGCAAATAGACATGTTTCTCTCACTTTGCTTTATTTTTGTTTTTAAAGATTTTATTTATTCATGAGAGACAGAGAGAGAGAGAGGCAGACACATAGGCAGAGGAAAAAGCAGGCTCCCTGCAGGGAACCTGATCAGGACTCGATTCCAGGACCCTGGAATCATGCCCTGGGCCAAAGGCAAATGCTGAACCATTCAGCCACCCAGGTGCCCCCCCCCACACACACACACACTTTTCTTTGAGCAGACAATGAACAGGTGGTGGGGCTTACTTGTAAACTGGACAGAACCATGTTACTTGTTGTCCAATTATGTCAAATTAATATGTGGGGAAATGGGCCCTTCTCCACAGAGGATATTAGGTAATATGAAAATCTAATAACACTATTCACACAAAGAAAAAAAGATTCTTCTTGAGGGCTGATTCAATACAGCAAATATTTATGGTGTCCTCAATATGCAAGACATTTGGGAGTCAGATGCCAGCCTCCCAGGACCTCCATCCTAAGACACAGAGACCAGGAACTATCATTGTAGTGGCCACATTGAGCCAAAAATAGGGGAGTGTAGTCTGATAAATTCTCTTTTCCCCCTTACTTGGGAAAATTCTCATAAAGACATAAAACTGAAATTACATTTAGTTGTACTGAGGAATGTATGAGGAATACATTTTTTCGTAGGCGGCAAGGCAGGAAGGTTTCATGAATCGTGGACTGTCTTGGAGAATGCTCTGTAGCATTCTCTGATAAGATGAGGCCCCAGGGAGGGATGCCACACTCGTAGGGCTGGGGCAGCTGGTAAATGCCATCTACAATGTCTGATCTGGCAAATCCCCTTTTAGGGCTGTGTGCAAGATGCACCAAAGAGGAGCACTAGGGTCTCTTCTGCACATGGCCACTGGTTCTCTATTCTGTGTAACTTGGTTTTCTTTCATATATATATTTTTTAATTACACAGGTAACACCTGGCCTCAATAGCCAAAAGCAAAAGCCTGGTGATAAAAATCGCCATCATCCCACCACTCAGGTCACTGAATATTTTGGGGTCCAGTCTTCCAGACTATTGAATAGAAAGAGGATTTTTTTGCTCTACAAACCACATTCTTTGCTTTTCCAATGCTGATTTTCTTTTTTTTGTTTTTTAAGATTTGATTTATTTATTCATGAGAGACACAGAGAGAGGGAGAGAGAGGCAGAGACATGTAAGAGGGAGAAGCAGGCTCCATGCAGGGAGCCCAATGTGGGACTCGATCCCGGGACTCCAGGATCACGCCCTGGGCTGAAGGTGGTACTAAACCGCTGAGCCACCCGGGCTGCTCCCAATGCTGATTTTCCATATTATCAGAGCCCTCCAGAGGGAGTTTGCCCTCTGGGCCTAGATGTTTCCACCTACCACATAAGCTGGTTATGTAATTTTCCTATCATTCACTTTCTCCTTCACCCATGTCTATCACCTACCCACCCACCCATCTACCTATCCATCTGTCCATCCATCCATCCATCCCTCTATCCATCCTTCTATCCATTGCTCACCATAGCCAGGCATGGTTGCAGGTCCTAAGGAGATAGTAGTGAACAGAAGTGAGTCTATGCCCTGCTGGCTCTCACAATTCAGTGAGAGAGACAAGGAAAACTGAAATCAATATTCTGGGGCCTTAAAAGAGGAACAGAAGAAAGACAAGAGAGTGAGCTGGGTGGGCACTGTTGTAGGCACTAGATTATCACTCACTAGGCACCTGTTCTGGGGTGCCTGGGTGGCTTGTTGGGTAAGCATCCAACTCTTAGTCTTGGCTCAGGTTGTGATTGCAGGGTCCTGAGATCGAGCCCCATGTGGGGCTCTGCACCAGACATAGAGCTTGGTTAAGATTCTCTTCCTCTCCCTCAGCCTCTCCCCACTTTCCCTCAAACAAACAAACAATTAGGTACCTGTTCAGCGTGGAACACTTCACACCCTTCAGCCCTTGCCCTCACAGCTCTGCAAGGTCCCATGATTATCCTCATTTTGCAGATCCCATAGCTGAGTCTCAGCAAAGTTCAGCATTTGCTCAAGGTCACACAACCACTGACAGGAATGAAACTCAGATTTCTTCCTTCTTTGGACCTGTGCACCCGCCAGGGCCCCAAGCCCTGCTTCTCTCCACACTTACTGAATGACAATGTGCTGATTCGAATCTGAAGCAGATATGCAGCACATGAGGTTGGTGGAGGGAAGATGTCCTTGGCAGAGATGCTGACAGAGCACATCAAGGGTTTTGTTTGGCCTGGGAACTGGGATCTGCCTTAAATATATGATGCTTAAGGAAATACCACGAGAGGAATTTGGCAGGGGGCTGGGGTTGGAAGGGAGGTCACCCCTACCTTGTGAATGCTCAGTTATCTTCAGGGGTACATATGTAATTTAATTTGATATAATGCACATTATGGGTGATGCTATCCTGATCTGTCCTAAGATCCCCATATTTGAACCAAGACCCTAATATAGAAATCACATCCAGATCTGGAAGGAGAGAGACAAACTATCTGTATTCTTTCCCCTGACATGTACTTCCATGTTATAGATATGGAGGCTAAGCCCCTTGGATCTACTGTTTTTTGGTTCCCAGAAGCCCTCAGTTCCTTTGCTCTGACCAGAGCATCTTCTTGGGCCTCCCCCTTCCCCAGTGCCTCAAGTAGTGCTAATGTCCTGCTAATGGTTCTAGTGGTTCTCCCACCAGCATGTGAAGTGGTGCTGCTCCTCTGTTTAAGCCCCACTGATGGAAGCTTTTACCGGGCTCCATTAACCTCTGCCTCCCTCTCTACTGCCTCTCTCCTGGCCCAGAGTTTTCCTTGGGTAGGAGAGGAGTGGGGGGAGTGTTCTCCTCTCTCCAGACACATGTGGGGCCTGCAAAGTCTGTAGCCCCTGCCTAGAGCCTCTGGGGTCTCCAGAGGTTGGGCCCTCATGCTCTTTGCAACCACACCTTGCAGCCAGCCAATGTGGAGCAGGACTATTCTTTTTTTTTTTTTTTTTTTTTTGGAGCAGGACTATTCTTAGCCAGGATGCCAGCGCATCCACCTAAGCAAAGACCCTAGAGGCAGGCTGACAGTACCAGTTCCACTACCTACCAACTATGTGACTTGGGGCAAATTGCTTCATTCTCTGTGCTTTATTACTCGAGAGTAATAATAATACACCTAACTCATAGAGTTATTCCAAGAGTTGAATGATGCAAAGCAGCTCAGTACTTAGCACAATGCCTGGCACATTAAAAGCATGGGGGAAATCTCAGTGACCCTCCTGCTGTTATGTACCTGGTATCTAATAGAGACAGGGAATGAATAACCTTGTACAAGAGACCAGCCAAAGCTCTCAAGGAGCTTTTCTTAGTAGATGGGACAGCAGCCATGGAACTGTGACCCAGACAGAAAATGGAGGCAAAAAGGGTCCCGGACCCTGTCAGATGATGTAGGGGACACTTGCTTATTTTTAAAGGAGATTTGGACTCACATTGTAAACCCCCTGCACAAAGAGGGCCCATGTGAGAACAGTTGAGAGGTGACATCTCTAGGAGGACCTGAGCTGGTGAAGACCAGAGCCAGTTTGGAGAAAGGAGGAGGAAGAAAGATGAGGTGGAGGAGGAGGCACAGAGCATGGGCCTTTCTTGGCAGTGAGGCCACATACGAGCCCTTTCCTCAGTCAGCACTGGGGAGCTAAGCAAGGATTTGGGCAGGAAATGAGCCTAATCCAAGTGTGGAACTTTCTCAGGTTCCAGTCTCCCTAAGTACAGGAGGAAATAAGCCCACTCCAGAAATCTCTCCACATTCACTTATTTTTTAAAGATTGTGATAAAACATTTGTAATATAAAATTTGCCATTTTAGCCTTTTTTTTTTCATTTTAACCATTTTTAAAGTTTATTTATATTTTTTAGCAATCTCTACACCCAACATGGGGCATAAACTCACAACCCTGAGATCAAGAGTCACATACTTTTCAGACTGAGCCAGCCAGGCACCCTACCATTTTAACCATTTTATTTATTTTTATTTTTTATTTTTAAAAAGATTTTATTTATTTACTCATTTTAACCATTTTAAAGTAGACCATTTGGGGACGACTGGGTGGCTCAGTCAGTTAAGGGTCTACCTTCAGCTCAGGTCATGATCCTGGAGTCGGGGGATTGAGCCCCACATTGGGCTCCTGGCTCAGCAGGAAGTCTGCTTCTTCCTCTGCCCCTCCCCCTGCTTGTGCACTCACTCTCTCTCCCTCTCAAATAAATAAATAAAATCTTCTTTTATTTTTTTTAAGATTTTATTTATTTATTCATGAGAGACACAGAGAGGCAGAGACAGAAGGAGAAGCAGGCTCTATGCAGGGAGCCCGATGTGGGATTTGATCCTGGGATCATGCCCTGAGCCAAAGGCAGATGCTCAACCACTGAGCCACCCAGGGGTCCCTAGAATCTTCTTTTTAAAAAAGTAGACCATTCAGTGGCATTAAATACATTCACAATATTGAGCAACCATCACCACTATCTCCAAAATTTTTCATCACTCCAAACAGAATCTCTGTAGCCATTAAGCAGTAGCTCCCATTCTCTCCTTCTCCAGCCCCTGGTAGCCACTGTCTTACTTTCTGTCTCTGTAAATGTGATTATCTAGGGACCTCATATAAGCGGAATCACATATTTGTCCTGTGTCTGGCTCATTCACTTAGTGTAACATGTTCAAAGTTCAGTTGTGTTGTAGCAGAACTTCATTCCTTTTTATGGCTGAATAATATTCCATCACTTGCTAGGCCACATCTTATTTATCCCTTCACCCTTTTGGGTTGTTTCTTCTTTTTGGCTAACTGCATTCACTTTTTAATCTTTTAGACCAGGTTGTGGGACAGGGAAGAATTAAAGCAGGGCTCTGTTTCTTCTCTCTCTAAGTCCTTGCCCCTCTTTTTAGCTTTCACTCTCAACCTCAGAAGGACCCCAATAAATGGATAGACCCAAAGCAGACAATGAGAGGCTGTCACTTAACCTAAACAGTGCCTGACTCACAAGGGGAAGCCGTAGGCACTGCCTCTGATACCCAGATTTAAGAGCTTGATAACAATAATGATCTCCAGGGAACCTGGCTGCCTCGGTCCAAATACCGGGTGACTCTTGATTTTGGGATTGTGAGTTTGAGCCCCACATTGGGTATACAGATTACTTCAAAAAAATAAAAATCTTTAAAAGCAAAATAAAATGAAACAATAATATTTTCCTCCTTCCCCTTCCTCAGGCTGCACAGCAGCCCAGGCAAGGTGTGAGCTCAGAGGAGAAATAACAAAAAGGAAATGTTTCCATGTCCCCTGTTATGGTTCATTGTATGTAACCTTTGATGGTCTCTTAAGGAAGCAGAGGTTCTGATGTATTTTTTAAAAATTAAACAGTAATCTCCATGGAATAGAAATAAAATTTAAAATTTTAAATCCCAAGAAAAAAAATAAAGAAACAAAACCTGATCAATGCAGCAAGAGTAATTAAATGAGGGAATTAAAGAAGAAACAACCAAAAAGATATATGATAAACAGAAAACATAAATAAGCGAACAGGAACAAAACTAAGTACCAGTAAATTGCAGTAAATGTAAATGGGTTAAATTCCACTGCAAAGAATAAAAAAGGCTCTGATGAGGTTTATTTAACAGCAAAATCTATTTGGTATTTACAAAAGACTTTTTTATTTTTTTTTATTTTTTTTATTTATGATAGTCATACAGAGAGAAAGAGAGAGAGGCAGAGACACAGGCAGAGGGAGAAGCAGGCTCCATGCACCGGGAGCCTGATGTGGGATTCGATCCCAGGTCTCCAGGATCGCGCCCTGGGCCAAAGGCAGGCGCCAAACCGCTGCGCCACCCAGGGATCCCAGACTTTTTTTTTTTTAATGACACAAGACGAAACAAGAAAGAGAAGGCAGTGCTGCTACTCTCAAACAAGTGAATGTTCAAGGCAAAAAAGCATTAAATAGTGGAAAGGGAGATAGAACAGGGAAAAAGCAGTTTCCCAGTAAGACTTCAGAGCCTCTTCATCTTGGAGGTCTGCCCTTGGGGGAGGTTGAGGAAATGTTTGGCGCTGTGGAACACAAGTAGCCCCTCTAGACTTTACCATGAGAGGCAGCATCCTTTTTCCATGGCCCCATCATCAGTCTCTTCACCTTTTGTAATTTGTGCTACTGTGCTGCTGTAGCTACTTCTCAGACCAGGATCTTCAAACTTTGAGCATCTCTGTTTGTTTTTAGAAGTGTGCATGGAGCAGCATATGGAGTGGACCCTGTAGTGCTTGTGAGACTGTGGGTGTGCTGCCTTGGCTACCTGGAGTTTAGTCCTGCTCCCTCCTCTCCTCTTTGGGTTCATCCACCAAAGCACACTGGGACCACTTTCTTAGTTCTCAGCTTCCTTCTTTTCTCTCAACTCCTGGCCTTCCTGATTTCCTTTTCTTGACTCTTGACTCCTGCCTCTTAGATGCCCTCAGGCCTCTAGGGTCAGCCTACCGTTACCTTTATGTAGTTGAACTGAAGGGGCCCAACTTGCCTCCATGAGAGCCCAGAAAGGACCTGAAATGGCCCTGGCTCCATTTTCAAGATCTGAGAAGCCATTGCCTAAACCTTTTTCTGTCTCAGTAAATCCCTGGCACTGTGGAGGGTTTGTGCTGCAGCAAGAAAAACAAAAAGCAACTAAGATACTGACCTTGACCAACACTGCTGTTTGGATTTTTCCAGGCAAAGAATGATCCTTGGAGTATTTCTGCTGTGAGATGATGTGCAGGTGGGGTAGTTGCTCTCAGATTGTGCTTTGTGCCCTTCAGACCCTACCCCATGACTCTGGGGTGATTCACGCTCAGAAACAGCATCTTAGGTGCCCTTTATCTTTGTTTTGTTTTGTTTTTTGTTGATTTGCATTCATTTTTATTTTAATTAATGGAATACATATTTTAAAAATCATATAGAAGGACACCTGGGCGGCTCAGTGGTTGAGCGTCTGCCTTCCACTCAGGGTGTGATACTGGTCCAGAGATCGAGTCCCGCATTGGGCTCCTGTGGGGAGTCTGCTTCTCCCTCTGTCTGTGTCTCTGCCTCTCTCTGTGTGTCTCTCATAAATAAATGAATAAAATCTTTATAAATAAATAAATAAATAAATAAATAAATAAATAAATAAATAAAGTGTAGAAAAACAGCAGACCCTGTCCTGGCCTCCTCACTTTAATTTCTTTTTTCCAGAGACAGCCTCTTTTCTTATCTTTTAGCTCTCTCTTCTGGTTTTACCTTTTATTTCTAAATAACATATGCTTATGCTGCTCATTCTTGATTTTTTTTTTATAAATAAACCTGTTTATTCCTTTTCTGATTTTTTTTTTTTATTTAATTATGATAGTCACACACAGAGAGAGAGAGGCAGAGACATAGGCAGAGGGAGAAGCAGGCTCCATGCACCAGGAGCCCGACTTGGGATCTGATCTTGGGTCTCCAGGATCGCGCCCTGGGCCAAAGGCAGGCGCCAAACCGCTGTGCCACCCAGGGATCCCTCATTCTTGATTTTTTTTTTTAAAGATTGTATTTATTTGGGAGAGAGAGTGCACAAGCCAGGAGAGCAGAAGAGAGAGAGGGAGAAGCAGGCTCCCGGCTGAATGGGGAGCCTGATGCAGGGCTCAATCCCAGAACCCTGGGATTATGAACTGAGCTGAAGGTAGACACTTAACTGAGTGTCATCCAGGTGCCCCTGGTTCTTGATTTTTAAATTTGAGCTGTTTTGGGACACCTGGGTGGCTCAGCAGTTGAGTGTCTGCCTTTGGCTCAGGGTGTGATCCTGGGGTCCTGGAATCAAGTCCCCCATCGGACTCTGTGTGGAGTCTGCTTCTCCCTCTGCCTGTGTCTCTGCCTCTCTGTGTGTGTGTGTCTCTCATGAATAAATTTAATTAATTAATTAAATTTGGGCTGTTTTGGTTGATGTTGTTTAATTTCTTTCTGTAGGAGATAAGTATTTATACTATTACACTCTTTCATAAATGCAGGTATTATTTTGCCTTCCTCCTTCCATCAGTATTATTCATACCTCTCTATTTGGATAAATCACTTCATTATCTATATTATTACAACTGTGCATATATTATTCATAGCTGAGTCAGTTAGCATACTATGATTACATTTCCTTTCTTTTGATTCCCTGGAGTTAGCCATTGCCTCTTTTCCCCCAAACTTAGCCCTCTATCTTTTGATCTTGCTTATAACATGTGTCATTTTTATTTTTATGTGATCAAATTTATCTTCTTTTCCTTTAATGACTTCTGCATTTGAGTCTTTAAAAAGCTAAGTGATTCCACTCTACCTCCCTGTTCTCCTTTAGTACTTACTTTTTTTTTTTTAGATTTATTTATTTATTTGAGAGAGAGCAAGAGTGAGTGGTGGGGAGGGGCAGAGGGAGAGGGAGAGAGAATCTTAAGCAGTCTCACCACTGAGCATGAAGCCCAATATGGGGCTTGATCTCATGACCCCTGAGATCATGACCTGAGCCAAAATCAAGAGTCAGATGCTTAAGTGACTGAGCCAGCCAGGTACCCCAATGTTTTCATTTTTTTAATAGACTACTTTTTAGAACAGTTTTAGATTTACAGAAAAATCGAGAAGATAGTACAGAATTCTCACATGACCCCCTGCCCAGGGTTTCCTAAATTATTAACATTTTATGTGCTGTGATACATTTGTTACAATTAATGAACCAATACTGAACCATTATTCATAATGGTTAATAATAATGAACCATTATTGTTAACCAAGCTCCATAGTTTATTTAGATTTCCTTAGTTTTTTACCTAATTTCCTTTTTTTGTTCCACAATTCTATTGGAGATACCACATTACACTTAAGCTCCTCTTGGCTGTGACAGTTCCTAGGCTTTTTTTTTTTTTTTTTTAAGATTTTATTTATTTATTCATGAGAGACACAGAGACTGAGAGAGAGGCAGAGACACAGGCAGAGGGAGAAGCAGGCTCCATGCAGGGAGCCCGACGTGGGACTCGATCCTCGGTCTCCAGGGTCAACCCCCCGTTGAAGGCGGCGCTAAACCTCTGAGCCACTGGAGCTGCCCATTTCCTCGGCTTTTACTTGTTTTTGATGATCTTGACAGTTTTGAAACTACTGGTCAGGTATTTTGTAGAATTCTGGAATTTGATGTTTTTCTCTTTTTTTTAAGGATTTTATTTATTTGAGAGTGAGAGAGATCATAAAGGGAGAGGAGGTGGGAGAGGGAGAAGCAGACTTGCCACTGGGTGGAGAGCCCAATGCAGGGTTTGATCCTGGGACTCCGAGATCATGACCTGAGCCGAAGGCACGTGCTTAACCGACTGAAACACCCAGGTGCCCCTGATATTTTTCTTTTTCTTCTTCTTTTTTTTAAATGATTGATTTGAATTTCACTTCTTTTTCTTTTTTTAAGATTTATTTACTTTTACTTGAGAGAGAGAGTGGGATGGGGAGGAGCAGAGGGAAAGAGAGTCCTAAGTAGACTTCGCACTGAGCACAGAACCTGATGTGAGGCTCAGTCTCACAACCCTGAGATCACAACCTGAGCCGAAACCAAGAATTGGCACTTAACTGACTGCACCATCTAGGTGCCCCTTGTCTGATATTTTTCTCAATATAAAACTGGACTTGGGGGTTAGTAAGAGGAAGACGCAGACACAGAGTGCCATCCTTATCACATCATATCAAGGGTATATACTATCAACATGATTCATAACTGCTGGTGTTGGCTTCAATGGCACCTGGCTGAGATAATGTTTGTCAGATTTTAAAACTATAAAACTACTCTTCCCCCCCCGCCCCCAATACTATACACTTTGGCAGGGAGTTGCTATGTACAGCCCACACCTAAGAAGTGAGGGGTTATAATTTCCCTGCCTGAGGACAAGTTTTCTACAGATAATATTTGGAATTCTTTTGCATCTCCCTTGCTATCTGGGAGATTTGTATCTCCTTCCTCATTTATAAATTCATTTAATCATTTGATAATTTATTTATATGCCTATTGATTTTATACTTTGGGTTATATTCCAATACTATTTTATTTACTTTGAGGCTGAAACTGTTTCAAGTTTTGGCCACTGGGAGCTCCTTTAGTTGGTTCCTGCCATCTTTTGACATACACATATTGAGGATTTAGGGGGGTTGTTTTTTGTAGGATTTCATTTTGTATTGTTTTTGTTTTAGTGTTTTGTTACTTTCTGGCACTTTAAGATGCTCTAGGCTCCTCTTTTATACTTCCTGCCCTCATGCTAGAATCTCAAAGGAGCTCTGATTCCTTTATTGTAGAATCATTAAAAACCACGGTCTGGGTGTTAGGTGTGCTGGGTGTCCTTCCTTTTAGACCCTTTAAGCTGAAAGAGCAAAAAATAAGCATGTTTTTATTTTTTAATTAATCTCTGATCCATTTGGAGCTTATCTTGCTGTATTATGAGATGCGGATCCTAC
Source organism: Vulpes lagopus (assembly GCF_018345385.1). Taxonomy (NCBI): domain Eukaryota; kingdom Metazoa; phylum Chordata; class Mammalia; order Carnivora; family Canidae; genus Vulpes; species Vulpes lagopus. Next base: position 25,993,610 of record NC_054841.1, read on the forward strand.
TTTACAGGATCCTGCTCTGTGTTAGCATTGTTTATTAAATAATCTATTTTTTCCCCATTGATTTGAGATGCCACCATTATAATTTACTAAATTTCCATCTGAAACAGAATCTACTTCTATTCAGTCCATTGGCCTCTTCATCTATTCATGTACCAGCTCCCAACTGTTTTAAGTGTTAAGATTAATATGTCTTAATATCTAGCAGGAATGGGTTCCCCTCCTTTTTGTCCTTTTCAAACTTATCTTGACTTGAAAGTTATTTGGAGGGCACCTGGGTAGCTCAGTGTTTGAGTGTCTGCCTTTGGCTCAGGGCATGATCCTGGGGTCTGGGAATCAAGTCCCACATCAGGCTCCCTACTGGGAGCCTACTTCTCCCTCTGCCTGTGTCTCTGCCTCTCTCTGTGTCTCTCATGAATAAATAAAATCTTTTTTAAAAAGTTATTTGAGGGGCACCTGGATGGCTCAGTAGTTGAGCGTCTGCCTTTGGCTCAAGTCGTGATCCTGGGGTCCTGGGATTAAGTCCCACATCAGGCTCCTTGCAGAGACATAGGCTCTCTGCCTATGCTGCCTCTCAGTGTCTCTCATGAATAAATAAAATCTTCAAAAAAAAAAAGTGAAAAAAAATTGTTTAATGCCTAAATATTTTTGCATCTGCTTCTTGGTGGGTCAAGATAACATAGAGGCACTGTTGATCTGACCACACAGATATGAAGTTGAAATGCTTTTACTGCAGGCCTTTCTGTTCACCAAAAAGCAAGGCTGGACTGTGAGCCAGGAGCATCACAATCACAGGGTTAAAACTGAGGGCTATAAGCAAATGACAGCACAGCATTCCCATCCTCCTAAAGATGGTGTTAAGTAAAATAAGGCATTTCTACATTTTAGAGGGACAGTTTTCTTTTTTTATATATAAAGATATTTCTTTATCTGAGAGAGAGAAAGAGAGACAGAGATAGCAACACAGATAGCAAGGGAGAGCACAGAGCTGAGAGGAGAGGGTGAAGTAAGCTCCCCACTAATGCAGGGAGCCTGCAGATGTGGGGCTCAATCCCATGACCCCCTGGGGGCAGACACTTAACTGACTGAGCCAACCAGGCACCCCTAGAGGGATAGTTTTCTTGGAAACTTCTCTTTGAGAGTCAAAGTAGGGAGTGAAAAATCTATTGTCAAATATCTTTTTAATCTAATTTAATTCCATTTTATTTTATTTTATTTTATTTATTTTAAGTAAGCTCTACACCCAATGTGGGACTTGAACTCATAGCCCTGAGATTAAGAGTTGCACACTCTACTAACTGAGCCAGCCAGGCACCTCTGAACTTTTTTGTTATAGGGCATTATTTTGGGGACCATTACATATTATTGAGAATACTCAGGTAGTTTCTAGAAACTTGCTGCAGTTTCCGGATACTCAGAAAATGAGCATAATGGCTGTTTTGCTAGGACAGCCTGGGTTCAGAGAGATCTGTGTGTCTTCTTTCTTCTTACTTCCCTGAAGCTGTGTGGGAAAAAAGAGAAAACAACTAACATCCTGTCTCAAAAGCTGGTTGCCTGATGGAGCCAGTAGATACCTCAAACCTAAACAGCTCATTGTCCTCATCGGTTCTTAAAGGTTCAGTCCTTTCCAGGCTGCTGATGCCTACCCCCATCCATGTGAGGTTGCTGACCTGGCCTTTCAACCTCATTATCCAGGGAAAAAAAGGCACACAGTGCCCCTCATTGACTGGTGCAGGCAGGATAGCTGTCTGGTCCCGCAAGCACAATTCTGCATGCAGGGCTAGCCCAGGGATGCTTTCTATATGTCAAGGGAAAAGCTGGGGGCAAGGTCAGGAGCTGCTACCGGGGCTTCCATAAACAGGCAGCAGCAGCTCTGTTTTCTCGGAGCCCTGACTAGAAACCTCCCCTGAGAGGTACCCCCGGTAGCTGATTCTTGCTCTGTCTTTAAGTACGAGAGAGATCCAGGAGGAAAGGGGGTGTCTCTCCTAGGCTGGGGCAGGAAGGAGCAACTCAAAACATCCAGATGGTCACTGAACCGACAGCTGACCCCGTGACCCCCTTACTCTGGGCCCAGCCTGACTGAGACCCAGAGGAGCCCTGTCTTGTGACCAAGTCCCATTGGGTTGTTCTTGCTGCTGTTTTTAACAACTAAAACTCCTAACTCCAGTTTTCCGAGTTACCTCTTTCATCTAGAGCCAGTGTGCATATGGGGCAGCGTGCTTTCTCTAGCCCTCCCTGTTTTTTTGTTTTTGTTTTTGTTTTTGTTTTATTTTTGTCACATTTTTTGAGGGCAAGACCCTTGGTGCTTTGTCTAGCCTTCCACTGAAGGCTCTGAAATACAAGTCTCTGGGCCCCTGGTGGCTGTGCAGTTGTCGGCTGTGGCTTTTCCATAGATCCTTTGCCCACCCCGACTCTTGCCACCCTTATGACTCCTTCGCAGGTGGGGTGCAGCCGGGCCGTGGCACCCCAGCAAAGAGCTACTGGAGGAGATCTGACCCTAGTGAGAGGGGGGGCGGGCGGGTGAGCCAGGCCTCTGTAACCAGACCTGGGGGATGCGGGAGGGCTTCAGGCGCTTCAGCAGCTGATGTCTGGAGATCAATTAGAGATAATGGCTTTGGGTGGACGCAAAGAAGCATGGCCAAGATTTTCCTGGTTATGATCGTGTTTACCTCATTAGCAGCCTTTTTTTTTTTTTTTTTTTTTTGAGGGATGGCACAGTGCTGCAGTGTGAATTTGTGCTGGCTGCTTTGTTTCGCTCAGGGTGATCAGGCGTGGACCCTGGGCAGCCGGTAGCTCCCCCACCGCCACTCAGACATGGGAGAGAGAGGCCCATGGCTTCTGCTCACAGCCCACCAGACCTGTGCCCTCCCTGTGACCCAGTGTTTATACAGCTTTAAATTTTATTCTTCTTTCCTTCCTTCCTTCAAAAATCACTGAAGTTCCTACTATGTTCTGGACACTGTTCTGAGCATGGAAGATACAGCAGTGAAAGACGGTTAAGGAGCCTCCTCTCAGGGAACTCATGGGCTGCAGAGAAGATAAACAAGTCAATAAAAAATATGCAAAAGTCAGAAGTTTTAGCAGAGAATTAAAATAGGGCCAGTTGAGGGGCACCTGAGTGGCTCACTTGGTTAAGTGGCTGCCTTCACCTCAGGCCATGATCCGAGAGTCCCAGGGTCAAGTCCTGCATCAGGCTCCCTGCTCAGTGGAGAGTCTGCTTCTCCTCTCTCTCTGCCCCTCCCCTGGCTAGTGCTTTCTCTCAGATAAATAAATAAAATATTTTAAAAAAATAAAATAGGGACAGTTGATAGACTGTACTTCTGGGTGAGAAGGCCTCTCTGAAGAGATGACAATCCAAGCCCAGACCTGAATGATAAGCAGGAGCCAAACCTGGGGCAATGAAAGAGAAAAGCCCTTCCAGGTGGAGGAGACAGCAAGTGCAAAGGCCCTGGGGTGGCACAGCAGGGAGACCAGGACAGAGAATGAGGCAGAGACATACTTCTGATAAGCTTGAGCAGGCTGTAGAAGACAGCTGTCTCAGGGCCTCCCAGCTGGATTCAGAGTTTGTTGTGTGCAAACCTCATGCTGCACTTTCCTTCAGAGAGCAGGAGCTTAACTGGGGTGACAGTGAATGGAGATGAGCCCCTAACAAAAAGTCTGGGGACTCTGGTTCTAGGTGTGACCCTGCCCCCAAAAGCTATCTAACTTTCACTTCTCTATGCTGTAGCTTCCCTGTTACTGAAACAGCAGGTTTGGGCCGGACTTCAGTGGTTTCCAAAGTTTGCTTTTTGACAGAAGAACCCCTTCCTTCCAGGACATTCTTCTGGGGAGGAAGCCCAGCATATCAAGGGTTAGCAGCCCTCAGCCATGTCGCTGGCAAAGCTGGCAAAGGGGCCCAGAGTTCTGCCCACCATCCTATGCCCTAGCACCCCCTCTACCCTCCCATAGGACCCCAATAGCAGGGCCTGGATACAGACAGGCAGAAGGGCTCAGCCCAGCATGACCACAAGCAGCCCCGCCTCAGGCCAGCATTCCTCTCTCTCCTGTAGTTCCCTCCTCGGTAGAAGTGAGTAACAGAGCCTGTGCATTGCTATCCTCAGGGTTGTTTTAAGGCTTGGATCTTTGGAATGGCTCTGAGTGCCTCAAGAGAAAAATAGCATAGAAACAGAAGATACGGCAGCCCTGGTGGCTCAGCGGTTTAGCTCTGCCTTCAGCCCAGGGCGTGATCCTGGAGACCTGGGATAGAGTCCCATGTCAGGCTCCCTGCATGGAGCCTGCTTCTCCGTCTGCCTCTCTCTTTCTCTCTCTCTCTCTGTATCTCATGAATAAATAAATAAAATCTTTAAAAAAAAAAAAAAGAAAGAAAAGAAAAGAAACGGAAGATACTTTTTAACTGGTGCACTGCTGTGGCTCAGGAAGTGTCGCGGCACAACTGTGCAGTAGCCTTGGCACCTTTGCCTCCTGCGGAGTTCACAGGGAAAGGAAACCAGCGCTTGTCTTCTCCCAGGCACCACGCATGGACATAGTCCTCTCCCTTAGTTTTTTAAAGGAATTGAAATTCTAGAGAAAAGCCATATAGGAGTGGGGTCCTTGCTGTCAAGTCTATCCATATCCTCAATCGGGAATCCCGTGAGTCAGTCAGCGATGCTTTTGGCTACAAGAATAAAAACTTAGCCAGCTGTATAGCTAAGCACAAAGTTTTCTTTCTTTCTTTCTTTCTTTCTTTTTTCTTTTTCTTTCTTTCTTTCTTTCTTTCTTTCTTTCTTTCTTTCTTTTTTTTTTTTTTTTTTAAAGATTTTTATTTATTTATTCATGAGAAAGAGAGAGAGAGAGAGGCAGAGACACAGGCAGAGGGAGAAGCAGGCTCCATGCACCGGGAGCCCGATGTGGGATTCGATCCGGGGTCTCCAGGATCACGCCCTGGGCCAAAGGCAGGCGCCAAACCGCTGAGCCACCCAGGGATCCCCTCTTTCTTTCTTTCTTTCTTTCTTTCTTTCTTTCTTTCTTTCTTTCTTTCTTTCTTTCTTTCTTTCCTTTCTTTTTTTTCTCCTGAAACAAGAGGGATGGAGGAGCCATTGTTAGTGTTAATGTCTGCAACATTGTTGGTGCCTCTGTGATGTTGCTGACCTTTTCCTCATGTTTGCAAGTTGGCTGCTGTTGCTCCAACCATTTTATCCACAGTCAAGGTCAGAAGAAGATGGGAAGGGGCAGTGTAAGCTGAGTCCAGCAAAGGAAAAGCTTTCCCAGAGAATTGCCAATTTGTTGATACCGCTTTGGTCCTTGTCACATGGCCACCCCCAACTGCAAAGGGAGGCTGGGAAAGAAATAATTTTGTTTTCCTACCCTCTCTAGTTGAGAAAAGGAAGGGAGAAATGCTGAGTTTGGGTAGCAGGTAAATTAGTCCAAAGTATCTCCCATGGCCTGGGATCAGCTGAGCTTGACAATACCTTTGGGTATTAAGATGCCAAAGGCCTGGGCAGGAGAAAAGAGTAATAAAGAAAGAAACAGAGGAGAAGCAGGGAGGAAGGAGGAGAGAAGGAACAGTTGTTGAAGTCCTTCTGTGTGTCAGGTAACCCACATGTCTGGGGAAACTGTGGCTCAGGCTCAGAGAGCTCAGGGAACTTGTCCAAAGTCATAGAGCTAGTGTGAGAGAGAGCCCTGTTCCCTCCAACATTAATGCTGTTATTTCCCAAGGGAAGAGGAGAGAGGGAAGGAAAAAGAAGGTGATGGTGAGCAGAGGGACAGGCCAAGGCCCGAAGAGGCTTCATGGTGGCAGATCTGCGGCTCCTTAGCTCAGCACCACAGTCCTGGCATGTGGGGTGGGACCCAGCACATGGTAGGCGCTCAGTAAAGTTTGTTAGCTGATGTCAGTCTTACGAACTAATTACCTTTCACACCGTCACCCACAGTGTTGATAACTAAGGTTGGGCAAGTGTTCTGTGCAGGCACCAGTCACACCCCCTGCAGGCAGCTCTGTATTTGAGCCTCACAGCAGCCTTCAGAGAGAGTCCCTGTTGCCCCTCAGCCTAGAAATGAGAAAATCAAATCTCAGAGAGGTTAGGTTGCCTGCCTAACCTCTGCCCCCAGAAAACTCCGCTGTTACCCACACACACCCCCAGCTGTGGCCTCCATCACAAAAGGGGTTAGAGTAAAAACGACCTCTTGAGGCCGCCTGTCCCTGCATCCCAGCATGCCTTCCCTGGAGCAGCACCAGGTGGCTGCAGTGTCTTACAGATTGCACAGGGGCCCTCACGCCTCCCGCAGTCACCCACAGAAGAGCCAGCAAGACTTTTCATCCCTGAGGACTCCTCAGGCCCAGCTTCCCTCAGTGGTTGCATGAAGAAGCCTTGGGGTCCCACCAGAGGCTGCCTGCCACAGAGCATCCCCAGCCCATTGCCGGTTCCCAGCCTGAGAACCCATACTTGCTCTGCTGGTTTGTCTTTCTGCTCTGCTGGAGGCTGGTGAAGCATGACTCCATGTGGTCCTGATAAGGGGGTCCCACCTTAGCAGGGTCCCCCACACATTCTGGGGACCCAGACACCCTCATTCAAACCCCAGCACAGCCACTAGCTGCTAGCTCTACAACCACAGGCATGTCCCCTGGTCTCTGAATACCAGTTTCCTCGCTATTGGGTGACTAGATGAGTCATTTAATCTTCCTCTCCCAGAGCCCCTACTCTTCCTGTGCAAAATGGCAATTAATATCAACCTTGTTATTTGGCTGATTCAGTAAGGTAACATATACTACCACCCAGTGTGGGTGCCTGGTGCAGAGTGGGTCACAGCAATTGATTACAACAAACTCCAGGCTGCTCAGCCATGGTAACTGGCTTCAGGTTTCCCCCGCTTTTACAAACATTTATTAAAGTATAACACACACTGATAAGAACACTTATCAGTAAGTGGACAGCTCAGTAAATTTTTCCAAACTGAATCTACCTCCTGTGACCAATTCTCAGATGAAGAAACAGAACATTGTCAGCACCCCAAAGACCCTCCATGCCCCCTGCCAGTCACTACCCCCAGCAAGGGTGACCACTAGCCTGCCTGGGTTGGTTTTGCCTTTTCAAGAACTTTATGCAAACAGAATCATACAACATGTGCTTTTCCACTCACAGGTCTGTCTGTGAGCATCACCTGGCTGTAGCACACACCTCTAGTCTGTTCTGTTCTGTTGCTGTGTGATATTCCACAGCCCCGGCGTGCCACAGCTAGCCATTCTCCATTGGCAGACACCTGGGCAGTTTCCAGGTTCTGGCAGCTATGAATAGTGTTCTGTGACCATTCAAGTCCGTGTGCTTTAGGAATCACCCATACTCGTTCTTTTGTGTGCACACCTAGGAGTGCAAGTGCTAGGCTGCAACTGGCCTTGGCTTTTCAGCTAAGCCTCTCCAAAGGTGCCAGGAAAGAAGGAAGAGAGAAGAGGTGAGGTGCATTTTCTGTGAGAGTTACAAAGTATGGGCAGTGTCGCAGATGATGTGCTAAATTCAGAGCTCTGTTACAGAACTCAGCACTGCCCTGGGCAAAGGGTGGGACAGGGTCCCAAGTGATGGAGCACTGAGTACTTGCTGTGTGCGGAATGCTGCCAGGGACTCTGCTGTGTAAGAGCTTGGCCTGGCCCTGAGAATCCTTGGTCCTGCTGGGGAAATGAGGTAGAAAGCAGGAAACAGGAAGTACCACAAGGGTGTTAGGTAACAGAAGAGTAACAGGGACCTGCCACAGGAGCCGGCCAGGTGGTAAGATTGGCACTCTGGGTTCAGACAGGTCCAGATTTGGCCAGGGCAGAGGGTGTCTTTATTGACGGCCTAACACATCTTTCTCCCTAGCGAACACCCGTGTGTTCTTCAATGCCCAACTGAAATGTCACCTCTTCAGTGGAGCTCTCCAGAATCCACTAGGTCCCTGTCACATGCGCAAAATACTTTCTTCCCAGCAGGTCCTACAACTTTCAAGTACAGACCTAACATACATCCTGTGAACTGAAACCCTGTGGTCACTTATTCAATCTCTCCTGCTGACCTGCAGGCTCCAAGTGGGCAGACCTGTTTCTGTATTGTTCATTGCTGGATCACCCATACTTACCATGGTGCCTGGCAAATGGTAGGGAGTCTATACATATTTGTGGAAAGAACATGTGCCTGAAAGCATGCATGATCAAAGGAATGGAGGGGGTCACACATGGGTGACTGGGGCACAGAAGATGGTGAGTCTAAAGCAGAGGTTCACCATTGGGAACAGAAGGTGAGTCTAAAGCAGAGAACACCATTGGGCTCGAACACCAGCCCAGGGAGCTGCAACTTGATTCTGTGAGCAGCTGGGAGCTATTGAAGGTTTTTGAGTAGGAGAGTGAAATGAACAGAGATTAATGGATGATGCTTTAAAGCAACACATCACTGAAAAGGAGATTGACAAAATTGTAATTTTTACCTATTGTGGTTGTTAGGAAAGGATATTTCAACAAGTCAGGCTCTTTTAGTTCTATCCATATTGGGAAATTTATCTAAACAGAGAAGGAATGAGGAAGCAGTATCAGACACTTTCTCCTAGATTTCAGCAAAGGTGTCAAACCGACTATGAGGTTGCAGCCAGCTGTGTAAAAAATCAGCAAACACAAAGAATAAATGGTTAAGCCAAGCTACTACCCAACACACAGATCAAGTATTTTGAATTCAGGCATATGAAGCCCTTGGTGCTTTCATCCATGTTCCTCTTTCCTGCTGAGATGCCCTACCTACTTGCCACCTGTCACATTCCTCCTGCCTTCTTTGGTTCAGAGTAGATGTCACCTCTTCCAGGAACCGCCCACCCCACCCCAAGCCCTTCCTTTATCCATGATTGTCTGCACCTAGAACACCTCTCTGCCATGGTCTGGGTTTAACTGGACAGTTCATGGAGGGTAGAGGTGAGTTAGCCCTACCAGATATTAAAATATATTCTAGAGCTATAATATTGAGACAGGAATAGATCAATACAACAGAAGAGACAATTCTAAAAATAATGGGAAATCAGCATGCTATAATGTTGGTCTTTCTATTTTTTCTTTAAAGATTTTATTTATTTATTCATGAGAGACACACACAGAGAGGCAGAGACACAAGCGGAGAGAGAAGCAGGCTCCCCATGGGGAGCCTGATTCGGGACTTCAACCTAGGACCCCAGGATCATGACCTGAGCAGAAGGCAGATACTTAACCACTGAGCCACTCAGTTGTCCCAGCATTGGTCTTTCTAATCCATGGATAAAGATGAATTATATAAAAGATGGCATGGGGGCACCTAAGTGGCTCAGTCATTTGAGTGATGGAGTCTTGGTTTCCCCTCGGGGCATGATCTCAGGGGTTGTGGGATTAAGATTCTGTGTGTGGCCTTGAAAAATTCTCTCCCCTGCCCCTCCCCACACTCACTTGTGCGCACACACTCTCTCTCTTTCTCTCTAAAAAAAAAAAAAAAAAAAAAGATAAATCCTTAAAAATAAATTTTAAAAAAAGATGGTATTAGGACAATTTGGAAAGCCATTTAAAAAAATACAAATTAGGGGATCCCTGGGTGGCTCAGCGGTTTAGTGCCTGCCTTTGGCCCAGGGCGCAATCCTGGAGTCCCGGGATCGAGTCCCATGTCAGGCTCCCAGCATGGAGCCTGCTTCTCCCTCCTCCTGTGTCTCTGCCTCTCTCTCTCACTCTCTCTATCATAAATAAGTAAATAAATAAATAAATCTTAACAAAAAATTTTTTTTTAAAAATACAAATTATATTTTTACCTCACTACTTATATGGAGATAAATTACAGACTAAATACAGATTTGGGGTACCTGGCTGGCTCAGTCAGTAGAACACATGACTCTTGATCTCAGGATCCTGAGTTCAAGCCCCACACTGGGCACAGGGCTTACTTAAAAAGAGAGAGAGGGCAGCCCCGGTGGTGCAGCGGTTTAGTGCCACCTGTAGCCCAGGGCGTGATCCTGGAGACCCTGGATTGAGTCCCACGTCAGGCTCTCTATATGATGCCTGCTTCTCCCTCTGCCTGTGTCTCTGCCTCTCTCTCTCTCTCTCTCTCTCTCTGTCTCTATGAATAAATAAATAAATCTTTAAAAAAAAAAAGAGAGAGAGAGATTTAAGTACAATGAAGCTATAAATGCTCTACAAGAAAATATGGGTGAATTATTTTTATAATCTTTGAGTGGAATAAAACCTTTGTTTTGACCTGAAACCCTTCAGCCCTAACAACAACAACAACAAAAATTTGAAGGTATAAAAATGTAAAATTTCCATATGGCAAAAAACCCCATCATAAATAAAATAAAAATTAGACACAAAATTCTTTTTTGTTGAAAAAAAATTTGCAAAATATATGACAAAAGATTAAATTTCCTTCACAAAAAAAAAAAGACCACCAACTCAAACAAGGAAATGGGCAAAGAATATGAACAGGTTGTTCTAACAAATGCAAGTGACCAATACATGCATGATACACATAACTATAATGCTCACACTCCCACATGAAGAGAGGCAAAGGAAAATAAGAGATACCAATTTGCACCTCTTAGATTGGCAAAGACAGAAGAAATTGCTAATACTAGGCATTGGTGAGCCCGTCATAAAACGGGAACTGCCCCACATTGCTGGTGGCTGAGAAAAGTGGTACAGGACTTGTGGAGGGGGATGGCAATCTCTGTGAAAATCCAGAGTCCTGATGATGATGATAAAAGTTGCCATTTACCTAGTACTCCCCCAGGGGAAGAGACCAAACTGCATTTTATGACCTGACCTCAGAAGTCATACACTCTCATTTCCACAATACGTCATTGCTTCCACAGCCCTATTTATTCATCATGACAGGGCACTAGGGTGGGTACCAGGAGGTGAGGATCACATGGAGACATCTTAGAGGCTGGCTGCCACAGTGTCCAATTTCAAAGGAGAACTTTTAAATGTTTTTGGAGAGAGAGCATGAGTGGGCACGCCCAAGCAGAGCCGCTGGGTGGGAAGGGCAGAGGGAGAGAGAATTTCAAGCTGACTCCATGCTCAGAGCAGAGCCTGATGTAGGGCTGGATCTCACCACCCTGAGATCATGACCTGAACCAAAATCAAGAGTTGGATGCTCAACCCACTGAGCCACCCAGGCGCTCCTCAAAGGGGAACTTTCGATGTTAAATACTACATTAAGCACACTATCTTATTATCCACTTTGGAGATCAGGAAACTGAGGCTTAGAGAGACTTAAGTGTGGTGCCTGAGATCACTTGTCTAGTGTCAGAGTCAGAATTTAAACCAGTCCCGCTCTCTCTCTCTCTCTGTGTGACTGTCATAAAAAAAAAAGAAAAATTAAAAATAAATAAATAAACCAGTCCCGTATGGCTGGACCCTATTCGACTTCCTCACTGGTCTCCCTGCTGCCACTCTCACTTCCTTATAATCTCATCCCCTCTGGTCTAAAAACATAATGCAGATTGCATCATTTCCTCACTGTTAGAATAAAATCCATATACCTTACAGTGGTGTATGTGGCCCTGCATGATTGTCCCTGAATACTCTCTCACCATTCCCCACCCCCACCCCAGCCCATCTTGCACTGGCCACACTGGTCACCTTTCTGTTCCTCAGACATGCCAAATCCCTTCACCCCTCAGGGCCTTGGCACCAGCTCTTCCCTCTGCCTGGAAGACTGAAACCTCAGGTCTTCACCCAGTTGTCACCTTCAGCCACCCTGGGGTCAGGGTAAACATTGTCTTATTCCTGAGCTGGGGGCCTTCCCTGACTACTCAGCCCAGAACTAATGCTTGTCTCCACCCTCAAGCCCTGTCTCTAGCACCCGCCTTCCTTCCTGAGCCTCTCTACCTCATCTCCATCTTACTCCTTGTTTCCAGGATCCAACCAAGATTTGAACTTTGCATTTAGTTGTTCTTTTTAGTTTCAAGACTTAGAAAAGCCAAATTAATAACAATGACTCTTTTGGAGAGTCAGGACAGTTGCGTTGTGGAGGGTCTCTCTGGATTTCTTATCTGATCGTCTCTTCATGATGTGACACAGGTTAGGCATTTGGGGGGAGAACACAACATGGGTGGTTATTGCATCTCCTCCTGAGGTGGGCACATTGTCAGGTGGCCCCTTTTGGGGGCTATTGAACTTGATCACATGGTTGGAGGGTATCTGACAGTCTCTTTGCACTGTTTGCAAAGTCTGACGTGAAGGGGACGTGAAGGCAGTACTGCCCCCTTAAGCATATGGGAGCAGCCTTCCCTGCCATGATCTCCCACCAGACTGGGGCCAAAGAAGGGACACATCACTGGGAGAATTAGTGCTCAAGAAACTAGGTCATGCCATTCCTTGTTGGGACCTGTGCTATGGCCACTTTAAGGATGGAGGGAGTTGTCCAAAGGCACAAGGACACTGAAAGCACCCGGCACAAGGTTACTGAGGAGTGGCAGCTCCTGCAGGAATAAGGATCCGGGAGATTTCTGCGGGCTCCAGCACACAGGAAAACTCACCTAATTTCCATTGCTGCTCAAGGGCCAGGTTTCTCTAGGGCTCCCAACTGCTTTCTGTGGGCTGAGTGGGGCTGAGGCTGTTTTATCTCAGGGATGGTAAATGAGTTCACATTTCATGCCTAGAGAAAATCACTGTTCTGCTCTCCTGGGCAGTACTGGCTCTCTTTATTAGTCAGGGAAGAGCTGGGTTATCTGGGTTCAATTCCACCTTTGAACTGCAGTTGGATTTGGCTTTATATTTCAAGCCCAGATGTCCACCACTGCTGTGAGATAGTGACTCAGGCCAGGAGAAGTCAAAGGTCTCTAGAAATGTGGTGGGAAGAGATGGGAAATCCGGGGCCTGAATTATCTCATTTTCAGAGTGAGGAAGGGCATTTCCCCATGTTGGAAACGCCCAAGTTTCCCTGGATGAACTTAAGAGTCCCGGCCTCTAATTAAAATTCTAAAAGTCATCGTTGGGCACCAATACGTGTGGATGTGGACATGTGTGCTGCAGCCTCCAAACCATCCCCGCCACGAAGGATGAGAAGTAAAGATGTGTTAGAGAAAACCCGGAAGGGTGCCTTGGTTTGAAAACACATTCAATTTCACCGAGAAAAGGTGCTAATGAATAACGTGCGTAGACCCTCTTTTAAAAAGACAGTGTAAGTTCTATATTGACTGAAAAACCTTTTGAGTGCGTGGAAGGAGGTGTGCTCTGCGTGCCTTTGATTTGATGTGTTGCCATCTTATCTTCCTGATGGGTGAAGGCCGAGCTCTCTGACCCTGCGGTGGTGTACTTCCAACTCACACCTGTAGAGGGAGCCTCGCCTACCTCGGATTGTTCACAATGCAAAGCTTTCAGTGAAAGAAAGAAAAAGGCTTTTTAGAGAAAAAAAGTTGGAGGGTTAAAGGCAGTCTGTTTCAAAATTGCAAACAATCGAGATGGCTGTCTTGGCTTTTTCTTCCTCTTCTTTGCTGGTTCCACTGTGAATGAGTTGTAGCGTAAAGTCGGGAGAAATTGCCCTTCTTTTTCGGATGCGACTAGAGGGACCAGGAGGTGGGATCGTTGTTGGTATTTTTGTTTTGTTTTGTTTGACCATTTGCTCACAGAATTCCACGAGGGCAGCTCCTCCCCCCTGTTAGAGCCCAAGCTTTTTCTGAAGGCCGATCCGTTGTCGCGGAGGTGGTGAATCTGAGGAGGGGGGACATCTGCCCTTGACCCATCTTCTCTGTTGGGGTCTAATTGTGCTGTCTGGGGGCGAGCGAGTTGTGTTCCAGGCGGAGCCAGGGCCGGCTTGCAGGTCCAGGGTCCGCCCCCCACCCCGCGGCGCCCCGCGCGGGCTTCTGCACCCGGCGGACGAGGTCTGTGGGTGGGTGCGGAGGCGGGCGGCCCGAGCCGCAGGGCTCTCCCCTCTCGCGCGACGCTGGGCCCGCGGACAGCACGCACCCAGGTCTGGGAGGGAGCAGCCTTCTTGATGTTTTCCTGTTACTTTACAACTGGAGCTTGCGCGCCGGGAGGAGCCGGTACCCGTGGTCTGGAGGAGCACAATGACCGGCGGGCGGAGGGGGGTGGCGGGGCGGGCGCAGAGTCCGCGGCGAGCGCTCGGGATCGCTGAAATGTTTGGTGGGACAGGTGAACGCATCCCGGAGTCCCGGGCGCCCGCGGGGAGGAGGGCGGGGAGCGAGGGAGGGTGTAAACTAAGTGGTGGGCGAGAGACAAAGGAAGAGTGCAGGAGGCGAGGTGGTACGGAATGTGGGAGGGGGAGGGGGCGGGGGCAGAGGTGGGCAGCGCGCCGGGGGGACCCGGCTCCAACTTGATGGAGAAAAGGGGGGCCCGAGGTGGGGGTGGGGCGCAGAGAGCTGGCCACGTGCCTGGCTTTCCCAGACCGGGTCTCGCGGAGACCGCCCGGGGACCCAGCAGCCCCGCCCAGCGACGACCCGCGTCCCCGGGGAACCAGGAGACGCGAGGGGGTCCGGGGCTGCCCGAAGGCCCCAGGGCGCCGAGAGTTCCTAATGGTGACTGAGTCACTTTCTTTGGGCCAAGTCTCTCCTCTCCTGGCCAGAACGCGGAGAGCCCGCGGGCCGGGTGCCCCCCCAGCGCCCCCAGCCCCGCCAGCCGCGAAGACTGCGGCCTCCTGGAGCGAGGGGCGAGGGGCGAGGGGCGGGGGCGGGGGGCGGGGGGCGGGCCCAGACCCCACCGCCTCCTTTCCTGAGCTCGGCCCCGGGCAAGAACCTTCCTCCGAGCGCTTCCCCCTTAAGAGCGCTCTCCCCCCGGAGCGCACGGCGGCGCGTCCAGCGCGCCCTCATCCCTCCCCCACTACCTGCCCGGCGCCCCCTCCCTCTTGCCACCTCCCCCGCCCCCCGCCTCTCCCTCCTTTCTCCTCTCCGGGTGCCTCCTTCTCCTCCCTCTCCCCCTCCCCCGTGCCCACTCCTCCCTCTCGTCAGCCCCTCCACCTCCTCCTCCCGCTGCTCCTCCTACTCCCCCGGCGTGCGCCCTCCCTGCGCTCCCCTCCCCCCGGCCCCCGCCCCGTGCCCGGTCCCGCCCCCCCGCCTCCCCGTGCCCGGTGCCCCCTCCCCCTTCCTCCTCCGGGCCGCGGCGCCGCCGCCGCTGCCGCCGCTCGCCTGGGCCCTCCCCCTGGCCACCCCCGCCCCCGGGCCGGGCAGTGACGCGCCGCGGCGGTGCCAGCCCCTCTCCCCGGGCGGCCGCGGCGGCGGCAGCAGCAGCAGCTGGAGCTGGAGGGCTGTCACTGCCGCCCGCCCCGCTCGCCCGCCGGGCCCCGCCGTCTCCGCCTCGCCTCCCGCCCAGGTACGGAGTCCGGCCCGGATCCCCGCGACCGGGCCGTTTCCGGGCCCCCGGCCGCCGCCCCCCTCCTGCCGCCGGCCGTTGAGCTGCGGTTGGGGGCGTGGGGGGCTGGGGCTGCGGGGAGGGGGGCGCGGGGGGGCGCGGGGCAGCGGCTGCGCCTGGGCGGAGCGGGCTGGGCGGGGGGCGGGTGAGTGTAAGCGAGCGGGCGTGCGGGCCGAGGAGGCGCGCTCCGGGGGCTGCAGGGTGCCCGCGAGGTGTGCCGGGCCGCGGGCCCGGGGGGCGGCGCGCGCCGCGGGGCCGGGGGGCGGCGATTGTGTGCGCCGCGCCGCGCCGCGGTATTGTGCGGCGGCCGCACGGTTTGCAGCGGGCTGGGCACCGCGTCCCGGGGAGGAAGGCGCCGGCCGGGGGGGGGGGGCTCGGTGACCGCCGCCGCCGCCGCCGCGAGAGGGGAAGTGGACTGCGTTTGGGGACCTGAGGACGGGAAGCGTTGAGCGGCTGGGAGGGGCGCCGTGCCTGGGCGCGGGGAGTTGAGCCGAGGTTTGCAGAGTTGAGCCCACTTCGGCAGGCGCCGGTCCCTCCGCGGAGGGGCCCGGGTGCCCTTGTCAGGTGTGGCGTCGGGGCGGAAGCGGGGGGCGGCGGCGGGGGCGCGTGGGGCCGGCGGGCGGGCGGGCGGGAGGCGGGCGGGCGGGAGGGCGCGCGTCCGGGTCAAGTTGGCTTTGCACCTCGGCCGGCCGCTCCGCTCTCGGCCCTCCCCGCCTAGGCCTCCGGGGCCGCGCACTTTCTCGCGGGGCAGGGTGGGGGTGTGCCGTCCACATTTTTTATTGCGGCTGCTCGAGTTCAAAAGTGACCTGCACCCCCACCACTCCCACCTGGAGGAGCATTTGCCGGAGTCCGGCCGCCCCTACTGGGCCAGCTTCCTGGGGGAAGTTCTCATTAAGCCTGGCTAATTAGCATTATTCCTGGAGAAAGGTTAAGGTTAGACCGTCCTTCTCCTTACCGGGAGGCCCACCCCCCTCTTCCCCATTCCCGTCTCCCTTCCCCCTCCCCAAGAGCACAAAAGCACAAAAAGAAAGTGTGAAGAGGCGCAGATCAATGGAGAAGCCACAAACCCATTAATTCAAATGGAACCCTTTTTCCCCCCTCTAAAACATTGATTTTTCTTTCTGTCTGCTCTGAGGGGAGATTAATAACCTCCTGATTTCACCTGAAATGGTGTTTGGACTCTGTGATTTCCTCCTCTTTCTGAGAAGGATTGTGGCTTGAAATAGATTCTCCCTTGAGATAAAGCCCTACTTATCCCAGAATCAGCTGGAAACCCCAGCCTGGGGCCCCCAGCCTACCAGGTGGGGCTCTCACAGCTCCTCTGGGGAGTACCATCTGTGTGACAGGAGTAGGGGTGCCAGCTTGCCCCCCGCTTCTGGGATGTAGGTTAGTCTGGGGGAAAGACCCACATATGGCCCAGTCCCTGTGGTAGGTTAGTCCTTCCTTAGTAAATTACCCCTTCATTGGAAAACCATTAGGGCCCAAATGTGCCTTTAAATAATATCAAGCTCCTGTCTAATGCCAGTTCAAGCTGGGCTTGTTATAAGACAGCACCTCCTCCCACACCCACCCTACCACCGCTGGGCGACAGGACCCCATTCAGCAACTTCCTGCAGCAGAGCACCCCAGAACTTTCCTCCCAGCTAAGGAGGCGGATGGGGGGGGACCGTCTATGGCCTCAGCCACCCTGAGCTCCTGTGGAGCTGGGCCACCCCACGAGTTGCTCAAGAACTTTTTTTGTCTCGTCTGGGTCCTTTTCTTGGAAGGAAACTCCCGCAGGGGATTAGCTCAGAGTGGTTCCTCTCCAGCCCTCCTTTTGGCTGGAAGAGCCCTGTCTGCTGCAGTTCATCTCTCCGGCCACCCTCTTAAAGAGACCCCTGTTAATGCCAGGGCCTGGGGTGTCAGTGAGGCCCTCGTGGTGAGGACTGCTGGGAAAACAGCCAGTTGCCTTTGCCTGGGAAACAAAAGCCCGTTTTACACTAGTAGGAAGGTGTTGAAAATGCTCCCTCCCCAGCGCCCAGGCGTTGGCGGAAGGCAAGGACAACAGAGCATCCCCATATATATGTGTGCTTCTGACAGACCCCGTGTGTGTAGAGAGAACACCTAAAAGGTGGTAGGTGATTGGCTGTCTCAGCTCTCCTCACTTCACATTTCCCAGAAGGGCTTGTATGACTTATGGCTAGTGAGCAGAGGAGGTGTGTTAGCAGGAAGGAGCGGAATTGTGCGGGGAGTGTCCTTGGGTGGCCAGGTGGGCTTGGAGTGTAGCATGAAGCGGCTGCCTTGGGACCCCACAGCTCCCAGGTGCTGTGGCTCAGACCACCCTAAGATTTCATTTGTGCAATCCCTTCACTACAGGGATTTGAACCCTTGTTGCTTTAAATCCTGGGGTTTTTTTGTCTTCCATTAATAAGCCATCTGATGAGCTGAAGTGGTTAAGTTGGGGTCAAATGCGGTTCAGTACCTTCTTGGCATGCTTAGAAGGCTGTGTGTGTAGTGCTCGCTGACATGGAGAC
Organism: Vulpes lagopus; assembly: GCF_018345385.1. Lineage (NCBI taxonomy): Eukaryota > Metazoa > Chordata > Mammalia > Carnivora > Canidae > Vulpes > Vulpes lagopus. Next base: position 26,011,430 of record NC_054841.1, read on the forward strand.
AAGGCGCAGAATTGCCTGTCCTGAAGAATTTCCAGGGCCTGGAAGGAGCCTGCAGGTGTTCCAGAAGGAGGTGCTCACTTTCAGTATCTTGCTTGCCTGCCTCCTTGGGGTAGAGCTAGTGCTGGGGCAACTGTCCCAACCTGGTGACCTTTCTGGCAAGAGCTTCAGCCTCTCATCAAACAGACCACAGGGGTGAGACAGAAGGGGTCTGTCTCCTGCCTGGCCCAGAACCACCTCTAGCACATCCCTGCCCTTCCCCACCCCCGCTTCTCTGAAACACACACCCAGGGCTCCTGGTCAGGGCTTATGGCTTACAATTGCACTAAATTCTCAGCAAATCCTCCTCCTTTTTTTTTTTTTTTTTTTTTCTTCTCAAAGCAAGTGGTAGAGATAGAGTTACAGCTCAGAGGAAAGGCCTGGAAAATGTTGTGGGAGGCACGCCCCAGGATCCCTGTCCTGGAGGATGCAAATGGCTCAACTTCAGAGGCACCAGGAACCTAGTTCCCAAGAAATTGACCCCAGTTGTAAAATAATCAGGTTACTGATAGCACCTGCTCCTAGTTACCCGCCATGGATACAGGCGCGTTTCCACCATTTCCCCTCTGCTCTCCCATTTTCTCCTCCTCCTAGGCTGGGCAGTGGTTGGTGCTCGTTTGCCTGCAGAGGCGGAAGGGCCACGGAACCTGGGTGGAGAGAAACTGAACCTGCCCATGAATTTTGGACTGAAGATAAGAGCAGGGAGGGTTTAGTCGGTTCCTCTCCTTCTGTCCAGAGTCAGGGCTCCCAGCCTGGGGTGTGTCCCAGAGGTCAGCTAGGTGCTTGCCCACCCGCTCCCCACACATTCTTGAGTTCTCTCTTGGGGAAGGCAGTTGTCACTGTCCCCTGGAGACCCACAGTGGCTCAGGCCCTTTGGTGCTCAGTGATGGACTTTCATCAACAGGTGGCAAGTCTGTAGGCTTCCAGGTGTCTGAGGGCAGAGGTAAGAGGGGCAACGGTCTGGTCACTCATGTGGGGCCTGGGGAGAGAGGGCCCAGAAGTACTCTTTGTATATACTCTTTGGTTTTCTAATGCAAAATCTGTTGAAGTGTGTTTACAGAAAGAGAGAAATTAGTAGAACAGATTCCCTTGCAAGCCCAGAAGGGAAAAGTCAGAGGTGCCTGACTCGGGAGCTCTGGGAGCCAGGGAGAGCACCCTAGGTCAGTGCACAGACCCTGCCACTCGCAGACCCATGCCTCCTGCCTCCTGCCACTCCCTCCGGACTTGAGCTTGTTCCCAGCTCCGCACGGTCGCTGATGGGCTGGGAGCTGTGCATGCTGCTAATTGCCTGTGTAATTAGCCCGCTCCTGGAGCCCTGGCTCTGAGCAAGTGGGTGAAGTTTCAGTCTGTCCTCTGCCGATGGAGGCTGTGCTGTCGCACCGGGTCGCAGGGGCATCTGGGAAGGCTACTCTCCCCCAGACAACCCTGAAAGTAGAGTTGTGGCAGCCGTGTCAGTTTGACCAGGACTTACTCATTTGCTGTTTTTAAGTCAGGTTTATGGCACTGGATTCCTCATTAAAAAAAAAAAAAAAAATTGGCTGTAGCAGCAGTGTCAAAATGTTAAACAGAAGCACCGCCTTCCAAGCTAGGATCCATGGAGCAGAGCCTGGGGGCATTCACGGGAAACGTCCACAGCCCCTGTCTCTTGGCTCTTAGAGGCAGGTCAGAATTTTTTGCCGGTGTGTCTCCCTAGATAACAAGGTCCTAGGAGAGAAGAGCTTGTCATCTGCGTCCCTAGAGCAATATGAGCACATAGTAGATGCTCAGTAAATGTGAGTCGCCTCATTGCAGAGAGCGCATGTGGGAGTGTGTGTAAATATAGCTTGTCTCCCGCCAGTTTCCTCTGGGTCTCATCCTGAGACGCTCTGTCGTTCCAGAGTCTGGTTCTCCCAGTTGAAGGGAGGAGGTGCCGTGAGCCAGCTCTGTGGTGTGGTGGCACTGTGATGTGGGCTCTGGGGGCAGACTGCCAGGGTTCAGAGCCCAGCTCTGCTACTAGCTGTGGTGCCCTTGGGCAGTTGGGGCAGGTCTCCTAGGGGCAGGTACCAGATCCTGAGATAGGCCTGACATGGGGGCCTGCCCTTTTTTTTTTTTTTTTTTTTTAAGACCATTGAGAGGAAATCTACTGAAACTGTCGCCCGGAAGCCCCCTATGTGCGGGCACTGAATGTTCTTCATTATCGGGTGATTGCAAAGTCAATGTGAAATGTAGCTCGCCTCTTCCTAATTAGACTTGTCGGGGCAGGGAAGGGCGGAGGGGGTCATTTTGGTGGACAGTTAAGCGATCTGAGTCAGAGACACCCTAGGCTCTGTGTGGGGTGGCTGGCAGCCGCAGCAGGGAGACATTGCAGGGTGGCTCGCTGCCACCAGCCTGCCAGCCAGGATCCAGGTCTCATTGGTCGCTATTCAAGAACTGTGTGCAGTGGGACCTAGTGCTTAATTGTCAGACTTGGGCCACATCCTCCTCATTAAACACCGGTGTCCTGCCAGGCACTCAAGCCAGCTTGCGGTGTCTCACGGGCCTCATGGGGGGTCCAGGAAACCTCCGGCCTCTTCCCCACCATCGGAAGGACTTGCAATTTTCCAGGGAAAGATGGGGTGCAGTCCCCCAGTTCATTGACATGGCCCAGCTGAGGGGTTTGTGCCTAACTGCAGGGGCTCCTGATAGAGGCCGGCAGCTGGTACAGCTGGAGCCGGTGGGCGAGACGGTTGGGACTCGGGTTGTGGAGTGCCACGGTAGGGTGGCTATTCCCGGTGAGGGGCAGCCCGAGCTGAGGCTCGGCAGGCAGGCAGGACGGTGTGTCTGGACCCTGAGGATCCTACGTCTCTGGCGCCGATTGTAAGCTCGTGACCTTGGACAAACACCTCAACCCCTCAGAGCCTCAGTTTCTCTTCCATGGAGTGGGGCTGGTAACTCGCCTGAGCTGGTGGGCCTGTGGGGAAGATGAAATGAGAGGAGCCGAGAGGAGCTTTTGGCACCTAATGGACTTTGGCGGTCGTTAGTGTTTGCAGCTTGGTGGAGTGAGGGCAGAGGGTGGGCACCTTGAGTGCTGGCACCCAGCAGAGCCATCTTCTCCTTGCTCCTCGGTGAGAACCCCGTGTGTCCAGTGGGGCAGTCCACCAGCCTTTCTCCGGGCTGCAGACCGCCCCGCCCAGAGTTGTGTGGGCCTCGACAGGGGACACTCTCATGTGGCTCTGCTGCCCCTGGCCTATCTCTCTGGCCACAGTGGACTCTGCTGCTCCTCAGACCCACTGGCATATGCTGATGCCCGGAAGGCTCCCCGAGTAGCCCCCCCCACCCCCATGGCCACCTCCTTCACTTATTCCAGGCTTCCGCTCAGGTGTTTCCTAACGGTGAGGCCCTCCCTGGCCGCCGGACAGACGCAGCCCTGCAGGCCCGGCTCTCCTGCTTACTCCACTGTGTTCTGCCCTGGAGCCCTCCTCACCTGGTCGGTCTGTGTTTTTCTGCTGATTTTCTATCTCCTCCCCGGCCGGACAGTGAATGCCAGGAGGGCCGGGGCTCTGTCTCACCCACTGCAGAATTTACCAACACCTAAGAAAGGTGCTTGGCACATAGTAGGTGTTTAGTAAATACAAGCTGTTGAATGGATGCAGGAAGGTGCTGAGTAGGTGGTGCTTCCAGATGCTAATAGATTCACTCTGTTAAATCCCAAGTGTTTCAACAACACCCAGGAGCCAGGAGAGGGCCTCCCTGCCTCAGGTCAGACCCAGAGCACAGTGTGTCCTATGCAGCCAGGAAAGAGCAAGGGGCTTGAGCAAGGGTGCCCCCATTCCTGGCTCCGGGAGCCTGGATGGTCTGTCGCTTCCAAGGGTCCCCTCTCCTCCCCGCCTCCCCTCCCACTCTTAAGCCCCATCCTGGAAGCACAGGGGAGAGTTTTGTTGTCCCTTTGTACAGAGGGAGACTTTTGAACATGTGTGTTCCTCTGGGTATGAGAACACAGTCTGAGTGAGTGTGAGTGAGTGTGTTTGCGCCCCAGGGAGACTGGGTGGATGTGCCTGTGTATAAGGAGCAGAGCAGCCTGTGGGAGGGAGGCAGAGTGTGAGCATGAGGGTGGGGGGGTAGTGGGGAGGGGGAGAGGGCACAAGAGGACACAAGAGGACACCTGGTCTCTGACCCTTGAGGCTCGGGGTCGGCCTCCTGGGGACCCCGGAGCTGGGCAGAGCTGGCGTGGTGGCCCAGCTCCATGGTCCAGATCCAGCCGCAGAGGGTACACACTCGCTGCACAGAAGCTGTAAATTCCAGGAAACTCCCTGCCAGCCCAGCGTGGTGGGGGAGGGGTGGAGGAGAATCCACACTGGTTCCCTAGCACTTGGAGAACAGATGTGTCTGCCTCAGGGACAGCCTCCGAAGAAAGTTCTTCGAACCAAAGTGTGTTTGCTCAGTATAAAAGAGTCGTCTGTGAGGGGGCCCTGGAGGGGAGGCTTTCTGGAGGGAGGGAGTTGAGTTGGGGGGGGTTCCGCCAGAGGTCCTTACTGGGAGCCCACAGATGCCATTGTATCTTGCTAGAGGGGAGAGGGGAAAGGGGAGGGGGCAAAGCCAGCCCCGGGGTGTGGGAGCTGCTGGGTCATCTTTCTTGCATTTTACAGCCAGCTCCCAAACACAGTTGCTTGCAGCTCCTGAAAGAGGCCGGGCCAAGTAGGAGGTGGGGTCCCTTCCCGCCGCCCCGGAGGGGCTGGATTGAAGGGGCCCCGCCCTGGGGGTTCCCAGATGACTGGCTAGGGACTCCCTGAAGCCAGCCAGGGGAGAGGAGGCAGGCGTGGTCCTCTCCGGCAGGCCCTCCGGCTGTTTGGAAGGCCCTGGCGAGGGCCCCCCAGGCCCTTGAGCCAAACCCCCTTCGTGGTCTGATTCGAACCCTCCTCGCCTGCCCCACCCCCTTCCTTCTCTGCACTTCTGGGGCTGGCCTTTTCAGCCCTGGAAGCTGCCCAAGAGCATATCTTTGAAGCACAGCAAAGGTTAGGAAGGAGGAAGACAGAAATGTCCTCTGGGCTGGGGGAGTGGGAGAAAGGAATTCCATGCATGCTCCACGGGAGTCCGAGTTGGGGCGGCAGGCTTTGTGGGGGCCAGGCTTTGTGGGGGCCGTCAGGCCAGCCTCAGCAGCCTCAGCAGCGCTGCTAGGTCTCGCTCCCTACTTCTGGCCAACAGAGAGGGCCCCCATGCACAGTGAGCTCCCTTCCCAGGGCTGTGGGCCGGGAGTGGGGAGTGGGGCCCTTGTTTACGGCGCTTGTCTCAACCTTGGTCACAAGGGTCAGAGCCAGGCCCTGCTATCCGCCCTGACAGGATGCAAGACCTCATAATTGTCTTCAATTACAGACCACGCCGGCCCTCAGCCCTGGCTTCCGACAGGAACCAGAGCCCGAGCCACTTCCATGGGGCACAAGGAGAGCAACCTAGCCCCTGCTGCAAGGTGTGGGGGCTCCCTGTGGCCTCCAGGCACGACCTGAGGTGCACGGGCCCTGGGGCTCCCCAGCGATGCCGCTTTGGGGCCACAGAGAGCCTGTCCCTGCTGAACCCCCTCCTTCTTTGTCTCCGACCAGGATGAGACTTCTGTGAGCAGTGAAGATTTTGATATGAACGACTCCACATGGATGTCAGCTGACCCACACCTGGCCTCCAGCCTGAGTCCCAGCCAAGACGAGAGGATGCGGAGCCCTCAGAACCTCCACAGCCAAGAGGACGGTGAGTGTCCTGTGGTGGCCGGCGGGGGAGGGACCATGGACTCTAGGGGTGGCCCCGGCCCCTGGCTCCAGGGAGAAGACATCCTCCTGAAGGTAAATGGATAGAGCTCTCGGGGGCTGGCAGCCTGATGGGGTGTCATGTCTGTCCGTTTGCCCTGATGCTTGCGAAGTTACCATAGTTCAGGTCTGGGAAGGTTAGCCAGTGTGCCTGACCCGGAACAATCCAGCTGCCCGATGCTGGAAGCAAGAGTCGGGCTTCTGTAGCTCCACATGAGGCTGTAGGACAGGGTCCCTGTGTGTCCCTAGCCTCTTAGGATGAGAAGTACCCTGGCCCCCCACTGCCCTCCTGGACCAGCCAGGCAGCCTCCTCTGGCCTCCCTCACAACAGATGCTTTCTTCTGGGGATGGGAGAGTCAGAGTCAGAAGTCGGACCCCAGGGGGTCCACTGGGTAGCCTGTGTGCAGCCCTCAGGGGGCCGGGGCCTATGTCCGGCCTATGTCCGGCACACGTGTGGTTGCGGGTGTGGGGTGGCCCCAGGGTCACTGGCTCTGGGGGCCTCAGTCTGGCTTCGGGGGGAGGTGACAACTTGGAGTAGAGGCTGAGCCTCAGAGATCTGGGGTGTAGAGCCTGCAATTAGGAGGGGTCAAAGGTCGGGGCCTGGAATGCGGGGAAGTGCCTGGTTAAAAAGGGGTGTAATGTTAACTCTGTGAAACGGGTTAGCCTTGCAGAGTAAATAAGGGGTAGGAGCTTGCAGTTTGGGTCAAAGTTCATCTCCATGGCAGAACCCGAGCCTGCCTCGAGCCTGCCTCCCTGCCTCCCCCGACTGCCCTCACAGGCCTGAATCCGGCTTTGTCTGGGAGGAGACCCAGCCTGTAGGCAGCTGGAGATGCTGGGCCAGGGGCTGGGGTGCCCAGAGGGTGGTTTTGCCAGGACCAGGGTACAAGGCTGCCGGGAAAGAAGACTTTTGTGCCCTGACACCTCGTGAGGTCAGCACGACCCCCTCGGGCTGTGAGCCTCCCCAGCGGAGCTTCCCGGGCCAGTAGCACCTCCTGAGATTCCCTTGGGGCAGGGGCAGTCACATGCTGCCAGGGGCTCCGGGGCTGGGACGTGCCCAGCAGCTGACCTCCCTCCGCATCCAAGCTGATCGAAGGCCACACCCAAAGGCCACACCAAGAGCCAAGCCAGGGAAGCTCAGCCAAGGGCGTAGGATTATACCTTCCCAAGAAGGATCCAGAACATTTTTTAAAAAACCTGAGTAGTTAGGGCTGAATGGAGGCCGTATTTCCTCAATTTATTCCTGACAAAGTCTTATGTTATTGTTGCTTAAAACCACCCTTTGGGAGTTTGATCTCTGTTGGAGACATTTCCTAAGGAGATTCAGTGCTTTGTGGAGGGTAGGGGGTTGTTTCTGTGAGGGTCACGGCTTCCTCAGCATCGGTTACCCTGCTGCCTGGGGCTTGGTTGATCATGAAGATGAAGTGGAGAGAAGCAGAGACTGATAAGGTTAGTACATCCTGCAGCCCAGTCCCCTGGAGGCTTCCTAGGGGAGCCTGCTTGGGGGTGATCATGCCTGTCCCCCTGCCCCTCGTGCCACCCCAGGCCCCCCTGGTTGTGCATCCTGGGGCTGAGGCAGGCTAGCCTGCTGACACTACCAGGGTGTTCATGAGGGCAGGCAGCCAGAGCTGGAGACAGGGAGGATGGTGTTGACCGTGATACTGTCAATTTAATTATTTAATCAGATGCTGTGTCTGGAGGCTGTGGGCTGGTGTGCTGGCCAGGGGCAAACCTAGACCCAGGGCAGGGGGTCACAGGCCTTGAGCAGGCCCTGCTGTCTGACCCTTCCGGTTCTAGATCTGTCAGTGACTACTGTGTTTCCCCAGAGCAGCAGGTTCCCTGCTATAGGATTTTGGCCGGGTCCAGACCTGGCCCATAGTCCTCACCCAGCCCTCCAGCCCCCACGGCGGCATGTCGCCAGCTCCCCTGTCTGAAGGTGCTCACAGGGCAGACGCAGGCTGAGATCCCGCTCCCACCAGTGAGGGGACTGCAGCATCTTCTCATGTCCCCCATTGGTAACGAAGGGCTACGGTGGGAGGACAGGCCAAGCAGAGTCTCTGGTTGACCCTCTAACTCCGACCCGAATCTAGTCACAGCCCTCCATGGTGGCCTGCTGGGTGGTCTCTGGTTCCATTAGTCCTCCATGGAACTGCCAGATTGGGAAGATGAGGTCTAAAGCCCCCATTGTGAGTTCTGCAAGGCACAGACCATGTCAATCCTGCTCTCTGCTCTGTCCCCAGTGACTCCAGCTGTGTGCTTGGCACGTTACAGGGGCCTGCTGAATATTTGTTACTCGAATGAATAAAGAAACAAACATTTATCAAGACCCACCCCCGAGCGCACCATCCACAGGGGATGTAGGTCCACCCTTTGTTGGGGACAAGTTGGGTTCTTTGTTCCTGAGGACCTCCCCAGTGTGAGCATCCTTTAGCCAGAAAGTGTGAGGACTCCCAGGGCTGTGCCAGGGAGCATCCCACCCCTGCTGGCCAGTGATGCTGCCCAGAAGCATCTCAGGAAGCCAGGTATTTTGCACAGATTCACACCTGTTGGTGGATGTGTTGGAGCCTTCCTACTTCTCCATCCTCCTCCTTCCCACCTTCCTCCCCCTGCCCCCACTTTTCCAATTGTAACAAATGCAGATGAAGCCTGGTGGTCAGGACAGGTCCCAAGGCTGAGACCAGAAGTGAATTAGCTTTTTACCTCTGGGAGCTTGTCTCTGAGGTTTACCAGGAGTGGAGGTGTCCTCCCCCCTCCCCGCCCCACCAAGTCCACCACTGCCTGCAAGCATTCACCTCACAGATTTCTCTTCTGGGTGCTCTTCCTGGCTCCCTGGAATCACAGCAGCAGACGTCAGACTGGGGGGCACCAGCACTCCATGCTTCCTCACTGGGGCTGTAGGCTTCAGAAGACATGGGAGATGAGGAAAAGAGTTTGGGTGATCCAACCAGACTCCAGAGGTGGTGCCAAGGCTGCCCTCCTCTTTCTGCCTTGGCAGGTGTTGGCTGTGTGTGAAGCTCCCCCAGAAGATGGGCAGGGGCGCCTGGGAGCCAGAGGAGCCTCCCCTCACACACTCGGAGCCCTGGCTGCTTGGGGCCAGGGTGATCCAGGCTGTTCCTGCTGCTGCCCCTTGCCACGCATGGCCAGATCTTTTGCAGACCCACTGCTAAGCTCTAGCTGATGCTTTGGGCTTTGAGTCTTAAATGGAGCTCTGTGCTCATCATTGGTGCCTAGAAAAACACTTGGCCCAGGGACTGCCTTCTAGGGGTAGATAGAAGATGCCTGGGAGAAGCCAACAGTTGAGACTTTGTCCAGAGATGCTGTAGTCTAGCATTGACTTGGGACCAAATAGTATGTCAGCCTGTAATTATGCCCGGTCAGTGGGATGATGGTCTGTGTGATGTCCACCTCGCCCCCAGATAGCATCAGCTCCCTGAAAGCGAGGACCCCAGGGCCTGGCACAGAGCAGGTGGGGGGAAATGACCATCAAATGAGTGAATGAATCAGAAGGTGCACGAGCGCACACACACGGGCAAGGTGAGCCCGCAGGTGTCCCGACCTTCATGTGCAGGGCTGGGCCAGGGCCGGCTGAGCCGCGGAGCCAGGCAAGGGCCCACTCCTTGATTTCCCCCCCGATGTGCTCCACCGGCCTCTTGCTCTGCCCCTTCCTGAACGGAAAATGTGAGGCCTGGCCTCCAGAAGGGATGCGAGGGGGTGGGGAGCGGACATTACTCACGTCCCCGGCAGACAGGAAGCCCGCGCCAGGGGCAGCAGAGGGTCCCGCTTCCCTCTTCCTGCGCTGTCGTCTTCCTGCGGGGCTGCGGGGGTGGAGATCACTGGGCAGGGGCCCTGGACTATCCCAGGGCCTTTCGGGGCCTCTCATTTGTGCCTCTGAGATGAGCCCACTCTTCCAGGCCTGGGACCCACCTGACCGCGCCCCCCCCCCCCCCCGCCTCCAGTGAAGTAGTGCCCTCACTTCCTGCTCGCTGCCTGCTGCGGATGGGATGGTCGGATGGTCCAGGGGTTTGGAGCCTCCCCTCGGACGCCCATTACCGAAGGCTTGCAGGGGCTCTTCATGGGTTTTGTCCTGTGAGTGTTGGGCCCTGTCATGGTAAGCAAGGTTGATAAGGCCCCTTCCTGCCTCTGAGGAGTCAGGCACGAGAACATGGGGCCTCTGTGGGCTATAAGCTCCCTGGGGGCAGGCGTGCCTCCTCTGTTTCCCCTTGTTTCACAAGTATTATGTTGGTTGTAAGAAACTTAGAAAAAAATGGAGCAAAAAATACCAAAATTACCAATGTTTGGGGCATATTTTTCTTAGTCTTTTCTGTGTATATAATAAAAGTCTTTGTTTTCTTTAAAAAAAAGGGGGGGGCAGAGGGGTTGTGTAGTGTTGCAGCTACCCTTTTTATTCCTAATGTCATTTGCTTCTGTCAGTGATGTGGCATTTTTTAAAGATTGTCCAGTCATCCCAGTGACTGGAATCCCCATTCCCGAGCCTGCTGTGCACTTGGAGCTATGACCGTGCCTTTCCTACAGGGAAGGGCAGGCCGGCTCCTGGGGGGGAGTGACCTGCCCAGACCACAAGTGACCACCGGGGTCTGGTTCTCTCTGGCTCTGGAGCCAGCTTTTGGGGCATTCGAGGGAAGGACACTGCATCCCTCTTACACATAATTACAGACCGTGCTGCAGGTAGCATCTGTAGGGCCGAGGCCTGTACAGCCTGAGTGTCCTCTTCTGAGCTGTCCCCTCCCCACCACCCCAGGCCCGACCACGGAGTAGGTTCGCACAGACAGCCTTGGCCTTGGAGCGGCTAGTGCCGGAGAGGCTGGGAGAGGCTGGGAGCAGGCCCGGTCTGGTGTGGTGATGGAGGCAGGTAGAGGGGGCCTGAGGCCTGCCTGGGAGGCTCAGGTAGCGCGTCAGGTGGGGGCTGGGCAGGGAGAAGATGCTGAAAGGGCGGGCTGGGGATTTCCTGGGGCACATGTCTCCAGAAGCTCCCTAGGACTCCAGGCTGCAAGCAGGAGAGAGGGGGCGGAGAGGGCTGCAGCCAGGAGGATGGAGAGACGTGGGGCCGCCTCTGTGGGCTGGGGCTTGGCTGGACAGGGCTCCCTGCAGGCAGGCCCCCCTGCAGGCGGGCCCTTGGCTCTGCCGCGGGTCTCCCGAGCTGGTTCTGGTCTCCCTGCAAGGTGGATGCAGTCGTTTGCTCTGAATTCCTGGCTTCTGCCTAACGCAGCCTGGGTGACTGTGACCATTAACCCTGGCTCTTGGTGAGAAGCCCAAGGCTTCCTGCCTGCCGGCTGCTATGGCCTTGAGTAGGGCCCTCCACAGCCCAGAAATGCAGCCTGGGTGGCAGAGGCCGTCCCTCCTGATCTCACGGGCCTGGGCCCCTCCCCAGGTGCCTCCCCCTGTCCCTGCAGTAGACAGGCCAGAGGCATACTGCCCTACCTCAGCTTGCTCCTTTCTCCTTGCTGTGGGGCCTGGGGCTGATGGCTCCCCTCAGCAGACAGCGGGATGAGGCGGTGATGGCACTCAGCACACGCCTGGGACGGGCGGCCGGACGAATGGTGATGGGGCCATTTCCTCACTGGGGGCCAGCCTGGTGCAGGGAGACCTGTGCTGGAGGACCAGGCTCCAGGGCCCACTGCCAGCTGGCACATGCAGGCGACAGCTTCTCCTCTTCACTGCTCCCAGTTCTCCAGACACTCGTTGGTCCCCCACTTGGGCCCATCCTGTCTCTCTATCTGCTCAGGTCCCTCTGGCTCCCCTCTGCCCCGTGCCCCCTGTGCGGTCCTGACCACAGCTTCCTTACAACATCACACCTGTGTTCCTGGACCCTGCTCACCACCCCTCCACCCCATCTTGCTTCTTTGGAGAGCGCTGGAATGGGAGGGCGGGCACTCACAACTTGTCCTGGCATCTCCTGAATTTGTGTCCCATACCCCACCCACACATGCCGGGGACCCTGAGTCCTCCAGGACCCTTCTTCAGGATCTGGCAAACTGTGTCCCAGGCTTCCACACGGGCCGGCAGCTAAGCTAAGTGAGTTTGTTCTGCTGGAGAACAAGGAGAAGGCTCCCGGGCAGCAGCTTGACTCCTGTGTCCCAGCCACTGTGCTGGGCATCAAGGATGCCACAGGCATGTTCTCGGCGAGAGGTGGATGCTGCTTGTGCAAGGGGGGCCGGGGGCCGTACTGCTAATGAAGAAGGAGTGAGTAGGAGGTGGGACCCGGCCATTTGGGCTCCGTCACCAGCAGTACCCCCCAGCCTGGATACTCGGTGTTCTCTGTAGATGGCACCCACCTTCCTGCAAGCCCGCTGCTGGACCCAGCACTCAAGGGTGGGCATCCAGCCTGCTCACTGTCACATCCGGGGGGAGGATTGTGGCCCCTGACCCTGGTGTCCCGGGGATGGCTTCTAAGGGACTTTTCCTGCGGTGAGCTTTTAAACTGAGCATCCTGTCTTCCACACCTGTTGATCTTGGCCTTGTCCACCCCCCCGACCCTACTTGTCTAAGAATCTGGGTCTGGGCCTCATTCCCTGGCTACAGGTCATACTCCTTCCTTCCAGAGCAAGAGCTGTTTGTTCCTATTCAAGGCTCCAAACATCTTCATGGAATAATCCCCCTGCCCTCCCCTCCCCCAGGGAACAGAGAACTCAGGCCCAAGTCCTTCCGGTTATTGGCTGTGGGCCACCCTGGCAGTCCCAGGTCACAGGAAAGTGTCCATCATCAGCTGGGCTGCGGGCTGCACAGACAATGCTAGGCTGTCCTGGCCTCTGGCCACTGAGGGTAAGAGAGGCTGGGAGACAGCACCGAGAGATCCCTTTATCCCAGGAGCAGGCTGGGCCTGCACAGCCCTGGCCTTGTGCAGGCTGCCAGGGTCTTAGGCCCCCACATGCCTGGGGAGGACATCAGAGCAGGACAGGCTGCACAGCCTGAGGTGAGGCTCACCTGCTAAGAAAGGAAGAGAAAACCCCTAGACACACCTGGAACACCGGCCTGGGTCTGCTGGACAGTCAGGGAAGCCCGAGCCTTCCCGCTGCTCCTGCCTCTTGGTCTAGGATGCATTAGATCCCCGTTGCCTGTTGGCCCTCTGTGGCGGCAGGCCCTGCTGTGCTGGAGAGGAAGCCCCGGGGGAGTGAGGGGTGGGGTGCATGCAGGAGAGACATTGCCACCCCTAGCCCGTCCAAGGATGGCTTTCCCAGGAACCAGGAAGTGACTGGAGCCATGTTGGCGTCATCACCCTGACCTAAGGACTGGGATGCAACGAACTCAGGCCAGCTTCCGGGAGGGCTGGTGGAGGAGCTGCCAGGGCCCTCAGACACCACATGCACACACGCAGGCTCCGGGGCAGGGCCCTGCCCCGTGAATCACTCACACATGGTCGCCTGAAGTGGTTCTGTTTGCTCTCAGAACACATGATTTGTTTTGGGGGGGGAGGAGAAGGTACAGTGGGCATCTTGGCTAGAGCTTTGTACATTGAATTAGCATTGATTTCTCACGGCCTGTGCTTGACTTAGACAGTGGGGCCAGGGAGATGTCGGGCCTGGAAGACACAGACCCAGCCTGTCCATAGTGGGAGCATTTCCCCCGGGGCATATTTGACCAGTATGTGTTGGAGGAGTGGCAGAGGTAGGGGCCGTTCCATAACAGAGATGCACAATGGAGGCCTAGAGGAGAGAGGGCAGGCACTCTGGGGAGTCAGGGGCCCATCCAGGCTTTTCACTCACTCCGTGTGACACCAGTGACTTCCCTCAAGGAACCTCTGGTTCCTCCCTGAAGCCTGCTGCAGGGGTGGTTGTGCAAGTCAGGGATGGTGGATGTGCCCGGCGCCTGACACTCACTTAGTACCCACCCCACGGAAGGTGGCACTGTCCCCACTGCCCTGATGCCAGCCCTGCTCCAGCCACCTGCTCCCAAGACCCAAACTCATCCTTGGGCTGGACACCTCACGAGGGGCCAGAGCCCCCAGGGTTCCCACACTGAGAGAAATGATTTCGGTTTTAGGGGGAAATTAGGAAGTCCTAGGTCTGCACAGTCTGATACCGTAGCCATCGAGGGCTGTTGAAAAGGCTCTGCAAATTGAGGGTGCCTGTTTGTGTAAATACACACTGAGTTTCAAAGACTTAGGAAAAAAGAATGTGAAATAACTCCATTTTAGCACAGTATTGATTACTTGTTGAAATAAGATTTTGAATATACTGGGTTAAATAAAATAGATTATTAAAATGCATTCTCTCTGTTTCCTTTCACTTGTAACTGTGGCCACTAGGAAATGGGAAATTCCATGTCTGGCTGGCATTCCGTTTCCAGAATGCTGCTCCGGGCTCAGAGCGCCCAGGTGTTGGTGCCTGCCCAAGGGCCCAGTCACCCGAGCCCGGGCGGGAAGGCGGGGCTGCGCAGCAGAGGTGCCTGTGGCCCTGGGCTGGTGGCCTTAGGAGCAGGGCGGGAGTGGGGCGGGGGGGGGGGGGGGGGGGGGGTGCTGCCGCTGGAAGCACAGGGTAGGCTGATGCTTCTGAGGGATGACTGGGTGGGCAGCCAGGGCCCGAACACTGGACTGTGGGGCGGGCACCCAGCGTGGCACCTCCTGCAGGATGGGGGGATCCCAGTGGTACTGCCTCCCCCCCCCCTCCTCTGTGTCCCCCGTTTGACCCCGAGGCCCTCCCCCTTCCTTCCGGGAGGAAGAGCAGGGTAGCCTGCCAGGAGCCTGGTGCTCCTGGGAACTATGCATCATGTAAACATGGCCCAGGCCACTGGCCTTTGTCAGAGCAGGCGAGGACCGGCCCCGGTGAGGTGCACACCCAAATTCAGGGGCAGCCAGTGGCCCGGGAGGAGGAAGGGCTGGCGAAGGGCTGGCGCGGGCTCCAGTGTGCCCTCCCCCCTCCTCCCCACCAGTCCGGCTCTTTTGTGTGTGAATTCTTGCTGCCCCCTCCGCTCCCTGCCCGCCTGCCGCAGTGACAGAAGCAGCGACAGAAGCCCACGGAGGAGGGGGCGCGCCCCCGCAGCCGCACCTCTGGCCGGAGGCAGCCTGCGCCGCGGGCCTGCTGGGCCGCCGTGGCCATGTGCCCGGCCCGCGGTCCCGGGGATGGAGGATCTTCCCACCTTTTCCCGGGCCGCCTCGGGAGCCGAGTGGGTCACCCACTGGGGGTGGGTCACCCACTGGGAGAGGGTGCCGCTGGCCGTGGCCCCAGAGCTCGGTGTGGCGATTGGCGGCTCGCACAGAGCCGGGCTTGTGCGGGCTGCGGGGCGCTGGCGCCCACATAAGGGCATTGTTTGCCGAGGTAAAAGGGGTTTTTGTCTCCTTCTGGAGACGGGACAGAGGGAGGAACAATTTCCCCCATTCATCACTAATTCCCCCATTTGAATAGCAGCACATTGCCCCACGTTAAATAGATGGGCATCGCAGTCCTTCCCCGCCCGAGGCGTTCCGGGCACAGGTGGTGGGCTCCGCGTCCTGCCCAGACCCAGGCGTTGCCCCTCGCCGGAGCTGGGGACGCCTGGTTTTGTGGAAATGTCCAGAAGGGGTGCGTTCCCCAGCTGCTTCTCTGTTGGCCGCTCAGCAGACCCTTTTCTCTGTCACTCGTACAATCACAGGTTGGGGGCAGTCTTGTCCTGCTGGCGTCGTCCTAGGCTCCGACAGCCTGGCCTCGGGTCGGTGCCCGTCCTGGAGGGCCTCCCGGCACAGCGGCACAGACGAGGATGGCACGGAGACAAGGGGGTCACTCCCAGCCGGGTCAGGGCGGGTTCGGCCCTGTGGCCGGAGGCCTGCACCCCTGGAAGGCCCAGCTCCTGCACCCCGTGCGCCGGGGCCCTGCTGCCCATGGGGCCAGCTGGGTTCTTTCACAGGGTCATAAAGTGTCCGAGCCCAAGAGGGCGTCAGCGGCAACTCCCTGGCCTGCAGATAAGAGGAGCCAAGGAGACGGGCTGTGCCCAAGGTCGGGAGACAGTGAGGCCCCACACCTGCTCACCCCCCTCCCCCTCCGCCAGTCTCTTTCGGGAATGGGGCACGAGTTGGAGTACCTAAATCTCCTTTAAATCACACTTTTTTGGAGGGAGTGGGGAGGAGGGAAAAATTCAGAGTGGACCGGAACCTCCGCCTGGGGTGCTGACACAGCTCTCTCTTCTTTCCCTGAAAGGCGCTGCGGGGGCCGGGACTGCCACCAGTCCCTCCTGTGAGCACCAGCCCCCTCAGGACTGAACTAGGGGGACAGCCCAGGGCTTCACAGTGAGAACACAGCCTGGCTCGGGCTCTGGTTGCTCGGCTCCTCCCAGGGAAGGTTGCAGATCACTCAGAGACCAAACCGGCCTCCACCTAGCTTCAGTAGTAGGGAAATGACTGGCTCCCATCCCAGAAAGGCTAGGTTCTTTGGCTTTAGGCACAGATGGATTTAGGGGGAATTTGTCCAAGCCAGCCATTCAGTCCTGCCGGATGGGCTCAGTAGCCCTGAGCCCCGGGACTGACTTTCATGGGTCCAGCTTGGTCAGATGCCCACTGACCTCTGGGATGGGCTGTGCTGACTGGCCAGGCGTGGCGCAGGTGCTCATCCTGGAAGAGTTAGCGTGCCCTCACCAGAGGGAGGGGTTTGGTTTCTGGAGATGCATGAAAGATCTGGGCCCACCCTATAGACCCCGCTAACCCTGGGTCTGCAGGGCTGGGGCAGCTGACGGGAGGGCTGGGCACAGGCCATAGACAGAGTATGTGAGGTGATTAAGATGCTCTGGAAAAAGTAGGTAAAGGGGTCAGCATGTCAGAGTTGGGCAGGGAGGTCTTACTGAGAAGGTGACCTTGAAGCAAATCCCCGGAGAGGAGGGAGAGCTGGGGACAGAGTGTCCTAAGAGGGAATAGCAGGCAGGAGAGGGGTACAGCTGGAGTGGGGTACAGCGAGGGGTCTGCCTCTGGGGGAAGTCTGGTTCCTCTTTAGGGGTTTAAATTCATTCCCTGCAGCTGCCACTGCCTTCGGGGCGGTGGGGGCGGGGTGGCATGGACAGACACACACCACCCCCCAGCCCCCCAGCAGCACCTCCCCCCCCCCCGCCCCAGGGTCAGGGGGCCTTGGCCCCAGGGCCCTCTCAGCTTCCTCCTGAAGGCTTGTTCCCCCCTTTGCTCCCATCCTCCTCATCCCTTCTTCCCTCAGAGGGCCTCCTCGTCCTTGGGATGAGAACTGGAGATGGGGCCCTGCAGTCAGGGCTGCCTGGCTGAGGCGCAGGGACCAAGGGCCAGAAAGCTCACGGCTCTCTTTGGAGCCCTGTCTCTGCTAGAACCCTTATGTTTGGGTTTTTACTTGCCAGAGGATGAGCCCCCAGGACAGTGACCACCCCTGTCTTTTCACTACTCTCTTCCCAGTGTCCTGCACGGGCCTGACCCCCAAGGAAGGGACACGGGTGGGCACGGCCTCTTCCAGGCACTGCCCTCTCCCCTGCCCTCACTGTGGCCGCCTCAGATTTCAGGGAGGCCCGTGTGTGTGGGAAGTAGGTGCGCGGTGAGGTTGGGGGTGGGGGTGGAGAGAACTAGCTTGTCGTTTGGCGCCTACTCTCTCTACCAGGTATTGTCTATACCATACAAGTTCTGTTTTGTGGACACGGAACCCCTTTGGAAAGGAAACTGGGGCTCCGGGAGGTCAAGTGGCATCTTCAGGGTTGCCCAGCCATGTCCACCCCAGTCCACAGCCTCTCTGCGTGCTGCCTAAAACCCCGTGGGTCCCCCCAGTTGGCAGAAAGTTGGACTCAAGTCATTGGCGACCCCGTGGGTGGGTGGGCAGGTGGTGTAGGTGCACTGTGGCCGGAGCAGAAGGACTGGGGAGCACAGCTTGAGACCCTTCTGTGCCCAGGATGAGGGCTCTGGGTGCTGGCTTCCCCCTGCCCCTGGGTGCTGTGTGGAGGCGGGCGAGCCCTGGCCTGTGGAGGAATGAAGTGGGAGCATGTGGAGTTGGGAACCGGGGCCCCACTGGCCTGTTCAAGGCTTTGGGCGTGGTTGGTTTTTTTAGTTTGGGGGGGATTTTTGTGGTAAATATGGTGTAATGTTAAAATCGCCATTTTTAACCATTTTTCAGTAGACAATTCTGCAGCGTTAAGTACACTGACAGTGTTGTGCAAGCAACACCATTATTTCCAAAATATGGTTTTCGTCACCCCAAACAAACTCCATGCCCGTGAAGCAGCAGCTCCCTGTCCTCGCGCGTCCCGGCCCCTGGGAGCCCTAACATGCCTTCCGCCTCCGTGAAGGGACCTGCTCTAGACGCTGCGCGCACGCAGACCCATTCAGTGTCCGTCCCGCTGTGACTGGCTTCTTCCACTCGGCATCGTGTGCTCCAAGGCCCTAGCACTGAAGTGTGTCTCAGTGGTACTTCGTTCCTTTTTACAGCTGAATAACGTTCCACTGCGTGGATAGACCACATTTTGTCTTATCCATTTATTTGGCAAGGCTTTTCAAAATGTAAACGATGTAAGTCAGTCGCCAATATTTTTAAATCCGAGTATTTACCTAATGGTGTAGATTTCCAGTTTCTTCCAACAGTTTGGAATGCGTGATCTGGATCCTGGTACCTCCCGCTCGCACCTGCCCAGCAGCTTCCCGTACTAGACTAAGGCAGCCTCTGAGTAGGGGGAAGGGGGTGCCGCCACTGGAGCCAGTACCTGGGGCCAGCTGGCCGAGCAGCACAGGTGCACAGGCCTGGGGCAAGGAATTGGCAGCTCCAGGAATCTGGGCCAGCCTGGGCTCCTGAGCTGCAAGGGGCCCGGGAGCATGCACACCTCCCCTCCCCCCTTCCCCTGTGCCCCTTCACCCCTGCCAGAGGTATAGGGCAAGGAAGCTAACCTGGTCAGCGAGGCAGGCAGTTGGGGTGCCACCTCTGGGCTGGTGCAGGGCTGTGGCAGCACAGGAGGCTGTGGGCCTGATGCCCATGCTGAGCACGGGGACCTTGGCTCACTGGGTGCCAGGCATGGTGCCCCCCACCCAGTAACCCTTTTCTTGGAGGAAGACCAAGCCCTCCAAGGTCAGGCAGCTGGCCTCTTGGGGATGATGCCAGGGTGTGAAGTCTCACCTGCAAATAGGAGTTCCCAGGACCAGCAGGTGTGGGTGTCCATCCTTGCCTTCCAGATCCTCAGCTCCAGAAGAGGCTTCTGAGTGTGTGAGGGCATCTTCAGCCACAACAGGTCTTGCCTCGGTGGAAAGTGGGCAGCTGTCAGGACTCACCTGGGCCAGGCTAAGGAGGCATGAAGTCTCCAGGAGGGACAAGGGACCAGCTTTGTCAGGGCTGTGAGTACCTCCTTCCTAGAGACCTTGGAGGAGGCCTGCCCTGAGGAGGCAGCATTGAGCCAGGCCTTGAAGGCCGACGGAAATTTTCTGAGCTTGAAAGCACCGCGGCAGGCAGACAGCAGAGCCCAAGCAAAGGCCTGGAGATGGGAGGCCCTGCGGCCGCCAACGGAGTGGGATCCGGGCTACAGAGGCCCTGAGCCTAAGAACACACCCGGCCGCAGCCTGGGCTGTACCATGCAAGGCTATAGAACCAAGGAGTAATGAGTAGGCCCGCCCTGGAAAAAAGGTGGAGTGGAGACAGGGGTGTGACTGCAGGGAAGGAGAGCAGCCACTCTCCTCGGTTGGGAGATGCCCCTCCTGGAGGGCCAGCACCTGCGTTGCCCTTGTTACTCTATGTCCCAGCCTGGGACCGGGCCAGCCTGCAGTAGGTGCTCAGTAAATACTGCCAGGTGATTTGTTCATTCTAGGCTGGTCGCTGGAGATCAGCGAGGTGGGGGGAAGCAGGCCCATCTGTGATGGAGGAGAAAGGGGACGGCGATGGGTGGTGAGGGTCCGCAGGTGGCAGGGCCGCAGGCCAGAGGGCACTCTGGGGTGCAGCTGAGTAAGCCCAGAGCCGAGCCTGGAGCTGCCCTGCCTGCAGGAGGATGGGGGAGCGGTGGCCGCCCAGAGGAAGAGGGGGAGGGGCAGCCCAGCCCGGGGGACCTGCGGCAGCCGAGGGGGAGGGGTGCCACTTCACCGCGGCCTTTCCCATCCCCCTCTGCCCAGGGCTCGGCGGCTTGATGGGCAGCCGGGCCCCGCCCCCGGGCAGCCGGGAGCCCAGCGATTGGTTGGGGTGCCCGAGCCGCTCGTCGCCATGGGGACACTCCGGTGGTGCGCGTGCCCAATGCCCAGCCCCGGGGACTAAATCTTCATAATCTGCCGGCCGGGAGGTGGGGGTGGGGCCTCGGGCGACCCTGGCCTGGGGGAAGGGGCGGCCTGGGTGGCGGTCAGGCTCGCTGTGGCCACCCCTCCCCCAGCAGCTCCGGGCACCTGGGCGCCCCCGGGAGCCGCGCGGGACTCACCTGACAGTGACCCGGGGAGCTGGAGTGGCTTTGGCCTCTGCCATCTCAGCTGGTTGGGCAGGAGGCCGGGCCTGGATTGGGGAGAGGGGCCGGGACTTCGATCTGAGAAAGTCTAGCCCCTCGGTTCAAGTTCCGCGCCCCCACCCCCACCCCCGCAGTGTTGTGCTCTCCGCAGCAGGGGGCGCCCTCAGCAGAGCTTTGTTGGGCTGTCACCTCTGGAAAGCAGGGATGGCCCCTTGAGGTACAGGGAGTGCAGACCTCAGACCCCGCAATCCCGGCTCTGGGTGGCCTGACACAGGAGGCAGCTGTGGGGGTCAGCTGCCAGGACAAGGCTGGGCCTGCGTGCAGGAAGGAGTGGGGCGGGGGTGTCACAGCAGGGCTAATGCATTAGCCAGGTTCTCCTTAGGCGGATGCAGGAAGTTGAGAGCCTGCTGTGGGGAGAGGGTGTGAAGGGGTAAGGCAGAGGTGAGTGAGAGGAAGAGGGGGCTGCTAGTCAAGCCCCTAGTGGCCTCTAGGGTGTCCGAGGACCTCTGGCATGCAGCAGGCTTGTCAGACTTGAGCTTGCAGCCATTCACTCCCCAAAGCCTCCCTTGAGCCCTTGATGTGGTGTCGTGGGCTTGGAGTGCAGGGGGCCACCATGTCTGGCACACTCTACTCCTGATGGTCTGTTTTCTGGTGGAAGGACCCTGCCCTTACGTCAAGTAGGGGCAGAGCTCGCCTCTTGGAGCCCCTAAAGGGGACAGCCATGCTCATCTCCTGCCCAGAGATGCTGGTGAGGACCACGGGCAAGTATTCCTTGTGGCTGGTATGGCCATCATACCCCAGGGGGCTTGTAGGGTCAGTAGGTGCTGGGGTGGAGCCTCACACCCAGGCCTCTTGTTCCAGATGACTCCTCCTCTGAGAGTGGCAGCGGCAATGGCTCTTCCACCCTGAACCCATCCACATCGAGCAGCACGCAGGGCGACCCCGCCTTCCCCGAGATGAATGGCAACGGTGCTGTGGCCCCCATGGACTTCACCGCCACCTCCGAAGATCAGCCCATCAACCTGTGCGACAAGCTCCCGCCGGGCACGGCGCTCAGCACGCCCTCCTACCCCTCAGACGGCTGCGGCACCGATGGACTGCGGAGTCGCGTCAAGTACGGGGTGAAGACCACCCCTGAGGTGTGTGGGGCTGTGGGCCTCCTGAGCCACGAGCCTCCTTCTTCCTGTACATGTCAGGGTTGTGCAAGGCTGACGTGAAATCACATGCGCCCAGCGCTGTGACCCCAGGTCAGCACAGAGGCCCTGGCTGCGGAGGCTTCGGCCGAGAGCTCATACAGTGTGTGGCCTCAGTCAAGGCCTTCCCTTCTCGGAGCCGCTTGGCCTCAGTCAAGGCCTTCCCTTCTCGGAGCCGCTGTCACCATCTGTGAAGAGCGCTGGGCCCCGGCCTTAGTGGAGGTGATGTGTGGCCTATTCCCAGAATAGTCTGCTGCACGTTACAGCAGCAAGAGGCCACAATCAGCACTGAGGCCTTCCGCCCACAACTTTGCATGCTGTCCCCTTTTACAGATGCAGAGAAGGAACGAAGCCTTTGCAGCCCCAGGGATGTGGATGTTTGCAACCCAGTAGATCAGGCTGATGCAGGGTGGGCCTGGGAGAAGGGTGGCCGATGCAGGTGCCCCCACCACTGGACACTCCTCCCTGCTTCCCGGGGCCCCCTCGCCCTCCTACAAGCTGCCTCTGGCCACTAAGGTTTCCCGCGGTGGTGCAGCGCTGCATTGAGCACATGAACGCTCTTGGGAGAGTTTTCTCCTGCCAGGGCTGGGGGGCCAGAGGTGACTTCTCGGAGCCCTACACCCCCAGCCTCCAACCATGTACCTCTACACAGGTACATGGTTGTACCTTTCCCTCCCTGGGCCTCTTCTGCACAGGGTGTGGGGTGGGTGCCAGGCTGGCCTCTGATGGCCTGTCTCATGGGAAAGTTCTGTACCGATGAGGGGGTGTTCAGCTGTCACTGTGTCTGAGCCCAGGCCACAGAGCAGGTGCTGGCCAGAGCATGGTCTTCCCCCTCCAAGTCCAAGAGGCAGGCTCCCTGCACTGAGCAGATAGAGCTGCAGAGGGAGAGTCCGCCATCATGACCTCAGGCCACGTATGTGGGCCAAAGAAGGGAGATGGGAGCGTCAGTGCCACCGGCAGCTTGTGTCTTGCGGTTTCTATCTCTGTCTCCTCTGGCCCTGGCATAGGACTTGGCTAAGGAGCGGCCTGGGAATGTGACTTGCCCAGGGCCTAGGAGGTGTTTTGACTCTCCACCACAAGTCTGGCATGACCCAGCAAGAGGCCGGAGGACCTAGGTGTCTCTGCTCCTTGTAAAGTCTGTGTAAGGGTCAAGAGCTGGGCACTGGGCCAGAGGCCCTGGGAGGGCCGATCCCTGTGGGCAGGTCACAGGAAGCCTGGTGGTGGCAGCCGCTGCAGGCCTGGGTGCCGGCCAGTGTCCATCTTCATCTGTTTGTTCTTCAGCAAGAGCTGGGATCCCAAGAAGAGGCTTATTCTGGGAGGAGTTCCTGTGGTGGGAAGAGACCGCAGGTCCCTTCTTTGCCGTAGGATAGGGTGACTGCCTGGTGAGCTGGGCCTGGTTCCCACTCCCCCTTCCTTTTGTTTTTTTTTTTTTAAGATTTTATTTATTTATTCATGAGAGACACAGAGAGAAAGAGAAGCAGAGACACAGGCAGAAGGAGGAGCAGGCTCCATGCAGGGAGCCCGACATGGGACTCTCTCCCAGGTCTCCAAGATCACGCCCTGGGCTGAAGGCGGCGCTAAACTGCTGAGCTACCCCGGGCTGCCCCCACTCCCCCGTTCTACATACACCCTCTGCATGGGGGCTCACAGTGTCTCCTTGGGGGTGGCAGCAGACAGGAGAACCCCAGCCTGGCAGCTTCGGGAATGCACTTTGCCTAATGGACCTGTCGCCTTGGCTGGTTCCCTCTCCCAGCCCATCTGTTCCTCCTGACAGACAGCACACTCGCCGCCTGCGTGACAGCTCAGTTGCCAGCTCAGGGTTGCAGCCCCCTGAGGATCAGGGAGGAAAACCCCAAAGCCAGAACCAGAAGAGGCTGTGGCTAGTGGCGGGAACCCAGCCTGCACCCACCTGTCCCTCGCACGATGTGGTGGCAGGGCCCTGCATGGGCACCACTGCTGAGTAAAGCACTGACACCTCTGCTCAGTGCCTCCGGGGCCCCAGGCTGCACTTACACCGTGGCAGGCAGGCGGTCCTGCCTACAGCCGCCAGGGAGGGGTGGCAACACTGGTGCCTCCGATTCATAGAAGGGAGCAGGGAGGGGAGGTGGTGCAGGACCTTGGAATTGTGGCTGGCTCACCGTCCCGGTCCCCAAGCTCACTATGGCCATCAGAGACCAAGAGCGGGCCTGCTCTGACCCTCTGGCCCTCGCCCCTTCTCAGTCGCCCCCTTACAGCTCCGGCAGCTATGATTCCATCAAGACTGAGGTCAGTGGCTGCCCTGAGGACCTGACGGTGGGCCGGGCCCCCACAGCAGATGACGATGATGACGACCATGATGACCACGAGGACAATGACAAGATGAACGACTCTGAGGGCATGGACCCCGAGCGCCTCAAGGCCTTCAACGTGAGCGCCAGCGAGAGCCAGGCTGGGTGGCGGGGGGGGGGGCGGGAGCTATGGCCAGGGCCAGCCTTCCCCACGGCCTGTGTCTCCCGCAGATGTTTGTGCGGCTCTTTGTGGACGAGAACTTGGACCGCATGGTGCCCATCTCCAAGCAGCCCAAGGAGAAGATCCAGGCCATCATTGAGTCCTGCAGCCGGCAGTTTCCCGAGTTCCAGGAGCGGGCTCGCAAGCGTATCCGCACGTACCTCAAGTCCTGCCGGCGCATGAAGAAAAACGGCATGGAGATGGTGAGCCCCTCCTCCCGTCCCCGGTCCCCTCTGCACCACCACTGGCCTCCAGCCACACCCCCGGGGCTCCTTGGTGCTCCGGCCAGACTATTCCCTCTCCAGTATCCCTGGAAGCAGGCACTGCATTCCCAGACTCATAGAGGAGGGGGCTGGGGCTGGGGCTGGAGAGGGCCCAGAAAGGTTATACGGCTCCAGAAATCATGACCTGGGGCCCACACCCCAGCCCTGTGCCTGCCACCTCCGGGGCAGGGTCTGGGTAAGCCCCAACATGGCTCCGTCCCCGCTCTGCCTCCAGACCAGACCCACGCCTCCCCATCTGACCTCGGCCATGGCAGAAAACATCCTGGCAGCTGCCTGCGAGAGCGAGACAAGAAAAGCAGCCAAAAGGATGCGCCTGGAGATCTACCAGTCCTCCCAGGTGTGTGCTCCCCAGCAGCCCTGGGCAGCAGGGGTGGGCGGGGCGGGGGCGGTCCTCAGAGCAGAGAGAGCTGCAGCAGGGCAGATGTGCAAAGTCCAGCACCAAGGCCCGGCACACCTAGGGAGTCTGGCCTCCCAGAGGGTTCTCAGCTAGGCAGGAGCAGATCAAATCTGGCCTACAGAGACGTGAGCAGAGTCCCACAGGCCACAGCACTGGGTCCCAGGGACAAGGGTCAGTGCCTGCCACCCCTCGGGTCCCCTAGCGCTTTCCTCCCCTCTCTGTAGGACGAGCCCATCGCCCTGGACAAGCAGCACTCTCGGGACTCCGCAGCCATCACCCACTCCACCTACTCACTGCCAGCCTCCTCCTACTCCCAGGACCCCGTGTACGTCAACGGTGGCCTCAACTACAGTTACCGCGGTTACGGGGCCTTGGGCAGCAACCTGCAGCCCCCTGCCTCCCTCCAAACAGGAAATCACAGTAATGGTGAGTGCGGGGGACCCAGGCTCCCTGGCTTCCTGACCAGAACCCAGGTCCATGTGGATTGCAGCCTCAGGGAACGGAGCCAGGCAGGCCGGGAAGCAGAAGCCCGCAGGGAAGGTGCCTCCCTCATGGCACAGGGGACCTTCCCCATTTCATAGTCTCAGGCAGTCCTTGGATTGGAAGGTGAGAAAAACGGGCTGGTTAAAACAAAAAGCTGCCCCGTCCTTTCTTGCCTCCAGGGAGGCTTGCTCCAGTGCTTCGCTGGATACACTGTGGGGCCTATCCCTGCTTCCGCTCCCCGAGGACCACCATGAGCCAAGCCCTGCTCTACATGGGTCGAATCCTCTCCACACTCCTGCCTTACCTGTGATGACCAAAGCACGGTGACATGGTCCCTCGGAGTTGACGGCAGAGCCAGCATCTAGCCCTGGCATGGCCCGGTTTCTGCTGCGTCCTGGGGAGCTGGCTGAGTGGCTCTCCAGGCCTCAGCCTGTGTCCCTGCACTACGGAGCCCTATCTAGGTCACCCGGAGCGATGGTTAACTGTCTGGCCCCCTCCACTACCCCGTGAAGCTGGTAATTCCTTAGGTGCTCCCCGCAGTACTTCCCGGGTGCCTCTGATGCAGACAAGATATGGCCCAGTGGTTGGGAAACAGTCCCTGAAAAGATGCAGACCTCCCTGTGGTGTCAGGGGCTGCCCTGAGTGGGAACCAGAGTGAGGACCTCAGACCCATTCACCTTGGGCCCCATAGATCCCAGGGAGGGTGGGTGGGGGAGGCAGCAGGGAAAGAGCAGGCTCTGCTGGTGGAGAACAGCTTGGTGGCCTCGGGGAATGGGCAGGGCATGGGTGGGGGTGACCTCAGGGCTTTTGGGACAGGACACTTGGATTTTGTTGTGTGTGTATAGTGGGAGCGACCGATCAGTTTTAAGCAGAGGGCTGTGAGCTATGCGCTGCCTGCCCTGTGGTGAGATTGGTACTGGAAGGGCAGGAGGCAGAAGCTGTGTGCACTGAGGGTCCTGCAGAGGCAAAGGGGTAGGAGAGCTGAGGGTGACCCCAAGTTGAATAGATTAGAGGAGGGTGCCACCCACAGGCCATGAAACTCTGGTTCGAAGTCTCGGCCAGCGTGCCTGAGAGTTCCTCTCAAGCCCTGTCTTTGGCTGCAGGGGACCCCTCGCTGTACCCAGGCAGCAAGGGAGGGGCTGGTTCTGCCCCTGGCAGAGAGCCCGACACCCCCTCTGCTCACCTTGCCCAACCACCACGAAGTGTGTGCAAGTCCCTGGAAGACTCCTGCCTGGGCTTAATTTCTCATCCCTTCCTAATGCCTCTTAACCTAAAATAAGAGGCTGCCTGGCCTTAATCCCTGAAGCTGAGGCCGGAACAGCCAGCTGCACTGAGAGGTGGTACTGCTGTCCCGGAAGGGCTGCTTTCCTTCCAGAAGGAAGAGCCATCTGACTGCCCTGCTGAGTATCTGAAGACAGGTCCCAAGGCAGTGAGGTCAGGACCCTTAGACATGGCGAGCCAAAGGCCCCCGCGTCCTTCCCAGGCTGTGGGCGATGGTGACAAGCCCCCACCTAGTGCCACACACCATGGCCTGGCTGCAGCATGGCTACAGCCCCTGGGCCCCATTCGTACCTACCAGAGAGGCTCCAGCAGCAGCCAGCTCTTCCTGGGAGGGAGGCAGTTGGCTCTGCCCCTGTGCTTCCCAGGGGTTCTGTTCCTTTTTGTAAGCACCCCGCTTCCTTAGAGGTGGGTGGAGAGGTCCCTGAGAAAGACACGTGCTCAGTTAGCTCCCACCCCAGGGTGGCACAGGTGCTGGGAGCCCTGGCTTGGAGTCCAGCAGCTGGAGAATGACCACGGGCAGCTGTCCCAGCCCTGCTGCCCTCCATGGCAGCTGGCGGTCCTTGCAGCCATCTTTCTTCCGTCATGCCAGTGCCTCCACAGAGCCACTCCATGAGTGGCTCCTTGCTCCTCGCTGTGCTCATCAGGTTGTCATTGGGAGGTGCAACTGAGATTTGATAGAATCGGCTTGGCCTTTCTTTCCTGGGGTGCTGGACAACTCGGACCCTCTCTTGCCCCTGTAGCAACCCCACCTCAATGTCAGCACGAGAGCCCATGGGAGGGTGGCTCCAGAGCAGACTGGCTGCAGGAGATAGGGACAGTCTCCCGTCCAGGCCCTGGCCACCATCTGACAGCCACAGAAGAACAGCTGTGAGCACGGGGATACAGGGGACAAGGCTTGGGGATGGGAGAGAGAGGAACCCCAAGGCCAGGTCACAGCACCTGCGGCCCTTCCTCTGCTGTCACCACACATTCTCTGGAGGGGACTGGGAGCCACCCTCCCCCACCCCGGGGCCAGCCCCCACAGCATCTAGGAGTTAACAGAGGTACTCCTGGCCCATCCCCATAGACCCTTGGCCACCAAGAGGGAAGTCCACCACCGGCTTGGCTGCTGTTTCCAGCCAAGTCACCACAACCCTGCTCCTTTGTCCTGCGTTTTATCTTAACAGACTTAGCTGCTTCTCCCTTGATTCTCAATTCCAAGGACATTCCCT
Organism: Vulpes lagopus; assembly: GCF_018345385.1. Taxonomy (NCBI): domain Eukaryota; kingdom Metazoa; phylum Chordata; class Mammalia; order Carnivora; family Canidae; genus Vulpes; species Vulpes lagopus. The sequence continues at coordinate 26,038,880 of NC_054841.1, forward strand.
AGCAAGCCACTTCCAAGGACCTCCTCCTTGAAGTCCATGTGCTCTGGTTAGAGAGGAAACAGCCCCTGGGACAGATGGGCCTGTGTCAGACTCCACCCTCCTTCCCCAGTAGTGGGCTGCACCAGCTCCCTTGAGCAGCAATCCAGTTTCCGCAGTTCCTCCTGGCGTGTTCCTTCGAGCCTAGGGGTCTCCAGTGCCTGGAGCTTGCCCATCTCTCTGGGTGTAGCAGCATGAAGAATGCCCCGGTAGCTCCCCTGTAGGTGCAGTGATGAGTGGCGCTGGCTGCTGGAGTCGTGGGGAGCTGGCTGACAACCACAGACAGCCCCCCGTGCCTGCCCACCAGGGTGAGACAGTCCAGTGTGGGGAGACAGCCTCCTGGAGGACGCTCCAGCCCCACACCCCCAGATACGCTCTTCTTTGGCTGTTTGCTGGCTTAACACCTCAAAAGAACGTGTTTCAAATTCCAGGAGCCTCCATGTCTCCTGGGAGCCCATTGATAAAGCCCCAAACCTGTCTGGAAGCCCGTTCCCAGTGGGCCCAGCAGTGCCTGGCCGTGCTGAGGATTTCACAGGCATGGCTCCGTGCCCCCAGCAGCCTCCTCCTGTTCCAAGGCTTAGGGTTGTTGACAGTTGCCTGTGGAGTGGCTGAGTAGGCCCTGAATTCAGGCGAGCCTGATTGCAAAGCCCGCAATGCACTCGTGGAGGGGCCTGGGAAAGGCAAAGAGGAGACAGGGCCTGGTGGTCCCCCGCCACACACACCCCTAGGATGTTTCAAAAGACTTCAGAGGCTCCTTTTTTGCTGCCACCATTCTGAGGACAAAGGGAACTTCTCCAGACTGCCCTCCGCAGTCCTGTCCTGACCACTCTGACCCTCGTGTACCTTCCCCTCACTCAGAAGAAGGGGGGGTTCTGGGTGCTGTGGCTCATCGGAAACAGGCTTAGCACCCACAGCACCTTCTTCCACATGGCACTCCCAGCCCCTCCCCTGCAGGGCATGGTCACCATCCGGCTGGCCTAGCCCCAACCCCTCCCACAGTCAGGCAGGGCACCTGGCCTTTCTTCTCCACCTGGACAGAAGCCCCTCCCTTGTCTGGGCACACACGCAGGTGTTTCTTTTCCTGGTCTCCTGTGCCTTCACTCTGGGCTCCAGGGCTTTCCACACACTCATGCCTCTCAGGGTGTCAGGTGCCTGCTTACTTGCAGCGTCTTGAATACCCTCTCCCTGGACAGTCACCCTATCAGAGGACAAACAGCATGTGGCTGTACGTAGGGCACAGACACCGGCAGCCCTTCTTATGGTCAGGACCACACTTCCTCTCGGCTATCACCATCTCCCATTTGAAGCTCTGCTTTACCACCGCGAGGTGAGTCAGGGATGTGCAGCCTCCTCACCTGGCCACCAGGGCTGGGATGTGTGCCTGCTAGGGGACTGCTGCCTACCTAACAGTCCTCAGAAAGCGGCAGACGTATGAGCAGGGCCCCAGAGCTGGAGTCAGAACCCCACTCTGGCCAAAGCCTGTGCCCTTGCCATGTGCTACCCTGTCCCAAAGGAAGAAGCGCGCACACGTTCACCCCTGGCCTCCAGGCCTCCACAGCTTCCACCTGCCGACAATAAGGCCCCCTTCCTTGCAGGGGTTAATAGAGAACCCCGCGCCTCACCTGCTGGTACCAGACCCCATCCTAGGTGCTAGGACTACCGCCACCGAGAGGCCCCAGCGCCCCCAGACGACGCCCAGGGCGATGGCACCTCCCAGATGCCACGGGAGGTGTCAGCTCCCCTCACCTGTGCTCTTCCCTCCGCAGGGCCCACCGACCTCAGCATGAAAGGCGGGGCCAGCACGGCCTCCAGCACACCCACACCCACGCCCTCCAGCAACAGCACCAGCAGGACCATGCCCGCCGCCCAGCTCAGCCCCACGGAGATCAGTGCTGTGCGGCAGCTCATCGCTGGCTACCGAGAGTCTGCTGCCTTCCTGCTACGCTCCGCGGACGAACTAGAAAACCTCATTTTGCAGCAGAACTGACGCCGCGGCACCCGGAGCGCACTACTCTAGGAAAGGAGGCTGTCCCTGCCCGGCTTCCTGCCTCACCACTTGGTACATTTTGTTTTCTGAACAAGGTGGGATCCAAGAGAGCTGTTTCTAGCCACACGCCAAGCACCTGCGACTTTGGGCACAAGGACACTTTTTTTTTTTGGAATCTCACCACACGGGTGCTCTGACCTGCTTGGAAGAGGCCAATGGGGCAGCTTTGGAAGGGCTGGGGCTCCCCTGACGAGGCGCTGGGGACGCCTGACGAGGCGCTGGGGACGCAGCTCTATTTAGAATCATCTTCGTGGACCCTGATGTTAGAATCCCACCCCCAGATAATTACCTTTCAAGTCTTAGGTGAGCAGAATTGCATATTTATTGAGAAAAACAAAGTGGACCCTTTCTTCCTCTCCCCTTAGTAATTTATTTTTCTGAAAATGGATTTTGTGTTTGTACAGATTGCCAGTCTGTGTCTGTCTGATCAGAAGGATGTATCCCTGTGACCTAACATTCCATATCACTACACTGGCGCGGGCTGGGGGCCGGCAGGGCGGGGTGCGGTGGGGCGGGCGCGGGCGCGGGCTGGCCGTCCTTCCCAGCGCCCAGCACCGCCACCGCCGCGCCGGAGGACCTCACCCACACCCAATGCAAAGCAAAGACAAACAAAAATGGCTCCCCCACCCCCATTCCACAGAAGCCCGAGTCACACGGCCACCTGTCTTCTACCTCACACTCCAGCGTGGGCTTTTCCCAAGATGTGCCCTGAGCCCGTTCTGAATGACTCTCTCCCGACTCCCCCACACAGTGTGTCTGCCTGGGAGGTAAGTCCAGAGGGCTGGCCAGGAGCTGGAGCCCAGAGGGCTCTGACCCTCATGAGCAGCGGCTCTCGGCGCCCTGGCCCCGGCCCTCCTGGCTGCTTACCAGGACACAGTGCCAGGGGACAGCAGCTGGTCCGCGGGGCCCTTGCCCTCACCTGTCCCCCACCCCAGGGAGCCTGGTCTGAACACCTCTCCACACAGGCCCAGGGCCCTCAGATGCCTGCCGGGAAGGGCCCCCAGCTGTCGGGCAGCCACCAAATAGGAAAAGCAGCTGTGAGCCCCTGGTGGGACTGCAGCTCCTGTCCCCTGCCCCCTGCGGTTGGAGTAAAGGGACCTTCAGTAGAAGTGGAGAAGCCACTTGGGCTCTGCTAGGACCTGCCCTTCTGGAGGGGCCAGTCCTGAAGAAACCTATAATCCCTGGAGTGTGAAAAAGGGCAAAAAGAAAAGGCTGGCCTGGTTTCCTTCCTCCCCAATAGGCACTTCCTCTTGCTCAGTGCAATACCTACCAGTGCTGCTAAAACCAGGGATTCACCCAGACCTCAGAAGGCCCATGGGGCCTCTCCATGCAACACTCCGTAGCCATGGCAGCAGCTCTCTGCTGCCCGCCCCTGCCCCATGCTGGCAGAAGCCCTCTGTTGCCTTTCCTCCCTCAGAGCAAAGAGGCCCCAGGGGAGCCCCGGCTGCGTGGATCCTAGGACAGCCACGGCCACTCGGCCCCAGAGCAGGTACCCCTCCCAAACGAGCTTTCTGCAGCTTCCTGCCTCCCTCACCACCCTCAGGAGGGCCTGGGAGGGGCTCCTGCGGATGCCCCACCCCGCCTCCATCCACGCCCCATCTGCGGGCCCTGGAGCCAGAGCTCTGAAAGGTAGGGTGCCGCACCTCGTGCTTACTTCCAGCCCCTAGTAGTTGGGGTGGTCTTTCCTCTCTCAAGTGGCCTCCAATACCCCACCCAGCCACACCACCTCTGCCTTCCATCTGACCAATCTCCAGGCCTCCGGTCAGGGCCAGGACACCCAAGACTCCCCCTTAGCACAGCACAAGCTCCCGTGCCCAAGGCCTGTCACCCCACCGCTGCCATCCACAAGTCCAGCCCCCACCTGCTCAGTGCTACAACCGGATGGTTCAACTTGTGTAAATATTTATTTTTGTGTGTGAACAATACTACAAAGTAATCAGTAGGTCTTTTGCAAAATGTTACCCCAGGCAATTTGTGAGAATCTTAAAAACTGGCAGAGACAATCGCCTTAGAATTCTTGATACCAATTGCTTGTCATTACCCCTCCCAGAGGCAGGCCCCAGGCCAGGCACGGATGCTGTGCTTTCCTCACAGACAGGAGAGAGGAGGGTTTGGGAGGGGCTACTGCCACCACCCACAAGCAAGAGATTACAGGTAAAGATCAGGAGAAGCCACAGTGTGAAGTCCCACTTTTCTGAGCTGACCACCTCAGCCTGCCTTAGCGTGGGGTGGGAGCTCAGGCGCACTGGTGTGAGAGGAAAGCCACATGGGCCGGGGCTCCTTGCAGCCCCTCCAGGACAAGTGGATTGTGTCACAGTGACCCCACTTGGGTGGACTCCTTGCCTGTGAAGCTACACCCGAAACCCTGGTGACGGCAGAATCAGGAGCAAGTCGCTATGTGGAAACAGGACTCCATTAGCTAGTTCAGTCAGGGAACTTGTTGTGTTTTGCTTTTGTTTTCAAAGATGCAGCTTTCAACCCCTCCCCACTCCTCCTGACTTGGGGAGCACCAAAGAGCTGGTTCTGGTGGACCTGGCTCACTGCTGTCCCACCCTCACCCTCACCCCAGGGACTGCCTTCTCCCAAAGGGAACTTCCAACACCCTGCCCTGCAGCCATTCATTTGAAATTCTTTTAGAGGGCCTCAGGGTACACATTCATCACTGGGGATCCCTAAGCTAAAAGGCACTTCCAGAGTAGAACACACCAATTCCAGAGTCTTTGCAGGGGGCTAATTCCAGCAGAAGAGTAGAATCAGGAGGAATGGGAATTTGGTCTTTGTGGGAGACCTCTAGTAGACCAGTAATGGTGTGACCCGTCTGAAATTCATTTACCGTCACCTCCAGTACAGTTGATACCCAAGGACAGCGTGGAGGGGAAGGGGGACAGGAGAGGGCTCGCAAGGTTTTCAAGGATTTTAAACAGGTGGAACCCAGCCATCCCTATTCCCAAGGGCCACTTATGACTCCAGGGGTGGTTACAGGATTAACTACCAGTTCATTTTCAAAATGCTGCTTTGAACTCAGAGGGTTGATACTTTTAATTTGTAATTTTTTGTAAAACTTTTTACAAGATAGTAAAGTATTTCACCAGAATACCAGTTTCAATCCGTCCATGGTCTGATTTTTATATAATTTAGTGGTGCTTTAGAAACTTTGTTTTTGTTGTTTCTGAGCTAAACAGCTCAATCCTTTTTCGCCTGTATCTACCTAAGACCAATGTGAACCTTTGTATTTTTGCTCCTAATTTTGGACTCAGTGAAAGTGTACTGTTTACATGTACAGATGCCCCAGTCCCCGTGTGTTCTGCAAGACTCGCTCGAGGAGGAAGGTGCACCTCAGTAAGCTCATCTGCTTAGCAAAGCCACAAAACAAAAACCTCTCTTTTTACCTATGTTTCCACCTAAAAATGAAAACGAAAACCCTACACCATGTAGAACTCAAGATTTGCTGAAAAATACTTTTCTAAGCTCAGAAGCATCTCCGTGCAGCAGACAGCCCACATGCCTCTGTCGTGTGGTCTGTCAGGAGCAGGGGTCAGAGCGGAGCTGGTACACACCTGCAGGGACATGGGGTGCTCACTCAGGCAGGGCCTTGCGGCAGTTCCTGCGGGCATCTCCCAGCAGCCTGGCAATGGGGAGGTCAGGGGGACTCGCATGACCTTCAGGGTCAAGCCGCCCAGGATTTAGGGTTGAGCGTGAGCACCTTATCTGAGATGAGGTTTTGCGATGTTCCAGTGCAGACGATACCAGCACTCCTCCACCCCTAGAGGCAGCTCTTCGGAGCAGGGCAGGGGGCTCCAGCCCGCCAGCATATGGCACTTCAGGCAAACTGTGGATGGCACCAACTTTTAAAGGTGACTCTTTATTACTTAATCAACGGCTACATCTCTAAATTATATTTTTACAGATATGCACCTATGCAACTTAACGTGGCTCTTCTAAGCAGGTGAGGACTTCCTCCTCAATGCTCTATAAAAATTATTTGTGTTCTATATAGTGAGTTTTTTCCAGTAAATGTGGCTTAATATTTTAATTCTTAGAATGTGTCTTCTCTATGTGATGCAACTAAATTCTGTTTTGTTTGTGGAATGACTCTAGCACAGGCCAAGTCCCTCTCCCTCACTTAACAAAAGACCAATGAGCTGTTAATCGAGCTGTTATCTCCATGGTATTACTTGCTAAATGCACTGATTTCATAAGTATGTGGAATCCTTTTTCTTTTGAGTCTGTATATCATATATAAGACTGAATCTACTTAATAAACACTGAATAACAAACGTGATGCTTCATTCCCGTGTCCTCTCAACAGCCCCACCAGCCAGCTATCTTCCCTGCAGATCTATTTACGGTGGCACTGACCCTGCCACTCTGCCAGTAGACCACCTTTCTGAGCCAGCGCGCTAGCCCACCACAGAAGGCCCTCAGAAAACTTTTCTCAAATGACGACACCCAGTCCATTAGAAAGAGAAGGAAACGAACCTTTGCCGGTACTCATAGTCAGGTGGCAGGTGCAGGTGGCATCTTCCCAGGGGTGCCCACTGCTGCCCCTGCAGACGCACACCCTCCCTGCTCCAGCACGCAGCTCCTCACCCCATTCAAATCAGGCTCACACAGACCGGCCCCTGGCCCCTAAGTGCTGGCTTGGGAGACAGGTCCTTAACCTTCACACTCAATGTTCCGTTTGACCCAAAACTCCTGAACCCACCTAGGGGGAATAAGGGCTGTTGGCTTGTGCACGGACCTTTTTTCATCCTACATATATCATTTAGGCTAAACCTTGAGGAAAGTTGAGGAAAACTTACAGGAATATGGCAGGAAGCAAATCTGTCATGAGTTTAAAAGCAATTCTGCGAATTACAAGCATAAATGTTAGCTTTACTATTAAAACGGTACGCGTGTGTGCACTGTGTGTACAGATACACAGACACACACTACACGTTAGTTTATTTTATTTTTTTTAAAGATTTATTTATTTATGATAGAGAGAGAGAGAGAGAGAGAAGCAGAGACACAGGCAGAGGGAGAAGCAGGCTCCATGCCGGGAGCCCAATGTGGGACTTGATCCCGGGAATCTAGGATCGCGCCCTGGGCCAAAGGCAGGCGCCAAACCACTGAGCCACCCAGGGATCCCCTACAGAGAAGTTTTTTAAACATTTATTTTTCTAAGGGCAGAAGGGTCTTTTTAAAACTGAAATTCTGGGCAGCCCTGGTGGCGCAGCGGTTTAGTGCCACCTACAGCCCAGGGTGTGATCCTGGAGACCCAGGATCAAGTCCCACATCGGGCTCCTTATAGGGAGCCTGCTTCTCCCTCTGCCTGTGTCTCTGCCTCTCTCTGTGTGTGTCTCTCATGAATAAATAAAATCTTTAAAAATAAATTAATTAAATAAATAAATAAAACTGAAATTCTGTACAATACCCAAATAGATAAAACAGATAAAAAGAAAGGGGAGATAGTTTGAAGCCACCACACCCAGGGAACCCAGTGTGGGGCAAAGGTTCATAAGAGTAGCAGGGACCCTAAAAACCAAAGACAGCAGCTACGCACCTTTCCTCACACAACATAGGGACCAAGGACACCAATGCCTCAGTGATACCCTGACAACGCCTGTCCTACCAAAAGTACTACTGCTAACAATCACGAGGGACCATGAGACCCCCACAACCTGGGACAACGTATCTGAAGCCCAGACCTGCTGCACGTGGACCATGCTGGCTGGCCAGGAAAGCACTTACCTCCAGATGAAGCACTGCAGCTCCACCGGACCAAGACCGAAGCACTGGCATGGAAGAGGAGGAAGAGACATCACTCAAGGGCAGAGCAGTGTTGCTTGATCCCCCCCTAGCTTCTTTAAATGGGTCCCCAGGACCACTGTTAACAGTGTATAGGACAACATCCAATAGGAATGCCCCCAACAGAACAGTGAACTAAAACATTCAGTGATGAAACAGGCAAAACTCCTTTTACTCAGGGAGAGGAAGGGGGGAACAGGAACATAAGCGAATTTTAAAATTATGAAGAAGGGATTATGCTAAGCGAATTAAGTCAGTCAGAGAAAGACAATTATACGATTTCACTCATGTAGAATTTGAGAAACAAAACAATCATAGGGGAAGAGAGGGAAAAATAAAACAAGATGAAATCAGAGTGGGAGACAAACCATAACAGACTCTTAACTCTAGGAAACAAACTAAGGGTTGCAGGAGGGGATAGGGGTGGGCGGATGGGGTAACCCGGTGACAACGGGGCATTAAAGAGCACACGTGATGTAATAAGCAGCGGGTGTTGTATGCAACTGATGAATCACTGTCTTTCAAAACTCGACCTTTTAGACTAATATATTCTATGCTAACTGAATTTAAATAAAAGTAATTATGATGCACTAGCGAAGCCCAGTTTACCAAAAACCTAAGAATCCTTTACAAAGTCCTCTCTCCCCTCCTTGATCTTTTGTATAAACCCAGATTTTATTAGTTTTATTACCAGTCAGTGGGATCTTAAATGAGGGGTCCCAGCTGCCTAAGGTACAGATGAGCCCTCTGAAATAGTTTGCACAACTTAGTGTGGATGCGCATTCCTGGGGGAGAGGGTCTGAAGTTTCCGCTGGGTTCTCCCAAGGAGTTTGTGTTCCCAGAAGAGTTATGAGCCACTGACTGCACAAACAGCTGTCTCTTTGTCACTCTTATTTTATTTTTTAAAATTTTTTTATTTTTCTTATTTTCCTTATAGAGCTTTCATCTACATCTTTTGGTAGCTAGTCCAGGCTTTCAAACTGATGCATGGAAACAAGAGGAAGCATGGGGCACTGTCAACACTTGGTTCCAAGCATTAGTCTCCAAGGTCACAAAGGTCACTTTCCCCATCCGTTTAGATGGTACCTGCACATAAGGGCAACATAGCTGATGCCACCTCCTCTCGGGAGGCAAGCAGGCAGATGCTTTGATCCCGAGGCCCCTGATTATCAGCGGGCTACTCTATTAAGCACACGCCACACACCCGTTAAGCAGGATCTGACTTCCTTAAGAACAGGATGGGCATAAAACAGTCTTGATGTTCACAAGGCCAATAAAAAAAAAAATCCTTTTCATATTCTGAAATGTTATTAGGTTTCCTCATCCTTGAGATTATGAGTAAAACAGTCTCCCCTGCCAGGAACTCAGTCTCTAAACTTAGGACCACATATTCAACAACTGTAGTGTGAGACCAAAAACCAGATGTCTGGTGAGAGGCCCACTTCCCCACAGGCCCCCTGTGGGGCGAGGGTCAGGCAGGTGGCAGGAGCCACAATATCTACTCCAAGTCCAGGCAGCTACTGTCCTGGCTGGGTGCAAGCTAACAGTCTGGAGCACCTCCTGTGCACCAGGCGCTAATGAATCCCCATTCAGAGATGGAGGTGCCAGCAGAGAGACTGGCTTGCCTGGGCCACAGAGCTGGTAGGAAGTAGGGCCTGCACGCAAAATCTGCCATCCGCTGCTGCCTCCTTGACAAGATTCAATTGCAACATTGGGTCCCAGCCCTGGATTCTAATGCATTCTAAGCTCCTGCAGATGCACATGAAGTGAGCGAACGGACTGTGCCATGACGGCACAAAAATACAGACACAGCGTCCCCACTCGGAGGCTGCCCTGTCACCACAGAGCCATCTAACCAAACCTCTCCAGCTGTACTTCCATCAACAGCAGCAGGACAGAAGGGCATTATCCCACCACAGATAAAGCCTACTTTCACCCATTCACAGGAAACAAGTTAACAGATACAGATTTTAATGAATCTGTACTTCCACCATGTTTTACCTTTGGCTTATTTTCATGCTAAGGTAGTTCCTGATAAGCACAGAATCATGCATGTAGTTACTTCAGAGAAGTCCGGGGATTGCAGGCTGTCACCCTCAGTGCAGAGAGGCACTTGTGTTTACAGGGGTTTTAAGGTTGGAATTGGTCACCACCCCCACAGATCACCTGCCATCAGGAATCTCTTTGGCAGGGTGTCTCACTAGGGTGGCTGGGAGGAGCACCTTCACCACTCTCATTAAGATTTCTTTCAGTCCATACCATCACACTCAGAGTCTAGAGACCAGCGGAAAAAACAGCAAGTCAGGCTTTTAGCACTAACCTCACAGAAGAAGAGCTTCCAGACCAAGGACAGAGGCTCTGGAGCTAAGGTGAAGTGAGCCGGTGTTTGCTCCTGCAGCGCCCCTTCTGTATTCCTGGCCTTCTTTCCCAGTTCAGCTGGGCGGCCACACAAGACGACGGAGACCACAAGCGCAGGCTGTACAGGTTTATTTTTCCGAAACCACAAGAGACATACAAGAGCAGTGCTTTCCCTGGGCAGCCCCAAGGAACAGACCAGTTTCTGCCTATAGCCTACAGGCCGCCAAAGGTCACAGCAGAAGATCACACACACCTGGGCCTCTGCTCCCGGTCTTTGGTAAACAGATTATTAAAGTTGACAACTTGGACTTGACCAATACTGCATTTACATCACTACGTGACTGCCACCTTCTCACGCTTTAGATGACAAAAATGCCACAGTGGATGAGGTGGGGTGGGACGGGGGTCTTTTGGGTGAAACTTGCTGAGGTCACACCAATTTTCTACTTCACACAGAAGCACTCATACAGGGAGATGGAAATCAAACGAGGGCTCTCAACTCTGCCACGAGTGGAGGGGTAAGAAGGTGGGGAGCAAGGCGAGGGAAGATAACTATAGAGATGTCTACGTGCTGGGAGTGTGTAGTGAGAGAAGCAGGCAACAGGTGTGGCTTTCTGCCCCAACCTGCTATCAAAAGAACACCAAATGGTCCCAGGTATTGAAGGTGGTAACCCTGGAGCCACATCTGGAATGCCTGCTTGGGGCTGCCCAGGGCACTCACCCTTGACTTCAGAGCACTTAACACTGGTGGCGGTGATTTATCACATATGGCAGCGAGAAGCCAGTGGAAGGTCAGAAGAGAAGAGACATGAGGTGAGACACATCTGCTCAGCAGAGCGCAGGTGGGCTGGCTGTGGTTCTACGGGCCACAGCAGGTCCATTGGGCAACCAGGACAGGGCACTGGGCCACGTTGGCAGATCCCAAGTCAGTTGCTGCACCCTCCTGTCGGGTGGTGGCTCTGACTCAGGCAGAGAAGCACACCACTTTAATGCGATGTTGCCGGAGACGAATAATAAGGGAGAGACACTCGTGTTCTCTGTACAATACATCCATTTACAGAATCGGCCAGTACTGTGTACAACATATAAATACATGATAAAACATTAGAGGTGCATAGAGCATACTTACAGAAGCCAAAAAGTTCACTTTATACATCCAAGGATAAAGAGTTAAAAATATAAAAATAAGAAACACACACTGCTTTGAAATGTAAAATGACTTTCACATACACAGGTGCGTGGAGATGCCCACTCCCACTGAGTCCAAAGTGACAGGGAGGGTGTCAAGCAGAGGAATTCACCTGCCAAACATCTGGACATCTGACTTACAAGGTCTACAGATGGCATTTTAAGAGGAAAGACAACCCTATGCCCAACCCCATTGTCCAAGCAAGTCTATTCAAGGTTTCAAAAGCTCCTGCGGGCCAGTGAATGGTACCGAGACAGGAAAGTCCCAAATTTGCTTCAGCAACAGAAACAAAGGTCAAACTGGCTCCTGTCAAATAGCAAGTGACTGAACTGTGCCCCTGAGGTGAGCAGGTGCTTGGGCCCCCTGGTGGGCACTGCTGGGAGTTACTTTAACCCTGTGAGGGCTTCCCCAGCCATGAACTCCCCCAGGCGGAGCAGCAGAAGGGAAGATGGCAGGGAGGGGGCAGTGGAAGACTGGCAGGTCTACTCAGTTCACGTAGGTTAGTTCCCCTGATGGAGAACACAACCTTCTTTCTTCAGTTGCAAGTCCCTCTGGGTGTCAAGGTAGGCTCCCCACGCCATACCAGGCTCTGTCGGCATGAGAGCTCAAGCTGGCCAGCCGGCCTTGGGCAGCCTAATGAGTTGCCAGGCAGGAAACCCTTCCAGCAAGACCAGAAGAGTTGGTGAGTGACAGAGGGGCTTTAGCACTACAAATTTTAGGGAAGGGCAAGAGTGCTCTTGCTTAGAGAAACAGAGTCTATTATATCAATGATATTCTGTATACAGGTATAAGATCAATCATTATCAAAATACACACACTAAATATACAACTTTTCCCATGGCCATAATTTATTATCTCACCACAAGGCACAATACACAGAGCTTTGAGGGTCCAATACAGTCATCGTGACAGAACGCACCACAGCCCTGACACATGATCATGGCTTTCAGGCTGCACGCACACTGGAGTGAGATGCTTTCCACCGTGCTGCTGTCGGTGAACATCTGCAAGGAAAGTGATGCGCTGTGGCTCGCACCAAAGTTTGCTTTGTGGCTCAGCTGCACCACACTTCCAGCAAGGCCTTTGGGAAAGGTGGGGGAGCTGGAGGCATAATTAAAGCTGGTGGAACTTAGCTGGAGTTTGGAAAGCTTCCCATAAAATGCCTGTTTGATATTGAGTTGGGAGGGGATGGAGGAAGGCTCCAGAGGCTGACCAGGCCCTTTCCCAGGCTCTCGGGGTAATTTCCAGAAGGGCAGATCAAGGACAAAGGGCATCCCTTGCAAGTGATCCACTAACTCCCGTGGACCAGGACCAGTGGCGTTTCTGTTCTCTGCATTTGCCTTGAGAGGACCCCCCTCAAAAGTCTTCTCGCTCTTGATGCTGCCAACAGAGACAGACGGTGGCTTTGGAGCCCAGTCTTTGGTGGTCTGTACCCCACCAGACACAGAGTTTTTGCTTGGCCCCAACTTCCTACTGGGAAAACTGCGAGGGGCATCAGCAGGCAGTGGTGTTGGCTCCATAGGTCTGGGGCACTGAAGGGCTGCAGCCTCATTCCTAGGGCCAAAGAGCTTCTTCCCTTGGCCTCCAGTACTGTTCTGATTACCCAGGGCCCGACCTGTCTGATCAGGATCCAAGGAGATAGCATTTGGAGAAGAGAAACAAGGGTCTCTCGAGGTAGTGAGATTTCCTGGGCTTTTGCCTGGGGCAGCATTTGAATTACTGCGCTGGGATGCATCAACGGCTTCCTTCTGATCTTCCAAACTAACAGTAGAGAATCGCTCTTTGGAATCCACTTCTTCTACTTTTCCAGAGGCAGTCGTCAGCTCTGTCACTGGAAATAGGGAGTCTAGACTTGGGACTGTCTTGGAAATCTTCTGGGGTGCTCCAGGAGCATGGGTGGGCTCTAGCCTGGCAAGACTGGTGCTTGCTTCATGGCTGTCAGGTAAAAGAGGCTCCTTTGAAGCTCTTATAGCACGGGGGCTGCTCCTGCCAACTGCACAACTGTTTTCTGCAGAATCCTGCAAAGCTCCTGCTCCCAGGGAGCCGCCAAGGCTCTGCTCTTTCATAAGTGGGAGTCCTGGGGATTCAGGTTTGCCGCTGCCTTGGGCTGGAGGAAGAACTTTCTCTAGGGGCAAGTTACCCTGCAGCAACTGCATCACGAGTGGGTTAGTGGCCTCCAATGAGGACCCAGCCCTGCCCAGCGACATAAGCCTTGGCTGGTACTCAGTACTAGCCAGCAGCAGGGAATCTGGAATCTTTTGGGGGACTGCACATACACGAGACACCCAGCTCTGAGGAGTAGCAAGGTTGTCTGTCCTTGTAACCAGACTCCGGTCACCGTTCACTTTGGAGAGTGAGGCAGAGGGGTTCCAATTGCGTTTCTCATCTGTGTCTGCCACCAAGGCTCTCTTTACCATGGTGGCCTCACTGGGGTCGGCCTCGCTGCTGTCCTCAGAGAGCTGGCCTTCAAAGTCAGAGGCCGTGTCTGTAGACTCACCATGAGGACTCAGTGCTTCAGAGTCTCCATTGATTTTCAACTTTTCACCTTCCACTGGTTTGCGGTCACTGCCGGCACGGTCAGTGCACCCTCGAGATGGCACTGTCCAGAGCAAAGGGAAGTGGTTGGGGGGATCTAGCCCTTCCCCAGCTGTCAACTCCCCAGGTAATGCAGGAATGAGGGGGGCAGCTTTCTCCCACTCTTCCACAGCCTGGGGCTCAACAGATGGGACAAGTTCCCTAGAGTCTGGTTCAGGCTGTCCCACTGCCTCATGCTTTGACAGGCCAGGCACCCAAGGAGCAGCACCATCAGAGACTAGGGCCTCAGTTGTCAAGTCTTCTTGTCTAGTAGCACTTTCCCTTGTGGGTGAGGATGAATCACCAAGTCCTAATTCCTCATCATACTGTCTATCCTGCAGGCAATTAGCCAATGGTGATTCACTGGCAGAATTGGGAGTCACATTCACAGGATCCTTCATGCTGGGGTTACTGTCTCGGTCTAGAGCCTGGCCAGGTCCTCCTTCCAATACAACATCCCCCACTAGAGATTGCACAGGACCACTCTCCGCGGAAAGAGAGGGTCCTCGATCCTCATCATCGCTTTCCCAGGAAGTGGTACCAGACTCACGTTCAGTTCTAACATCTAAATGCAACGGAGGTTGCTCAACTAATCTCTCTGGGGCTGGGGTTTGGGAGGACAGTAGGGGCAAAGCCTGGCAAGGCTTGTCCCCAGTGGGAGCAATGGGGAGTTGGGAGGCCCCAACTTCCAGCCCACTTGTGAGGACATCTGGAACCCTCTGCAGGGGGCAGCTCTCCTCCTTTCTGAGAGCAATCAGTTCCTCTCTTTTGGCTCTGGACACAGCAGTCCCAGCCTGGATATGCTCCCCATTCAGAGGACAAGACGGCAGTAGTTGTGTTCGCTGTAGATCTGACGCACGCTCTCCAGGGGTGTCCGGGGCTCCACTGGGCTCAGGGTGGCCACAGGCCTCACCACCATCACCACTGCCGCCGCCTCTGCCACCTCCCTCATCGGTGGCCCCGCCGCCACCTCCACCCGGGCCACCCCCCCCTCCGATGGCAGTGGTGGCCGCCTCTCGATGACAGTGGTGGCCTCTCGCCCCTCGGACTTGCAGAGCACGGGCTTTAATGTCTGCGAGGGTCCTGGCACCAGTCCAGCCCCGGCAGGAGGACTCCGTGATGGGGACGATGCGGGGGCATATCTGGTAAGTGGGCTGACCTTTAACCACCCAGGGTGGTTTGATACGTGAAAGTTGAATCTGCAAGAGAAGAATTGGAAAACAATTTTAATTGACTGGGTGATCTGACATAAGAACTGTACAGCTAAACTGAGATTCTAATCACTTAGGGAGCATGGCCTAGAGAATCAAATAATTATCTTTAAAAATGAAGTAACGGCAGTAAAACGGCCATCTGTGACACCATACCATTCTGAGACGACTCTGCTCAAGGGCTGTCATATGCCATGCTTCTAAATTTAATTTCTAGTGGAACTGTGTGAGTCAGTGGACAAAGAATCTAACACCACCTAATAAAAGATTTAAAAATCCCAAAGGATTCTGACCTCCAGAGAGAACTTCAACAGAGTGAACAAAGCAGCAAGGAAGAAAAGAACCTTATCCCCCTGACCATCAAGTCAGTCTCATGAATGGCTCTCTTGTATAGGGCTCTACACTCTCACATAATTAACACAAGCGCCCGGAGCCTTCTATCTCTGCAAAGGGGCTCTGCACATCTCCTGACCCTCGAAGGGAACCTGGCCTCAGGACAGCCAGGAATCAAACAGCCTCCTACCCGGATGGGCGGGACTTTGGGCTCCTCTTTGGTGGGCTGTGGCTTTTCGGTGTGAACACTTTCAATTGTGTTACGAAAGGACTGACGATCTTCAAGCCGGGGCTTCTTTTCGGGAAAGGATGCAGAGGCCGCCTGCTCAAAGGACTTCCTCTTCTGATCCTTGGGTTCCTGATCCGCATTCTCCTGAGGCAAGCTGGGAATCCTGTCTGGAGACACGGAAGCATGTGCCAAGTCACCTGGATCGGTCTGGGTCCGGGAAGCCACAGGCTGGGTCAGGAATTCGGGACTTTCTGGGTCAGATGCTGCAGAGGCCGAGCCAGGCAGGTGAGGACTGCCCGCCTCTGCTGAGTCACTCTTAGCCTCCCCATCCTTGTAGAGGGGGATGTCTGGTGCCACAGACTGTGTGTCTTTAGCAACTCCTGCTTGTTCTGGCTCCTGCTTTTTGTACAGATTCCTTCTGGCTCTGGTTCGGAGATCTGGCCGAGAGCGTTTCTTGAAATGCCCATCTCGCTGTCGGGTGGCTGGACCACGCTGCGGCCGTGCTGATTCTCCTGGGACACACAAGTCACTCTTGATTTCAGCCTCCTCATGGCCCACGTTCTGATGCAATGACTCTTCTTTAGTCAAACCCAATCTGCAAACCAAATTCACACCATTAGTTACAGGGCAGAGAAGCATGCCTATTTTATTTTAGATGTTAGATATTTCAGAACAAAATATATCTGCGTGGTTCACAGCACTACCCACAGAAAAACATATGTTAGGCTTTTCTATGAATGGCGTTAAGCTAAACAAGCCAGGCAAGCCACCCCGGCCACCCTGTTCTTGCCCCCATGCTGGTGTCCATGACTTAGACATCATCTACTTCTCTGCCCCCCACAGCTCAGATCAGGACTGGCAGCACCAAAGGCCTTACTTCTGTCCATAGTAGTCTTCAAAGAACTTCTCTTTCCACTGTTCCACCTTCTTTTCCTTCTCCATTTCCTGTCGGATTCTAACTTGCATCTCATGAGTGAATTCGCCTAAAGAGAAATACAGTGTGTGCATTCAGGATACTAATGTCTGTCTTATGGAAAGCCAAATCTTGCCATTCCACCACATCAGGACTTTTACTTTTTAAAGGTTTTATTTATTTATTCATGAGAGATGCAGAAAGAGAGGCAGAGACACAGGCAGAGGGAGAATCAGACTCCTCGCAGGGAGCCCGATGTGGGACTCGATCCCGGATTCTGGGATCACGCCCTAAGCCAAAGCCAGACATCCAACAGCTGAGCCACCCAGGCGTCCCACATCAGGACTATTCAAAATACACACAACTTTGGTGGGTGTGGAGCTTTTTTTTTTTAACCCTATCTCCTTCATGCTCGCTATCTCCTCCAGAGCCACATCATGCTCATAGTCATGACAGAACATGGCCATCGGGAGGGCAATTTACTCTTTCCTCAGATAATCAGTCATTCAACACCAAGCAACACATTGATCAAAAAAGCAAAACAGAAACAAATAAAAGAACCATTCTTACTCCCTGTGCAGAAAAAGGTTAATAGAGCAGGCCTGATGGCTTATTCTTGGAAAGGCCTGCTTACAAGGTTGGCCCTTGGCTGACATCTGGGAGCTTGGATTTCAGGAGGGTTCCCATCCCCCTTAACTGACATGAATGGCTCACTGTGCCTAAACTGTTTATACAAACAAGATGGTTTATGGCGAGCACCTGCTTTCCTTCGGGGAATCTAGAATCTGGTTATGTGCCAGGCAGAGGCTTCTCACATGATCAACTCTGAGTTAAAAAAACAAACAAACAAACAAAAAAAAAACAAAAAAAACTCGGGTACCAAGTCTCTTAACATGCTTCCCCAGCAGATTGCATTTTACACGTGCTATCACAAAGCACTGCTGGGAGAACTGAGCACATTCTGTATGATTCCTCGGGGAGAGGACTCTGGAAGCTTGCGCCTGCTTTCCCAGGACTTGACCCCAAGAGCCTTTTCCCTTTGCATATTTTGCTCTGTATTCCTTCACTGTGATAAATCACAGCCAAGAGTACTACATGTGAAGTCCTATGAGACCTGAATGAAACTACATAAGGAGTCCTGTGAGTCCTCCTAGTGAATCATCAAACCTAGAGGGAGTCTTGGGGACCTCCCAGCACACTCCCCACATAGCTTCCCCGTAAAATTAAGAGAAGCTGACAATCACTCCACTGCAAGTGGCAATGTCTAAAAAGAAAGAGCACCTGGTAAAGCTCAACATTTAAGTCAATGCCACGGCGCACTTTCCTCCACCTATCCAGACAACACCAGGATTACTGGAAAGAACAGGAGTTTATAGATAGCTCTAATGACAACGAAGTGAGACAGGTGGATATATACACTCAAAATAGCAAAGCCCAAATACTCTGTACCTTCTTTAAAGCACATTAACACCCACCACATTCAACAACATTGTGAGGAAAGCCTGCCTTATAATAAATACACCTTGAAAAGAAAGTAAAGAGACTGGTACAAAATGAATGCCTGGGTTTTAAATACCAAGGACAAGTGACACCACACATGGCAGGTACCTCTCAAGCCATCTGAGAACATCGACTCACCATCAGCCAGGCGTTCCCGCCAGCTCTGAGCTGCATGAGTGAAAAACTCATTATTCAGTGCGCTGCTGCTGAGACGCAATAGGCCATCTGTCCCCACCTAGAAGGATCAAGGCAAAAAGCACAATAAAGAAACTCAGAAAGGGAACAGAAGCCCACCCAAAGAGAGGCAAAGAGGTGGCTACCCATCTGCACCTGTCTGTCCACTTCAGGCAGGAGGAAGAGGAGCTGCTGCTGGAAGTGGGCTGGCAGGGCATGGAAGGTCCGAGAATTTATCAGGGCCCGAAGGTTGGTGTTGACAAGAATGGACCCAGGCGTCTCAAAATCTATCTCTTCCCCTCTGTTGCGCTTCATCTGACCTGTGATTTTAAAGCAGCAAGAAGCAAGGTATAGATTTTCAGCTTTTAAAACAAAAGAGCAAATGCCAACTGAGGGAAAAATTTTAGTGGCAGCACCCAAACTACCCAGAACTTATCTGCATATACATCCAGTCCACTCTAACCTACACGTCACAATTATCCTCTTCAGGTAACTGTCGTTGCCATCAAACCTAAGAGAACACTTGGGCTTGCATCCTCTCAGACAAGACTCTGTACCATGCTGTGACACAGGCTGAAGAGGACGCTCTTCCCAAAGAAAAACAGACAAGGGGGCAGGCTGTGAGCTTCCCTCCAAAGCTGGAGAACAGGCTCCTCAAAGCCAACTGGAGAAATGATGGAAGCTGTCTAAAAGCAAATCTAGTTGGAATACTACAAGAAACTCTGCAGAAGCCTTCCCTGGAACGGGATAGAGAGCTATGCTTCCACATAGAAAGGTATTAGGCTGTTTAAAGCCACTGAGATATCAGTATCTCTCACAGAAACCTCAGTAAATGTTACTTTTACTTGAAAAAAATCACTAAGAATAGAGACCTATGAGACGTTAAGCACTACGGATGAGTTGGAAAAGCAGCAAGACGGCAAACCCAGTTCTCACTTGGGCAATGGTTTATTCTAATTTTCAGAAGCCAAGGCTAGTCTTAATGGTTTCATGTAGCCCATCTAACAAATAACCAGCATGTGGGTTTTGAGAAATAAATTCCAAACTAGAAAACAGCATACTGGCCTTGCAAATAACCCTACTGAGGGGTGGGAGGAGCACGCTACTGAATTTGCTTGCAACCTCCAAGTTCAACACAGGATTCCTTCTGTTCAACATTCTGACCAGGCTAGAAAAAAGGGTGCCTAACCAAAACTTTGGATGTTGAGAATAAATGTGGCAGGATGCTACCAAAGAGAGAAAACGGATGCTGGAATCCTCCCTGAGCAGCTCAGAAACAATTTTCACTCACCCAAACACTTACTAAGCAGTACCAAGGCAGGCACAGGCCATGCCCTTGCAGGGACATACAAGGAACAATGTGGCACCATCTCTGCCTAGAAGTTCCCTCACAGTCTAGCAGAGAAGATCTACATGTAAAATAACCAAAATACAAGGTAAGAAACAAAAAAACAGAGGGCCACCCAAGAAGTCAAAATAAACTGGTAAAGGAAGTGAAACAGAAGATTGTCCTCTTCTCACTAGGCCTGCAGGGGCCCCCCTTACAGGCAGAGAAATGAGTGCCGAGCCACTCACCTGTGGCCGGCTTCCGGAAGCCTCTCAGGAGCGGGGCAGGGTCCCGGGCGACCTCGGCCTGGCCACGAGTAGCAGCGCTGCCCAGGGCCAGAGAGCCGCTGCTGCTGCTGGACGGGCTGCCGCTCTCGCCATCGGCGTGGCGGCCCGAGAACCCTGAAGGCACAGCATTCCACTGGTCAAGAGCATCACCCGCCGCGCCCAGGGCTCTCAGACAAGCTTACTTCTCCCAGCTCTCCCTGAGACGCTGTCAGAAATAGCGGGTGCTTCCGTGGCCCAACCTTGGGCTGTCAGAGATCACCACCTCACGGTCTGGCTTTACCATATCCCATAAGAACGCCAAACCGCCATCTTAGTTTGCACAGCACTGCACCTTTACCAAGCACCTGCACACTTTCATCAGACCCTCACACCGCCCTGCGAGGCCAAGGGCGGTGTGCACGGCAGAGCCCAGCACCGGAACCTAGCTCAGGCCTCACCACCACAGTGTGCTGCCCACTGGGAGGGCCTCCTGGCTCAACGGGCACCACGTCACCTAGGTCAGACACTGCTGCCAGAGGGGGCAAGGCCCCAAGACCTGAGAAAGGAGCATCATATCACAAGTTTGCACATACCTGACGCCGATTCCACGTGGGCCCCGTTTACCTTCAGAGGAGTCAGGACAACTCGCGGCAGCATCACCCCAGTTTTTTTCTTTTGCTTGTTTGCCTAGATGCCCAAGGGATTCCAAAAGGAGCCTGAGTCACCTACAGGGCCACAAAAGCGGTCCCTCTCCACCATGTCTCTACCACCATTTGGTCTCTACATTCAACCAGCTCAGGCAGGTAATGGCAAGAGCAGCATGGACTCATGTTACTAAGCCAGGTGCTGGCCACTGTGCTCAATACCCCAAGCAGAATGGAATGTATTGTCACCCTGTTTTACAGATAAGGAATTTGCCCAAGGCACCAAAGCTAGCAAGCAATAGGGCCATAATTCCAAGTGCTGACTCCCAAGCTCGAGTGTTCCCCACTCTGCACTGTGGTATCTGTGTTCTAGATGGTGCCGCTGTTTGTCAGAAGTAGGAGCGCAACTACCTATTTGTGGTAATGAGGAAAAAACCAACCACTCTGCTCTCAGATCCATTGCCCACTTTTAACTGTACTAAAAGGTGGAGACTACACTGATTTGCTCTGCTCTCCAGAAACACATAGTTAACCACAGAGGAAGAGTCCTGTCTTGTGCCTGGCCTCACCTACCCCTAGCCTAGCCACCAATTCTCCTCCCTACCTGTGAAGAAGCCCTGTAGCTGTCCCTGGGATTGGAAAGAGGCCGACTCTGAGATTCTGCAGAACAGGATGCATTCGAAGATGTTTCATCAAGAGAAACTGGGAGAGAGGGAAATAAAGGTTAGTTGCCAGCAACTCTGTGAAGCTCTTGGTCCATCCTGTGAGGGGTACTTACCATCGTTTTCACCGCTCACAGTGCTGGCTTCGTTAGACCCACAGCTCTCCACATCGGCTGTGTCCTCCGGCTCCTCTCCCTCCACAGCAGCCGGACTGCGAGACCACTGCAAGGCATCCTTCTGTGACAGCAAGGCACAACTCAGGTGAGCAAAACCCAACAGATCCTACAGGCACAGCAGTCACTCCTAAATGCACACTGCTTTAGGAGAAGAGAGATTTAGAACACTGGTAAGTTCTTAAAACCCTTTCTAACTGATCTCTTTCTCCACAAGTTCTTTACGTATGTACATCATGAAATATATAATTTTACATTCAGTCCACTCAGGAAATGTTCATGGGGCACCTCTTATAAGCTACACCATGCTAGTTTGGAGGAGGGGAGGCAAAAGAAGGGGGAATCGGGCCTCTGCCTTCAAGGAGGCTCAACTGAGTAAGAAAGAAAATCAAATTAATTACAACACAAAGCACAGCAACAGAGGTATAGAGAGCTGTGGCAGTCCAGAACAGGGGGCATCTAACTCTGTAAACTGGAGGAAAGAGGGCATTGGAACTAAGGCCTACAAAGAGATGTGCTGCTTAAGCTGAGTTTTAAAGGAAATTAGCTAGCAGGTAGATGGCTTGGCTGTAGCAGACAGGAGGGTATTCTAGATAACGGGATGAGCAATGTTCTCCTTGCGAGGAAACTGCAGATTTCAGCAGGGGACTAGGTGCGTGAGAGTGCAGAGCGAGCAGCTGGGCAGATGGTGAGACACTGTGCTGAGGGACTAAGATTCTGTCTGAGAGTCTCTGAAGGCACACAGAGAGAGGCATGATGTGAGTTGTAGGGATTTCATTCTGGCAGCAATGGAAAGTCTAAAGGCAGGAGGAGAACTTAGACTGTGATGAAAGGCCCAGGAAAGTGTCAGTGAACTAAACTGGAAGGGGGGGGGGGAGGGGTTGCAGATTTCCTCCTCTAAAGGAAGCTCCTTCTTCCAGGGCTCTGTGGCAGTGTGAGTTCAACTCTACCCATTCCCAGGGAAAATCAAGGAGACACCTCCCACCTCGCAGATTAGGAAGGACTCTGAATGAATATTGGGGGCCAGGGAGAGGAAAAGCAGAGGTAAATCAGGGTAAGGATGTCTTCTTTAAGAAAGTATGTGGGAAAAAAAAGTAGATCAAGTCATGATTCTGCCTCTTACAAACACACTAGAAATTTATAAAAGAAATCTACAGAATTCTAACTCATCAATTTCCTGGATCCCTTGATCCATTATATTAAGTCTTCATCAATTTGCTGTCATTAATTTAAGCCCAAATCATGCTAACTTAAATTAATAAAAAGAAAACAATTTTTTAGATCTTTATCTCTTTTCCCACCAGCTATAAATGTTCCTCAGAATCAAAAGCTAAAGAATATTTTTAGTATTAATCTTGGAATTATGCTTAGTGGCTGCCATGTGCATCAAATAATGCAACAAATTTGTTGAGTCTCAGGAGCAAACTAAGATAAAATACTCACTAACGAACAAAGAACTCTGGTTCTGGGAAAGGGGGGGATCGCGCCCACACTGTGAAAAATGGTATCAAAAGGTTCAAGCACTGCCAGTGGCAGAGTACACTGTAAGTGAAAATCTAAAAACCTCTTAACCCAACACTTCTTTTTCTAAGACTTACACAGAATGTGAAAAGCATGAAATCCTAAAAGGAGAAAGTCGATCAATGGAACTATAATAAAATTAAGATCCTCTGTTCTGCACAAGACACCATTAATGGAGTAAAAAAGAGCAAAATACCTCTAGAGTTGGAGAAAGTATCTGTAATTCATATAACTGATAAAGATCTTATATCTAGATTATATAAATCAATAAGAAAAAAGAAACCCAGGAAAAGAATAGGCAGAAGGCCATGAATAAGCACTGCACCAAACAGGACACCCAAATGGCCAACATTCACACATAAACCTATTTAACCTTACTGACAATGGAAAACACATTATAATGTAAATTAAGACACACCGAGATATCACCACATCCATAAGAATGGCTAAAATTAAAGTTAACAATACTAAGTAGTGTTAATGAGGATGAGAAAAAAGACTGAAAATGGATGCAACCATATGAGAAAAGTTTGGAATTATCTGGCATGGATGAAGGGACAAACATCCAGCAATGTCAGTCCTACATACGGATTTCCTAGAGAAATACATGCACCCCCAGTACACGGACACCATGAAGCACATTCAGTATTTATGCCAGTGACATCTGTAAAACCTGGGCTATAAACAACCAAAGTGCCCATAAGTAAGATCAAAATAAGGTAATGTACAATAAAAAATGAATGAACTACAGCCACTACAGCAATGTACATCAATCTGAAAAACAAAATGCTAAGTGAAAGAAGCCAGACACAAAAGAATGCATACTGTAATGACTCCATTTTTTAGAAGTCCAAAAACAGGCCAAACTAACCTACAATGTTGGGGGTGCAAACACAGCTGGGAAACAACAAAGAAAAGCAAGAACAGAACTTGGAAACAGTCAGGATAGTAGCTACCTTTCAGGGGGAAGACAGGAGCTGTGAGTAGAAAAGGGTATTAAGGGCTGCTGGCTGCCAGCCACGCTCCCCAGGTCTTAATTTGAGTGGCAGGTACAAGTGTGTTTACTTTATGATATTCATTAAGCTGAACACTTATGTTGCATTTTACTCTTACATTTCTACAATAAAAAAGTTTTAAAACAATAATTCCAGAATTTCCATCAAGGAACACTACTACGGACAGTCATTTGGAGTAATGCTGTAGAGGGACACCTGGGTGGCTCAGCGGTTGAGCATCTGCCTTTGGCTCAGGGCGTGATCCCAGAGTCCGGGGATCTAGTCCCATATCGGGCTCCCTGCATGGAGCCTGCTTCTCCCTCTGCCTGTGTCTCTGCCTCTCTCTCTCTCTCATGGATAAACAAATACAATCTTTCTAAATAAATAAATAAATAAATAAATAAATAAATAAATAAATAAATAAATAAATAAAGCTGTAGAATACTTCATGAGAAATACTGATGATGCAGCAAGTAAATTACGCAGTTAACATTCACATGGTATGATTACTTCATCTGTTTAAAAAGAAAAATCAGGTGAGCCTGTATGCACAAAGACAACAACACTCCTCATGTGCGTTAGCCATCATAGCACCTCTAGGTGGCAGAATTGTGAGGACTTTGTTTTTGATTTGGGGTATTTTCTATGATTAACATGTATTTTTTTTTAGATAAAAAAATAACATTTAAAAAATTATAATGGTAAATGCTTCTTTGACAGCTTAGTCACTAAAAGAGAATTTCATTCCTTTAGATTTCTTCCAGAGTGTTAGGGGAACCTGGTGTTGATTACAAATCTTTTTTTTTTTTTTTAAGATTTTATTTATTTATGAGAGACACAGGCAGAGGGAGAAGCAGGCTCCATGCAGGGAGCCCGATGTGGGACTCGATCCTGGAACCCCAGGATCACACCCTGGGCACGAAGGCAGGTGCTAAACCACCGAGCCACCCATGGATCCCTACAAATCTTAATTAAACAAATACTGCCCGCTTGTTTGCAATTCAAACTACCCCAAATTTCCAAAGCCATATATTTTCATTAAGAAGCTAATAGTACAAAAACACTTGAGAAAATGAAAACAAAAGCTGCGATTCTAATTCTGCCTTTTTTAAGATCCTTAATCTTTCCATATAAACCTCAGACATTTGATATCATAACTTTCCTTTGAACACTGACTGTAGACCTCTGACAAAAATGAACTCAGCTACTGAGAATCATGGGCATTAGATAATATGCCCTCAGACTCAAGACTTTTTTTTTCTTTTTTTGCAAGGATATTTTCTATCAAGAAACTTAAAAAAATAAATAACAGGTAATGAGTGATCTTGCTGAAACCTTATTTAAAAATGTTATGACAGGGACGCCTGGGTGGCTCAGCGGTTGAGCATCTACCTTCGGCTCAGGATGTGATCCCGGAGTTCCAGGATCCAGTCCCGCATCAGGCTCCCTGCATGGAGTCTGCTTCTCCCTCTGCCTGTGTCTCTGCCTCTGTGTCTCTCATGAATAAATAAACAAAAACTTTTGCAATAATGTAAAATTCCTGAGTGTGATAATTACATTGCACTTATATAAGGGGAATGCCCCTGGATCAATTGTATATCCCTTGTGTCCTTTCTCTTACTTTTTAAAATGAGGTATAACTTAGAGTACAATGCACAGATCGTAAGTATACTACCTGATGAGTTTGACAAATGCTTATCAAGATACAGGACATGTCCAACATCCCTCAAGTCCCTCTGTACTCCTTCCTAGTCAACCTGGACTCTATACTACCCCTCCCTCCCCAGTGAGATGATTGTTCTTTTTTTTTTTTTTTTTGATTTTATTTATTTGTTCACGAGAGACAGATTGAGACACAGAGATATAGGCAGAGGGAGAAGCAGGCTCCCTGTAGGGAGCCTGATGCAGGACTCGATCCCAGGCCCCCAGGATCATGCCCTGAGCCAAAGACAGACACTCAACCGCTGAGCCACAGAGGTGTCCCTTGTATTTTTTATTTTTTTAAGATTTTTGTTTATTTATTCATGAGAGACACACACACAGAGGCAGAGGCACAGGCAGAGGGAGAAGCAGACTCCCCACGAGGAGCCCGATGCAGGACTCGATCCCAGGACCCTGGGATCATGACCTGAGCTGAAGGCAGATGCTCAACCACATAGCCACCCAGGTACCCCGACTGTTCTTATTTCTATCATGAAAAATTACTTTTGCCTATTCGTGGCCTTTACAGAAATGGAATCATACAATATATACTCTTTTGTGTCAGTATCTAATGTTAAGGAAATTCATGCATGCTCTAGTCAGCATTAGAAGCTATTATCTGTTATTACAGAGCAGTATTCATATAGACAAATGTGTTTATCCATTCTCCTATGAAAGGACATCTGTATTATTTCCAGATTCGGGTTCTTATGAATACAAAGCTACTATGAACATTCTTGCACACACCTTTTTCTGGACAGGTTTTCATCTCGTGTGGGTAAACATTTAGGCACAGAATTGCTGGGCAAGGGACGGATGCTTAAAACAAACAAACAACTTACAGACATTTCCAAAGATTCCCACGGCGGCACTGCATGGAGCTCCAGATGCTCCAAATCCTCATCATATGGTGCTGTCAATCTTACTTTAGCCATGCTAGCGGGATGCAGTGGTACCTCATAGTGTTTTTTTTTTTTTTTTAAAGATTTATTTTTTTATTCATGAGAGACACAGAGAGAGGCAGAGACATAGGCAGAGTTCTCCCTCCTGTGAGGGAGCCTGATGTGGGACTTGATCCCAAGACCCCGGGGATCACGACCGGAGACAAAGGCAAATGCTCAACTACTGAACCATCAGGCATCCCTATTTTTCATTTTTCTGGTAATTAAAGATATTGAGCACTTTTTTATATGCTTACTAGCCATTCTCTTATCTTCCTTTTTCAAATGTCTATTCAAGTCTATTGCACATCTTTAAATTGAGTCATTTGCAGTTCTTTGTTCTGGATCCTTTTAAACACTGATCATGGGCATGCGTTACTTTTACAAACAAATACATTTCAAAAAATTTCACATTTGGAAATAATTTCATATTTACAGAAATGCTGGAAGAGTAAAAGCAGCACAAAGAATACTTGCCTATAGTTTTTACCCATATTCACTTCCTAACACAAATATGCGTTCTTAAAATACACAAAGTATATTAATTTGGCAAGGCAACTGGAAAAAAAGCTAAGGAATACTAATAATAAATAAACCTGAATATTTTCCCATAAGTCAGATTTTTTAAAAAGATATTATTTTAAAGTAATTTCTACACCCAACATGGGCTCAAACTTACAATCCTGAGATCAAGAGGTGCATGCTCTACCACCTGAGGCAGCCTGGCATCCCAAGTCAGATATTTTTAAAAAATAATAAAAGGCACTGTGAATATAACAAGCCCCAAACATGAGTAAAACAGAACACTAAAATTTCAACTGCCCAAGATTACGTTCTGAACTAGAAAAACATATAAACAAATCTCAGGTATGCCTTTTCTTTCTTTGTAGATCTGATAAGCATATCCTGAGCAAGAAATGAGTATGGTTTCTTAGGGAAGGCTGATTTGAGAGCTGCTGAATATAAATTATTAAAATAAAACTAAGAGCATGCCGACCACTCAACAGCATACTAGAATTTCTAACAATACTTATTAAAAAAAAAAAAGAGAGATTAGAAGAGACAGAGTGTTCTAATTTCCAGACAGTATAATTATCTACATTGAAGAGCCAAGAGATTCAGACCTAGTAGGAAATTCAGCAAGGTTGTAAGATTCAAAAGCCCATTAAAAACTCAGCAATAACATCACCAATTAGAAAATGTAATTTATAAGAACAAAGAATTTAAAATAACTCAGGGACAAATTTCACAAAAGGAATACAATCATCTTATTAAGAAAATAAAACTTTATAAGGAAAGGCTTAAAACTTAAACAGAAAAAAAAAACTTAAACAGAGCCATACCACCTTCTATATTAAGAAAATTCAACATTGTAAAGATGTCAATTCTCCTCAAAATGATTTGTAAATTCAATAAAATTTCAATGAAGCTTTTTTTTTTTTAATATATACTACTTGACTCTGCAAATGAAGACAAGAGCCAAGACACTCTTTAAAAAAAGCAAGAAAAGGGGAGGACCTGCTTTTTTAGAAAGCTCTGGTAACTGAGCAAATAGAGAATGACCACTACAGGATATGGGGTTTCTTTGGAGAGTGATGAAAACGTTCTGGGATCAGACAATGGCGATGATTGCATGACTTTATGAATACACTAATAGCCACTTTCTGTGAGTTCCATCTTGATGAAGCTGGGATAAAAATGTCTTACTGAATTTAACTGATAGTTCTGAAAAACATGAATGACTTTAATCGGAATCCATAAAAACCACATAAAAACTATTAACGTGTACAGAAAGTTTATAGATCTAAAGGTAAACTTCAATGATAGATAATGGAGGCACAATAGTCTGTGAGGTTTTAATTTTGCTATATGAATCCTAAAGAGGAATTAAAACTAGCAAAGCAACCTCTGTGTATGCTTGAGAAAAGACTTCATCATTTAAAAAAAAATACTTAATGTAAAAAAAAGTTCTATTGAATTTGAACTCCATTAGCATTATCACAAGCAGTTTCAACATTATAGCTGTCAAAGAAAGAAAAGAGCTGTTATTTAAAAAATGAACACACTCTTGGAGTACAGTTTAAAGAGAAAAAAAACTGTCTGAGTTCTTCTTAAAGACAAAAAAGAAGCTTCCATCAACCAGATATAAAACAAACTCTCATCTATGATTTGCCACCCACCACTGCAAAGCTTCTAATCAATGGTAAGGTGACCACAGATCCATGATCTCCCTCTCCTGAAACCTTGGATCTAGATGGGCTTTAGAATTCAGGACTTCTTTAATTTGGTGGTGGTAATACATTGCATATAGTTTTAATTATATTAACACGTTAATATTTTTTGAAATAACATGTATGGATATACCAACTAAAATAGCCTTATCAGTCCCGATCAGAGTTTTGCCTCCAAATGAGTTTAAACAAGGCACATTTTACTGTCAAATGACTTAGGAAAAACAATTTTCAGTTCTTAAAATATTTTAGATTTTAGAGGCATCTAGGTGGCTCAGTAGGTTGGGCCTCAGATGCCTGGTTTCAGCTCAGGTCATGAGATCCATGCTCAGCAGTCTGCTTGAGATTCTTTCCCTCTACCCCCGTTCTTTTCCCCACCTCTGCTCATGCTCTTTCTCTCTCTCTCTCTCAAATAAATAAAATCTTTTTAAAAATTAATGAAATGCTTTCATCAAGCCTCAGAGAAAGCCTCCAAATCACCTCCATTTTACCCATTAAAACATTAAGGAAGTAGTCCTCTGAAAAAATTCTCATGCATTTGCACATGGAGACTACAAAAGTGAAAAAGAAATTGCTGCAGTGGTGTTTGTAATCGTAAAACAACAACAACAAAAAACACAGGGCACCTGGGTGGCTCAGTGGTTGAGCATCTGCCTTTGGCTCAGGTCATGATCCCAGAGTCCTGTGATCAAGGCCTGCATCAAGCTCCTTCAAGGAGTCTGCTTCTCCCTCTGCCTATGTCTCTGCCTTTCTCTGTGTGTCTCTCATGAATAAATAAATAAAATCTTAAAAAAAAAAACAAAAAACCTAGGCATCCATAACATCAGGTATATTGGTATGATACACTATTAAACAGTAGTTGAAAGAAATAAAAATACACCTATATAAACAAAGAGATCACACATTTTTAATGGATGTATGTGAATAGGAACGATACACATAAATGATAGTGGTTGCTATAGGGAAGGAACAAGGGCCATAGTCCTGCATGGCAGGTGGAGGGATAGGGACCAGGTAGGGTCTGGTATGGATGTCATGGTCATTTCCCACTTTCTTTGCACAAAGGTCTGAGCTTCCATTTAAACATGGCAAAATGGACATTAGATTTCTACAGAAGTCTCTTTAGAATGACCCTAAAGGAATAATAAAAGTATCAATGGACAAAGGGAAAGGGGGAGGAAAAGGCAGCAGATGAGAGATGTCGACAGAATTTTGGAAGATGGATAGCAGGAAGACAGGAACTGACTCAGCAGGGAAAAAGAAAGCTGTCATTTGAGGCTGCAGAGGTCAAAGCCAAAAAGTTGGCCAGTTAGTACTGCAAAACCCTCAAGAGGGCAGTGATTAAAGGTACCAGAAACCACTGCACACAGGGACGAAGCATGGGAATGAAAACAGAATTGGTTGGAAGTCTGATTCAGAAGTTCGACCCCTCAGGTCCCCTCTCTGTACCCAAATCATTAAGCAATATCCATCTCTAGCCTCAGAAGAAAATAGGAGATTTAATTCTAATTAGACTGAACCAGAGAGGGTCCAGAATAGAAGACACCAGCTCAAGGAGTGAGGGAGGAAGTGAGATGCTTCCTCCTCCCTATGGTCAAAGACCATATCCAAAACAGGGACACCATCAGCTCCCTTCTCCAAATTGGCTCCCAAAGCTTTCCTAATAAAGTAGCTCTACTATCCCAGCCCTAGCCTGGGATCAAGTGGCTGGCAAAAGAGAAAAGGATTTCTCATCCCAGAAAAAGTGACCAGTCTATCAGAAAACACCTTCTGGTAGATAACTGGGGATTCCAAAAAAATAAAAAAAAAAAAGCATCTGGGTTCCCACTATCTATCACATCCAACAAATAGTGCCCACAGAATCTGCCAATTCTCTCACTGTGAGTGACCTATCCAGGGCCACCAGGTATTTGAGGACAACTGTCATATGAAACAGCAACCAAAAACAAAAAGGCATGAAAGGAAAGAGAGATAATGAAGATTTCATAGTAAATGTTCTCAAAGAGCCCCCAAACAAAAAGTACAGAATGCTATTTAAACAAATAAATAAGGGGATCCCTGGGTGGCTCAGCGGTTTAGCGCCTGCCTTTGGCCCAGGGCGTGATCCTGGAGTCCCGGGATCGAGTCCCGCATTGGGCTCCTGGCATGGAGCCTGCTTCTCCCTTCTCCTGTGTCTCTGTCTCTCTCTGTCTCTCTGTCTCTCTCTCTCTCTCTGTGTCTATCATAAATAAATAAATAAATCTTAAAAAAAAAAAAACAAATAAGGGAGCATCAGTGAATGTGAGCAATCTGCTAGAAATACAAAATGATACAAAACAAAACCCCCTGAAACAACAACAAATAGGTTATATTCCAAAGAACTGACTCAGAAGAAAAAGAAAATTGGTTACATCAAGAAAGTCCCACATCAAACAAACAGAAGTTCCAAGAAGAGAAAACAGAAAAGATAGTAATGCAAGAAGTTTTCCCAAAATGAAAAGACCGGAGTTTCCAGGTTTATAAAGCAAAATGCCCTGCACAATAAATGAAAAAAGACCCATTCCACAGCACTGCACCATACAATTTCAGAAAAAGAACTGAAAGAGACCCTAAAATCTTCCAGTCAGAGAGAACACATCACATACAAAAGAATCAGAATGGCATTGTTTCTCAAGAGCAGTTTTAAAGAAAATAATATTCTCTTTAAAATATATATATTTACTGATTTTAGAGAGAGAAAGCGCAGAGGCACAAGTGCGGGTGGGAAGGAGCGGAAGGGGATAGAGTCTCAAGCAGACTGCGCTGAGCACAGAGCCTGACTCAGGATTCAATCTCATGACCCTGAAATCACAACCTGAGCTGAAAGCAACAGACAGACATTTATTTATTTTTTTTTTTTTTGTGGAGTTTTTTTTTTTTTTTTAAATTTATTTTTTTATTTTACGATAGTCACACACAGAGAGAGAGAGAGAGAGAGAGAGAGAGAGAGGCAGAGACACAGGCAGAGGGAGAAGCAGGCTCCATGCACCGGGAGCCCGACGTGGGACCCGATCCCGGGTCTCCAGGATCGCGCCCTGGGCCAAAGGCAGGCGCCAAACCGCTGCGCCACCCAGGGATCCCAACAGACAGACATTTAACCAACTGTACCAAACTGTGTGCCCCAGAATGTAATATTTTCTACATTTTGTTCCAAAGTTTTATTTATTTAAGTAATCTCTACAGCCAATGTGGTACTCAAACCCATGCCCCAGAGATGAGTCACCTGCTCTTCTGACTGAGCCAGCCAGATGCCCTTCTAAAATTCTTAAGTCAAACCAATAAAACAGCTTGGAACACAGGGTAAAGATATGTGAGGTTTCAAACTGTTAACCTTCTATGAACCTATTCTTGGGAAGCAACTGGAGAATCTGTTACACAAATGAATATCAATAAAGAACAAACCAAACTAAAACAAAAATTATATCCAAACAAGAGCTAGGAGAGAAACTATATCTACAGGACACAAGTAAAAAGAATTCCCAAGGTGGTGATGAAAGGAAAGCCCGGGAACTGTACATAAAACAGGGTAATCAACTCACTCCAATTTGCCTGGGACTTTCTCAGTTTTAGCACTAAAGTTCTGTGCCCCTGGAAATTTCTCAGGAGATTGGCCCCTCTACAAACCAGGAATAGGATAAAGGACGGCTCCAGGACTGACCTTCAGAAGGAAGAGTGAAACTGAGGTGTATGACCACATCAAAAGAATTTTATCACTATTAACAGCATTAGCTTCATCTTTTGTTTGTAATCTATTTTGCTTTTTCCTGCTCTTTATTATTTTATTTACTATTTTTAAGTTTGTGAAACATAATATAGTTATAAAACCCAAGCTATATAAAAGGTTATGCTCAGAGAATTGACACTGCCCTCATCCCTTCTCTTCCCATCTCACCTCCAAATGTCCACTTCGTTCCCATCCATCCCCTGTTGGGTAAACCATCTTATCAGTTTCTGGTTTCTTCTTCTAGTGGCTCTTTTTTGCACAAATGATAATATGCACATCCATTTTATTTCCCCTTTATTCTTAGACAAACAAATTGCATGCCATACACAGTATTTAGCACTTGCTATTTTCATCCAACCATATATTCTGGAAATCATTCAATCATTTCATAGACAGTCTTCATTCTCAGCTGCATAAAAATCCATGACACAGATGGACCAAAGTTTATTAATGCACCCATTCCCCCATGTACTGGCACCTAGGTGGCTTTTAACACTTCACAAATAGAAATACTACTGTCTTGAACAACCTCATGAATCTGTACTTTTGTATTGTTAAAGGTGCATCTTCAGGGTAAATTCCTGAAGCAGAAATGCTGAGTCAAAGATTAAATGCAAATGTAATTTGGTTAATGCGAAATTCCCCTCAAAAAAATTGCATGGATTTGTATTCCTAACAAATGCAGGAGAGAGCCTGTTTTCCCACAGCCTTGAGAAGAGAAACTACTGCTTCTTACATGTAAGACAATCTGTTTTTAAGCAGGGATAAATTACTCTAAAAAAAAAATGAATCCTGGATACTTTTCAAATCAAGCATCGTGTTGTTTAAACAAACTTATATGTACTGTGATACATATAAGCAGAAAATGTAAAAGTATTTCAAATGATTAACATAACCACACTGAAGGAGGACAGGGGTGGATCTAACCCAAATAACTTTTGAACACGCTATTTTAACTATGTACACTTGGGCTCAAGAACTAATAAAACTATAAACAGTGAGCTCTCTTTTTACTAGATTTGTTTTTCACAATGGAATGGGCTGAGAGTTCTGAAACCATTAAATGTTTATTCTGAACTGAGCAAATGATCAAAATAGATAACGCGAGTCAGGATTCTCACTGTTGGTGCAGCAAGTTATAAATACGGAAAGGGGTAAAGCTAGAATGAACCCTGCAGTAGGAGATGAGAATTGAAGACATAAGTATGAACCAACATATGTAAAGACAGACAGATACAGACATAGAAGTACAGATCCTGAGATCCCTGGGAAAATGGCTGATTCCAAAGTAGGAGCTGGAAAATGTAAGTTAAACCCAGACACATCTTGCTGGGCCAGAAAGCAAAGAAGTAAAAAAAAAATGTTTGGAATGAGGGGGACCTGTTAGGACACAAAAGCCATGGTGAAGGGAGTCCCAATGGCTACCTCTGCACAATTCATGCATTAAAGCTAATGACAGTAACAGATAACTCAATAGTAAAGTAAGAAACCATAAATCCATAATGAATAAACAAATAAGGGAGAGAAGAAGGCTCTTCCTTACTGCAGAATTTCAATTAACAAATGTCAAATGAATTTTTAAAAATTGCCACTTGACAACAATCAGAATAGTGACCGTTTTAGGCAAGACTCATTCACCTGGGGATGCTAAAACTAGTGGTTGAAAGTTTGATGAGACTAATTATATAAACTCAAAGTATCGTTTCACAAGATGCTTCTTATTTACAATGGAGAAAATGGCAGACAGCCACCTCAACCAAGTGACTGAAGTTATTATGAGAAATCAGACAAAAAGCAATCGTTTGTCTTCTAATGTACCAAGAACAGCATCGCTCCTGAAGTATTTCTGTCAAAAACTTATTACTTGAATCTAATAGTGAAAAAACATCAGACAAACCCAGACTGGGGAGCTTTCTAGAAAGTAACTGGTCCTTCTTCTGCCACTCCTGGTGTTGCTTATGTGCTTAGTCAGTATGGACCTGCTACCTCTTTGGTGAAGTGACAGCTGAGGGAACTCAGGCACTTGCTATGACCACTGCAAAGCCCAAGGAATGAGTCAAGCCTGAGAGCAATGATCATATTCACTCCAAGGTGGCATGGTAGGATGGTTCTGTGGTGCACTTTAAAAGGTATACATACACCACTTAGTAAACTCATGAAAGCCTATTATCAATGACAGGGTTTGTCAATGAGGCAGATCAGATTCCAATTTGAAGGGCAGCCAATCAACGAAAAAGACACACTTGCACAGTAGGACATGGAGAATAAAGATACAACTGATGTGTTCTAGCAGCAGACAGGTGTCTATTAAGAAGGGAACCTGTGACTTTACTCTAAAACTCTGCTCCTACAGACCAAGAAGACATTCACAATGAGAAAACTACAATTTAGTTCAACTAACTACATACTACTACAGTATAGGTTTCTCGATTCTTTCATTTTCCTCTTCCCCATTCCTTATTATTCATAAAGTAACTGTGTGTGTGCACAAGCATATTGCATTCCTTAAAAAACTAAATGGATAATGCTATATTTTGATCAACATAAAGTTGAAATGCAATGAGGAAGAATTCTGCTTCTGTAAGAATACCCCTTTCTCCATTAGTAGCATGCTTATTAAACTCTTATCTTTATATTCTGGTAAATTATTTTGTCTCACTGTTTAACAAAAAAAGAACAACATGAAAATCCTTGAATTCCTTGTTCAATTATGGAATTTTAATGTTTTTCATTTATCATTGTAAAACCAAGGAGAATTTTATAACAGTTTTTGGACATAGCTGTTACATGTAAGACAATCTGTTTTTAAGCAGGGATAAATTACTCTAAAAAAGAAATGAATCCTGGATACTTTTCAAATCAAGCATCGTGTTCTTTAAACAAACTTATTTTTTTTAAGATTTTATTTATTTATTCATAGAGATGCAGAGAGAGAGAGAGAGAGAGAGAGAGAGAGAGAGGCAGAGACACAGGCAGAGGGAGAAGCAGGCTCCATGCAGAGAGCCCGAAGTGGGACTCGATTCAGGGTCTCCAGGATCATGCCCTGGGCTGCAGGCGGCGCTAAACTGCTGTGCCACGGGGGCTGCCCAAACAAACTTATTTAAAAAATAAAAGTACAGGGATGCCTGGGTGGCTCAGTGGTTGAGCATCTGCCTTCAGCTCAGGGCGTGATCCCAGGATTCGGGATAGAGTTCCACATTGGGTTCCCTGTGAGGATCTTGCTTCTCCCTCTACCTGTCTCTGCCTCTCTCTGTATCTCTCATGAATAAATAAATAAATCTTTTAAAAAATAATAATAAAATAAAATAAAAGTACATGGCCTATACTCAAAAAATACTAAGTTCACAAAAGACAAAATTTGTGGGAACTTTTCCAGATTAAAGGAA
The DNA here is from genome assembly GCF_018345385.1 of Vulpes lagopus. NCBI lineage: Eukaryota > Metazoa > Chordata > Mammalia > Carnivora > Canidae > Vulpes > Vulpes lagopus. The sequence goes on from NC_054841.1 coordinate 26,074,823, forward strand.
ATGAAAGAGACTTGACCCAAAAAATGCACCATGTGATTCAGGACTGGATATACCCTCAAACATAATTTTATAATTAGCATTAGTAAAACAAGAGGCAAAATTTGAATGAAGTATGTAGATTAGCCAGCAAGCGGTACTATATCTATGTTAATTCTCTGATTCTGATAATTACAATGTGGTTATGAAAGAGAATCTCCTTGTTTTTAGTAAGTAAGTAGAGATAAAAGGACATTATGTCTGCAACTTACTTTGGCAAGAATAAAAATAATATGCGGAGAATGACAAAGCAAATACAATAATACGAGAAATTATGTAAAAAATTTTTTTAAAGAATCAACTGAATACATTAAAGGAAAAACCAAAAAGTTTAAAAATCATTTCCACTTGCAATAGCATCAAAATTTTAAAATACTTTAAAGAAAAAAAATACTTTAAAGATTTCAAAAAACAGGTAAGACCTCAATGGAAACCATAAAACACTGCTAAAAAGAAAAAAGGAAATCAAAGACAACCTAAATCAATAGAGAGATATACCATGTTCATAGATGGGAAAAATCAGTGTCAAAATGCTAATTTTCTGAAAACTGAACTGTATATTCACTGCAACCCCAATCAAAACTCCAATAAGCATTGCTTTAGTAAAAACTGAGAAGTTGATTTTAAAATTTGTTTGAAAACTTAAAGGACCAAGAACAGTCAAAACAATCTTGAAAAAGAACACTCATACTACTAATAATACTACCTGATTTCTTGACTTACTAAAATCAAAAGGTTACGATATTGGAATAAAGGTAAATAGATCGATGGAATTGAATACCAAAACATATCTAGATATATACAATTTTTGACAAAGGCACCAATCTATTTATTCAATGGGGAAAGGCTTCCACAAATAAGGCAACTAGGTAGCTAGATAAACAAAAACCCAAAACTTGAACCACTATCTCAAATTACAACCAACAGTTACTTTGGATCACAAACCTCAATGTAAGAGCCAAAAATACAAAGTTTTTAGAAAGAAATATAATAAAATATAACTGTGTTGGGGACACCTGAGTGGTTCAGTTCGTTAAGCATCCAACTCCTGATCTCAGCTCAGGTCTTGATCTCCGGGCCTTCATGCTGGGCTCCATGCCCAGCATGGAGCCTATTTTAATTAATTAATTAGTGTTACTGGATAGGTTTCTAGAAACATTAACTATGTATTTCTTAATGTGATAAAACGGATTTTTTTCAAAATTGAAAACTTCTATCACCGACACCTCAATAAAAATTTTAAAAAGGCAATGAACAGACTGGAAAAAAAGTATTTACACGACATAGGTCTGACAAAGGAGTTGCATCCAAAGTAGATTTTTAAAATTCTACAAACAAAAAACAAAAAGACCAACTTTTTAAATAAAGACAATTGACTTATTTAAGAGACAGAAAGTGAGCGGGAGGGGGAGAGAGAGAGAGAAGCTGAAGCAAACTCCGAGCTGAGCTCAAAGAGTTGGGACACCCAACTGACCAGGTGCCCCAAAACAAAGTATTTTTTTAAAAGGGAAAAGCTGCCATATTTTTTTCCCAAACTAATCTTTCTTACACTAGAGGGAGAAGAGGAGCCCTGGTGACCAAAAGTAGGGTATCAGACCCCAAGTGGGGCCAAGGTCTCCATGCACAAGGGTGGCATAGTGTTGGAGACTGAGCTCAAGAAGGGTAAAATGCCCCAACCAAGTATGACAAGGAGCAGGGTATCAAAGCCAAGCTGGGTGAAGAGGGTAATTTATTTGAGAAGGCACTGGTATGGGCAATCAGAGCCTTAAGCCAGTAAGGCAGTCATCCCTGGGGACCAATAAAATATAGGGTGTTGGGAGTCCAAGAGGGATAAAGAGAACATCTTTGTCAGGGAAAGGTATCAATAGTGATGGGGTAGGAAATTATGTAAGAGGATGGGAGGACTAAACAAGTAAATGTATTAAGTAACCAGAAAAATAGCTAGATTTCTTACTGTTGGAGAAGGTAGTTACAAATATGGACAAGGAGAACTCTTTAGAATGAACCCTCTGGGCTTGATTAGAATTTGTGGTACTGGTGTAAAGTCTTGGTTTTTAACATGTTTAGATAAAGACAGACATAAATATAGATATAAGTGCATATATGTATAAGTATGTATACGCATGTATACGCCCAAATTTTCCTTAGTCTCTTCTCACTGGGAGGAACTGGTATTAGCAACACCCCAATAGCAGCAAGCACATCTAGAACCTAAATCTTGGCTTCTGAATACCATTATATACTAAAAGAACCAGGACTCAATGGAGAAAAGACCAATATTAAGGGCTAAGGGAGGGAAAGTACACAGTGAACCTACATCACCTTTCTGATAATAGTTGTCCAAGAATGATGAGAATATGTCAAGGGACACAGAAGCCAGATCAACAAAATCCCTAACCAGCCAAGTTAGTAACACTTGGAACAGCTAAATAAGTAATAACAGATTATAACCCACTGAATAAAATAGAAAACCATGATTTTATACAGATATAAACAAACTGAAATTTAGAAGGAGAATGGGATATTAGAGCTCCCCAGAGGAAAGAGGGGAGTTTCACAGTGATTAAGACTAGCAGATGCTACCTTAACTAGGCAGTAAAAGTGGATATGAGTAGTTGGACAAGTTGAAATCAAGAGCCATCTGAGAGGATGCACTAAGAACACAGCATTACTTTTCTGATACACCTGATGAAGATACATAACCTGAATCTAATCATGAGAAAATCTAAGAAAACCCAAACTAAGCAACATCCTATGAAATAACTGGTCTGTAATCTTCAAAAGAGTTAAGGTCATGAAAGTCAAAGAAAGATGAAAGAACTGTTCTACATTAAGGAGACCAAACACGGGATCCCTGGGTGGCGCAGCGGTTTGGCGCCTGCCTTTGGCCCAGGGCGCGATCCTGGAGACCCGGGATCGAATCCCACGTCGGGCTCCCGGTGCATGGAGCCTGCTTCTCCCTCTGCCTGTGTCTCTGCCTCTCTCTCTCTCTCTCTCTCTATCATAAATAAATATAAAAAAATAAAATAAAATTCTTTAAAAAAAAAAAAAAAAAAGGAGACCAAACACTTATGACAACTACAGGTAACATATAATTCTGAACTAGATCCTTCAGGCATAAAGGACATTACAGGGACAATCAGCAGAACTTTAATGGAATCTGAGGATTAGATGATAAAAATATCTCACTGTAGTTTTCTGAATTTGATGGATGTATTGTGGACATGCAGCAACATGTCCTTTTTCCTGTGTCTAGCTGACACACATTTCCTGTTAAATGTTACATTTCCTGTGTCTAGTCGACATACAATGTGACACAATAGGGACACCTGGGTGGCTCAGCGGTTGGGCATCTGCCTTTAGCTCAGGGTGTGATCCCAGAGTCCCACATCGGGCTCCCTACATGGAGCCTGCTTCTCCCTCTGCCTGTGTGTCTCTGCCTCTCTCTGTCTTTCATGAATGAATAAATAAATAAATCTTAAAAAAAATGTGACACAGATAGTGATCTCACAAGTTTATGTATTATGCTGCACCTACCATCTGTCATCACACATCACTATTACAGTATCACAATGTTCCTCATGCTGTGCTTTTTTATTCTGACTTATTCAGTTCATTTTTTTAAAGATTTATTTATTTATTTGTGTGTGTGGTGGGGGGCAGAGACACAGGCAGAGGGAGAAGCAGGCTCCATGCTGGGAGCCTGACGCGGGACTTGATCCTGGGACTCCAGGATCACATCCTGGGCCAAAGGCAGGCGCTGAACCGCTAAGCCACCCAAGGATCCCCTGACTTATTCATTTCATATCATATTTGTCTTCCTCAGTCTGACTTATTTCACTTAGCATTTATACCCTGTAAGTCCATTCATGTTACCTCAAATGGCATCTCTTCTTTATGACTGCATAATATTTGTGTGTGTGTGTGTGTGTGTGTGTACACATATTCCTTATCCATTCATCTACTGATGGACACTTAAGTTTGCTTCCATATCTTGGCTATTGTAAATAATGCTGCAATGAACACAGGGGTGCATATATTTTTTTTTTTCAAATTACCGTTTTTGTTTTCTTTGGGTAAATACCCAAAAGTGGAATTATTGAATCATATAGTATTTCTTAAAGATTTTATTTATTTAAAAATAATAAAGAGAGAGAGAGCACACAAGGAAGGGGAGGAGAGGGAGAAAGAGACTCCCATTGAGCAGGGAGCCCAACGCAAGGTTCCATCACAACCTGAGCCAAAGGCAGATGCTTAACTAAGTCACCCAGGTGCCCTTGATGATGATGAATGATGTTAAGCATCTTTTCATGTATCTGTTTCCCATGTGTTTGTCTTCTTTGAAAAAATATCTATTCAGGTTCCCTGCCCATTTCTTCATTGGATTTTTTTTTGTTGTTAAGTTATACAAGTTCTTCATATATTTGGGATATTAACCTCTTATTGCATATATCATTTGCAAATATATTCTCCCATTCAGTAGGATGCTTTTCTGTTTCCTTCACTATGCAAAAGCTCTCTATTTTGTTTTTTGTTTTTAAAGATTTTATTTACTTACTCATGAGAAATAGAGAGAGAGGCAGAGACACAGGCAGAGGGAGAAGCACGCTCTAGGGAGCATGACCAGGGATTGAATCCCGGGTCTCCAGGATCAGCCCCTCGGCTGAAGGCGGCACTAAACCACTGAGCTACCCAGGTGTCCCATAAGCTCTCTATTTTGATGTAACACCAATAAGTTTGTTTTTGCTTTATTTTGCCATAGGAGACATTTTTAGGATTTTCATGGTTTTTAGGTCTCACATTTTAGGTCTTTAATCTTTTTTGAGTTTATTTTTTGTGTATGGTGTTAAAAAGTGCTCCAATTTCACTCTTTTGCATGTAGCCGTCCAGTTTTCCATCACCACTTACTGAAAAGACAGTCTTTTCTCTCTACTGTATATTCTTGCAACCTTTGTTGTAGATTAACTATCTAATCATGGGTTTATTTCTGGGTTCTCTACTCTGTTCCACTATCTATGTATCTGTTTTGGTGCCAGGACCACACTGTTTTGATTACTACAGCTCTATAGTATAGACCTTGAAATCTGGAATTGTGATACTTCCAGTTTTGCTTTTCTTTCTCAAGATTGCTTTGGCTATTCAGGATCTTTTGTGGCTCTATACAAATTTTAATATTATTTGTTCTAGTTTTATGAAAAAAAATGCTATTGGTAGTTTGATAGGGATTGCATTGAATCTGTACACTACTTTGAGTAACATGAACATTTTAACAATATTAATTCCTCCACTGAGGCAAATATCCCATACACAATGAAATACTGACACTCAGGAATAAAGGTACGCACAATGGGGGATCTAAAGTAGTTCAGGAAAAAAGTTTTGTTCTGTATTTAACAACTTTTCTGAAAGCTTATCAATGTTAAAAAGAAATTCTTTTTTGAATGGGCTAAACAATAGACATTCAAATAGATGATAAAAATGGCCAATAAACACATAAAAATATATTCATCATCACTTATCATCAGAGAAATGTAAACTAAAACAATGAGACAGGAAGAAAAATATATGATTTCTACTAATGCAAAAAATTACTGAGAAAATTCGACACACATTCATGATACTTTCAATAGACTAGGAACAGAAGGGAACTTGCTCAACTTGACAAAGAGCAAAATATCTACAAAATATCCACAACATATTCATAGCTAACGTCATACTAATGATGAAAAACTGAATGTTTTCCCTTAAAGACTGAGAAGAAGGTAAGGATATCTATTCTCACCATTACTATTCAGTAGAGCTTGAAATGTTAGCCAGTGAAATCAGTCAAGAGAAGATAATAATAAAAGGCACACAGATCAGAAGTAATATATAAAGCCAGCTCTTTTCATAAATGACACGATGGTCTGTGTAGAAAATTCCAAGAAACTTAGAGGAAAAACTCCTTGAAGTAGTAACTGAGTTTATCAAATTAAACAGGCTATAGATTAATATACAAAAATCAATACCAGTTATATGCAAGCAATCCACAATTAGAACCCAAAATTAAAATCACAATACCATTTATAATAGCCTCCCAAAAAATTAAATACTGAGGTGTAGACCTAACAAAACATACAAAATCTATACACTAAAACTATAAAATGCTGATGAAAATATCAAGGATAAATAAATAAAAAGACATATCATATCCATAGATTGAAGTCTCAAAACTGTCAAGATGTCAATTCTCCCCAAACTGATTTACGGGTTGAGTGTATTCACTATGAAAATCTCAGCAAAAAAAGAATTTGTAGATATAGGTAAGATGATTCTACATGGAAAGGCGAAAAAATGAGAACAGCTAAAACGATTTTAAAGAATATAATAAAGCTGAAGGAATCACACCACCTGATTTTATATCCTATCATACAACATTAATCAAAATAGTATGGTACTGACAGAGGAATAGACATACAGGTAAATGGAAGAGAGTCAAAAGCAAAACCTTTTACAAAATACAGCCAACTGATTTTTGACAGAGCTATAAAGGCAAGTTAATAGAGAAAGGACAGTTTTCACAAATAAATGGTAATTTAACAAGTGGCCATCCAAAAGGCAAAAAATGAACCGTGATAGAACTTTATACCTAATTCAAAAGTTAACTCAAAAGGAATAACAGACCTAAATGGAAAACATAGAACTTTTAGGGCCACCCAAATGGCTCAGTCAGTGGAGTATGCAACTCTTGATCTCAGGGTTGTGAGAGTTCAAGCTCCACACTGGATGTAGCCATTACTTAAAAATAAACCTTTAAAAAAATAAAACTAAAAAAATAAAAAATAAAAAATAAAAACTTCTAGAATGTAAGAGAAAATTTTTGTCTACAGTTAGACAAACAGTTCTTATACATAACAAAAAAACCCTATAAAATAAAAATTTAATTTTTTTAAAGATTTTAAGTAATTTCTCCACCCAACATGAGGCTTGAACTCATGACCTTGAGATTAAAAGTCGCATACTCCACCAACTGAGCCAGCCAGGTAGCCCTGGCTAAAATAAAATTTTTTAATCAATAAATTAGACTTCATCAAGATTCAAAACTCTTGGGACACCTGGGTGGCTCAGCAGTTAAGCGTCTGCCTTTAGCTCAGGGTGTGATCCTGGAGTCCTGGGATCGAGTCCCACCCTCTTGCTTCCCTACATGGAACCTGCTTCTCCCTCTGCCTGTGTCTCTGCCTCTCTGTCTCTCTCATGAACAAACAAACAAAAAGATTCAAAACTCTTACTCTGTAAAAGACACTGTGAAGAAAACAAAAAGGCTGGAAAAAACATCTGCAAATCATATATCCAATGGTTTATATCTCAACAACTTTATACATCCAATAGTTACAAAGCAATCCCCATCAGAAAATGGACAAAAGGGCACACGGCTGAACACAGAGCTGCCTAGGTGGCTCAGAAGGTTAAACATCTGTCTTTAGGCTCAGGTCATGATCTCCAGGTCCTGGGATCAAGCCCCATGTGGGGCTCTTCTCCCTTCCATGTAGGAGGCTGCTTCTCCCTCTCCCTCTGCCACTCCCCCTTCTTGTTCTCTTGTTCTCTCTCTCAAATAAATCAAATCCTTATTTTTTTAAAAAATTTTACTTATTTATTCATGACAGACACAGAGACATAGGTAGAGGGAGAAGCAGCCTCCTCACAGGGAGCCTGATGTGGGACTCGATCCTGGAACGCTGGGATCATGCCCTGAGCTGAAGGCAGACGCCCAACCGCTGAGCCACCAAGGCATCCCTAAATAAAATCTTTAAAGAGCACCTGAACATAAATTACACCAAAAGATACTGAAATAGAATATAAGTATACGTGAAAAGATATGGAAACCGGGCAGCCTGGGTGGCTCAGCAGTTTAGCACTGCCTTCGGTCCAGGGCATGATCCTGGAGACTGGGGATCCAGTCCCACATCACGTTCCCAGCATGGAGCCCGCTTCTCCCTCTGCCTATGTCTCTGCCTCTCTTTCTCTCTCTCTGTCTGTCTCATGAATAAATAAATAAAATCTCTTTAAAAATGTATAAAAAAAAGATATGGAAACCATGACCCACTAGGAAAAAGCAAATTAAGTCTTGTGTGATTAACAGGCACCTATTAGAATAGATAAAAGAAAAAATATTGATAATACCAAGTGCTGTTGAGAAAGCACAGCAACTCATAACATCACTAGTAGGAATGAAAAATGGTACTCTCACTTTGGAAAAAAAAAAAAGCATGGCAGTTTCTCACAGAGCCAAACATATATATAACACAGTAATTCCATTCATATATATTTATCTTAGAGATAAATATTTTCACACCGAAACCTGTATGCAGATTTTCATAGTGGCTTTATATGTAATAGCCCCAAACTAGTGACAACTCAAATGTTCCTTACTGGAAGAATGGATTATAACAGTATACTCATAAAATGGAATACCAGTTCAACAATAAAAGAAAGTGTTGATAAACACAAGTTGGAAAGATTCCAATACTATGATGAGTGAAAAACACCAATCTCAAAAGGAACATATTAGGGATCCCTGGGTGGCGCAGCGGTTTGGCGCCTGCCTTTGGCCCAGGGCGCGATCCTGGAGACCCGGGATCGAATTCCACGTCGGGCTCCCGGTGCATGGAGCCTGCTTCTCCCTCTGCCTGTGTCTCTGCCTCTCTCTCTCTCTCTCTCTCTGTGTGACTATCATAAATAAATAAAAATTAAAAAAAAAAGGAACATATTATATGATTCTATTTCATTCTGAAAAGTATAAAATTCTAATAAGGCTATCCTAGGCTATCCAGCAGATTGATTCTATATTGTTGTGTAACAAATTACCACAAAGTTAGTGGTTTAAAACAACACGTATTTATTATTTTTTCAAGATTTTATTTATTTGACAGAGAGATCACCAGCAGGGGGGAGTGGCAGGCAGAAGGAGAAGTAGACTCCCCAAAAAGCAGGGAGCCTGACACTGAATTCAATCCCAGGAACTTGGGATCATGGCCTGAGCTGAAGGCAGAGGCTTAACTGACTGAGCCACCCAGGCGCCCAACACACATTTATTATCATCTCAAATTTCCAGGGGTGAGAACTTATGGTTTAGCTGGATCTTCCAGTCAGGGGCTCATTAAGTTTTAAATCAAAGTGTCAACCAAGCTGCTTTCTTTTTTAGAGCTCAGGGTCCTTTTCCAAGCTGACATGGCTACTGGCAGAAAACAATTTCTTATGGCTATAGGCCTAAGGTCAATTTCTTACTGGCTGTCAGCTGGGGCCTGAATGCAACTCCTAAAGAGGTCCCTACAGTTATTGTGACGTGGCCCTCACAATATGCATCTTGCTTCTTCAAAGTAAGCTAAAATTGTTCAATTCTTCTATCTCAAACCTCCAGGTCCTCCTTTATATTCATTTGAGACAAGGATACAAAGAGAGAGAACAAGAGTAGGGGGAGAAGAAGAGGGAGGAGAAGCAGACTCCCCACTGAGCTGGGAGCTTGACACAGGGCTTGATCTCAGGACCCTGAGATCATGACCTGAGCCAAAGGCAGACACTCAACTGTCTGAGCCACCCTGGTGCCCCGAGGTCCTTTTTTTTAAAGATTTTATTTATCTATTCATGAGAGACAGAGAGAGAGAGAGAGAGAGGCAGAGACACAGGTAGAAGGAGAAGCAGGCTCCATGCAGGGAGCCTGACACGGGACTCCATCCCAGGTCTCCAGAATCCCTCCCCAGGATGAAGGCAGCACTAAACCGCTGAGCCACCAGGGCTGCCCCCCTAGGTCCTCTTTTAAAGGGCTTGCCTGACCAGATCAGGCCAACTCAAGATAATCTTTCTTTGAGTTGACTTAAAGTCATCTAAGGACTTTAATTACACCTGTAAATCTCTTTGCTTTTGCCATATTCTATTGTGAGAAGCAAAGCGCAGTTCTCACCCCCATGCCAGATAAAGAGATAACAGAAAGACACAGGTATCGGGGGATCCCTGGGTGGCTCAGCAGTTGAGTGTCTGCCTTCAGTTCTGGGCGTGATCCCAGAGTCCAGGGATCAAGCCCCACATTGGGCTCCCTGCATGGAGCCTGCTTCTCCCACTGCCTGTGTCTCTGCCTCTCTCTCTGGGTCTCTCATGAATAAATAAAGTCTAAAAAAACAAACAAAAAAAAAAGACACAGGTATGAGAATCATCTTAGATTCTTGCCTAACACATCTAGCCTTCAGCCATCCCTCCAGCTGACCAGGTATTTGAGGCCAGCCCAGATTACCTCAAATAATCTGACCCAGGCCAGACAAAAAAAAAAAAAAAACCTACCCATCCAACAAACTCTCAAAAGGAATTGTGAATTGAGTATATAATTGTTTTAAGGCACCAAGTTTTGGGATGGTCTGTTACACAGTAAAAGCTAATGGATACAACACACATAAAATATTCAGTCATATGGAATAATGAGGGGGGCTCAATGATCAGGCAGAATTGTCCCTCCTGATGGGGCCAGGAATGCCACAGGGAAATGTACATACACACATATTTTTAATCTAAAAATTAAACAAGAAAATAAGCTTCATCTATTTAGTATATGGATTAACAGTGCTGCCCTCTTTCAATTCCTATATCAGTCCTACATCACAGTCAGTATCCTGAAATTCACTCACTTGTTCTCTCATCTAACCTTGTTAGATAAACGACTTTATTATCTAGTTTTAATAAGGTTTAAAAACATTACCTTAAAGAAACAGCAGATCTGAGATAACACTAAAAATGTGAGTACAAATAATAATAATAATGGACACCAAGAAAATAGCAGGGCTGATATTTTTACACCAAATATATAAACTCTTCATCAGGTACATTACAAGGTAAAACCAATGATGAGCATATCATTCATATCTAAAAAGAAGTTAGCCCAAAGTAATCAAAAGTAGGTAACAGGGATCCCTGGGTGGCGCAGCGGTTTGGCGCCTGCCTTTGGCCCAGGGCGCGATCCTGGAGACCCAGGATCGAATCCCACATCAGGCTCCCAGTGCATGGAGCCTGCTTCTCCCTCTGCCTATGTCTCTGCCTCTCTCTCTCTCTCTCTCTCTGTGACTATCATAAAATAAAAAAATAAAATAAAATAAAATAAAATAAAATAAAATAAAATAAAATAAAATAAAATAAAATAAAATAAAATAAAATAAAATAAAATAAAAAAATAAAATAAAATAAAATAAAATAAAATAAAATAAAATAAAATAAAATAAAATAAAATAAAAAAAGTAGGTAACAGGGCAGCCCGGGTGGCTCAGCGGTTTAGCGCCACCTTCAGGCCAGGGTGTGACCCTGGAGACTTGGGATCAAGTCCCACCCACACCGGGCTCCCTGCAAGGAGCCTGCTTCTCCCTCTGCCTGCGTCTCTGCCTCTCTCTCTCTGTGTCTCTCATGAATAAATAAATTTTTTAAAAAGTAGATAACACTAACTGAAATTTAATATAGCTTCTATCAAAAAAATACAGCTTCTATCGATAAGATAATTAAATGTTAAGTAATTATTTTTAAAATACACTATAATTTTTAAATATTTTTAAATTTCTGTTTTAGAGTGTCTCAGTGGATGTATTATAAAAAAACTATATGCTAACTTAGATCTTGTTATAATGTATAAATAATATAATGTATGAAGATGTAAACTCCAGATATTTTTGTTACCATTAGGGGGATAATTTTTTAAAGATTTTATTTATTTATTCATTTGAGAGAGAGAGATAGAGAATATGAATGTGCATGTGAGTGGGGCAGGGTCAGAGAAAGGAGACAGAGAATCCCAAGCTGACTCTACACTGAGTATGGAACCCAGTGTGGGGCTTGATCCCACAACCCTGAGATCGCCACATGAACCAAAACCAAGAGTCAGATGCCTAACCTACTGAGCCATCTAGGCACCCTAGAGGAATAATTTTTAAAACATGACTCCCACTGCCAGTGAAAAATAACTGCAGTGACATTATCAGAATTGTTCTTTAGCATCATTCTGACAGTAGTGTGAACAGTGCATCAGAGATGGAAAAGAATCTAAAAACCAAACAAATAATAAGAAACTAATGCAGTAGTAAGGCCAGAAGTAATTACTGCCTGAGTAAGAATGCCAGAACTGTAAGGAAAAAGACTGTGATGTGCATTAAGCAAGAATGAATGAAAAGAACATATACAAGCTATTTTTTTAAATTTTTATTTATTTATGATAGTCACACAGAGAGAGAGAGAGAGAGAGAGAGGCAGAGACACAGGCAGAGAGAGAAGCAGGCTCCATGCACCGGGAGCCCGACGTGGGATTCGATCCCAGGTCTCCAGGATCGCGCCCTGGGCCAAAGGCAGGCGCCAAACCGCTGCGCCACCCAGGGATCCCTATACAAGCTATTTTTGAAAAAGAAAGAAAAGGAAATAAGAAAACATATATCTGTGTTGCTTTATAAACACAGAAAGGATAAATGCCATCTAACAGGCTTAAAAAGCAAGATTCAAAAGGATACATTTCCAAGTAATTTTATCTGCTTTCCAGAACAAAGCTCAAAAATGGTGACGTAAGTACAAAATATACAGAACTCAAAGTAAAATTCACCATATCTCTCCTTCAATCAAAAATTAGGAATACTGAACCAGAAAAATTTGACCCGTAATGACAAACAGACCCAAAACTGACACAGATGGACCTAGAAGGTTTAAAAAGTTCTTGTATCGGGATCCCTGGGTGGCGCAGCGGTTTGGCGCCTGCCTTTGGCCCAGGGCGCGATCCTGGAGACCCGGGATCGAATCCCACATCGGGCTCCCGGTGCATGGAGCCTGCTTCTTCCTCCGCCTGTGTCTCTGCCTCTCTCTCTCTCTGTGACTATCATAAATAAAAAAAATAAAAAATAAATAAAAAAAAAAAGTTCTTGTATCTATTTCACATGCTGAACATTGAACACAGTAAACTGAGATGTGTAAAATATAAAAGACAGCCAAACAGAAATAGAGATTAAAAAAATAAAAAAACCCACAATGTGTGGATAGCAAATTGAACCCTGTAGAAGAAAAGACGAGTGAGCATAAAGATACACCAGTAGAAACTACCCAAGACAGAGTATAAAGACTGAAAAATTAAAAAAAAAAAAAAAAAAAGACTGAAAAATTATGAATACCACATTGGTAAGCTGTAACTTCAAATGGCCAAATATACATGTAATTACAGTCCCAAAGAGAGAGAGAAAGTGTAAGAGGAAAGTATTCAAAAAAGTAAAGGCTGAATATTTACCAAATTCGATTCAAGAAGCTTATTAACAAAACCCAGACACAAGAAGCATGAAAACAAGCTATACCAAAATACTTTATAATCAACCTGCTGAAAAAGAATGATAAAAAGAAAATCCTGCAGATCCCTGAGTGGCTCAGTGGGTTTAGCGCCTGCCTTCGGCCCAGGGTGTGATCCTGGAGTCCCAGGATGGAGTCCCATGTCGGGCTCCCTGCATGGAGTCTGCTTCTCCCTCTGCCTGTGTCTCTGCCTCTCTCTCTCTCTCTCTCTCTCTCTCTCTCTCTCTCTTTGTGTCTCTCATGAATAAATAAATCAAATCAATCAATCAATAGAAAATCCTGAAAATTACCCAACCTAAAGGAGGAGAAAAGATGCCTTACTCACTAAGAAACAATGATTAAAATAACAGGAGATATCTCATCAGAAATAATGCAGGCCAGAGTGGAACAACTCTTTTAAAGTACAGAAAGAAAAAACATTCAACCCTATAATTGTTTCAAGAAAATATCTTTTTAATAAGAGGAAATAATTTTTCAGACATACAAACACTTTAAAATACTATCACCAGTAGGGGCACCTGGGTAGCACAGCTGGTTAAGCGACCAACTCTTGGTTTCACCTCAGATTATGATCTCAGAGTCCTGAGATCAAGCCCTGCACTAGGCTCTGAGCTCAGTGAGGAGTCTGAGACTCTCTCCCTCTTCCTCTGCTCCTCCTGCTTGTGTGTTCTCTAATAAATTCATAAATAAATAATGCAATAAAATACTATCACCAGTTCACATCATGACAAGAAACATTAAAGAAAGTCCTTCTACCAGAATTAAAATGATACCAGATGGGAATCTGGATACAACCCATAGGCAATGAAGAAAGACAATGGACTGTTTAAATGAAAGATAGTAACAATGTACTGTAGGGTTTAAAACATACATAAGTAAAGTGTATGACAACAGCACAAAGACTGAGGAGGGAAAGTGGAAGTGTACTACTGGTAAGGTTCTTATTACAGATAAAGTGAAATAATATTACCTGAAAGTAGACTGTGGTAAATTAAGTAACTATACAATAAACACTAAAGCAACCACTAAAACAACAAAATAAAGAGGTATGACTAAGAGACAAAAAAAGGGAACTGAAAATGTTTTTTAAAAATCCTTATCCAAAAGAGGACAGAAAAATAAGAAAAAACAAAGAACAGGTGGGACAAATAGAAAACAACACGATGGCAGATTTAAACTCTATAACATCAGTAATCACTTTAAATGTAAATGGTCTATACACCTCAACAAAAAGGCACAGATTATCAAATTGGATAAAAGCAAGGTCCAACTATATGATGCCTGCAAACTAACAAACTCCACTTGAAATATAAAAGCATGAAAAAATATATATCATGCGAACACTAACTGAATGAAAGCAGGAGTGGCTGTATTATTGTAAGAGAAAGTAGATTTCAGATCAAAGAATATTACCAGAGTTAAAGGAAGTCATTTTAATATAGCAAAGAAGTTAGTTCATGAGGAGGAAGACAATCCTAAATGTTTATGAACCTTTTCAGGTAAATGCAAAATATATGAAAATCTACTAAAACCTTTTCAAAGAGGAAATAAATCCCCAATTAAAGATTCAATTCTTTCTATTACTGATAGGATAAGCAGTTAGAAAATCAGTAAGAGGGATCCCTGGGTGGCGCAGCGGCTTAGCTCCTGCCTTTGGCCCAGGGCGCGATCCTAGAGACCCGGGATCGAATCCCACGTCAGGCTCCTGGTGCATGGAGCCTGCTTCTCCCTCTGCCTATGTCTCTGCCTCTCTCTCTCTCTGTGTGTGACTATCATAAATAAATAAAAATTAAGAAAAAAAAGAAAATCAGTAAGAATATAGAAGATTGAACAGTGGTATCAACCAACAAGCTAATCAACACCACATGACAACATAAGATTACATCTTCTTTTCAAGTATACATGGAAATTTTTTTTCAAGGTAAGACTTTATTCTGAGCCGTAAAACAAGCCTCAGAAAATTTAGAAAGATTCAAACTATACAAGATATATTCTCTCATAATGGAATTACATTACAAATCAAGAACAGATAAGTTCTCTGTTTCCCAAATACAGGGAAGCTAAATGTCATACTTCTAAATAACCAATAAAGAAGAAACCAGGGGCACCTGGGTGCCTCAGTCAGTTAAGTACTTGACTTTAGCTCAGGTCATAACCTTGGAGTCCTGGGATGGAGCCCCACATCAGGCTCTGTGCTCAGTGGGGAGTCTGTCCCCCTCCTTTTGCCCCTCCCCCAACTCATGCACGCACACACTGCCTCTCTCTCCCCCTTCCTCAAATAAATAAAATCTTTAAAAAGAGAAATCAAAAGAAAAATTAGAAAGGTATTTTGAATCAATAAAAATAAAAACACAACATATGGAATATCTTTTTTCTCAGATAAGCATTTAATGTGCACAATAAAATTAAGAAAAAAAGTCAAATACTTCACCTCCCATCATGAGAAAATGGAAAGGATGCAAATTAAACCCAATTCAAGCATAAAAAAGAAAATAATAAACAAAAACAGATCAATAAAATAGACAAGAGACATCAATGAAACCAACAGCACATTTTTGAGATGATCACTTAGACCAATAGCCAGAATAATCAGGTAAAGACAGAAGACACAAATCACCAATAAGAGAGCAGAGACATTATTACAACTTTCCATGCTTGGAGCCTGCTTCTCCCTCTGCCTATGTCTCTGCCTCTCTCTCTCTCTCTCTGTGACTATCATAAAAAAAAAAATCAATAAAAAAAAATTTCCATGCTCTACTGGTGAATTTTATCAAGCATTAAAGGAAGAAATAATAACTTCCATAAAAACTTTCAGAGGGCAGCCTGGGTGGCTCAGCCATTTAGCGCCTGCCTTCAGCCCAGGGTGTGATCCTGGAGACCTGGGATCGAGTCCCACATCAGGCTCCCTGCTTGGAGCCTGCTTCTCCCTCTGCCTGAGTCTCTGCTTCTCTCTCTCTGTGTCTCTCATGAATAAATAAAAATCTTTTTTAAAAAAATTGTTAAAAAAAAAAAACTTTCAGAAAATCTCAAAGTAAGAAATTTGGTCTGAATGTATCCTCTCAAAATTCATGGTGGAATCCTTATGCTCAATGTGAAGGTGTTAGAAGGTAGGGCTTTTGGGAGGTGATTAGGTCAGGAGGGTGGATTAGTGCTCTTATGAAAAAACTCCCACAGAGTTTACATTTAAAGTGAGTTAATGGGGCGCTGGGGTGGCTCAGTCAGTTGCATCTGCCTTTGGCTCAGGTCATGATCCCAGGGTCTTGGGGTCGAGCCCCCTGCATCACATTACCTTTTTGGCAAGGGAGCCGGCTTCTCCCACTCCCTCTGCCTGGCGCTCCCCCTGCTTGTGCTGTCAAATGAGTAAATTTTTTTCTTTTTTTTAAAGGGAGTTAATAAAAAGTAGTCCGCAACTTGGAAGAGGGTCCTTATCTGACAATACAGGCACCTTAATGTTGGAATTTCAGCTTCCAGAACTGTGAGAAAAAAACTTCCGTTGTGAGGCGCTTGGGTGGCTCAGTCGGTTAAGGCTCAGGTTATGATCCCCAGGTCCTTCGATCAAATCCCGCATCAAGCTCCCTACTCAGTGGAGAGTCTGCTTCTCCCCACCACTCGTGCTCTAATAAAGAAATAAAATCTTAAAAAATAATTTTTCTCTGGTAAGCTACGCAGTCTGTGGTATTTTGTTACAGCAATCCAAATAGACTAAGATACCACTTCAGTCAACAAGGACAGCATTACTTTTACTTTCATGAAAATCAGACAAATGCATTACAAGAAAACTGTACTCTAATACACGTTATGAATATAGATGCAAAAAAATTTTTAGATGCAAAAATTGTTAATAAATTTAACAAATCAAATCCAACAATATTTTATAAAAAGGATAATATATCATGATCAAATGAGTTTTATTCCAGAGGTTACTTTAACATTCATATTAAAAGTGAAAAAAAAAATTCATCTCAGTAGACTCAGAAAAAGCATTTGAAAAAATACAACATCCATGCTAACAAATGTTAAGTGTTAATAATATTTTAATCTGGTAAAAAAAAAAAAAATTAAAAAGGGGGCAGCCCCGGTGACGCAGCCCCAGTGACGCACCGCCTGCAGCCTGGGGTGTGATCCTGGAGACTGGGGATCAAATCCCACATGGGGCTCCCTGCATGGAGCCTGCTTCCCCCTCTGCCTGTGTCTCTGCCGGCCTCTCTCTCTCTCTCTCTCTCTACCTCTGAATAAATAGAAAATTAAAAATAATAATAATAATAATATTTTAATCTGGGTAAATGGAATAAAGGTGTTTTATAGTATCTTATTTTATCCTTGCAACTCTTCTGTTGAGAATTATTTCCAAATAAAGAATTTTGGAAAAAATGACAAAATGCAAAAAGCTTTAGCTCAGTTCCCAAAACAAATTAAAAGCTCATAAATGCTAAATATAATAACCACTTAATTCAACCCCTCATATTATAGATGAAAAAACTGAGGCTCAGAGAATATCATGAATTTACCCAAGTCATTCTGTTAATGACTAAAATTCAAGTCTCCAGGATGAGCCTTCCTCCCACCCCACCCCCAGCCACCACATACATAATTTCATAACAACTCACTAACTTGTTTAAAACAGAAAAATAGATAACACATTTCTGGTTCTTTTTCTAGTTATATCCCTAAAGAAAAAATATCCCCACCACACAAACAGCCACAACAGGACATTTTGTGGAATTCCACCAAAAGTTGAGGATAAAAAGGTGGGATCTTGGTCTGAGCTAAGTAGAGATGGTAGAGAGACTGATCAGAGAGGGACATTAGGAGAGAGAATGAGATTTTAATCTGGAATATGTCACACTGATACTGTCGTAGAAAGAGAAAAGATAGGACTTCTATGGACAGTATTAACATGAATTAGCACGCAGGAGGGAAAAAAGCAGTCTGGAGTAAGTCAGGTTTTGTGTTTGAGTTCCTGAGAAGACAGAAATAGAATAGGCAGAAACAGGAAATCTAAGAGAAAGGTTGACTTGTGATGTTAATAAGACGACAGTAGATGAAGAAAGAGGTGGATTTTTGATACACTGGCAACTTTGAGTGGAAATGTCCTATTGGATATGCAGATCTGGAGGTCTGGAATTAGAGACAAAGATTTAGGCATCTGCTTACTCAGGTAGGATAACTAACGATTAGAACATTACAGAAAAAGATGAGAAATCTTTTCTCTATCCCCAGATATAGCTAAACTCCTCAGAAAACAGGATGGCTATTGCAGCAACTCTTTCCCATAAAAACTGATGAGAAATAACTGTGCTTCAGGCACTCTGACCCATGAAGCTGCAAAGGACCCATTTGTGATGTCAACTGATATATTCTTGCAGCCGCACACAATGCTTATGGGCAAGGTGAAACAATCTTAGGGACATCACAGCTGCACCACCAGTAGCACATGAATTCTGACAACTCATGCACTTTTAGGTTCTAGGGAGTCATATCCGTTTTACAGGATGTACCTATAAGTAAGCAAATGTAACATAGATCTTGCAGGGAATATGGCAGACAGGCCAGACACAGAAGCACTCCTCTCCCAGTCCAAATGCATAGAAAAGCTAGGCTAATGTAACCCATGCACATAGGCAAGCCCAAAAGAAGGGGAATTTCCCTGATGCTACAAACAACTAAGCTACTCAAGTCCAAGTAACTCCCAGGACTACCTAAACCAGATGCAGGTTTTAGAGCTTGAGATAGGTGTTTTTTTAATGCCTGCAAGAAACTAAGAGACAAGAAACTGAAAATTACTTAGATGCATGAAAATACCAAAAAGCCACAAAGAACTATACAAGAATAACGTGAATTCAGATTTCCAGCCCATGAAAAAAAGTAGTTTTACCTCTGAGAAAATGAAACTCCATTATCACAGATAATGGCTTCAAAATCAGTCTACCCAAGTGGTCCATAAACTCTAAGCCAAGAAATTAGTCTAAGAACAGGTATGCCACTAAGGAAATCTCTCAGGTTCAGCAGAAACTCAAAACTTCCCTGGAGGAATACCCTCACAACCTGACTCACATAAAAAGTAAATCCTAGAGATGATAAGCATGTAAGTCTAAATTTTAAAGTATATGAAGAATGGAACCACCAAAGGTGGAGAAGGGTTTTTAACACACACAACAAAAATAGGCAAACTTAGACCTCAAAACACAGATAAAATAGAATTAAATAGCTTTAAAATAATAATGTTTAGAATATACAGGGGCCCCTGGCTGGCTCAGTCATTAAGGCATGAAACTCTTGATCTCAAGTTTGTGAGTTCAATCCCCATGTTAGGTAGGCATGGACCCTACTTAAAATAAATAAAATCTTTTTATAAAAAATGCAGAAATAGGGATCCCTGGGTGGCGCAGCGGTTTGGCGCCTGCCTTTGGCCCAGGGCGCGATCCTGGAGACCCGGGATCGAATCCCATGTCGGGCTCCCGGTGCATGGAGCCTGCTTCTCCCTCTGCCTGTGTCTCTGCCTCTCTCTCTCTCTCTCTCTCTCTGTGTTTGTGTGTGTGACTATCATAAATAAATAAATAAATAAAAATTTTAAAATGCAGAAATAAAGTTAGAAATAAAGGCCATAAGCAAAAATGAACTATTAGGACTTCATCAATGTGAAAAAAACTTCTGGGGGCACCTGGGTGGCACAGCTGGTTGAACCAACTCTTGGTTTTGGCTCAGGCCCTGATCTCAGAGTTGTGAAATGGAGCTCGGCATCAAGCTCTGCACTCAGTGTGGACTCTGCTTGGTACACTCTCTCCTTCTGTGCACCCCACCACCATGTGCGCGCTCTCTCTCTCTCTCTCTCTCTAAAATAAATAATTAAAAAAAAAAGCCTCTGCACAGAAAAGGAAACAGTCAACAAAACTAAAAGTAGCAACCTACAGAATGAGAGACGATGTCTACAAATGACATTTTGGATGAAGGGCTTATAACCAAAATCTATTAGAACTTATCAAACTCAACAATGAGAAAAATAAACTGCTGGGTAGCTCAGCAGTTGAGCGCCTGCCTTTGGCCTCGGGTGTGATCCTGGAGTCCTGGGATCAAGTCCCACATCGGGCTCCCTGCAAGGAGCCTGCTTCTACCTCTGCCTATGTCTCCGCCTCTCTCTCTCTCTCTCATGAATAAATAAATGAAATCTAAAAAAAAAAAAAAAAAAAACAGTTAAGAAATGGGCAGAAGACATGAACAGACATTTCTCCAAAGACGACATACAAGTGGCCAATAGACGCATGAAAAGATTGTTAACATCAATCATCAGGGAAATTCAAATCAAAACCACAAAGAGATCCACCTCACACCTGTTAGAATGGCTAAAATTAACTCAGGAAACAACAGAAGTTGGTGAGGATGCAGAGAAAGGGAACCCCCTTACACCACTGGTGGGAATGCAAACTGATGAAGCCACTTTGGAAAATAGTATGGAAGTTCCTCAAAAAGTTAAAAATAGAATTATCCTATGACCTAGCAATTGTACTACTAGGCATTTATCCAAAGGATACAAAAATATGGATTCAAAGGGATGCATGCACCCCAATGTTTACAGCAGCACTATAAACAACAGCCATATTATGGAAATAGCCAAAATGTCTATCAATTGATGAATGGATAAAGATGTGGTATATATATATATATAGCAATGGAATATTACTCAGCCATCAAAAACAATGAAATCTTGCCATTTGCAATGACATAGATGGAACCAGAGTATATTAGGCTAAGCCAAATAAGTCAGAGAAAAACAACTACCATATGATTTCACTCATATGTGGAATTTAAGAAACCAACCAGATGCACATAAGGGAGGGGAAGGACAAATAAAACAAGATAAAAACAGAGGAAGGCAAACCGTAAGAGACTCTTAACTATAAAGAACAAACAGGGTTGATGGAGGGGCTAAAACGGGTAACAGGCATTAAGGAAGGCACCTGTGATGAGCACTGGGTGTTATTTGTAAGTGATGAATCACTAAATTCTACTCCTGAAACCAACACAAGACAGGGGGCACCTGGCTGGCTCAGTCAGTAGAGCATGCAACTCTTGATCTTAGGGTTGTGAGGTCAAGCCCCTATGTTGGGGGTAGAGTGTACTTAAATAAAACTTAAAAAAAAAAAAAAAAACCCACAGGACAAGAACAGGCAAAAAAGAGAGAAAAAGAAAAGAATCAGCAAATTTCAAAAACAATCAAGTAGAAAATCTAGAAATAAAAATATATGATTAAAAAAGCAAAATGTTTGGGGCACCTGGGGTGGCTCAGCTGGTTGAGTGACCAACTCAATTTTGGCTCAGGTCATGATCTCAAGGTCATGAGATCAAGCCCCTCGTCAGGCTCTGAACTCAGCACGAAGTCGGCTTGAGATTCTTTCCCTCTGCTCACACTTGCCCTCTCTGCCTCTATGTCATTGCAAATGGCAAGATTTCACGTGCTCTCTCAAGAAAAATAAACCTTAAAAAAAAAAAAAAAAGGCAGAACGTTTGGCCAAAACTACATTAGTGAACTGTATTCTTGATCTGAAATAATCCCACAAAATTCAGCACAAAAAGATAAAGACATGGAAAATATGAAAGAAAAATATGAAACACATCATGGGAAGCTTTAACATGGTCAAATAGCCATGTCAGAAGAGGTAGCAGGAAAAGTAACGTTCAAAGACATATTAGCAGGGGCCGCCTGGGTGGGTCAGGCAATTAAGAGTCTGACTCTGGATTTCCGCTCAGGTCCTCATCCCAGGGTAGTGAGATTCTGCCCCACACTCGGCTCTGCAATGAGTGGGGCCTGCTTAAGACTCTCTGCCCCTCCCTCCCCACCTCCCCGTGCTCTCTCTCAAAACTTAAAAAATAATAATATTTTTTTTAAAAAGATATTGGCTAAAATTTAAGATATCAGTCTTCAGACTGCCAGGGTCATTCCCAGATATATACTATAGTAAAACTGCAGAACAGTAATGACAAACAAAAAACAATATGAGCAACCAAAAAGAGAATGAATGATACAGAATAGCAATCATTAGACCTCAGGCTTATCAAATGTAACAACACATGCCAGAAAACAAGGGAGCAACCTCTTCTTAGAAGGGAAAATAACAGTCAACTAACAAATCATCACACAGCTAAAAAGCCACCTTAAGAAGAAAGAGAACACAGAGGCCTGAAGATACACCTATCGATGTAGTTTGTAATTTACAGATCCCTATGTTAAGAGTTTGATAAATTATGTATATTAACACAGAAGAAAACAGAGTGGGATACAAGAACAATGGTAAGCCAAGAAATCTGTAATATCTCAACATAAATATTAACTTTTAAACACTTTCATCATGCCTAACTTTAAGAGATTTAAAAGGAGGAATTTCAACAAAACTAGAGAAGGGTATGGAAGATGTAAAATATTCAGAATTAAAACACTTAAAATGCAATTATTGTTCATGAAATATAGACATTTAGTTTAGACTGTAATTATTCATCTTAAAAAATGTAAAGGTAACCACTGTGATAGAAATACAATAAATAACCTCCAAGCCAGCAGTCATTGTAAGAAGGGGAAATTTATAAAATGACTACATGCTACAACATGGATGAACCTTGAAGGCATTATGGTAGTGAAATAAACCTGTCACAAAGGACAAATACTGTATGATTCCATTCATATGAAGTACCTAGAGTAGTCAAATTTATAAAAAGAAAGTAGAATGGTGGTTGCTTGGAACTTGAGGGAGGAGGGAATGAGGAGTTAGTATTTAATGGGTACAGAGTTTCAGGTGGGGACGGCTCTGGAAATAGATGGTGGTGATTGTGGCATATCAACAGAAGTGTACATATTAATCCCACAAAAACATATACTTAAAAATTGTTAAAATGGACCCTGATACCAAAACAAGGTAAAAATACTACAACCCCCCCCCCAACAAAACTACAGCCCAATATCTCTGATGAACATAGGTGCAAAAATCCTCAACAAAATATCAGTAAACTGAATCCACTCATTAAAAAAATAATTCACAAAAAAATAAAATAAATAAAATAAATAAAATAATTCATTATTGATTCAATAATTCAATCAAGTAGGGTTTATTCCTGAGATGCGAGGGTGTTCAATATTCACAAATCAATCAATGATATCTCACATCAGTAAGAGAAAGAAAGGAGAAAAACCATGTGACCATTTCAATAAATGCAGAAAAAGCATTCAACAAAGTATAATATCCATTCATTACAACCCTCAACAAAGTGGATTTAGAGGGAAAAAAAACCTCAACATAATAAATACCATATATGAAAAACCCACAGGTAACATCATACTCAATGGTAAAAAACTGAGTTTTTGCCCAAAGGTCAGGAACAAGAGAAGGATGTCCTCTCTCACCACTTTTATTCAACATGGTACTCTAAGTCCTAGCCACAGCAATCAGACAAGGAAGAGGAATAAAAGGCATCCAAATTGGTAAGGAAGAAGCACTATTTGCAGATGACAGGACTATATATAGAAAACCTTAGGGTTGCCTGGCTAGCTCAGTCAGAGAAGCATGTGACTCTTGATCTTGGGATTGTAGGTTTGAGCCCCACGTTGGGTATAAAGGTTACTAAAAAAATAATAATAATAATAAACTCAGAAAAAGTTCTAGAAGATGAATTTTTTAAAAAACTTAAAGATTCTACAAAAAACTATTAGAACTGATAAATGAATTCAGTAAGTTCTCAAGATACAAAATCAGTATACAGAAATCTATTGCATTTCTATACACTAAGCACCAGAAAGAGAAATTAAGAAAACATCCCAGTTACAGTTGCACCAAAAACAAAACAAAACAAAAAATATGTAGGAATAAACTTAACCAAGAAGGTGAAAGGCTTATATTCTGAAAACTATAAAACACTGATGAAAGAAACTGGACACAACACAAATAGAAAAACGTAACAGGGGCCCCTGGGTCACTCAGCTGGCTAAGTAACCGACTCCTGATCAAAGCTTGGGTCTCCATCTCACAGTCTCGAGTTCAAGCCCTGCACTGAGCTCCAACCTGAGTGTGGAGACTACCTGAAAGAGAGAGGGAGGGAGGGAGGGAGGGAGGAAGGAAGGAAGGTAGGTTGGTTGATTCCATACTCAGGTATTGGAAGAACAAATATTGTTTAAAAAGACACACTACCCAAAGCAATCTACAGATTTAATGCAATCCCTATCAAAATACCAATAGCGTTTTTTACAGAACTAGAATAAATAATCCTAAAATTTGTATGGAACCACAAAAGACTCTGAAGAGCCAAAGCAATCTTGAAAAAAGAGAACAAAACTGAAGGTATCACAATATCAGATTTCAAGTTACACTACAAGCTGCAGTTATCAAAACAGTATGGTACTAGCACAAAATCAGACACAGATTAACGGAACAGGACAGAAAGCCCAGAAATAAACCCAGGACTATATGGTCAATTTATCTTCAACAAAGAAGGCAAGAGGGAAAAAATAGTCTCTTCAACAAATATAGTGGTGGGAAAATTGGACAGTTACATGCAAAAAAATGAAACTGGCCACTTTCTTACACCACACAGAAAAATAAACTCAAAATGGATTAAGGACCTAAATGTGAGACCTAAAACCATAAAAATCCTAGAAGAGAGCAGAGGCAGTTATTTCTCTGACATCAATGGTACCAACATTTCTCTAGAGGCACAGATAACAAAAAAAAATAAACTACTCGAATGATGACATCAAAATAAAAAGCTTCTACACTGCAAAGGAAACTATCAACAAAACTAAGCAACAACCTACTGAATGGGACCAGATACGTGCAAATGACATAGATGATAAAGGATTAGTATTCAAAATACTAAAGAACTCACATAACTCAACAACAAAATCCATATAATCCAATTAAGAAATGGGCAGAGGGTGGCTGGCTCAGTGGCTGAGCATCTGCCTTTGGCTCAGGGTGTGATCCCAGGGTTCTGAGATCGAGTCCCACATCAGGTTTCCTGCATGGGGCCTGCTTCTCCCTCTGCCTGTGTCTCTGCCTCTCTCTCTCTCTTTCTCTGTGTCTATCATGAACAATAAATAAATAAATAAATAAATGAATAAATAAATAAATAAATAAATCTATCTTAAAAAAAAAAGAAACAAAATGATGCTCAACATCATTCATCATCAGGGAAATGCAAATAAAAATCACAATGAGTTATTACCTCACACCTGTGATAATGGCTATAGTCAAAAACATCAAGAAACAAGTACTAGAGAGGATGTGGAAAAAAAGGAACGCTTGTGCACTGCTGACAGGAATGCAAACTGGTGCAGCCACTCTGGAAAACAGTATGGAAGTTCCTCAAAAAATTAAAAACAGAACTACCCTCTGATCCAGTAATCATACTACTGAGTACTTATCCAAAGAATACAAAAATACTAATTTGAAAGGATACATGCACCCCTGTGTTTATTGAATTATTTATAATAGCCATTATAAAGGCAGCCCAAGTGTCCACTGATAGATGAATGGTATATATATATGTGTGTACGTAACTGAATTAAAATACTTGGTTTCGAATTTCCATATTATATAATATGAAAATATTATTGTATTATTATATTGTAATATGAAATATTACACACACAATGGAATGTTATTTAGCCAAAAAAAGAATGAAATTTTGCCATTTGCAGCAATGTAATGGAGCTAAAGTATAATGCTAAGTGAAAAAGAGAGAAAGACATTGTATGATTTCACTCACCTGTGGAATTTAAGAAAAAAAAGGAAAAAAAAAAGAGACAAACCAGAAGACTGACTCTTAGCTAAGAGAACGGACTGATGGTTACCAGAGGGGAGGTGGGTGGGAGGATGGGTAAAATAGGTAAAGGGGATTAAAAGTACATCTATCAGGGTATCTAGGTGGCTCAGTCAGTTAAGTGTCCAACTCTTGGTTTTGGCTCAGGTCATGATCTCAGGGTCATGAGATCCAGCCCCTCACTGGGCACAGTGCAGAGTATGCTGGAGATTCTCTCCCAATCCCTCTTCCTCTGCCCCTCACCCTACTTGTGTATGCTCTCTCCCCCTCTTTCTCTCAAGTAAATAAATAAAATCTTTCAAAAAAAAAAAAGAGTACACTTATCTTTTGCTTTTTAGGTTTTTATTCATTTAAGTAATCTCTTATACTTAATGTGGGGCTTGACTCATGACCCTGAAATCAAGTCACATGCTTTTTTTAAAAAAATTTTTTTAAAGATTTTATTTATTTACTCATGAGAGACACAGAGAGAGGCAGAGACACAGGCAGAGACACAGGCAGAGGGAGAAACAGGCTCCATGCAGGGAGCCCAACGTGGGACTCGATCCCAGGTCTTTGGGATCACGCCCTGGACTGATGGCGGTGCTAAACCGCTGAGCCACCCGGGCTGCCCAAGTCACATGCTCTTCCACCTGACCCAGCCAGGCTCCTCAAGAGTACATTTATCTTAAAAAAAAAAAAAAAGAAGAAGAAGAAAAAGTACCCCCTCCAAAAAAAGGTTAAAATGAAATTCTGTGTTATGTGTATTTGACCACCACTTAAAAAAAAGAGACAATAACTTTTAAGTGAAAAGGAACAATGCAAGAAAAAGCATAGTTTTTAAAAGAAAACATTAGATAAAATATATTAGCAATCACAATAATTCACTTATTAAATATGGAAATTCGAAACCAAGTATTTTAATTCAGTTATAAGCTTTTTAAGGATTTGAGAGAGAGAGAGCATGCAACACGCATGCACATGGGGGGTGGAAAGGGAGACAAAGCAGATACCACACTTGGCACAGAGCCTGATGTGGGGCTCAATCTCACAACTCTGGGATCACAACCTGAGCCAAAAGCAAGAATTGGATGTTTAACCCCCTGGGCCACCCAGGTGGCCCTCAGCTATAAGCTTTTTAAAAGCAATAGCAAAGCAGTAGTAACACATCCAAAATAAAAGACCTGAAGAGGATACAGCAAACATATCCCACCCAAAAGATAAAAAGAATTTAAAGTAAAAAGCATTATTGTGGATAAAAAGGGGAATTTTTTTTAGCAATACACAAAGCAATCCAAAAAGCTGTAACAATAAAAAATCTGCAGGCACACTGTGGTATAGCTAGTCTCCAAAAATGGCGCCAATGAATAAAGTCACCTGGTATTTCTGTCTTTGGATAGTCCCCTCCTGCCGAATCTGAACTGATGCCTTGATATGCTTTGCACAACTATACTAGTCCTCGCCTGAGTCTTAGGAATGCCTGGCAATTCCTGCTTTTGCACTTTTGAGAGCCCTGAGCTGCCATGGATGAAAGCTGGATACACCTGCCAAGAAAACAGCACAGGAAGGGCCATGGAAAAGGGAAAACCTCCAACCCCACATGGAAAGAAAGCCCAGCCATCCTAACATCCAAGCTAAGCCCTGCTTTCCAGCCACTGCTGCCAAGCTGCCAAACATGTAAGCTGTCTTGGACATTTCAGTCTAATACAGACCCGACATGTCTGCTACACCAGCCTGACATCACATAGAGCCAAAGAACTGAGCCCAGTCAATCCACAGATTCATGGGACACGATCAAAATGGTTATTGTTTTAAAATACTGAGCTTTGGTGTGGCTTACTAAACCATAATACATAACTAAAGATAAATAATATCTCAAAATATACAAAGGAAGAGCTATCTGATCTCAAGGAAAAACTGGCAAATTCACAATTAAAAGGGACTATTTCTCCAATGGATATATAAAGCAGATTAAAAATTAAAGATAGAGATTTAAAAACTTAAAAAACTGGACTGATAATACATATATAGAATACTATGATACAGAAATAGAAAAGTTAAAAACACAAATACCACTAAAACATATCTTAAATACTTAAAAACCCAACCATACATTAAGCCAGAAAAGTTTCAACAGAATACAAAACATACACACCAATTCTTTGACACTGATTTAATAAAATGGGAGGGGGACACAATATATACGTAAAAATTTAGAGAAAAAACACTTCAATTCATGAATTTTTTTCAATTCATGAATTTTAAATGAACCTTCATAATAGAAATCCCAAAATATTTAGAACTAGAAAAATATAAAAGCATACATGTCAAAACTCATGGCGTTATGTTCACCAATAGGGTATATAGAGTAAATATACTCTCTCTCAATCTCTCTGGGTTAAAGAATCAGTTTGGGTTTTTTCTCCTAACCTATCAAAGATCAACATGTGGTCTACTGGCACATGACCAGTACACATGACTCACTATGCAAGCTTGAAAACTACCCAAGCTGACCTACACTGTGTTCTAGAATAGAATGAGTCTATCAATCCTGCTCATATGTTGCAGCAATGTCAAACTGATCTAAATACTCCCAAATTCTGTACTTACTACAGACAGGAATGAAAGTTTACAAAATGACACTGCTCTATGAATAACACTTTGATTAGCACTGACAATGGTAAATCCACAAAATACAGAACTATACCACTGTAAAGAGGAATGAAGACTCTCTATATACAGCTATGAGGTAATCTGGACATACCACTAAGTGAAAAAAGTAAAGTGGGAAAAATGTGTGTGTTGCTGATGGGCAGGCCACGCAGGATGTGTCCAGCATGTGGACTACTCTGAATTAGTTACCTGAGAAACAGCTGGTACAGAAGAATACTCTGACCCTCCTCTGTCCCTCTGAAAGCAAGAAATAAATTCTCCATGTAACAGGTACCCTTCTGGCACCTAGAGAGTAGAAGGCATCCTTACCGCCAGAGAGAGGAAATTCAGGGCCCAAAAGGCTGTATAAACAAACTGTGTTACATCTTCATTAATTTGCTACCCTAAGCCCAGACTTGTCTTGTCAATTCTTCACAAGTGCATTGCTTCTTTGTCTAAAAATTATCAAAAGCTGCCACCCTTACGTCACTTTTTGGGTCTTGTATCTTCGGATGCCCTCGTACATATAAAATTAAATTAAATTTGCCTTTCTCCTGTTAATCTCTTTTTATTATAGAGAGTATCTCAGCCAAGAACCTGGAAGGGTAGAGGGAAATTTATTTTTTCGCCCAAAGTGCCATTTTAAGAAATGAAGAAGATACAAATACATATGTGTCATTTGTTTAGATTTCTTGAAAGAAACTAAAAACAAGAAAACACCCATGGGGAAAGAAGGAACACATGCAAGGGATAGGAGCTAGACTTCACTGAATAAACATTGTGCAGTATATCTAACCACACATATTTTACATCATTATAGAGCAATATCAAAAAATTTTTAAGATTTATTTAGAGGAAGAAAAGAGAATACACATGCATGAGAGTTGGAGGGAGGGGCAGAGGGACCCAGACAGAAAGAATCTCAAGCAGACTACTCACTGAGAGCAAAGCCCAACCACATCACTGAGCTCAATCCCACAGCCCTGAGATCATGACCTGAGCTGAAATCAAAAGCTGGATGCCTACCCGACTGAGTTGCCCAGATGTCCCAAAATTAAAATTTACAAAAGCAATCCTTCTCACCCTACAATATAACTAAAAAACAGATAAAAGTAATGAACCAAACTGCGTATCAAGTTGATGGAATAACCACAAAGGAATTATTTTGAGTGATTTTAAATTGCAGTCTCATGAGATATACCCAAAGGCCAACAACGATAAAACCACTTTAGAGTAATCATATTGCTGATGTTGGTGCTGCTGGTACTGTTGTTCTGAGACTGCCAGAAGGAGTAAATGAGGGAGTATGTGGTTTTTTTTTTAATATTTTATTTATTTATTCATGAAACACACACACACACACACAGAGGCAGAGACAGAAGCAGGCTCCATGCAGGGAGCCCAACATGGGACTCCAACCCGGGTCTCCAGGATCATGACCTGGGTTGAAGGCGGTACTAAACCACTGAGCCATCCGGGCTGTCCCACTGAGCCACCCAGGCTGCCCAGAGTATGTGGTTTTATTGGGAACCAGAACTTCCACATGAGAGAAAGAAGAAACACATATTAAGACTGAAAAAATTCAAGCAAAAAACATATCTTGAACTTGAATTGAGATTATCAGAACTCATGAAATCTTTTGCCTTAAAAACACACACACATATTTGTACATGTGTAAGTAAGCAAACTTTTGCTCTAGGCCACACTAGATTAACTGAACTTACCCTCTCACTATAAACAACTAAGAAACTGGACAGAACACATGAAACA
Organism: Vulpes lagopus; assembly: GCF_018345385.1. NCBI lineage: Eukaryota > Metazoa > Chordata > Mammalia > Carnivora > Canidae > Vulpes > Vulpes lagopus. Next base: position 26,105,384 of record NC_054841.1, read on the forward strand.
AGTGTTTTCAGTGTTAGAAAACAGGCACTCAAGACTGATGCTTGGGCAGCCCCGGTGGCGCAGCGGTTTGGCGCCACCTGCAGCCTGGGGTGTGATCCTGGAGACCCGGGATCGAGTCCCACATGGGGCTCCCTGCATGGAGCCTGCTTCTCCCTCTGCCTGTGTCTCTGCCTCTCTCTCTCTATGAATAAATAAACAAAATCTTAAAAAAAAAAAAAAGACTGATGCTTAAGAGAAGAAAAACAGTGTCCTGCAACTGACCTGGCTTTCTGCCTGCAAGTACAATGCAGACAACAGGGAAGAATGGGGGAATCCCACGCAGAGCAGAGCAGTTTTCCAGAACTGAGACAGAGATCAAAGTTCTGGGAGGCTAAGGTGGCTGAAAGCTGCACAGCAGAATTAGACAGGAGGAACCTAAGTAGGAAGACTTCAGAAATCTGCATATGTATAGGCTGAAACTCCACAGGCAGGCCAATGAATAACTCATTCCCAGAGGAGAAAGCCTAGGGACAGAGAGTTAACAGCCAGCCAGACGGGAGGGACATTGTTAAACATCTGAGGCATTTATAGTAGAGACCCCAGTGGGGAAATACCTTAGTCATAGAGTTAAACTACCCTTAAAAGCTAAACCTGCCTTGACAAAGCTTAAAAATAAGCCCTCAAGAGAGTAACCTAACCTCCCCTCAAAATAAAGCCCCACACTCTTGAAAGATAAATTGTGGCATCCAAAATGTAAATTCATTGTTCAGCATCCAAACAAAACCCCTTATATATGCCAGTAAGCAGTAAAATGTGACTAATAAGCACATTTTATGTGGCTAATAAGTCAGTCAACAGCAACAGACAGAGAAACAACAGAGGAGATGGGATTAAGAGACAAAGACTTAAAACAGCTACTATTAAAAGCATGTAATATGACTGAGGATTAAAGGAGACAACATGAGAAAATATATGTGAAAAAAGAAACAAATGGAATTCCTAAAGATAAAAAATAGTGTATCTAATGAAAATTTCACTGCCTGAGATTAACAGCAAGTTAGTGCAGTAGAAAAGGGCAGTAGCAACAGAAGGTATCTAAAATGAAGCACAAAGGAAAAAGACTGGAAAAATTAACAGAGCCTGAGTGATCTGTGGGACAATATAAGGTTGTCAAATAGGACAACAGGAAAAAAAAAAAAAAACCCTGAAGAATTCATGGTTACAAATATTTCCTATTTGACCCACAAATCTGAGTTCACCATGTCACATGACAATCAAATTGCCAAAACTTAGGATACAGAGAAGAATTTTCAGAGAATCTTAAAGCCTTCGAAAGAAAAAAGAGGAATAAATATAAGAACTGCCACAACTTTGTCAGAAACTATGCAAACCAAAAGATAAAGGATGGGTATCTTTAAGATGCTGAAAGGAAAAAAACAAAACAAAAACCTTTAAACCTAGAAATTGGTATCCAGCTAAAATATCCTTTAAGGCAAAATCAAAACTGTCAAACAAAGAAAAGCTACGAAAACTTGTCTCTGCACTACAAGTGCTAAAGGAGGTTCTTCTAGAGGATGAAAATGGCAAATGGAAACAGTAAAAGGATGGGAAAATATAATATACAAAAACTAATTTTGAAATAGTTGGATCACCTATATCAATACTAAAGCAGATTTCAGGAAAAAAAAAACTGCCAAGGGAAAAAAAGAAATCTTACTTAAGAATAAAAAAAACTTAAATGTAGGAGCAGCATCTGGGTGGCTCAATCAGTTAAGCATCTGCCTTTGGCTCAGGTCATGATCCCAGAGTTCTGAGATCAAGCCCCACATCGGGCTCCCCACTCAGCAGGAAGTCTGCTTCTCCCTCTGCCCCTCCCCTGTTCATACTCATGCACTCTCTCTCTCTCAAATAAAACCTTAAAAAAAAAAAAAAAACTAAAAACTAAAATAAGATGGTATAGCCACTTTGGAAAATGGTTTGGCTGTTTCTTAGAAAAGTTAAACAGAAATTACAATTCTACTCCAAGGTATCTACCCAAGAAAAATGAAAATGTCCACCAAAAGACTTGTATGCAAACATTCATAGCATTACTCTTAATAGTCACAAGGAGTAAACAATCCAAACATCCATCAACTGAAAAATGGATAAGCAAAATGTGGTAGATCCATACAATGGGACTTTTTCAGCAATAGAAAAGAACGACCCATTGATATACATTACAAGACGGCTAAATCTCAAATACTTCATACAAAGTAAAGGAAGCCAGATTCAAAAGGCTACATAATGTATGACTCCATTTATTTGACATTCTGGAAAAGGCAGAACTGCAAGGATAGAAAAACAAATCAATGGTTCCCAGGAGCTGGGGTGGAGAGGAGCTGCCTATAAAACGACATAAGGGAAGTTTCTGGGGTGATGGTCCTGCTCTAAATGCTAATTATGGCATAGTTTTGTCAAAATCCAGAAGACTAAAACCTAAAACGGGTGATTTTACTGTATGTGAAAGTAAAGTAAAGCTGAATTTTTGGGGGAAAGAGAAGCATAACACCAACATTTACTGGAGCAACTGCATTCAAGCCACTATAGCATATCTTTAAATACCCCAATAAAATGTCAAAACAAATGTGAACTAAAAAAATCAAATGGGGGCACCCAGGTGACTCAGCGTCTGCCTTCTGCTCAGGCTACAATCCCAAGGTCCTGGGATAGAGCCCTGCATTGGGCTCCCTGCTCTACCTCTGCCTCTGTTCCTTGGCCCTTGCTTGTGTATGCTCTCATAAATAAATAATCCTAAATTTAAAAAAATCAAATGAACTTTTAAAAAGCCTCACAGAACTGTACATTAGTACATCAAAACAGGTAAATTCTACTGTATGTAAATTATGCCACAATTTAAGAACAGGAAAAAAAAGCACAAAATGCTATCTTACATCCACAATACTCAGGCTGTGAAGCAACAGGAATTCTCATACACTGTGGAAGGAGTATACATTCATAGGATCACTTTGAAAAACAGCTGTATTTCCTGTAATGATGATCAGGTGCAAAACCTACTGGTTGGTCTCATTCTCAGCAACATATGTACTCTAGAGAAGCTACTCAACACATGTATCAGGAGACACGTACAGAAATACTCAATGCAGCCTTGTTTGTTAGAGATAACTAGAAACAACCCAAATATGCACCAAAAGGAAAATGGACAAATAAATCAAGGCATATTTATACCATAAGACAGTACATAGCAGAAAGCATGATCTATGTCAATTAAATGCACCAGCACATTTCAAGCTCAGAAATGGTAAGCAAAAGCAGCAACTCAGGGAAAAATACAGGATTCCATTCACATAAAGATTATTTTTAAAAATGCATGTTCAGCAATACATACCTGTGGGCAAACCTAGAAACAAAAGCAAGGAAATGAGGATTATGGAAATCAGAATACTGGTTATCTTCAGCAGGGAGAGAAAGGGATATGCTCAGAGACTTCAAAGAGTGTAAAGAGTGTTCTGTTCCTGAGCTGGCTGGTGAATATGGGAGCATGCAGTTTATTTTTCAGCTACTCTTTAACACAAACTTTGTATATACTCTCTTTTGTGTAAATTATATACTTCACAATAAAAAACAACACATTCTGAAAATAAAATACATCATGCCCAGTAGATTTTATATGCCATATGTATTCTACTAGCAGAACAAATCTGTCTTAAAACTAATGCAGAGAATCAAGAGCAGGAAACCACCACAGCTTGTTTTAATATCAAAACAGAATAAGGTTTGAAATAAAAATATTACAGATATATCAATTATGAATAAAGATGTAAAAATTCTAAAAAAATGATTCATACTAAACCCAGCAATGTATGTGTAAAAAGAGTATCATGTTGAAGTGACATTTATCCTAGGAATACAAGGATGTTTGAGCACTGGAAAAAAATTTGATGACATAATTCACTATATTATCAAATTAAAAGAAATAAACTATGATACATTTACTCACACAAAGTTTTTTTTTTTTTTAATTTTATTTATTTATGATAGAGAGAGAGAGAGAGAGAGGCAGAGACACAGGCAGAGGGAGAAACAGGCTCCATGCACCGGGAGCCCGACGTGGGACTCGATTCCGGGTCTCCAGGATCGTGCCCTGGGCCAAAGGCAGGCGCCAAACCACTGCGCCACCCAGGGATCCCCACACAAAGTTATTGAATGAGAAACTGTAACCAAAATTAAAAACCCCTTCCCTAGGCAGTTTATGTTCTAGTCAAAGGAGACAGACAATAGCAATAAGTATACAGCAAATTATACAGAGCATATCAGAAAGTTATAAATAGCAAAAAGAAAAAGGGAAGGCAGAGAAGGGGGGAGTGCTAAGGAATGTGGAGGGGTTCAGGTGCAATCTAAGACTTGAAGGTGGTACGGGGGCAAACCACACAGGTACTTGGGGAAAGCATGGCAGACAGCTAAAATAGCAAGGACAAAAGCCCTCAGAGTACATGGCAGCACGTTCAAGGACCACTGAGGAGGTTGCTGTGTTTATCCAGCAAAGTGAACCTGGGGAAGAGTAAGAAAAAAGGCAAGGAGAATAAGGGCAGAAGCAAGTCTCGTCAGGGCCCTGCAAGCAACTCTAAGGATTTTGGCCTTGACCCTAAGTGAAGGAAGGGGAAGGAGCAGATGAACACTAGATGGTTTTGAGCAGAAAAATGACATGATCTGACATTGAAAATAAGATCTTCCTGGGATGCCTCGGTGGCTCAGCCGTTGAACAACTGCCTTTGGCTCAGGGCGTATTCCTGGAATCCTGGGATCAAGTCCCACATTGGGCTCCCTGCATGGAGCCTGCTTCTCCCTCTGCCTGTGTCTCTGCCTCTCTCTGTTTCTCTCATGAATAAATAAATAAAATCTTAAAAACAAAAAAAGATCTTCCTGAATAAATAAAATCTTTATAAATAAATAAATAAATAAGAATAAGAATAAGATCAAGATCTCCCTGAGCAACTGGGTGGCTCAGTCGGTTAAGCGTCGAAACCTTGATATGGGCTCAGGTCTTGATCTTATAGTCCTGACTTCAAGCCCCATGATGGGCTCCACACTAAGCATGGAGCCTACTTTAAAAAAAAAAAAAAAACCTTCCCGGCTCCAGTGCTGAGGAGAGTGGCAAGAGTGGAAGCAAGGAGACCAGTTAGGAAGTTACTATGATAATCTAGGAGAAAGGAGAAAGATGATGGTGGCTGAAACCAGGAAGGTGGCCCGGGGTAGGGGGTAAAATGGACGTATTCTAAAAGTTAAGTGAATAGGATTTATTGATGAATACACATGCCATGAGAACAAAAGAAAGCAGTCAAAGACAACTCCAAGGTTTCTAACCTAAGCAACTTAAAATACGGAACTTCCCCTAATTGATAAAGGCAAGCCAAGGGTGAAAGAGGTTTGAGAGGGAAAATCAAGAGACTGATTTTGTATATGTGCTGCCAAAGCGAGCACAAGAGATTGGTTTTGTATATATTAATTTTGATATGCCATTACTATCCAAATAAAGATACTGAATAGATACAGATTTTGATGTTCAGGGAAAAATATCTTGGATGGAGATAAAATTTGGAAGTTGTCAGTGACAAACAGAGAAGCAAAGGAGACAAGTTACCAAAACAAAGGAAGATGAAAACTAAGTGTTGGAGAGGGAGGTACTGAAAAGAACCAAGTGGATTTATCCCCTAAATTTCAGAAAGGCTAAGAATGTAAACCAGATACCATGGCAGACAAGGATGAGGTACGGAATTGAGAATACGGGGACTGTTAAAAGTCTGCATTAGGAGGACACAGACATCCTTACTCCAGCACCATGCATTTAAGCAACAACCACTCCCACTGCTGCAGGAGACAAGTGAAGCCACAAAAACACCATGCACTGAATTGCCCACTAGTATTTAAGAGCCTGACTCTTAAATAAACAACAGTCCCTCAACCAAGATCATTAGACATTTGAGTAAGGCACACAGGGTGAAAAATGACCCACACTAAAGTATATACTCACGGAAAAGGTTCTAAAAGCTTTCAGAGACAGCAGTAGAAAAAAGGGGTGGGGGGCACATACAGAAGATCAGGAATCAAAATGGCACTACATTTCAAAAGCAACACTGGACTTTTTTTCTTTTGAGAAAAACCTTACATTTTGGAGACTTAAATACTTTACTTTATGGAAAGAAGATGCCAGTAAACATTCCATACTATACATTTCAACTTTGATACTAAAAATTATTATCCTGAACTAATTCAACTATTTGTCAAAGAGAACAGCCATCAGCTAAGAAGTAACAATCTCCTATGGGTTTTCCACTATATTTTATCCAACAAACTTTTTTTTTTTAAGAATTTATTTATTTATTCATGAGAGACACAATGAGAGAGGCAGAGACATAGGCAGAGGGAGAAGCAGGCTCCTTGCAGGGAGCCCGATGTGGGACTCGATCCCCAGAACCCAGGATCATGCCCTGAGCCATAGGCAGACACTTAACCACTGAGTCACCCAGGCATCCCTATCCAAGATTTATTGAGCACCTCCTATGATAGTTGCTAAGGATACAGCCAAGGACAAAATAATGATTCTCTACCCCAACCTCTAGTCAGGAAAGACACATCAAACAATCACCTAAGTAATTATATAATCATAAACTCATAAGTGATCAGAAGTAAAGTTCGGAGCACACAGAAAAATTCAATTTAGCGATAAAGTTCCCATGGTACAGACATTTAAATTGAGACCTGTAACCAGGGAAAAGCAGAAGAGAATTCCAAAGGGAAGACCCTAAAACTCAAAAGAGCTTCAGGAATTCAAAGAACAGAAAGAAGGGCAGTGTGGCTGAGCAAGGTTCAGTTTTTGGTAAATGCTATAGAAAACCTTTGAGAGACACTAAACAGAAATGTGTCATGGTCATATTATATTAAAATAAAAAAAATCCCTCTGGCTGTTGTTTGGATTTCCAAGGAGCAAAGTGGATGCTGAGGGGGCAAAAGTGAAAGCAAGGGGCCCAGGCAAGAGCTGTTTCGGTATCCAGCATATGAGGGTAACTTAGACTAAGGTGGTTGCAACGGGAATGGAGACCCAAAAAAAGTATAAGTTAGAAGTCAAAGGAGAACTGTCCAGAGTTACCTGACCCAAGAAAAACTGGCATGCAGAGTCAAAGACTAAAACAGAAGGGATTGGCTGACACATAAAGGGACACATGTAAAAGCCCATCTAATACAAGTGAATCAAAAAAGCATCTCCCAGAACAAAACAGACATCTTTTTTGCTCCCATCCCTTTCCTGCCTCATGATGCACACAGAATTTTTTTAAAATTTTATTTATTTATTCATGAGAGACACAGAGGGAAAGAGAGGCAGAGACACAGGCAGAGGGAGAAGCAGGCTCCATGCAGGGAGTCCGACATGGGACTCGATCCCAGGTCTCCAAGATCATGCCCTGGGCTGAAGGCGGCGCTAAACCACTGAGCCACCTGGGCTGCCCCATGCACACAGAATTTTAAAACGCCCTCCCCCACATTTAAGAACCAACTCATTTAATGTCAAAACTTCAAATCTCCTCAAGCCTGTCCTCCACATGTTGAATACAAATCTCTCAACCAAAAATGTGACTTGGTCCTATTTACTTAAACTCTCTCAGGTTGCTTCCCCGTTATTATAGGAGTAGGAGACATATTTATGATTCAAAAAGTCCAATGTGACAGGTATGATGCCTGTCTGGAATACTGTTAGCACTCAAACATCAGTTTCCAGCTATCCTTCTAGATTTAGCTAAGCTAGAAGCAGCAGCAACTTTCTTAGACTAAACAAGTTCTTCAAATAACTCTCTCAAAAAAGTCTGATCTAAAGGACTGAAAAGAGATCATACTCACAAGTTTTCATACTGGCTGACCCAAAGAAAAGTGTGTTTTTTCAAATAGTCCCAAAGAAGCCTGGAACATGTACAATCTCCTCATTTTCCTAGAACCCTGGTACCTTAACATCACACTTTAAAAATGTACTTTTTGTTTTAAAAATACACATCACTTTAGCAACCCTGAGATTATCATCCTGCCCACCCCCCTGAACAACCACAAAATCATTCTGGCAGTGCTTTCAAAACCTCTGATACCTGACCTTTACCACACTTCATTATTAGAGGGCTTTGAACTTCAGGAAGTAGAAGGACAAAAGGCAGCTCATCTCTTAGACATAAAACCAGAGTCTAACCAAAGCTCTAAGAACAATCAAGTTCTCTCTTCTCCCTGAGCTGGCTGGAAATCCTGTCAAACAACAGAATACCCCCTTTTCCACAGGCAGATCCAGACATCCCTTGAGAATTATTCAAACAAATAAGGAGCCTTTTACCAAGTGAGGGGTCAAAGCCTCCAACAAAACCAAAGTGCTACTACTATTAACAAGACCAAATGGTACTGTTCTACTAACTGGGCCTTCTGTGCAGACCTCCTATAGTTCAGAGTGGAGCACTGCTTGCAATAAAATGGTCTGCCTCCAGCAAATACCAAATGCATCACAAAAGAACAAGAAAGAAAAATATCCCTTGCTGACTTACTTTTCACACAAAATAGTCTAGATGCTAGAATGGGAGCACAATAAGGATAGTTACTGAATTTTTACTCTAGAAGGTTTTCAACAGAGTTCCAGGGTCTAGGAAAGATCCTGGAGTGCTTGGGGCAGGGGGTGGGGACAGTAGAACCTACAAGAGATGGAGAAAGTGGGCCCTTCTGCTTGTTTCAACCAGAGCAGTTTCACAGTCATATTTGTATTTTGGAGCTCCATTTCATGACAAAAAAGGATTTTATACCTCAAGTGTTTAAATGAGCAATCTATTTCAACTCCTGGGCATTGGACACAAATAAGTATAAATGGAGATATTCACTAAGACATGAGGTACTATGCTGGAACCCAGGTCTTGACTCCTAACCAGTCCAACGCTCTTCCTACTACCATAAATCACTTATTCTAGCATAGAAACTAATACCTACGATCAGAAATGCCAATATAGGGATCCCTGAGTGGCGCAGCGGTTTGGCGCCTGCCTTTGGCCCAGAGCGCGATCCTGGAGATCCAGGATCGAATCCCACGTCGGGCTCCCGGTACATGGGGCCTGCTTCTCCCTCTGCCTTTGTCTCTGCCTCTCTCTCTTCTCTGTGTGTGTGTGACTATCATAAATAAATAAAAATTTAAAAAAAAAAAAAAAAGAAATTACTTGAAAAAAAAGAAATGCCAATATAATTAAGGCAAGATGCAGAAATTCAACCAGCCATAACTAAAGAGTCATATCTAAGGACATGAAAAGCTACTTTGCTTAACTATAAAGATTTTCACTAAAGAGAATAAAATTGACATTTTGAGGAATATCAAAGAACTCACAAGATGCTTCAAAAGATGAAATGACCAAAGGTCATAAAATCTGTAGAAAAACTCTTTATTCTAAATTAGCATAGCAAAAAGAAATTAAATTCAAAAGATGGGGGGGCCCTGGGTTCTAGTCCCAACTTGGCCACATGCACCTGTCACTCAGATGTATAATCACAGATGAATCATTTAATCTGTTAAAAGCTCAGTTATCTATCTGCAAAATGAAAATGAACTGGATGATTTGAGAGCTCTTCCCACACTAAAATTCTAATATCCCAAGCACTTAAAAGATCATGTATTTGATAAGGCTAACAGACTATGGAAGACATTGTCTTAAAATGTCACTACCATTTTAAATGAAAGCAGAAATTCTTTTTTCTAACAAGATGGTCAAAGTTCAAAACACTAAAAAAGAGTAATAATATCGTATCTAAAACATACCTACCTAAAATGTTTAAACTGGGCAGCCCGTGTGGCTCAGAGGTTTAGCGCCGCCTTCAGCCCAGGGCCTGATCCTGGAGACCCAGGATCAAGTCCGTCAGGCTCCCTGCATGGAGCGTGCTATCCCTCTGCCTGTGTCTCTGCCTCTCTCTCTGTGTCTCTCATGAATAAATAAATAACATCTTTAAAAAAATAAAAAAGATGTTTAAACTGTTAAGGCTCAGTTTCTGCCTTTAGCAATTAAAAGGAACCAGATTATGGCTGCACACAAGGAAAGATTTATTTCTAGTGTCAGCAGATTCTTTCACAGATTTATGTAGAACTGTTCTAATGAGGGCAAGGGGGGGAAAAAGGGTTCTTAGAAGTTGACTTGCTGAGCAGAAGAAAAAATAACCCCAAATATGCATATTCTATAATAAAACTGATATAAAAGAAAGGTGAATTACAAGGAGAACTGATTAGCTAAGATTTTGATGATACCATCATCTACTTTTCATTCAGCCAATTCTAAGTACCTATTACATGGCAGACATAGTAGACATAGTGAAAACAAAGTCCCTGCACTCAAACACTAGTATGGAGAGACTAAACACCACCAAGTAATTTCTGATCCTGATAGGGTAACAACCACCAAGTAATAAAACCCTCCTAATGTTGTAGAATTAGATGGGTAGAAATATCTTCCCTGGGGGCACCTGTGTGGCTCAGTGGTTGAGCATCTGCCTTCAACTCAGGCTTTGATCCTGGAGTCCTGGGATCCAGTCCTACAACAGGCTCCCCATGGGGAGCCTGCTTCTCTCTCTGCCTATGTCTCTGCCCCTCTCTGTCTCTCATGAATAAATAAATAAAATCTATTTTAAAAAAACAACAAAAAACCCACAAACCTTCTCTGAAAAGATACTTTTGAATTAAGAACCAAATGACAAGAAGTTACCATAGAGTTTTCTAGGCAGAGAGGCTAGCAAGCACAAGGGCTCTATGGTAGACACAAGTCAGGGATGCTTGAGAAACAAAGTGAAGACCAGGGTGGCTTTAGTATAATGACTAAGGGCAGAGTGCTAGGAGAGCAGATCAGAGGTAGGCAAGGGCTGGACACAATAATGGTATGATAGGATTTACATTTTTAAAAGACCACCCTACTTGCTGAACACGTATCAAAAATCAAAATCTTGGGGTGCCTGGGTGGCTCAGTTGGTTAAGCATCTGCCTTCTGCTCAGACCATGATCTCAGAGGCCTGGGATCCAGCCCTACATTGGGCTCTCTGCTCAGCAGGGAGACTGCTTGTCCCTCTCCCTCTGCACTCTCTCTCAAATAAATCAATAAAATATTTTTTAAAAATCAAAATATTCTCTGATACTGCCTTTCAAATGACAGACACCATGATTTTACTGTATCTATTTCCTTTGTTCTTCTCAGTATTTAACAGTAACATAAATACCTTTGAAATTGCTTTAAGTGTGGAGTTGTAGGTATTTTAATTACAGTTAAATAACATTGTAGAACTGTAATAATTATCTCCCTCTCTTCCTCCATTTGCTTTTTTCCTTACAGTTATCTGCAAACTGTGGATTTTACTGGATGGATACCTCAAGTATAGTCCTCTATTTCTTTTACCAAAAAAAAAATTATTTTCATACTTTTATAAAAACATTCTATATAATAAAAAAGATCCAATGGGACTTGTTACATGGGTTAAAAGACCCTGAAGGCTGAGCCCTATATCATACATGAGGTACAATAAAGTGCAAATAGCCGTAAGTAACGTAAGTGACATCAATGGGAGAACCATTCCACAATAAAAATGAACAATGTTCACATGAATGCAGTTGTGCCTGATAGTGAGTGCTGCAAAGACCAATGCAGGCTAAACTCACCAGTGACACAACCACCAAGTCACAAAAGCATAGTAGTCCAGCATCAAAGTCCTAAAAATGTAGAACACTACAAAGAAGCTCAGAGTGACTTTGTAAGAATGGGAAATCCCAAGTGTAAAAAAATGGTACGGGGGGGGGATCCCTGGGTGGCTCGGTGGTTTGGCGCCTGCCTTTGGCCCAGGGCGCGATCCTGGAGTCCTGGGATCGAGTCCCACATCGGGCTCCCAGCATGGAGCCTGCTTCTCCCTCTGCCTCTCTCTCTCTCTACCATAAATAAATAAATTTTTTTTTTTAAATGGTACGAATCCTACCTCTAACCAGACAATGATGGACACTGACAGCTGACTTCAGGAAAGGCTTAAGGAAAGCAATTCAAATCAAGAATTTGAAGCATGGATAGATTTCATCTATCCCATCCATCCTTGAGGACTAGCTCTGGTGACTTTTGCAACTATCTATACATCAAGTGTCAAATGTACCATCACATTACCCAGAACAACTTTTTATCAGAGAAGGAATCCTGTGGCATGCCCCAAAAGACTCCAGCTTATCAGTAAACCTTTGGTAATCATAGATAAGGCCACACAAATATATCCAGAACTGAAAAAAAGTCCTGTTTTCAACTAGCAAAATCACATGGATAAGTAGAATTCTGACCTTGATGGCCCACTAGAAGAGATTTCCAATCAGGGAGCAGAAAAACTATAAGCCATTCTGCACATGCTTTTTCTTAACCCATGAGAGATAACTTAGGCAAAGAAAATGCCACAGGATTTCAGAGGTGTCACTAGCATCTTCCAAAGAAAAAAAAATAAGAAATGTTAATTAAATACCTTGTACCTTCCTAGCCCTTCTTACAAGCAACACTCAGACCAAACTACCACTATGCCATACATCCCATGGCAAGGGATGTATACTTTCATCTTTCATGGCTCTGTGCTACCACCTGAAAGAGTGGACATGATCTAGCAGTGCAAACAGAAAGAAGTCTGGAAACAACCAAGATTTCTACACTTTATTAATCCTTCAAAAATGTATTTAATTTCACAAAACAAACGACCTGAACTGTTCAAAAATATCAATGCCATAAAAGAGAAAACAAGGCAAGGGAACTGTTCTACATTAACAAAGATTAAAGAGACATGACAACCAAATGAAATGCACGATTCTTTTTTATTTAAATTCAGTTAACATATAGCGTATCATTAGTTCAGGGATAGAATTTAGTGATTCATCAGTTGCATATAACACTCAGTGCTCATTACATCACGTGCCCTCTTTTAAAGAAAAAAAAAAAAGGTTTTATTTATTTGAGAGAGCAAGAGTGAGCGAGCAAGACAGAGAGAGCGCGCACGAACGAGGAGAGGGGCAGGAAAAGCAGACTTCCTGATGAGCAGGGAGCCCAACATGGGGTTCCATCCCAGGACTTCACCTGAGCCAAAGGCAGATGCTTAACTGAACTACTCAGGCGCCCCTTAAGAGCCCTCCTTAATGTCCATCACCCAATTACCCCACCCCCCCAACCCACTTTCCCTCCAGCAACCCTGTTTGTTTCCTAGAGTTAAAAGTCCATTTTAACTTGTCTCCCTGGGGGATCCCTGGGTGGCGCAGCGGTTTAGCACCTGCCTTTGGCCCAGGGCGCGGTCCTGGAGACCCGGGATCAAATCCCACGTCGGGCTCCCAGTGCATGGAGCCTGCTTCTCCCTCTGCCTCTCTCTCTCTCTCTCTCTCTCTGTGTGACTATCATAAATAAATAAAAATTAAAAAAAAAATAACTTGTCTCCCTGTTTTTATCTTTATTTTTGAAATGCAAGATTCTTGACTGGATGCTGGACTGGAAAAATAAGCTATAAAGAATATTTGTGTAACTAGAGACAATCTGAATATAGGCTATATAGTATACACTACTGTATCAGTGTTAATTTTCTTGAATGGGATAATGAAATGTTTATGTAGGATATGTACTTTTTTTATTAAGATTTTATTTATTTATTCATGAGAGATAACAGAGAGAGGCAGAGACAAAGGCAGAGGGAGAAGTAGGCTCCCCCATGGGGGAGCCTGATGTAGGACTTGATCCCATGATCCCGGGATCATGCGCCCTGAGGCAAAGGCAGATGCTCAACCGCTGAGCCACCCAGGCGCCCCAATGTACCTGTTCTCAAAATATACATTCTAAAGTATTTAGGGGTGAAGTACCAGTTCTGGTTAACACTTTCAAATGGTTCTGAGGGAAAAAAAGGTATGCATATGTAGAGAGAGAGAGAGAGAGAGCGCAAATTGAGGCCATTATAAAGACAAATGAAACTCAGTTCCTACCCTCAAGGTGTTCACAGAAAAAGGTATTTCTCCTCCCACTTAAAACAGAAATATGCCACATATACCATCAACATACATATTTTAATATACATAATACATACAATTTTATACAACTACGTACCCATTATGTTATATATAGCAACGTATAATGTGTAATAAAAAAAGGCATTAACAAGCAATTGACAATAAAAGAACCTAAAGAAATATCAAAAAGGCTACCATTTATTAAGGACTGACTCTGTGTTAGGGATGCATACACCACCATAAAGAAAGGTTAAATTTGTCCCAGGTTATAAAGCTAGGTTTTGAACTCAAGGCTGTTTCTCCCCAAGGCACAGTTCCTAACATTACATTATGCAGCCTCCTAACAAAAGAAGTCCAAAATATTAGAAATAAAAATACAGAAAACAGCACAGACATCTGAATATAAGATACATTTCAAGTATACATAAACATCAAGTTTTAGGACTACAGGTTATATCATTGGTATCTGCTCAAGTATTTAATATTGAATTAAAGAAAATAAGTCTATCAAGAAAATAAAACCAGAAAGGAAAAGTTTGTGTATAGACTACCAAAATTTATAACCACATTATGGATCAGTAAAAGGGTCAGCATCAAATTTTCAGTTTCCTCATCAACAGGTCATCTTATGTCTAAATCAGGTCAGCAAACTACAGCTCAAGCCAAATGTGGCCCTATCACTGTCTTTGTAAATAAAGTTTTATTGGAACACAACCTTGCCCATTCATTTATTAATTATCTATGCCTGCCTTCTTGCTACAAGGGCAGAGGTGAACAATTAGCTCCACAAAACCTAAAATATTTATCTGGCCCTTTATAGAAAGTTTGCCAACCCCCGGTTTAAACGATAGCCACTGGGGCAGCCCTGGTGGCTCAGTGGTTTAGCGCCACCTTCAGCCCAGGGTGGGATCCTGGAGACCCAGGATTGAGTCCCATGTCAGGCTCAGTGCATGGAGCGGAGCCTGCTTCTCCCTCTGCCTGTGTCTCTGCCTCTCTCGCTCTCTCTGTCTCTCAAGCATAAATAAATAAAATCTTTAAAAAAATAAAAAATAAACGATAGCCATTTATATCACACATAGTAGAAAAATAATTAGCCTGTTCACTTCAGCTCTATTTAAGCTTTACTAGAACTTTAACTGATTTAAGTTCTCTTCCTTTGTAATTAGTGTCACTTAGAAAAAGTTAATGAGCTTTTGAATTTCCACAAGGATGTTCATATGTCAGTTATATTCCTTAGAGTAGATCTTATTTTAGTTGCCAGGTAATTTATCTTTTACGATACTATTACAAACAAAATTCTAATTAAAACACATTTGTAGTTACCCCCACACATATTTATTCCTCTACTACATATGATCTGCAAAAATATAAACAAAGAAAAGATGAATATAGACAAAAAAGCTGATATGACTAAAGAATTCCTAACACCCTATTCAACCTAGAACATCTCGTAGTGCCATTTAGGACCAACAGCATCAGCATCACCTGCCTGCTTATTAGAAATACAAATTAATAGGCTTCATCCCAGACCTACCAGGTGACTCCTACACTAAAGTTTAAGAACAGCATTGATATTACTTACCTTGAGTGTGAACAAGCTGATTCGGCCTGGCAGTTTATAAAATAGCCCCTCTCCTCCTCTTGAATTAGAATGTAGCATGGCATTGAGACACGCAAGAGGGGATGTCCCGCTATAAAAACATACAAGGATGGAAAAGGGTTATATAAATCTATATGCCCGCTTATTCAAAGATCCAAATCAAAAAAAAAAAAAAAAAATCCAACTCATTCTTAAATCAAGAGCAAGAAATATAACAAAAAAGAGCCCATGACAACAATACTACTTTGAAAGTAGTGCAGAGCAACAAATGAAACCCTCATCAATCACACTCAGGTAGGACATGGTATGTGATTCCCTTGTTCTGAACCTGGCACTTCCTTAGTGCCTTTTGACCATATCAACCAAGTTCTCAAGAGATTTAAAAATGTACACAGTAACTGTTCAAGTTCAGGGACTTTTAAAAAAAACCCAGTACCAACATTTTTATTACATTAAAAAAATTAATTTTAATAATAATTAAAAACAAAACTCTTTCCTAGCCTCTGAATTGTGACCTGCATATGTATCAAGCTGAGAAGGGCTACATAACATTACAACACAAAAACCAGAGAAGCAATGGTGCTGTCCCAAAAAAACAAGCATGCCTTTTCATCTCCAGTTAAACATTTTCTAATAAGCACACAAAAGTATTTCATTTGCATTTTCCCTGTTGGGAAGGGGAGAGGATGGGTTTTATTCTACATCTACCCAGGAGCAATCACTTAAACTTAAAAAGAGGTCAATCAAATGGCTCTGGTACCCAAGAATGAAAAAAAAAAGATCATTAAGATATTTCACACTCTCTGCTACAATAGTTGGTTGCAAAACAATGATAACTCAGTGAGTTAGAGGCTCTTTACTTAATCTTAATATAGAACAGCTGTCAAAAACACAGACAAATGTCCATTATTAACTGAGTTTGGCACTAGCATATTAGTGCTAGGATTCACCTATGCACTTTCCTCTTCCTTCTCTCCAGTATGCTAAAAATACATACATATCTTAAGTAAAGCCTCTTAAGATCTTTCAGAACCAGAGGCCTTAATTTATGCAATGTTAAAAATAAATTCTGAGTCTAAAAAAGCTATTAAAAAAAAAAAACCCTATTACTTATTCTGCTTTGGAACACAGTGGATGCTAAAAAAATTTTCACCGAGAACCAATCTCTACAAGAAACCTTGTGCAGAATCTGGAGTATCAAGTGGGTGTGCTAACATCTCTGCTACAAAGGGTAACGGCATACTGGCAGAGTCCTTCAGCAGAACGGTGTGACTCCTACACACTATACCTCTGTCTACAAATTACAGAGCTGCTCACTCATCACGAACCACCATGACTGCTTCATTAATTCCTATAAGAGCAAGAAGCAGAAACAAGTTAAAGTTCTCAATTTCATCTGTCCCAAAGGGACTAATTTACCTTCTATAGGTACAGTGGTCCAACAGCAGTGCAGACAGCAGCATGAGGAGAAACAGCCCATAAAAACAAAAATAAAGCACAATTATAACACTACACAGTGCATAAGTACTATTTAAATGAATGTGATCTACACAATTCTGATCTTCCCTCCCCACAAACTGTCAATTTGAGAATGTTTGAACTGATGACTGGAAAGTGAGGATCTTTGGACCCCAAGAAGTCATTTTCAAGCAGCTATAGCTTAACCAGAAAAAATATATGCTGTTTTTTCTGAGTCCCAAGAAGAGACTGTGTTGTGCCCTCCTCCTTCATTTAAATTTAAAAAGAGGGGGGTTGGGGTGAGAGTGAAGAGAAAAGAATTAAACACAGCCACTGATTTTCATGCCTCTAATTCCTTTTGTTTCTAACTTGTTGCTTCTCTAGGAAAACTACATCATAGGAGGATAAAACTAAGGTCACACTAAAATTTAGTATATTCCCATGATGAATGGCTAGAATCAGTAGGGAGGGAAAAAAAAGGCCAGTGGTGTTATGGTGATAAGATCACCCTTCTTTTGATCTTAAAGAACTTCAGGGATACAAAAAGAAGGACAGAAAGCTAGAGAAAGAAGGGAAGTTTTAAATAAGATAAAGCCTACCAGTCTCCCCCTTCTCTACTACTAAAATGTGCAAAAAAGAGTTGAGAAGAAAACGTGTGGATTCCTGACACAGAAACACACTCTAGGTCAAGACTGAAGGGAGAGCAAGAACAGGGTAAGTCATAGCATCTCTAATGAAAACCAACAGATGTTTACCTACTCCCTCCCTCCACTCAGGGACACACACTTGGGAAATGGTTCTACACCATACCAGAGGAGAGAGTGAGACAGAGAAAGAGAGGGAGAGGGAGATGGAGAAGGCATGTGTGGACTTAATCACATCACCAAATATCTGCAGAAAGGCACATGGCCTATGAAACTCTCATGTTGAACAACAAGAACAATACAAACCTCATTTCCTTTAGTCCTTCTGCTTCTATGACCTGCAGAATCTGTTTTGGTGTCATTGGAGCATCTGAGTAGTTTTCTAGTACCTGAAGAAATATAAATGTTCTGATTTTAGTGTGTAATTGCCATTTATACCCATCAGCCTATGTCCTGGGCTACAGTTCTGCTGTGAGATATCACTGCTGACAATTTAGTTTTCCCACGGTTAACACTGCTTCAGAAACCAAATTACATATATATCTAAGATGCTGCTAAAAGTGACTGAAATTAATGTAAACATTCTAGTTTTTAATTCTAAAAACACACATCTTAGCATACGTGCTATGGTATGTGGGTAGGGCCTTAGCAACCCTGGTTACTGCTTAACTTCATGTTGTTCACGTGACTAAACCACAGACTAAAGCTAGAAAATAATGACAAAACAGAAATGCATTCAGATTTTTTTTCTGATTAGTACCCATATTTTTAAGCAATAGTTTCTGCCACTTTGTTGTGAAATCCTGGTGTTAACTGCCACAGTACATTTTGTCATTTGGCAACATGATGCTCTGATTCTGTAGGACTAGTGCAGGCAAAGCAATGAGAAAAAGAGAACACCTCATTTATGTTAGCATCATCTCTAACAAAGTCATGGCAGCAATTTCTTAGTGAGCAACTGCAGCCGCCTCATGGGAAGGAGCTGAGTTGTTTTAGAACTCCCTTCTCAGGGAGGAAAAAAAGCTGTCACTATCTTTGCATGGTCTCTACCAGTGGCTGCTGAGGTTACTCCATACAACACCTTACAATCACTTAACAACTGTAACAACTAAGTAAGTACTGCTTGGTCACAAATAAAATGTAAAGTAAGAAGTCTGATAGGATTCCTGCTAACGGTTCTCCCTATGGAAGAACATGAGCCCACAGCACTAAAGGAAGCCAAGCTCTGGAGAAGCAGGTGCTGAAATAAAGCCCCTATTTACCATGGTCTCATTGTTAGCTTCTCTCAATTTTTACAGTCCCTTCAGGTAGCTCTATCTCCTCTCATACCTTCAACTACTATCTATATTTTGCTAACACCCAAATATTTACCTCTAACCTAGGTTTCTTTCCAGCTTCTGACTCAAATATTGACTTCTGTACAGACATCCATCTTTGATCAACTGCTCTAATTCATCTAACTGGCAACTCCAATTCATCGTCCTTCTTCCTCCATATTCTCTCCCTTGGTTGACAACCTGTCTAATCACCTAATGTAGAAACCTAAGCAGCACTCTACTCTCTCGCCTGTCCCCCAGTTCCTTCCCTCACCCAACACACAGCCCCTTCACTAATATCCCTGCAACTTGCCCTGCTTTCCTCAAATCCATTCTTCTCTGCTCCCATCCTTCGCTCCCACTCCACAAATACATGAAATACTTACCTGTGCCAGGGACAATTCTAAAAATTCAGCAATAAACAAGACCAAATCTCTGCTCTCGCAGAACTTACCTGCTATAGCCTGAGGTCAACCGAACAAAATAAATCTGCCCTCATCACTTGCCCCCGCTTTAAAATTCTTCAACAGCAACCTAATCACATACAGTCAAGACCAAAGCTTCTGAAGAAGAGTTCGCCAGCTCACTGGAAAAGCACAGGCTTTAGAACCAGATGGACCTGGATTCAAATGCTAGCCTTCTCAACATGGGCAATTTACCTACCCAACCTGAACCTAGGTTGCCCCACTTGTGATGGAAGAATATTGATGTCTTCCCCTAAGAGTTGTTTTACAGACTGGAGATCATGGAAGTGTCTAACTGTGCCCAGCACAAAGAAGCGCTCAGAGGCCTGGCACACAAAGCCCTCAGAATCTGGTCTTTGCCTGTCTCTCTACCTGACTGCCAAACTGATACTCCACAACTTCATGTTCCAAAAACTATGTGTAGTTCTACCCAATTCCTACACTCGCTCCCACCCTGTGCACAAGCATGCACACACACACCACTGCTATTTCTTTGTCACCAGCTCCTGTTAACATCTTCAGTGATGGGCCTAACTTTTACTCATAATTCTTCAAGATTCAGTTTGGAAAGCACCTTCCTCCTTCCTCCAGGAAGCCTTCCCTGATCTCTGCCAGGCAGTTAAATGCCTTTTCAGTGTCCTCCTAGTCCACAACACACATAATTTACCTTCCAAAGTGATATACTTGTAAGTAAAAGGAGGAAGTAGTCATGATGATGCCTGGATAATAAGTCTGAACCAGGATGTCTGTTTATCGTATGTACATCTATGATAGCACTTATGCATGTAGCAAAATTCTATTCAGGAGTCTAGACCTCCTCCATTCCCAGAAGACCGTAAGTTCCTCAAGGGCAAATCTTATTCATCCTTGTAGTCTAAGAACCTGAGAGCCAAGTTAAACAGTACTGACTTGAACAAACCCACAACAAACCCTGTTACAAGTTACTAATGTTCACTGCCACAAGTATCACTTCTTTGATACCAAATGGGAGCTGAGTTAGCGATTTTTGTACCAGGATTTTTTTTTTTTTTTAAAGAAGCATTACTCTGAAAAATTAGTTACTAATTATTTAAACAGCAGTCAGGAAGAGCCTGAGAATCTAAGAGGAAACAAAATCTCTAAAAGGAAGTTACATCAAAAATACAAAGTATTCACTTTTATAATTGTATATGCCTCCAGCTTTTAGTACAAGAACAATTCAGCAGTGTTCTATTCCTAGTCCCTGTCTTTCTAGCACACTTTCAAAAAAAAAGTCTCTCTCTCCTACTTCAAAGAGGAAAAAAAATGTTTGATGTAAGAATGGTCAGTCATGAATCAAAGTGAAAGATAAAGCTTACAATGAAGAGTTTCTCAAAGCCAGAGAGAATCCATTTAAGGACATTCAATTTAAAGGGAAATCCTCTCAGCTACTTCTCCCAAACAAATTATTCCTAACTAGCAGGACGATTTATACCATCCAACCCTCTAAAGTCTACCTCCTATATCTAGAAAAGACAATACTACAAAACATTTGAAAGAAGAGTATCTACTTCTTGACAACATAATTAACATCTGCAAAAGTCAATCTCCTGGGTATACTACACTACTGGAATTCTCCAGAAGTCTCTTCTTTCCTACCAAAATAGTTTTTAAGAGTTCCCAGTATCCCTCTAGCCACCAATCTAAGCAAGGTCAGGAGCAATATGAAACTGCCCCAAAGCAAGTGCATTTGACTACCAGGGCAAGCACTCCAAATTCACCTGTCCACAAAGAGACTTAATCGATTGCCCCCCTACTAGAGCTTTCTCTAGTCAAGCTGCTCTTCCAATAAGCTCTCTCAAACTCCCCAGCACTCTGGTTGCAGTGGTTTTTAAATAGGGAGAGGACTCTAAAAAATTGCCCCTCACCCACCAAATGGTCCCATTCAGAGAGACAGAAAATTCTAACCAAAAAAATAAATAAATAAACAAACAAAAGATATGCACAATTAACACACAATGGTTCCACAAGTTATCTTTCATATGTTCAAGACACTACAAAGTCATTCTTATTCATATTATTTTTTAATGAAGAGCCATAAAACAAAAAAAAAGAAAGAACTTACTCAGATAATCTGGCATGAAGTTGAACCAATAATAAAACAGAACTAACAACCTGGATCCTAGAGTTCAGATTATAGTAATTTCAAGAACTTTAAAAGGCGTAACAGAACCAGTGGACCCTAAATTCCTCAAGTCTTTCAACTAGGCAGAGCCAGCAGAGCTTCAAGACAAATAAACTTTAAAATTCTGTCAGAACGTAAATAACACAAGATTTAGAGGTACTTTCACCTACCTCTAACAAGTAAAACTCTGGCAAGCAAATTTCCTTTTGATGCCCAGAGTCATAAACACCTGCACAGCAGGAACCCAGAGGAGAATTTCAATGAACACCCAAGACTCAACCTTCAGGAGAAAGAGAGCAAGCACATCCTCCCCTCCTGTCTCAGGCCTAACTAAATTTGTTTCCAGGTGAGGCAACATTGGGAAATCCTAAAATTTCCAAGAGATCTCAAAGCTAGCCAAATCTTCCAATTTTGATTCAATCAAAAATATTTAGGAATTTCAAAATCTTCAAATTTCACACGCCAAACCAAGACAAATTAACTGAAGCATGAAATTTGAACTACACAAACATTTGCTATTTGTTCATTGGGCAACAACTGCCTGGGCCCTACCTGGGGAAGACAGTCAATTAGGAACACCAGTTAAAACTGTCTTGCAAACCAAACAGCTTTAGTCCTTGTAAGTCAATAACTGCTCCAAGAAAGAAAAAGGATGTATACCATAGAGCGGTAACGACCCCCAGCACATAGTTATCCCTTTGCACAACACCTTTGTGGTAGGAATCTCACTTCCCAATAAAGTTAAAGACTAGAAGGTGAAACTTCATTCATCATTGAAAGTGAATTATGCCCATTACATATAAATTAGAGGGTGTCAAGAGACATGCATGCTTTCTGCACCATAACCCTGCTCCGTGATAGTTCCTGAGGAGGTGACATCTCTGGAAGAAGTATGAACTGTTACTACGGTCATCCGCCAACATTTTAGAAGAACACGTATCTTAGCTTTGTGGGTGCAACTCCAAAAGAAAGGTATCTATCTCACAAGTCCTCAGGCTATGGAAACAAAATTCACAACCCTCCTCACCGGGCGGCTTCAAACACTCCAATTACTCCCTCCCTTGCTAAGTCTAAGTCCTCAGTGAGCAGTATCTTCAAACAGAGATACTTGGTCTTTGTCCAGCACTTCATGTCTACATGCACCAGGACACTAAGGAAGGGAGGACGCACACGTACATTCTTTGCAGAGCAGAGTCAGTTCTCTGCAGAGTGCCTATCTCCACTCTGGCCTGTGAAGTAAAACACTCTAGTCAGCGTTTCTCAAAGTGTGGTCCCGGGCCACCTGCATTCCAGGCGGCATGGGAAGCTGGTTAAAACGGAGACACTCAGGCTCTACTCTAGGAATTCAGACTCAGAAGATCTTAGGTAGGGCCCTAGGACGAGCATGCCTAGGAACCTCCCAGGTGTCCCCCACAAGACACTAAAGTTCAGGGTTGCACCTGGGAGTAAGCACTTGCTTCCCTCCACACACCTGGTTTAGATCGGGAAGGCTCAAAATGCCACTGGCGTCCTTAAAAATTGGGGGGGGGGGTGTTCTCCGACCCCCGGAGCCAAACGCACCACCCCACTGCCCACCAGGAAGCGGGGGAGGAGCTTCCGACCCTTCCCGGAAACCTAACTCCCCCGAGTGCATAAACGAAGCTTCCCCAGACCCCCAGACGCTGCCAAATAGTGGGGGAGGGGAGGCTGGGGCCCCGCCGCCCAGAGGGGGAGGAGCCGGCCTGCCAGCTCGCCCCTCCGCAGGAATTTAGGGGGTGGGGGGGAGCTGCAGAAAAAGGCGCCACTAGCGACCGGCGGGGGACCTCTTCCCCACCCAACGCCCGGGAGGGGGGAGACGGGGAGGGGGGAGACGGGGAGGGGGAGGGGGAGGGGAGGGTGGCCCCGCCCCCTCCTGCAGTGGGCAGGGCTTCGCCCCTCCCCCTCCCCCTCCCCGCGGAGGGGGCTCGGCTCGCCCACCCCCCACGTCCCCCCACGGCGCCCCCGCGGCGGCCCGCCTCACCAGGCGCGCGGCCTCGGCCCACGTGCGCTCCTTCTTCCTCTTCTGTTTGTCCTTCATCCTCCTCCTCCCCGGCGGCGGCAGCGGCGGCTCCACGCGGGACCTCCGGGCGGGGCGGGCGGCGGCGGCGTGGGGCTGGGGCAGCGGCGGCGGCGGGGGGCGCGTGGCGGCGGCAGCGGCGGCGCACGAGGGCTCGGGTGCGGCCGGGGAGAGGGGGCGGGCTCGCGGGGACCGGCTGGCGCGAGACCCGGCGCGAGGGCGGCGGTGGGGGAGGGGTGGCGGCGGCTCCACGCGCCCGCGCTGCGTCAGTCGCCCACGGCGGCGGCGGCGGCGGCGGCGGCGGCAGCGGCGGCAGCCCCGCGATCGCTAAGGAATGCGGCGGCTCCGCATAACCACGGGGTCAGAGGTCACGGCTCCAGCCTCCGCTTTCCCGCTCTGCTGAGGGGCCGAGACAGGACTGGCGGTGGGGCAGGAAGGCGAGACGCGGCTTTCCCTTCGGCGCCCGGGTGTGTGCGTGTCTGCCGTGGGTGTGTGTGTGTGAGTGTGTGTGAAGAGTGAGGAGGGGGAGTGTGGGTTTTTTTTTTTTTTTGAACAAAAACAAACCGAAAGGGCAACTGGGAATCGTAGTCCCGGCTGCCTCTCTGGCCTCCCCCGCTCCGGAAGAATATGGCTGCATGAAACGGCTGGACCACACTTCCCGGCGTACCTCGCGGCTCTTTTCCGCCCTCCCCTACCTTCCTCCGCCTCGCGCAGAGCTCGGTAAAGAAGGGGGACGGGCGGTCGTTCGGGGAAGAGACTGGGCGGAGTCTCGCGAGGTGCGGGAACTGGCTGCGAGCCCGAGGCATTCTGGGAGGCGATGCTGGGAAGGGGCGGTGGCTGGACTCCCCAGCCACACTTAACTCTTTCGGCGCTTCTCGCCTCCCTGCAGCTGGGCGGTTTAGGGTGGAGATGGAGTACTGATAGCTCGACTCCCAGTGCCCGCTTTATGCCCCTCCCTGCCCAAACGGTTCTCACCAGCACTTCACAAAGATGACAAGAGACAGGACTTTCCCTTTTGGTCCTCCCCTGAATGACTCACTGCTGCATAATAATGAGACAATGAGACACTCATACCAGTAAAACGGTTATTCCACGTTTGAGGGACCTAAACAGTTCCCCATTTCCTCCTGTGCTTTCACGCTGCTAATGCCGCTCTATGTTTGCAAAAGCTGCACCGCAGCTTAGGGCATTCTTACCATCTGGCGAACTTCGTGATAATGAGGGGTGAAGAACTGGGACTTTGGGGCCATAGTGACCAGAATGCACTTGAGGCCTTTTTGGAGACAGTGCCCTGAAGAGAACACAGGCCTTGGAGTCATGTGGACCGACCCTATGCTGGAATCCTGGCTAAGTCACGCCCCAGAATCGACCTAAAAGTAGGGGCTCAACTTCTCTGAGCCTCAATTTTTAAATCCACTTTAGTCTGATGCCTCACAGCACGAGAGGGAATAAAATTAACATAAAGCACTTGGCAGATTGGAAGAGGGTGTGAAAGGGGACCTTGACATTAGGTCCATGTAATTTGGCTCCTGGCATAGAGCGAGTGTTTAATAGTTATAAGCTGAGAGACCACTGACAAGGTGTTTAGCCTCTCTGAGCCGTGGTTGCAGAGTATGAAATGAAATGAGATTCAGAGTACCCAACACGTAAATTTTCTGTACTTAGTTGTCCAGAAACATTCCTAAAATCAATCTTAAACTGGTTTAATGAGCAGCTCTTAAAAATTAGGGAGGCAGGGTCAGTGGCCGCATTTGAAAGGTTTCCCTGGGTCAGGAAAGAACCTTCCCCCTGATGTTAGCACATGGAAGAGCCATACTGTGCTTCCTAATCCTAACACCACAGAATCCAGTGCTGCTACTTTCCTGCTCATCACACAGATGTTGTTGCCCAGTAAACACAATGCTGCAAAGTCAATAGGCTGTAGGTTAAGTAAAAATAAAATCTTTCTCCCCTTCTTACTTTGCCCCAAGCAGGAAAGGAAGAACAACCCCCTACCAACCACCACAAAATTGTTTAGCCTGATTTTTTACAGAAGTTTTCTTCCTACAGCTGACCGGTAACCTTTGACAAGTCATTTGACTTGTTTCAAATGTATTATCCTTGTGTAGTTTCACCCTCCTCTGACCTCCAAGGGTAACTAGAAAAAGATTCACTGTAAAATTTACATGTTTAGTACAGGCCCTGAGGGCAGAATGCCATCCTCTCCAACACTCCCAAATCTATGCCCTAGTCCCTGGAATCTGAATATGTTCCATCCTATTGCAAAATTGACTTTGAAGATAGAATTAAGGACTGTAAAACACCAAGATAATCCTGGATTCTTTATTTGGGTAAACCCAGGATAATCACACGGACCCTTAAAAGCAGAGGAAAGCACAGAAGAGATGCTTTGGAAAAGAATCCGATTTGAAGCTTCGGAAGAACTCAACCCAGTGTTGCTGGCTTTGAAGGAGGCCAGGAGCCCGGGAATGTAGGCAGCCTCTAGAAGCTGAGAACAAGCTCTGCCAGCAAGTAACACGACCTCAGGCCTAGAACTTCATAGAACAGAATTCTCACAACCCGAAAGAGCTTGCAGGCAGGGCATTCTCCCTCCCATCAAGTCTGCAGAAAGGTATGCAACCCTGCCAACACCTTGATTTTAGCCTTATCAGAGAATGAACTGAACCATACTCTGTAAGGACTTCTGGCCTACAGAAAGTGTGAGATATAAATGGACGTTGGTTGGGTTTTTTTTGTTGTTGTTGTTTTTGGATGTTGTTTTAAGGCACTAAGTCTGTGATAACTTCTTACAGTGGCCAGAAAAAAAAAAAGGCTAATACCCTGGGAAGACCTTCAGTTCTTTCAGCCAATAGTGACTGGCTCTCTCACAGTTGGGTCCAACCATGGGGAGATTCCAGATGTGACTATTTCAAGGTCTCTGCCCTTACAGAATCAAACAGAAACTAGTGACATCATAGTTAAGCGTGAAAAAAGTATGTTCAGAGGACTATACAAAATAATATGTTGAAAAATTGATTTTAGTCATTAAACATTAAGTAGCTGTGATTTTAAGTAAATAAGACTCAAGTTTATTCTGTTGACAGAAACACCAAAAAAACAAACCCATACATTTTTTTTTGGCATGTGTTTTTGTTTTTATCACAGTGCTTTTATTACAAGTGATCTTTGAAGTCAACACAGGTGCCACAGGGCAGTATAAGATAAACAGGACTGTATTCAACCCTGCTCTGTTTGGGGATGAGTCACTGTTTTCAAACTGCACAGTTATGAGCAAAGCACACATTCAGGAATTTGAGTAACACACCACTAGTAGGCCCAGGAATTCCCAAAAGGACACATACACCTCCTGAACCTTACTGTGAGCTAACGGATTGCCAGGGGCTTTTGACTTCATCAGTCCTCGGTTTCAATCTTCTTGCCGTCACTCTTGAGCTGACTGGCCTTGGTCAAGTTCTGAAACCTCTCTTTGACTCAGTGCCATCATTTGGACCACAGGATATATAAACTCAAAGTGTGGAGTTGGGATTAAGGAGGATCTTTATAAAGTGCCTACCACACAGCAGACTCACTAAATGCTGGCTCTCTTTGCCTCAGAGGAGGTTTAGTCTGAAGTATAAAAAATGCCTCATTTTTATACTTCAGCAAACTAAGCTCTGGAATATATTGAGTTTGCCACGCCAACAGATGTGCTCTCCCAATAATTCTATCCTCATTGTCAAATGAAGTTGAGATTCAACTTCCCTCTCCCAGGTTCCAGACGATTAAATGAGATCACATTTACTAAATTCCAAAACTGGCAGATGATCAATAAATGCCTATCTCTCTTGTCCCTACCACATTTCATTTCTTTGTATGATTTTTGGTTTAGTGTCTGTGCTCTTGTTAGCATCTTGGGTTCATCATCACACACACCCCCAACACCTGGCACAGTCTTGGCACATGGCAGGCACTCAATCTGTTGAATGAACAACCTTACTCAATAATTACTTTATTGGACAAAATGCCTGAGGATTAATTTCCCATTGACGGGCTCTGAACAGTTTTTTGGAACGTGCCTGAGCAGAATTGAGAAAGAATGAGGCAAGATTTCACCCAAACATATCTAAGCAAATTGTAAAGATGCTCCGGAATAGAGACTTCATGACCTTCCTATTGTCTTTGGGCACAGAATTGGCCCACATGATGGGTGGCTCTAACTCAGCTTACCTGCCATTCACTCTTGTTTTTTAGTCTCCCATGAGACTAAAAAGGGTATTCAAATTTCATTTTGCCCTACCAAAATGTTAATAATGGTTACTTCTGTGTTGTAAGAGTGAGGTCAGTTTTTTGGTTTTTTTTTTTCCTACAAAGTATTACTTTTTTTTTTTTAATTGAAAAACAAATCTTTTTTTCATTTAACCACAAAACAGAGCGTTTAGATTATGGTGGCAGATGTTATGTTTTTCACTTCTTTATACTTGTCTGTATTTTCCAAATCTAGAATGAGTATGTGCTACTCATATGAGTGTGTTGAAAAAATAAAAAGTTTAATGCTCAACAGTGTAAGACATCTTTTAATAATAATTCTTCCATTTCATTTAAGAAGATTTGTAGGACCCCCTATAAAATGGCCTCAAAGGATGACCTGACCTAGTTTTTACCAAAATCACGGAAAATATCAGCCCCCTGCCAGATTCTTTAAGATTTTCAGATGGAGATTTCAAGACCTCGCTAAGAAGCCCATCCCGATTTTTAATCTCTCTTAATGCCAGAGAGATGTACTCCTTCCTACTATAAATCTTTCTGGTCTCAATTTAATCCATTTCATCTTTCTCTGCAAAGAAGGAAAAGAAACTTTTTTTTTTTTTGAAAAGAAACTTTAAAATGCATTTTAACACCAAAATTCTAAGAGTGGTGGTGCTAATGTGATGATTGATGTTATTTCTTCCTTTTCAATGTTTTATAATGAAACAGTTTATACCCTGGCCCAAATGGCTTTTCTTCCTCCCCTTCTTTAAGGATCGCTAATATCTGTGTGTGAAGTTAAAAGGCTTAGATAAATGGCTTTCACTAAAGGCTTAGCTATATCACAACTGCCATGCAAGGTGAGTAAGTAAAATGGCAGGGCCAGGAGAGTAAAGGAACTTTCCCAAGATCCCACAATTAGTTGCCCTGCAGTCAAGACTTAAACCCAAACTCGGAAGGCACTGGTAGACAGCCTCCAAAATGGCCCCCAGTGATTCCCATTCCTGATTATTCACATCCTTTTTAGTTCCCATTTGAAAGAGGGCTGACCTGTGGACCCAAAAGGATATTTTAGAAATAACTGTGTGGGGCTTCTGAGGCTAGGTCCTAAAAGACATTGCAGCTTCCAGCTTGTTCTCTTAGATCACACTCCGGGGAAACCAGTCACCATGTCATGAGGACACTCAAGCAGCCCAATGGAGAGGTCCACATGGCAATAGCACGAGACAAGCTTTCAAATGACTTCAGCCCTAGCCAACATCTTGACTGCAACCTCATTAAATATCTAGAGCCAGAAACACCCAAATACAGTACATCTGGATTCCTGGCTCACAGAAACTGTATGAGATAATATTTACTGTTTCAAGGCACTAAATTTTGAGGTAATTTGTTACACAGTAGTAGATAACTAACACAGACATAGTACCTCACTACTGAGTGGTTCTTACATTTTGTGATGTCTACTAAAAAGCATAAAACTGGATTAATTTTATCCAGACCCAACAGCATAGGGCCTGACACAGAGTGGGGCCTCTTAGGTTGCTGAATGGATTCATTCAAGCAGGATTGGGTGCTAACGCTGGTCTGCGGTGGAGGAGGAACAAGAGAGGGATACATAGTCATCCTAGATGCCTCCTTGACTATTGCTTCAGCGAGACTTTTCCTGCTGCCCTATACTCATTGAGTCTTTTACACTCCCATAGCACCCAATGCTTCTTTCAAACTCTAATGAGGAAAAATATAATCCACTCTCGACATTGATGATGACTTCTTCAATGTCTGCTTCTGAATTAGACTGTTAGCCAGATGAGGTCAGGGATTGTAGGCTAATATACTGCCCCTCCCTCTGTCCCAGAAGAGAGACTAGAGGAGCAAGAAAACAGTAGTACTGGGGATCCCTGGGTGGCGCAGCGGTTTAGAGCCTGCCTTTGGCCCAGGGCGCGATCCTGGAGACCCGGGATCGAATCCCACGTCGGGCTCCCAGTGCATGGAGCCTGCTTCTCCCTCTGCCTATGTCTCTGCCTCTCTCTCTCTCTCTCTCTCTCTGTGACTATCATAAAAAAAAAGAAAGAAAGAAAGAAAGAAAGAAAGAAAGAAAGAAAGAAAGAAAGAAAACAGTAGTACAGCATCGAGCGCCTTTCATTATCATTGATAAGCTCCTATAGGGAGGTAAGCTCTGTGGTGAGCCCTGAGGACTAATGGCCCAATTAGACACAGTTCTGCTATTACATAGACTGGATTGCAAGTGATAGCAAACCAATGTGGTAGGTGCAAGAGCTGAAGCAAGAGAATGTCCTAAAGCTGACACGAAGGAGGGAAGAAATTATTTCTTAACTCCACACTTATAGCTACTTTGGGTGCAAAATAAGCATTTAGAAATGAACAACTAGATACAGAACAAAAGGCTGTTGGTTGCCAGAGGTGGGGATTGAGAGGTTGGTAAAATGGGTAAAGGTGATAAACAATAAAACAAGTCCTGGGATGCAATGTACAGCATGGTGACTACAGTTAACAATACTGCACTGTATACATGAAAGTTGCTAAGAAAGTAGACCATAAAAGTTCTCATCACAAGAAAAAAATGTGTAACTGTGTGGTGTCAGATATTAACTAGATATTGCGGTGATTGTTTCTCATTATGTACAAATACCAAAACATTATGTGGTACACCCAAAACTAATATAATGTTATATGTAAATTATATTTCAATTTTGAAAAATGAATAATTTTCTTATGTACTATTAATAATCCCATTTGAAAATAATGGTGGATAAAAGGTCCCATTCACAAGAACGTAACAGTGACCAAAAACTTCCACCATTTGGAAATAAAGCTAACATAAAATGTGTACATCTTATACAGAGAAAACCATTAACTCTACAAAGGAGTATAATCTGAACCAATAAAGATCACAGACACCTTGCCTTAGACTGGAAGGCCCTATAACCTGGTTATTAATTATCCCCAAATTAGCCTATCAAGTAAATATCCCTGTCAAGAACCCAGTGATCCAAGGGGCTCCTGGGAGACTCAGCAATTGAGCATCTGCCTTCAGCTCAGGGTGTGATCCCGCGGTCCCAGATCGAGTCCCACATAGGGCTCCCTGCGTGGAGCCTACTTCTCCCTCTACCTGTGTCTCTGCCTCTCTCTATGTGTCTCTCATGAATTAAAAAAAAACAAACAAAAAAAACAAAAAAAAAAACAACTCAGTGATCCTAAAATTCAACTGGAAAAACAGATGCATCTTTCTCATAGCAAAAAAAACTAACATTTACTGATCATTTTCCATGTGCCAGACCCTATTCCATGGACTTGCTATGCATCATTTTAGCTCGCCTTCACAAAAATACCATAAGGTATTACTATCAACACTACACAGATGAGGAAGCAGAGGTTGAGAGGAAAAAAAATAACTTGCCCAAGATCACACAGCTAGTGAGTGGCTGACCTGGCATTAAAGCTCAGACTGGCTGAATGAACCCAAACTCTATGAATTTAACCATTCTGCCTTACTGCCAAAAAAAGTTTGAAGAAGATTAATGAGTTGGGACTTGTTCTACCAGGTATTAAAATGCATTAGGTGGCTATGCCAACTAAAACAGTCCAATTTTGACAAAAGAAGACAGACCAATTAAACTGAATGGAGTACAGAAATAGAACCAAGTGTATAAGGAACTGTAGTGTATGATAAAGGTAACATTTCAAACTGGTGGAGAAAAGATGGAAGTCAATGAAGAGCACAGGACCACTGAGTAGTCATTTGGAGAAAATTTTCACCTTGATCAAAGATTTATATGTCATGAAAGAAACAAAGTATTGGAAGAAAAAAAACAAGTGAATATTTTTATATTCCTGGAACTGGAAGTATTTCTAAACATGCTATTAAAAAAAAAAAAGATCCATCAAGTGAAATTGATAGATTTTGACTACATACAATTAAAAGTATGTAGGTATGGGGTATCTGCCTTCCTCCTAGGGCATGATCCTGAAGTCCTGGGATCGAGTTCCACATCAGGCTCCTGCACGGAGCCTGCTTCTCCCTCTGCCTGTGTCTCTGTCTCTGTCTTTCTCTCTCATGAATAAATAAATAAAATATTAAAAAAAAAAACAAGTGTGTATGTAGCAACAAAATACCATACACAAGTTAAAGCAAACAATGAAGTGGGGGAAATATTTGTCACATATACAACAAAGAGTTAAGATTCCTAAAAAACAAAATTCTTAAAAGTCAATAGAAAACACCGCAATAGGAAAATGGTCAAATAACAATGGCGTAAGCAGGCAATCAAAAGAAGGAAGACAAATGGAAATAAATACTTGAAAAGATTGTCAATCTCATCAGTAATCCTGGAACTACAGGACTGAGTGAGATACCATTTTTCTTTCTTTTTTTAAAGATTTATTTATCTGGGATTCCTGGGTGGCTCAGCGGTTTGGTGCCTGCCTTCAACCCAGAGCGTGATCCTGGAGACCCGAGATCAAGTCCCACATCGGGCTCCCTGCATGGAGCCTGCTTCTCCCTCTGCCTGTGCCTCTGCCTCTCTCTCTATCATGAATAAATAAATAAATCTTTAAAAAAAATAAAGATTTATTTATCTTAGAATGAAAGAGTGAGAGAGCAAGGGGAGGGGCAGTCTCAAGCAAACTCCTCACTGAGCCCAGAGCCCGACACAGGGCTCAGTCCCATAACCACAAGATCATGACCCAAGCCGAAACCAAGAGTCGGATGCTTAACCGACTCAGCCACCCAGGCGCCCCTAGATGCCATTTTTAAATAGACCAAACTGGCAAAAAATTAAAAAGACTGGCGGAATCCAGGGTTAGCAAGGAAGGATGCGGGAAGGCAAGCACAATTTCTGCACTGTTGATGGGAGTGCAAATTCACATAGTCATTTTGGGAGACAGTTTAGCAGTTTGTAACCAGATTACAATGAGAAAAGCCTCTGATCTAGTAATTCATGTACAGAGATTTATCCCAGAGAGGAATTTTCTCTTAAAGATTTTATTTATTCATGAGACACAGAGAGGCAGAGACATGAGCAGAGGGAGAAGCAGGCTCCTTGTGGGAAGCCTGATGCTAGGTTTGATCCCAGGACCCCGGGATCATGACCTGAGCCAAAGGCAGACCCTCAACCACTAAGCCACCCAGGTGTCCCCCCAAGAGAGGAAATTAAACAAGTGAATCTATATACAAGTACAATGATCTATGTACAAGTTTGCTTAATACAACATTGTATTAAATAATAAAAATCTGGAAATGACTTCAGTAACTATCAATAGTGTTAAATAAATTCTAATATTCCATAAAGTAAGTTGCCAGGCAGCCATTAAAAATGATCATATAGGGGCAGCCCGGGTGGCTCAGCAGTTTAGCGCCGCCTTTGGCCCAGGGACTGATCCTGAAGATCCGGGATCGAGTCCCACGTCAGGCTCCCTGCGTGGAGCCTGCTTCTCCCTCCGCCTGTGTCTCGGCCTCTCTCTGTGTGTGTGTCTCTCATAACTAAATAAATAAAATCTTTTTTAAAAAGATCATATAACTCTATATTTATTAACTGGACATTTGTCCAGAACGTGTTATTGAGTAAAAACTGGGCATGTGTGTATTATGAACCCATGTATATTATGAAGATCAAACTAAAAGTTTGTATGAGGAGTTACCTAAAAGATTGGCCATCAGCTATCTATGGTAATAAAATCTCTTAAAAAATGGAATTTCTAGTGATTTGTCTTTACTTCTTTAAATGTTTCTCTCGTTTGAATTTTCTGTCATCAGAACATATCATTCTTAGACTATTCTTTTTTTTAAAGATTTATTTTTATTTATTTATGATAGACAGAGAGAGAGAGAGAGAGGCAGAGACACAGGCAGAGGGAGAAGCAGGCTCCATGTTGGGAGCCGGGCGTGGGACTCGATCCCGGGACTCGATCCCGGGACTCCAGGATCCGCCCTGGGCCAAAGGCAGGCGCGAAACCGCTGAGCCACTCAGGGATCCCCCATAATCAGACTATTCAATAAAGCTCACTGCATTGTGTGTGTGTGTGTTTTTAAGATTTTATTTATTTTTTCATGAGAGACACACAGAGAGGCAGAGAGAGACACAGGTAGAGGGAAAAGCAGGCTCCATGCAGGGAGCCCAATGTGGGACTTGATCCCAGGTCTCCAGGATCACACCCTGGGCCGAAGGCAGATGCCCAACCGCTGGAGCCACCCAGGTTGACTGCTCACTGCATTTTGATTAAAAAAAAAATAGCACTTAACTGAACATCTATTATACAGCCTCGAAACTTTTCATGATCATATTTATTCCTTACCCCAACCCAGCAAGGAAGACATTACTCAATCATTTTATAGGAAGTCAGACAACTCGAGGCTTAGAAAGGTTAAGCAACTTGTGCTGGACATATCAGGATGTGAACACAGTTCTGGCTGACACACAGAGCTCTCTTGATAATGCTGCCCCGTTACTGCTAACTAAGATTCCACTGATATTTAATAATATATGCCTCTTATTATGTGCCTAGTAAGTGCGGGCATTTGATGGACTCCAAAAACAGCATAGGGTTTTGCTATTAACCCTCTCACTGAGGTGCAAGAGCTTGCTGAGGGTACTAAGTGCTAACCCAGGTTTATCCAGCTCCAAAACCTCCCTGCTCCATTCCACATTTCTTGCTGGTCTGGTAGCATATGGTCTTCACCTTGAGGCACTATCTGCCCTGGGGTCTTTGCTCCTACCTAGGTCCTGACTTCTATCTCCATCTTGTTGCTCTCTGGTTTGATTGTGCTTACATACAGATTACTCATTTCACCAAGATGCAAATGTTTACTTTCACGGTGGAGTAAGGAACCAAGAATGCTTTGAAATCTCAGTTGATCTGCTTAACTTTATCATCCAGCTCAGAAGCCTTCAGGGTCTCCCCTGGCAGAGTACAACCACGGCTGCAGTGCTCCTTCAGTCTGGTTCTCCTCTGCCGGGCCTCTGGGCTCCCTCTATCCGCCCTCCTCACCACACCCCTACTGCTTGTGAGCCCAGTGTCTACCAAAAGTGGCAGTCACCAAATGCTGGCTGAAAAGCAGAAAGCTCTACAGTGTAAGAGATGGATTTCGGGGCACCGGGATGGCTCAGATGGTTAAGCGTCTGCCTTCAGTGAAGCTCATGATCTAAGGTCCTAGGATGGAGCCCCACGTTGGGCTCCCTGCTCAGCAGGGAGTCAGCTTTTCCTTCTCCCTCTGCTGCTCTCCCTGCTCATGTTCTCTCAGTATCTCTGTCTCAAATGGATAAAGAAAATCTTAAAAAAAAAAAAAAAAAAGACACTGATTCAAGCTGGCGATTCAAGAGGGGTCTTGGAGGTTGGAGGAAATGTAACTGCGCAGAGACGTAAATGAAGGCAAGATGCTCACAGTCTGTCGCCTGGAGCCCTGCCTCTGTGCTGCGCTGCTGGCTTTACAGAGTGCTTTCACAGAGTGACTGCAATCGCTACCACTTACCGAGTGCTTGCCACAGGTCAACCACCACTGGGTGGTTTACATATACTCTAACTCCTTCATGTGTACTTTATTGATTTTGATTATTATGCTTATGATTATTCTGTCTCCACTAGTTCCATAAAGTTCTAGGAGGGCAAGGTTTTCTTCTTCTTGTGTTCCCAACAGTGCCTGGCAAATAGGTGGCTCAAGAGGTCACTAAATCCTCCCCAGAGCCCTGTGAAGTAAGAGTGACTTGTACCAAGGTACCTGGATGGCTCAGTCGGCTGGGCATCTGACTCTTGGTTTCAGCTTACGCCATGATCTCAGGCCAGTGTGTGGGGATAGAGTCCCTCATCACGCTCCCTGCACGGTGGGGAGTCTGCTTCTCCCTCTCCATTCCCCCACTTGTGCTCGCTCTCATTCTCTCAAATATATAAATAAATCTTCAAAAAAAAAAAAGGTCTTTTATCCCCACTTTAAGCAACTTGAGGCTTAGATGCAAGAAGTGACTTTTGCAGAAGTACAGATCCAGCAAGAGGACTATACTAAAAATAGGTCCATGGACTCTCTCTCTCCATTACCTCCGCAACCATCTGGATTCAGAAGTGTCCATTCCTAGCCTTGAAGTCGGGAGTCACCACTTGCCTGCAGGATTCCTTAATCGATTCAGTGATAACAACACTGTAACAATTACCACTCACTGCATACTTGCTACATACCAGGCACTGTTTGCAGTGACTCACAGCAACTTGGAAATTACTTGCTATGACCCCTTTCTGACAGTTGAGGAATCTAATGCCCCAGGGAGGTTAAGAAACTTTGCCATAATCACAAAGCTAGTAAATAGTGAGTTCAGAATTCATAATCCAGCGGTGAGGGTCCAGTGCCTACACTGTTCACCACTGCCCATACTGCCTCAGTAAGGTGATGGACCAAGAGCAGCAGGGGGGTGGGGGGGATGAGCCACCCCAAAGCACTCATCAAGGTCAGGGCTGGTCTGTGTGGCCTGTAAGGCATGCTCTCATGTGTGTCTTCATGTTCTCTTGTAAACCTCACAATTGCCCTGTGAAGTTATAGATGAACAAACTGGGGTCCTGAGACCCTAAAAGAGCCAGACCCAGACAGAACACAGATCAGTGGCTGCCTGATGCTCTGCAGTTGGGAGCAAATGTGGAGTGGCTGCTAATGGCAATTTTTTGGGGTGATGAAAATGTTTTAAAATTGATGGTGGTGATAGTTGCACAGCTCAGTGAATACACTAAGAACCAGAGAATTATACACTTTAAATGGGTGAACAGTGTGGTGAGTTATATCTTAATCTAGCTCTTTATTTCGAAAGAGAGGAGGACACACAGGAGGAAGTGGCAGTGGTGGAATTTCCACTGACTTCAGATCAAACACCCTGGAACCACTGGTAGCACTGCTGCCTCTTCTAGTTCTCTCGCTTCTCACATCCCGTTAGCAGACATCAACACCTGAGGCACCCACTTCTCTCCTCTTACAGCACCTGGTCCAAGTCAGGGCTCCCCAACTTACTGCACCCCCTCCCCTTAAGCAGTCCTCTCGCCTTGCCCCTTGCGCTCTATCTCTGTTCTCCACAGAGCTACCAGAGAGATCTGTTTAAAGCTTTCCCGTCAGATTCCCCTCTTTTGCTTAAAAGCCTCCAATGGTCTAAAAATAAAATTCCCTTACAGTTCAGAGTTGGCCCCTGGCCACCTTTGCAAACTCACTGCCCACCAGCCACTCTTGCCTCCTTGCTGTCCCCAAACACATTCCCACCTCCAGTGGTTCTTCTCTATACTATGGTTCTTTTCCCTGGAATATTCTTCCTCCAGATACCAGACACCCACATGCTTACTCCCTAATTTCATCCTGGGCTGTGCTCAAATGTAGCATGTCACCATTACAGAGAAGCCTTCCCTGGCTTCCCAATCTAAACCAGCTCCCACCTCCCATAGCTTGGCACTCTCACCCCTGACCTGCCTTGTTTTCCTTCCGAGCACTTCTGACCACCCAACATACAACATAACACATACTTCCTTTTTGTTTAAGTAAACTCTACCCTCAATATGGGGCTTGAACTCACCACCCCGAGATCAAAACGTGCTCTACTGACTGACCCAGCCAGGTGCCCCAACACATACTTCTTTGTTAACCATTTGCCTCCATCACTAGAATGTGACATTCCTGGGTACAGGGCTTCATCCTGGAACCCTAGGACTAGAACAATGCCTAGAACCCAGCAGATATTTAAAAAAGCAAATACATTAATGCCAAAGCTTTGGCTTCTCTCTTGGCCCCTCGGATAATCCAGCAAAGAGATAGATCACCGTGTTTGACACATTCTTTGCTCAAATTTGTGACCTTCTCTATACCCCGTCAGAGGGGCCACTGACAATCTTGCACTGGACTTATTTGTGAATGGCAGTAATTCCCTACCAGACTGGGAGCTCCGGAAAGGCAAGGTCCTTAGCTGGACCTTAGCACAATACCTCGCGCAGAATTGAACAGCATACTTAAATCTTTTGTTGACTGAACAAAGAGAAATTTCCAAATCAACAGCAATTTAATTTCTCTCTTCCCAAAGGCAGCAGAGGAGCCACCTTCCAGCCCACTGCATTGACAAATGCCTCAGCCCCATTCCTAGGAAACTAAGACCCTGAAATAAAGTTCAAGTGCTTCTTGGAATTCCTTGGGTAGTGAGCTGTGCCAGGGAAAGCTCCCTGCAAAATGGAATTTGCCAGCTGAGTCCAGAAAAACCTGTGTGAACAGCAGGCAAACTTAAGGCAGCACTTAGTGAAATTGCTTTCTGTTATCTCAAAGAGAAATAATAGCATATGAGGCTGGCTTAAGAAGAACATACCCAAGTGTAAATAGGGCCATGTTTCTCTCTCTCTCTCTCTCTCTCTCTCTCACACACACACACACACACACACAGCCTTTGAAGGCTCGCTATCTTCAGGCTGTGCCATGACTCTTCCCAGCCCAGTTATTCTCATTCCCATTACTTTCTGATTCCCCAATCACCAGAACTCCCCCAAGAGCTCCTTCATGTTGTTCCCTTTGTTTGGCATGCTCCTCCCCTGCTTCCCAGGTAGTAGAACCATCCCCCTTTTCACAGAGCACAGCTCAAATGCTGTCTCCCTTGTAAAGCCTTGCTCTACCTCTCCTTCCTGGAGTGGCACCTCACCCCTCCCTCTGTCAGAAAACACTGTTCTTAGCTATAGGTGTCAGCACCCATCTAACCATCCAACTCATTCATGTAAGTGCCAAACTTGGAGAAGACTACAGGACATACCTTTAGAGAACTTACTGTTTGGCAGGGGAGAGGAAAGCAAATATATATATATATATATATATATATATATATATATATATATATATATATATATATAATCATAAATTGGGAAAAGGGCTAAGAGGATACCACAGTCAGGTGGAGGGGTGGGGGGAACCAGAATGGATGCTTGGAGGTTTCTTAGAAGAGGTTACATTAAACTAGTACCTGATGGATGAGTAGGAGGTAGCCCACCAAAGAGTGGGGAGAAGTTTCCAGAAAGAGGACACAGTGCATATGAAGGTGCCAAGGCATGAAAGCAGTTAGCATAACCAAGGAACCAAAAGGAGTGCTGTGTGGCTCCAGCCGCAAAGGGCTGGGAGAGCAGCGTGAGGAGAGGAGGCGGCATCTTGTAGGTCCTAATCACTGAATTGTTTCCTCGAAGAACAATTCAGCCTGAGTACATTCTATTCCTCCCCATCTCCAGTGCAGAGCAAGACACCTGGTGCAAAACAGGCATTCAACAAGTTCCTGAGGGCTACACTGCCCCCAGAGAAGTGGGTGAGCAACCTCTCTCTGCCCATTCTCCGGCTCCAAAAGCAAGTCCCCAGTTGGCTCACCTAACTGAAGCACCCGGTGATGGTTAACCACAATTCGGGTGATAGAAACAGAGGTCAAAACAGAAGCAGCTGCAAGAGCTACAGTTACGTCCTTGACAAATGCTACTGACAACCCAGTTGACAGATGTGACTACCACATGGCCCTTGGAGACCAGATTCTCAGGGTAAACTTCAGAGGACAACTCTAGTACAAGAAAGCTTGCCAAAATCATACGCCCAAGACTTAAGACATTAGCGTGAAGTTCAAAATACAATTTCTTTTTTTTTTTTTTTAAGATTTATTTATTTATTTATTCAGAGAGAGCGAAAGAGAGGCAGAGACACAGGCAGAGAGAGAAGCAGGCTCCATGCAGGGAGCCCGACGTGGGACTCGATCCCGGGTCTCCAGGATCACACCCCGGGCTGCAGGCGGCGCTAAACCGCTGCACCACCGGGCTGCCCCAAAATACAATTTCCAAGGTCAACTGCTCTTATTA
The DNA here is from genome assembly GCF_018345385.1 of Vulpes lagopus. Taxonomy (NCBI): domain Eukaryota; kingdom Metazoa; phylum Chordata; class Mammalia; order Carnivora; family Canidae; genus Vulpes; species Vulpes lagopus. The sequence continues at coordinate 26,145,123 of NC_054841.1, forward strand.
TTCAGAACTCTCTGACAACCAAACATATAGTTTTTTTCCTCAACAACCAAATCTTTGATTCTCCAGACACCAGCTGGGTGTCCTGTAATTCTGACCCTACCCAGATTCAGCACAGACTCCACAAGTTAAGGGCTCAGTCCCATGAGATTGTCCCACTGCAGATGCCAGCTCAAAGTCCCAGGCTGCCACTTGTACTTCCATCCAACTATAAACTGGCTATAACTCAAGGGTTCCTACCACCCACTCCTCAAGTTCAAGAATTGCTAGAACAGCTCATAGAACTCAGAAGAGTGTTTTAGCTACTATTATCAATTTATTATAAAGGATACAACTCAACAAGAGTCAAATGGAAGTGACACACAGTGCAGGGTATGGGGGAGGGGTGTGGAGCCTCCATGCTGTCTTCGGATGTGCCACCCTCCCAGCACCCCTATGTGTGCACCAGCCTGAAAGCTCTTAGAACCCCCATCATTTAGGGGCTTCTACAGAGACTTCATTACATAGGCACAACTGATTAAATCATTGCCTGTTGGTAATTAACTCAATCCAGCTCCTCCCCCCCCTCCCAGGAGGTCAGCAGGTGGGGCTGAAAATTCCAACCCTCTACTCCCAAGATTTGTTGCTCTGGCCACCAGCCCCCCCATTTAGAAGCCATCTAGGGACCCACCAAGAGTCATTCTGTAGCATAGGTTCAGGCAGAATTGAAAGGGCTTTGTTGGGAATACCAAAAGATCCTCCTATCACCTCTGTCACTCAAATTCCAAGGGTTGTAGAAGCTCTTCAGGGACAAAGACCAAACACATTTCTTATTGAACCACACAAGGTTTGTGTAGTTTTTCGATCTCTTTTGTTTTAAAGAACCCAGCAGATGAGAAGACAACTTGGTGAGTCACAGGAGTTTCCAAGTTACCCAGCTGCCCTGCCCTATGCCTCCCTTATGAGTTAGCCTCTGGCCTATCCAGATTTCTGTCACTTTCAAGAACACACTCAGAATTTTTCAAATCACATTTTGAACTCTGGCTTTCTGGCTAATGGATTTTTTTTTTTAAGATTTTATTTATTCATTCATGAGAGACAGAGAGAGAAAAAGGCAGAGACACAGGCAGAGGGAGAAGCAGGCTCTATGCAGGGAGCCCGACGTGGGACTTGATCCCGGGACTCCGGGATCAAGCCCCAGGCTGAAGGCAGTCACCAAACCACTGAGCCACCCGGGGATCCCCTGGCTAATGGATTTTGAATTATTCGACATTAATAATTATTTAGGCTAAGCCAAGCTATGGTTTTTAACTCTTTTTGAAAGAAAGGAGGTTATGAGAACATTACATATAGTTTGAAGGCGACTTATAAAGAAACACAATTAAAAATCCTTTGCCTAAGTCACATAGGATGCTATCCTTTCCATGCTCTTTAAATTTGTTGGTTTGGTGTTGTTGTTGTTGTTGTTGTTTTTTAAGTCCTGTGCTATCATTTTTTCCTGAATAGTTCTCCATGCTTCCCTGTAGTGAGGGTAAAAAGGACTAGAGATGCCTTCCTGTGAAATTCTGCTTCAAGACCTTCACAGACTCCTTCCCTCTCCTCTCTTACCCAGCTAATTTCTCATACTCTTTGTTTAGTTTTTAAAGATTTTATTTGAGAGAGAGAGAGTATAAGCAGGGGGAGAAACAGACTCCCCACTGAGTGAGAGCCTGATGTAGGGCTCGATCCCAATACCCCAGGATCGCAACCCAAGCCAAAGGCTGATGTTTAACCAACTAAGCCCCTTTTTTTGTTTTGTTTTTTTTAAAAATGAGTTCTACACCCAAAGTGGGGTCTGAACTCACAACCCTGAGATCAAGAGTCATATGTTCTACCAACTGAGCCAGCCAGGTCCCCCAAATCTCTCATCCTTTAGATCTCACTGTAAATGCCATTTCTTTAGAAAGCCATTCCCTTACTTACCCACCCAATCCCAAGTAGGACCCTATTAGTCTCCTATAAAATGCTACAATACCATTTCATGGTATCTGTCATAATTTGTGATTGTACACTTGTGTGCATTTTGTTAACATGCTGCCTCCTTCCTCATTAAAGTGCAAGCTCCGTGTGGCCAGGTACCAAGACAATATTGCTCACATCTCTATACCCAGTGCCCAGAACAGTGTGGCATATAGTAGGAACTTAACATATATTTGTTAAATGGTTAGCAGCTTTTCTGTAAAGGCCTAGGATTTTCTAAACATGATATGCCCAGGGGCAGCTTCTAGTTTCTTGGGATACAAACTATTCATAGTGTCTTCTGAACACAGGGCCATGTTACAATAACCACATTTTTTTTTAATAACCACATTTTTAAATGACTGCTATAGTCCACAAACTTGTGGGCTGTTTCTTTAAATGCATTGCTAATCTTCACGATGGCCCTGCAAAATGGGGATTACTACATCATTTTATAAGCAAAGACACCAAAGTTCAGAGTGGTAAATTAAATTCCTCACAGTCACCTAGCTAGAAGGCAAACACAATCAGAACTCAAACCCAGCTCAGAGGCTAGAGTCTGTGCCCCTTTTTCTCAAATCTCCAGGAGTATTGTCCAATAGGCCAAAGCATATGAGAGATCACAAGAACAACCTGTGGCCCATTTCTGGTATTTCTTTTTTTACCTGATGGTAAATAGCATAAAATATTTTTTCGTTAAAAAAAAAAAGGGACACATCTTAAAGTATAATATGGAATGAACTTAAAGAAATTTTGAACCCAAAACACAAAAGTTCAAAAAAATGCCACTGCCGGCTGCCCAGGCCTATCTCAGGAACCCCCACAGAAACACATGAAAAGCCTTTGTCACCCTTCATTTTATGTCCCTTTACCTTATTGCTATTTTTTTTAATGCCAGCATCCCAACTCAGTCTTCATTTTCCACTCCCACCCTCCTTTCACTAGAAAAATTTAAATGTTTAAAGAAAGTGGCACATGTCAGCCACTGGCATGTCATTTTCAAAAGTGTTAGTCATTTATGAGGACACCTTTTTGTAGGTACAATAAATCTGATTGATTTTTATTACACATCTTAGTTTAGAATCACTTTTACATTCCTAGACAAAGAGATGATACAAATAAATATCAACTGTAAAACTTAGAGCCCCAAGTATTGGCATATTCTTTGTCTAAAAGTAGCCAAAGAGAAGGTCAAGCTCAATAGTAACTCCAAAGAGCCATAAAGCCCACTGCCTCCTGCCTGCCCCAGGATCACTCCTTTCATAAATAACCTCAAAAGCATTTCATTCAAAATAACAAGGGCGGGGAGAAGGTGGCAGATTTCCAAACAGTACCAGACAAAACCATGCGCAGTAGACAACAGCCAGGCCCACTGTCCTTATCCAGTTCCCTCTGAGCATTTTGATTATGGCTTTTAGAGTGTATATTAATAGCCCCATTTTCATCCACGGATGGTGTTGAGATGGCCCAAGGTGTTGTTTGCAATGAGCCTCGACTGTAAGTGGGAAATGTGAGGCAGAACTGATACCCCATGTTAACAGGGAATCAACACTTCTCAAAAACTTGGCAACAATTCTACATCCAGTGAGGGAGGACTTACAAGAGTCAGACAGGAAAAGCAGAGAGTGGCCTAGGCCTGAACTGCAGAACTCTCTGACGCCCTTGGTCATGGAGGTGTGGGTGGTACAATTCAAGCAGCATGCAGGCATTCAATGGGGAACAATCCAACATTAGGTCAGAGTCTTAAGAAAGTGCTTCATGCCTAGGATTTGTGGCCTTGGGGTCTGAATCCAGGGATCTGGGAGACAGGTGACTTTAGAATATGAAGCCAGATACATACATTCTTATTGATCAGAGCAAAAAGGGGCTCGATGAAGGTTGCACACACAGTCTCAAACTCCTTCTCCCAGGTGATCTTCTTAGAGCCTGTTCAGACTTGTTTCCAGACTTTGCTGGCTGCTCCTGCGTGAAGACCCTCAGATGGCTTGGAACATTCTAGCGTGACTACAGACATGAAAACCAGGTCGATCCTCTACACATTTGGCTCAATTCAGAGCCCAAAGCAGCAGCTTTCTGGTAGCAGTAAGCCATACTCCTGTCTGCTCTACTCAAATATTTATCGGATCCATTTTGAGAGAAGAAAAGCACCAGAGACTGCTTGGGGACGGACAGCTCCACCTCCTCACAGCTGTTTATCTGCTCTCACGGACTGCTGGACGAACACAGCTGTGTATAAGGCAAGCCTGTTTTAATAACCCTGCCTGCCCACTTGGCATTCTCTTTCTGCCCTTAGAAAAGTTCCACGGTCACTCAACCACCCTTGCTCAGAATAGCCACCTTGAGACATCGGTATTAAGGTATGGTGTTATCTGCAGTGTTCAGTTCTGATTTGCTAGATGAATATTTTCAGCCTATGGAATTCAGACTAGCTTTGAGGGAATGTGGTGCAAGAGGCAGGTGTAACTGGCAGATAATCATTTCAGACTATCCACCTCATCATTTGGTTCCTGTTCAAGCAGGTAAGTTCTTAATAAATAAGAAGCAGGGTTTGATCCCAAGAAAGATGAGGGAAGGCTCCATTATGCTCTGGGAATTGCTGAAAAGGGCTCTGGGTTTCAGAAAGAATGGTAACTAAAAAGGAGATAAGCTGCCAGACGCCAGATCTCCATTTGTAGAATGCTAAGACATTGCACTTGGTACCCCCTCTTTCCCATGGGTTCTGATCCAGAAATGTGCCCTGGGAACTCAGCAGCGGAGTTAAACTATAACTCAAGGCCCAACTGAGTCGCCACCTTCCTGAGGCACCGTGCCAGCAAGGTGCGCCAGTATGGCAGACCTAGGGACTCGTACTGTCCCCTCAGGCTTGGCTCATGGACTCAGACACTCACATGGGAGCACTTCTAGCCTGGATCAGTCATTCAGTGGGCCTTTAATACAGACAAAGGCAAAACTGCACGTTAGTGTATTTCTAACACTGGGCAAGTCCTTGGTCTCTCTCTTCCAGACACACACGGACACTCAAAAAACACAGGCACCATTGTGCTTGCACACCCACACACTTATGAGTTTCTCTAGGGGAGGAAAAGTGAGCAACATTCACCTAACGACCAACATAAAATGAAGCTCTGAATTTCAATAATACAAAGAACTAAAACTTATGAACCAAACTAGTGTATGTAAATGGGAATTCCTAACTCTCTCCTCTGAGCTTGTTCAATGGTGCGGCCACTTCTGGCCACCATGTTTGGCTCTGCCCACAGGGAGCCACAGATCTAACCTCAGGTGAGTGCTCTGCTGAAGGCAGACAGGACTCCTTCGCTCTCATTCATTATATCTTCCTCTCCCACCGCCCCCAAGTCCCACGTCTCTGTCTCTGCACTGCCTAATCACCCTCATGCAAACAGGGAACAAAATGGGGAATTCAAAAGTGCCACTGTATGTCTCATTCCCCTGACTCTTGTCCCATCAAAGAAAGCAGAGCCAGTCTCTTTTCTCATAAAACAGGCCCACAACTAAGCATGCTCTGGGGGCAGAGGATGGGCCTAGGCAGGGACACTCAGAGGATGTCTGCAAGGGAAAAGATGGTGACAAATGAAGAGTAAAGTGACACAGTGTATGGACATGGCATCAGCTTACAGATTTACGGCTTTATGGTCATGGTTTTAAGGTTTTAAAGAAGCTATTTCCCTGAACTCTCTAAGGAGGCAAAGGGAATGTTGTTTCTATTGCTTCCAACATTCTTGGAAAACATTTCTTTATTCAGCAGATCCCAAAGGCCAATCAAGCCTCTCGGGGGCTTGGATCCAAATGAGAATTCTCATTCTACCGACAGGAACAAGCACCTATTCAATTCTAGGGCTTTTACTTTTCAACTTCACTGTCATTTTATCCTGAGGCTCCGAAGAGTGGGTCCTGCTCAGGTGACTCCTGATTCTGCCCCGTTGTTCAACAAGAAAGGAGCCTGGCACAAAGAACAGGCTAGAAAAGGAGAGTGGAGAGGGAGGGAGGGCGAGGGAAGGAAGAAGAGGAGGCAAGGGAGAAGGGAAGCAAGGTCACTGGTCATTCTCTTGCTTTCCACTTCGACTAGCACACTTTACCTTACCCATGCATTTCTGAGATGCTAATTAAAGGACATTTCCCAGAGTCGCAGCGTGCCAGATTAGGACAGCACGCTTCAACCAGAGTATGGTGGTTAATCTGCAAAGAGGCCATAGCTTCTCCCCAGGGGCACGGTTCTGAGTTTGGGCTTGAAGTCCTCTCTGCAGGTTTTTGCTTGTCTCTTCTCTCAGAAGGCAAATGCTATTTACACCCTGGGAGAGGAGGAACTGGCTTTACTTTGGAACCAGCCCTCGAGACTGTGGATAAAGCTGAGATGCAGGGGTTCCTGAGGAAGAGGAGGAGGATCCCGACTTCCTTCCGCTTTTAGGCCTGCAAGAGTCAAGCACATGTTTACATGTCATGTCCCATCTCTGTTGCTGACACAGATCATGTTCCTTTCTCAACAAGTACCCTTAGTCTTTCCTCAGTGGCCTGAAAGCCAGTATACTTTCAACTGTAAAACCACCAGACTGGCATAGCCTGATCCTCTGTGCATGGCTAACACAACCTGCCAACCCAGGCATGACACCTCAGGGAAGGAACCTGCTTCTCAGCCACTGTTCTTCCATTTAAATCAGATCTTGACTATCTTCTCTGACTTGGTAAAAAATACTGTTTGCATTCCATTTTTGGTTGTCACCTATTTGTTGTCCTTAAGTTTCTAATCCAAAGTTTAATAAGGCAGAGTTTCTAATTTAGCACCACATTAAGTACTTGATAATTTAACGGGTTATTTAAATGAGGTAAATTCAGCACTAAGGCGCGGAGCCTGGGCTGTGGATTTAGACACACGTAGGTTTGAACCCTGGCTCTGTACTTACTTCCTTAAACTTGGCTACTTTGTAAAATTCTGACTTAGTTTTCCAATCTATAAAATGGGATTACTGGTAATATTTACAAGTTTGTGTAGACATCATTAAGAGAATTTTTTTTAAAGCATTTAGAATTGCCTAGTACCTGGTAGGGACCAAAGAGCTGTCCTTTATTTCACCAGAACATACACTCCTCATGATAGGACCCGGGGCACATCAAGCATTCCAGTGTTCATTAGATTTGACATGATGCCCAAGCCATAAATATTTGTGGAATATATGAATACACATAGGAGTAACATGGCAATACTTTCTGGTGTGTTCCGTAAAGTGTTGACAAACCTTTACCTTTATTTGTCCTTGTTCAAGCATGTTCTGTATAGCCATAGGTCATCAAAAGCCACTCACCTGGCCTTGGATTTCTTATTTGTAGTGCTTTCAAAGGATGATGCGTCCACCTGTATCTCATCTTCATCCTGCAGAGCCGCATCCAGTGCAGCCTGAACTTTGGGAGCAATGGCAGGGCCCTCGTAGTCTCTGGTGGTCCGGCTGGGCATGTCCAGCTCTAACAGCACGATGTTTTCTGCCTGCAGAAGCACAGCCATAACCAGCCAGGCTGGCCTCCGATCAGACAGAGAGAACAAGCAGTCCTGACCCCCTCCAAAAAACAGAATTGCACATTTCTTGCTACTCAGAGCCTACCAAGAGCCTGTAGTGACAAGGTTTTATAACTTTTTCCTGGTGAGGATACAGATGTTTTTATCTTTTCTCTTGGCTTTCTTCTATTTCCTTTTTTAAAAAAGTGGTTTTTTGTGTTGGTTTTTTTTTTAAAACAATGAACATATATTATACCCTAAGGGGAATAAGCAGGGGAAAATAATAAGTAGAACCCACTTACTGCAGTCAATGTGAAAACACAAAAAGATATAAATAAGAAGATATTAATCACTGACCATTTCACCACCTACAGCAGTTCTCATGAACCTTCTGGTGGCCAAGGGAAGGAGGCAGGTAGGGAGTACATATGTGGAAGGCATGTGGCAGTGTGTGTCTTGTAACCATATTTTATAAATCATACTGGGCCCTGCCTCATAACTGGCCTTGTGGCTGGATTTCTTCACTTGATAGCCTGTGGTGGGCCTTTCCCTGGCTCCTACATACTGAGATGAGTAAGTAGAGGGAAGAACAGCCATGGTACACATCTCCTCCTTCAGCAATTCCCACCCAGTCAAGTCCAGAGGGGGCAGAAGGGTCATTGCAGGGAGAAGGTGGAGAGATGGAGTGGCTCCATCAATCAATTTTATATATTGAGATGCTGCCTAAAATTTTTCTTTTCTTTTTTTTTTTTTTTTTTTTTAAAGATTTTATTTATTTATTCATGATAGTCACAGAGAGAGAGAGAGAGAGGCAGAGGGAGAAACAGGCTCCATGCACCGGGAGCCCGACGTGGGATTCGATCCCGGGTCTCCAGGATCGCGCCCCGGGCCAAAGGCAGGCGCCAAACCGCTGCACCACCCAGGGATCCCTGCCTAAAATTTTTCTTAATGGAGCGGGTTCACTGCTACAAACTTCTGAGAGCCATTGCTTTAAATTCTACCTTTGGATCAGGTTAGCCCCCTGGAAATCCCCACATTTTGATTTGTAGGCTTTGAAATCACGTTTTTGTTTTGAGACATGAAATAATGGGCAAGAGATGCACCCTCTGAAACTTCAAGGAAAATGCTTCTGAGGACCCTGATACATTATTCACCTTCCACTACAGAAAGCGCCCCCTAATGTGATTTTTTTTTTGCTTTGTTTCCTTTATTTTAAATAACCCAGCACCAGGAAGAATAGCACCTGAGGGACTAATTAATCCCAATCTGCTCTCCTTTGGTGGCCAAGGAAGACTCAAAAACACATTAAATGTTTCACATGAGAATCTATCCTCAAAAAAAAAAAAAAAAAAAAAAACCCCAAACCCACAGATTCCCCACTAATATAAAATACAGATGAGGCGCCTGAGTGGCTCATTCAGTTGACTGTCTGCCTTCAGCTCAGGTCATGATCTCAGGGTCCTGGGATTGAGTCCCGAGTTGGGGTCCCTGTTCAGCAGGAAGTCGGCTTCTTCCTCTCACTCTGTCCGTGCCTCTCCACTCGTGCACATACACTCTCTCTCTCTCAAATAAATACATAAAATCTTTAACAAAAATAAATAAAATAAAATACAGATAAGCAAAAAGAAGGCAATTTAAACTGAGTGCACTTCCATTAACCAGAGATAATCAGTTCACATTTTGATATATTTTGCAGCAGCTTTTTAAATTTTGTATGTAAATGTCTAGTACCGATTGTTTTATAACTTAACAATATATTGTGTCTCCTGGTTCATCCACTTACCAGCTACCTACTAAGCCATAGGACCTGCTACACAGAGGAGGTAGGAAGGTTCAATTAGAGAAGCAATAAAGTGCTGAGTACATGCCTAGCATACAGCAAGTACTTATGAGTAGAAACTTGCACAGTATTATTAGTGTAAAATATGTTTGGGTCAGTAGTCCTCAATTACATCACTTTAAATAACAACCTGACTGACCCACATTCCGTTAAATGGAAGTAGCCAAAGTTCTTTAACTTATCTCCACCTCCTGTCATTACATGACTACATTCCCTCCAGCCTTCACACAGAGCCATTTTCAGGATTCATGTTGATGTTTACTAGCCATTATCGACAGTATATTTGTACCCTCCTCTTTCCTAGTCCTAATTTTCTAAATCTCATTCTATTTTACCTTCTTTTTCATAATTATTTGTTCTTTTTGTTACTTAGTATATTTATTTCTTATTTTGTTATAATTGTTATGTTAATATAAATGTCCTCAGGAACCTCTAGAAAGAGTCAAGATACGAATTCTGTAACTCTGCAGAATGGTGCCTGAGGGTTTATATAAATCTAAACTCCTTGAAAAGAGATAGGAGAGAAACACAAGGATGATCTTCTCACCCTATATCGGGCCTCTGGACGAATCATCATGGACATTCTTGCGTGTTGGCTCAATGGTCTCTTATACCCCACAGCTGAGACTGGCCGCTTCATCATCTGCTGATTCCTGGAAATGGACTGCAGTGGTTAAAGCCCTGGCTGGAGTGTGTTCCATAGTCCCAGGACCGTCCTGTGGAACCATCTGTCAGAAGACACTGAGCCTATTTAAACAGAACCTAAACCTAGTAACTCCCTGGACTGAGGGCTGCCATGCAAATGGGTAAAGAACTGCTTATATTTTCTGTATGAGTCACATTCTTATTCAATGTGAACATCATGCATCTCTTAAACTGGAAGGGATCAGAGTCCTCATCCAGTTCTTAGACGGCAGGCGCAAAGCTGAGCTGTTAATGTTCCCACCCCCACATCCTTGGCCGACCTTCTCCCGTTATTCCAGCAAGACCCAGACACAGACTGGAAATGCTCCTCCACGCTGTTTCAGATTGCCATACGATATGACACCCGTCTGGGTACTGCCCCTCCTTTGGCCTAGCATGCTTCATTTGACGGCTGAGTAGGCAAAAATGCAGGAACTTGGGAAAGGTTGTGAATTCACTGTGATAGTCTCCCAATACCTAATAATACCATCCTACCATACCCCTTGGGCTAAGTCCAGCTTATCAACATTTTCCCCCCTCATCCCCACCTTAAAATCAATGGTGACTTACTCCAGTCTGGTTATAGGATGTAATTTCCAATGATCTTCCTCTTCATCAAAGAAGGATCTATTCATAATTTTACTTTTTTCTTCCAAAGGGATGAAGTTTTCTATAATAAGATGCCTGTAAGAGCACACATACATGAGTGGACACAGGTGGAGAAAGAACAGAAGTGGAGTACTGGCTATCCTAGGCATGGGAGTCATTAGATGAGAGTCAAGCCACTCAGCAAACACTCACAGGGCAGGCACTATGGGCCTACCATCAGACAGACAGCTAGGGTACAGACAGGAATGATACCTGGTCCCTGCCTGAGATAGAGAAGTCAGCCCTCTTAGATACAACAGGTGCAGATGGTGGGCTGCTCTAGAACTCTAGGGAGGTCACTTCTGCCCAAGGAGGAGCAGCTTGAGGAGGTGAAGAGACTGAAGACAAGTGGCCAGGCTCACGCTGTACCAGAGTGAACATGTGCTAACAGAAGTGTCTTCTAGGGGCCCACTGGTACTGCCAATCCAGCATATGAACTTCCAAAATACTGAAAATGGATTAGAAATTAAACGGCCTTCTTCTGATGCCATGGATTGTTGCCCAAGCTAGAAAACTTCCCACTCTCATCACCAGGATAAAGAGCAAGACTGAGTGGATTTCAGTCCCTCAGACCACTGAGAGTAAAGATCACTCTTGAGAAGAGTCTCAGCCTGAGAAGTGTTGGGGAACATAGCAAACAGTGAAACTGGAACCCACTGGGTTGTGTCTCTCCATAGTGATGACTGTCCCCTGCCACATCTCTGCCTTCATACTCTCAAAACCTCAGGACAGAACCATACCAAAGGGGTGTTAACGTGGGAAAGATACACAACACACACCACAGAGGTGTAGGGTACTGACCGTGAGAAAGAGGCTGACTCACTGTTTATTCAAAAGATATAAATAAGAGATATAACAATGAAATGAAAAAGGCTTCCCTGGGGAAAAATATTTCAGAGAGATGGAATTTTCTATTTATTTTATTTGAAACATTTAAGAAATTATTTTTTATGACATATATTTGTTTTTTCCTGATTTTATAAGTCCTATCTATACAGTAGGAAATGTGAAAAATACATCTACATATAATTTCACTAACCAGAGGTAGCTATTATTAATATTTTGACATATTTTGTTCTGATGTTTTTCTAGGTGCACATACCTAGAAAGAGGACACATTTAATTGTAAGAGCTCTTTCCAAATTTAAAACTTGGTCATTAAAGAATTCCTCTGAAAAGTTCTTTCTTTCTTTCTTTCTTTCTTTCTTTCTTTCTTTCTTTCTTTCTTTCTTTCTTCTTTCTTTCAAATATTTTTATTTATTCATGAGAGACACACAGAAAGAGAGTGAGAGGCAGAGACACAGGCAGAGGGAGAAGCAGGCTCCATGCAGGGAGCCCGACGTGGGACTCGATCCCAGGTCTCCAGGATCACGCCCTGGGCCAAAGGCAGGTGCTAAGCTGCTGAGCCACCCAGGGATCCCTGAAAAGCTCTTTAAAGAAAAATTCCAGCTAGGGGCACCTGTCATACAACTCTTGATCTCGGGATTGTGAGTTCAAGCCCCACATGGGTATACAAAATCATTTAAAAAAGAAAAGAAAAATCTCAGTTGTGGAAGGACTGATGGAGAAAAACAGTATTTTGCCACCCCTAATGAAAGAATCATTCCAGACAAATTGTTGTTGGTTGAAACCATTAACCCAGCGGTTCTTAAGCCAGGCTGCATGTTAATATCATTTGCAAACTTAAAAAAATATCTTGTCCAGACCTCATGAGAGACCACTGGTTCTCTTTCTTTTTTTTTTTTAATTTTTATTTATTTATGATAGTCACACACAGAGAGAGAGAGAGGCAGAGACACAGGCAGAGGGAGAAGCAGGCTCCATGCACCGGGAGCCCGATGTGGGATTCGATCCCGGGTCTCCAGGATCGCGCCCTGGGCCAAAGGCAGGCGCTAAACCGCTGCGCCACCCAGGGATCCCGAGACCACTGGTTCTCAAAGTGTGTTCACAGAACCAACAGGAGCAACAACTGGAACCTGATAGAAATGCAAATTCTCAGGCTCCATACCAGATGTACTGAATCAGACTCTCTGGTTATGGCATCCCACAATATATATTTAACAGGCCCTTCAGTTGATTTGGTACCTGCTAAAGTTTAAGGGTCACTGCCCTAGACAAATTAAGTCAGAATCTTCAGGGTGAGGTCTTTTTAAAACACCTCATATAATTTCAGTATGCAACGAAGGTTGAGAACCAGTGCTTCAGTGCTTGCTTTCATTTAAAATCCAGACTGAGGGCAACCTGGGTGGCTCAGCAGTTTAGTGCTGCCTTCAGCCCAGGGCCTGATCTTGGAGACCTCGGATCAAGTCCCACATCAGGCTCCCTGCATGGAGCCTGCTTCTCCCTCTGCCTGCGTCTCTGCCTCTCTCTGTCTCTCTCTCTCTCTCTCTCTCTCTCTCTGTCTCTCATGAATAAATAAATAAAATAGTAAAAAAAAAAAAATTCAGGCTCAGATATTTCTATAGTCTGACCTGTCTTTTCAATAAGCCAACTGTGAAAAAAGTTTTAAAAAGAAAAGGGATTTAAAAAATAATAATAATAAAATAAAAAGAAAAGGGATTGCTTCAGATTAAAATAAGCTGAAGAGAAATAATAACCAAATGCAATATGTGGTCTTTATATAGATATTAATATGAAAAAACCCATAAAATCTGAATATGCGCAAGGCATGGGAGCACACTAAGAAACCAATGTTAGTTTTGTTAGGTGGAAAGATATCACTGTGTATACAAAAATCAATTGTATTTCTATACACTAGCAGTAAACATTCTGAAGATAAAATTAAGAAAAACAATTCCAGGGATCCCTGGGTGGCGCAGCGGTTTGGCGCCTGCCTTTGGCCCAGGATGCGATCCTGGAGACCCGGGATCGAATCCCACATCGGGCTCCCAGTGCATGGAGCCTGCTTCTCCCTCTGCCTATGTCTCTGCCTCTCTCTCTCTCTCTCTCTCTCTCTCTCTCTGTGACTATCATAAAAAAAAAAAGAAAAACAATTCCAGGGATCCCTGGGTGGCTCAGCGGTTTAGCGCCGCCTTCAGCCCAGGGCTTGATCCTGGAGACCCGGGATCAAGTCCCACATCGGGCTCTCTGCATGGAGCCTGCTTCTCCCTCTGTGTCTCTGTGTCTCTGCCTCTCTCTCTCTCTCTCTCTCTCTGTCATGAATAAATAAATAATATCTATTTTTTTAAATAATATTTTTTAAAAAAGAAAAACAATTCCATATACAATAGCAAAAAAAAAATTATTAGCTATATATTTAACAAAGGAAGTTTACGACTTATCCACTGAAAACTAAAAACATTCTTAACAGAAATTAAAGAAGATCTAAATAAATAAGACACCCCATATTCATGGAGCAAAACACTTAACTGTTAGGATAGTACTCTCTAAATGGATCTATAGATTCAATGTAGTTCCTATCAATATCCCAGCTGGCTTTTTCACAGAAATTGACAAGCCAATCTTAAAATGTGTACAGAAATGCAAGAAATCCTAAATAGTCAAAAACAGTCTTGAAAAAGAACTGTTGGAGGACTCATACCAAAGTTGGAGGACTCATACCTCCTCATTTCAAACTTACTACACAGCTATAGTAATCAAGACAGTGCAGTATTGGCATAAAGACAAACAAATAGATCAGTGGAACAATATTGAAAATTCAGAAATAAACCCTTCCATTTATGATCAACTGATTCTCAATAAGGGTGCAAAGACACGGCAGCCTGGGTGGCTCAGTGGTTTAGCGCCACCTTCGGCCCAGGGCGTAATCCTGGAGACCCGGGATAGAGTCCCATGTCGGGCTCCCTGCATGGAGCCTGCTTCTCCCTCTGCCTGTGTCTCTACCTCTCTGTTTCTCTGTTTCTCATGAATAAATAAATAAAATCTTAAAAAAAAAAAAAAAGAAGGGTGCAAAGACAATGAGAGAAGACCCTTTCAACAAATAGTGCTGGGACAACTGGATATCCACATGCAAAAAAATGCACTTGGAACCCTACTTTACACTATATACAAAACTTAACTCAAAATGGATCATAGACCTAAATGTAAGACCTAAAACTTTAAGACTCTAAGATGACCTAAGAGAATTGAAAACATAAGTCCTTAATAAAACTTGTACACAAATGTTCACAGCAGTTATTATTCATAATAGCTAAAAACAAACAACCCAAAGCTCCACCAACTGATGAATGGGTACATAAAACGTGGTACATTCATACAATACAATATTATTCAACCATAAAAAATAATGAAATATTGATATGTGCTACAATATGTATGATCCTTGAAAACACTATACTAAGTGAAAGAAGCCAGCCACAAATAGCCACACTATTCCATTATAAATTGATATGTAATATCCAGAATAGGAAAATTTAGATACAATACCAATAAAATATATAGATAAGTTGGACTATATCAGAATTAAAATCTTTTGTGCTGCAAACAAAATACCATAAAGTGAAAAGACAACCCATAGAATGCAAGAAAATATCTACAAATCATATATCTGATAAGGGACTTGTCTCCAGAATATAGGAAGAACTCTTACAGCTCAATAACAAAAAGACCCAATAAATTACCCAACTTTAAAATGGGCAAAGGATTTAAACAGACACTTCTCCAAAGAAGATATGCAAATGGACAAAGAGCACATGAAAAGATATTCCACATCATTAGTCATTAGAGAAATGTAAATCAAAACCTCAATGAGATACTATTTCACACCAATTAGGATAGCTATAATAAAAAGGATAGACAGTAACAAGTGTCAACAGGATGTGGGAAAATTGGTGGTGAAAATGGAAAATGAAAAAAAAATTTAAAAAAAAAAGAAAAATGAAAAAAGAAAAGAAAATGGAAAATGATGCAGCCATTCTGGAAAACCATTTGGCAGTTCCTCCAAATGTTAAACACAGAGTTACCATATGACTTAAGCAATTCCACTCCTAGGGATATATCCCAGAAAAATGAAAACATGTTCATATAAAAATTTGTACATGAATGTTCACAGCATTATTCATAATAGCCAAAAACTGAAAACAACTCAAATGTCCATAAACTGATAAACAAACAAAATGTGTGATATATCCATACAATCCAATATCATTCAGCCATAAAAAAGAATGAAGTCCTGACATGCTACAACATGAATGATCCTTGAAAGCATCATGTTAAGTGAAAGAAACCAGTCATAGAAGGCCACTGATTATAAGATTCCATTTATATGAAATGTTCAGAATATATAAATTTACAGAGACAGAAAGTAGATTAGTAGGTACTTAGGGCTGGAGGGGGGCAAGTAATAAGGAATGACTGCTAACTGGTATAGGATTTCCTTGGAGGGGGAGGGGGACACAAAAAACGTTTTAAAATCAGATTGTGGTGATGATTTTACAATCCTGTAAATATGCATTTTTTAAAATGATTTGTATTCTTTCTTTTATTCTTTATTTATTTATTGGGGGGGGGGCGTTGAGGGGAGGGGCAGAGGGAGAGAGAATCTTAAGCAGGCTTCATGCCTAGCACAGAGCCCAACGCGGGGCTTGAACTCACAATCCTGAGATTATGACCTGAGCCGAAATCAAGAGTTGGATGATTAACTGAGCCACCCAGGCGGTCCCCTGACTTGTACACTAATTTAAATAGGTGAATCAGGGCAGCCCTAGTGGCTCAGCAGTTTAAAGCCGCCTTTAGCCCAGGGCCTGATCCTGGAGACCTGGGATCGAGTCCCACATCAGGCTCCCTGCATGGAGCCTTCTTCTCCCTCTGCCTGTGTCTCTGCCTCTCTCTCTCTCTCATAAATAAATAAAATATTTTTTAAAATAGGTGAATCATACACTATGTGATTATACCTCAGTAAAGCATTTTTTTAAAACAGCATCATGATCATGTATGTAGGTATGCAGGAGTGAGAATAACAGGAAGTTACATGACGTTTTAGAATATTTCTATGAGAGATAAATGACAAAAGATTGTTTATAATGAATCTGGGTGGTGGGTGTTCATTATACCATTCAGAAAACTCTAGTTAAACCTCTTGTTACATGAGGTTTTAGAATATTTCTATGAGAGATAAATGACAAAAGATTGTTTATAATGAATCTGGGTGGTGGGTGTTCATTATACCATTCAGAAAACTCTAGTTAATAAAAGATTCCCCCTTCTCAACAGAGGCTGGAGCCTTTAAAAACTTCAAGCAGGTAAGGGTGGAAAGAAACTTAGAGATCATCTGGTGAAGTCATTCACCTAACAGATGGGATGCGGAGACAGAAAGTGACTCTCTCCAGAATAAACAGAAAACAGACAAGGCGGCAGAACATGAGTTGGGGAGAAGTAGGCAGGGGCCCTGTCTTCAAGACATGTTTCTTACTCAACAAACCTGCAAGTGGCTGGAGGTGCCACAAAGGGCCCAGAACTTACTTGAGTTTCAGCTCCCTTGTGAGCTCGTTCTGAGTCTGCTCCAGCTCTTGGCGCTCCTTGATGTGCTCCTCTTGGAGGTCATGGATCTCTGCCTTCACAGCCTGAAGCTTGGAGAAGAGCTGGGACCAAGGGGAGAGGTGGGTGAGGAGGGCAGCCCTCCCGACAACAGAGTTCTGCCCTTCCCCCAAGCCACAAGACACCTCTGCCTGGCCTCATTCCTTTATACCTTCTTGAGTTTTTTGGTCTTGATGTCCACCTCTTGCTGCAATGAGCTGTATGTCTCTTTAAGTTCCAAGGTCTCCTCATCTCTGCTTTCCATCTGTTGCTGGATTTCTCTTTCTCGACGTTTCTGAGTAACATCACAAAATTCATCAGCTTGCCTTGAGACAGTGTCTATATAAGAATACAGGGCTGGGTGCTCCAGATCAGTCTTTCACTAGGAAGGGGCTGAACACCTCGTTTTCATTCCCTCCGAAGAAACTAATACAAGAGGGGTCCCTGGAGGCCCAGTGGGTTGAGTATCTGCCTTTGACTCAGGTCATGATCTCAGGGTCCTATGACAGAGTCTCACATTGGGCGCCCTGCTCAGCAGGTAGCCTGCTTCTCCCTCTGCCTCTCCCCCTGCTCATGCTCTCTCTCGCTCACTCTCCCTCTCTCAAATAAATAAAATCTTTACAAAGAAAGAAAGCCTCGAATACAAGAGATACTTGCTCTGTAGCATTAGTGCACCTCATCCCAGCCCGTTCTCCTCAGGAGGGAATGAAGAGATACCTGCTCTGCGATTTCCTGCCGTTTCTGCTCCAGGATTTTCTGCTGTTCGTTTGTGTGATCTACTATATTTTTTCCTCCGACCAGTAGCTTACTCTCCATGGCCTGAGTGAGAAAAAAGTAGAATCCATCTCGTGAATGACCTCTCTCAGAACATATCTCCTCACGGGGCAGCCTGTAAAACATAAGGAGCTCAGGACTAAGCCAAAGGGGTGAACTCTGGGGGAAAACAGATTGTGCTCAGCAGTGTCTTTACCATCACTGGGGTGGGGCTGAGGTGGCTCCACTGGGGCTTTACCTTAGAAACACTGAAGATACAGCTTTTCCAGGCAGAGAGGAATTTCAGCTTTCTTTTCTTTCTTTTTTTTTTTTTTCAGCTTTCTTTTAAAATAATTTTTTTTTTCTTTTTGGTTTTGGTAAGTATCGACCCTACTTAAAACCTATGGAGTACCTCCTATGTGCTGGGTGCTAGAGATGCAACTGAATACAAATCACAAAGCTGAAGAGTCCACTGAGGGCCACAGACAAGTAAGCAGGTTCTTACCCTATGGAGTCAGACACCATCAGGAGGAAAAGACTAATATGGGAGAGGCATAGGGGAGGAAGAGAATCCAGGCTTTTGGAGGAAATTGAGAAAAGCTTCCCATCTCAAGCGTGCTGAAGTAAAAATAGGAATTAGCTAAGAGAAAAAAATGCAGGGGTGGCTCAGTTGGTTAGGCATTTGACTCACAATGTCAACTCAGGTCACAATCTCAGGGTCACAGGATTAAGTGCCATGCTGAGCTCCTCATTCAGCAAGGAGTCTACTTGAGATTCACTCTCTCCTTCTCCCTCTGCCCCTCCTCCTGCTCACACATGCCCTGTCTCTCTCTCTCAAATAAATAAAATCTTTAAAAAAAAAAAACATCATGTGTGAGAGGGTAGGGTAGGAAGTGGTGATGCATGAAGTTGGCAAAGCAATCAAGGGTCAATCTAAAAACATCAAAGCCCTGTTAAGAGAGACTGAAATTGATCCTGAGAACCATAGGGATCACAATGACTGTTCTTGGAGCATAGGGTACATGGTCAGATTTGTGTTTTAGAAACATTCTTCTCTCACCACAGGAAGAATAACTGGAAAAGGGCAGGCCAGGTGGAGGGAGACCAGCCAGGAGGCTGTTTTGAGGATCCAGGCCTAGGTTGGGGCAGTAATGGTGGGAGAGAGCGAAGTGTTTGGGTGCAAGAGATCTAATCCAATGGCACAGGATTCAGAGGCCTTGGGACTGACCGGGCTATAAGGGGGAGCAAGGGACAACTAGCAGGGATAATTCCTAGGGGGTCTGGCTTGACTGAGAAAAGGCAGGCAGGAACAGGTTCTGGGTGGCTGTGGCCATCTCTGGAAATGTCCAATAGGCAGAGACTATTTAGGCTAGAAAGTTAGGAGACAGCTCTGAACTGGCTCAACAGATGGGACACCTTGAGCATTTAGATGATGACAAAAGCCATTGGAAGGATTTGCACCTGAAAAACACAAAATCAAGGGGTGTCGAGGTGGCTTTGTTGGTTAAGCACCTGCCTTCAGCTCAGGTCGTGATCCCAGGGTCCTGGGATACAGTCCCACATGGGGCTCCCTGCTCATCAGGGAGTCTGTTCCTCCCACTGCCCTTCACCTCTCTTGTGCACTCTCTCTCTCTCTCTCTCACTTACTCTCTCAAATAAATAAATAAAATCTTAAAAAAGAAAAACACAGAATCCAAAAACTCCATAACCTTGCTTTTAAGAAACTTTAAAAATTAACAGTATCCCTGCTGCCATCTTTCAGCGAACCCTTGGGTCTCTTGGGTCTGTTTCCTCTTCTTTCAAAATGATGTGGTTGGACTGGATTACTAACTGCCCTCACCCCCCCCACACACACACACACACTCCTTCCAGCTCTAAAATACTTTTGTCCTATGATTTTACAGCATCCAGAGATTTCGAGAAACAGAAGTAATATCATTCTCCCATAAACAAAATGTCTTAAGAGATTCAGTAACCTTGAGGTAATACTGAGTCCTGCCCCACTTGGCCTCCAAGAGTTGCCCAAATAACCCAGTTTGTTTAGAGAGTTTGGGTATTCCTGGGCTTGAATAACAGACATGATCCTAAAAAGCAGCATGTGCATCCAACATGGGCATACCCATTACACTTCAAGAGCAGAAATAAGGAGGGGAGGAAGTGGCGTCTGACATTAAGGAATCCCACAATAAGCCCCTCGCTGGAACAAAGTGACCTCCTAATTGTGTTGTATAGGACTTCATTTTCACATCAGGTCTTTAAAGCTCTGGAAAGGACTCCTGCCTCTGAAGTAATATAGAAACTGGCTCTGTGAAAGAGCTACTATGGAGTCACAGATAAAGGACAGCTTCATACAGTGGGGAAAGGGGAGGCAACAAAGAACTCACTGGTCATTTTTAAATTAATAAACAAGGATACATATGAGAGTTGAAATCAGAGTTCACATAAATTCACTAGGAAATAACCTAAAACCTCAGAGCCGTTCTGGTCTGGCAGACCAGTCATCCTCAGATTTCCAGGGCTAGCTCTGTCCTCTCCTCTGCCAGTAAAGCCCTGTATCAGCCCCGAGTCCAGACACCTGATAGAATAGCATACTGGCACCAGAAGGAAAACATACAGGAGTCTCCACGCTCTAGAATGTTAGTCAGCCACTGTCTCACAGGGGTTGGAAGTTGAGGGAGGGGGTTGACTATAAGGGAACATTTGGGGGGTGATGGAATTGTTCTGTACCTTGTATGGTTGGGGCACTGCATATTAGAATCACAATGAGGGATGCCTGGATGGCTCAGTCAGTTAAGCATCTGACTCTCGATCTCAACTCAGGTCTTGATCTCAGGGTGGTTAGTTCAAACAAACATGCACAAAACCCCAACATGAGATGCCATTTTATATACATCAGACATAGGAAAATTAAGGCACGGGCACCTGGGGGGCTCAGTCAGTCAAGTGTCTGCCTTCAGCTTGGGTCATGGGATTGAGTCCCACAGTGAGCTCCCTGCTCAGCGGGGAGCCTGCTTCTCCCTCTCTTCCCCACTTGTGCTCTCTGCTGCTGTCTCTGTCTCTCAAATAAATAAATAAAAAGAAAGAAAGAAAGAAAGAAAGAAAGAAAGAAAGAAAGGGAAAGAAAGAGAAGAAAGAAAGAAGGAAGAAAAAAGAAAGAAAGGAAAAAGAAAGAAAGAAGAAAGAGAAAGAAAGAAAGAAAGAAAGAAAGAAAGAAAGAAGAAAGAAAGAAAGAAAGAAAGAAAGAAAGAAAGAAAGAAAGAAAGAAAGAAAGAAAGAAAGAAAGAAAATTAAGGCGGATAGTCACAAGTGGTGGTTAAGGACAAGGAGCAATCAGAGTTCACACCGTGTAGAAGCTTCAATTCACATGGCCACCTCCAAAAACAACTTTTGATTATCTAATCAAATTGGGCTGCATGTACCCAAGGACCTAATGGCACCAGGTAAGAAATTCTTGCTCATATATATGTTATCTTGGAGCCAAGCACAAAAACACCCATAACAAAAAAATGGAAATAACCCACTATGAGGAGAATGGAATACCACACACTTCTCAGAGCAGTAATAATGAATGAGTCACAGCGACAAGCATCAATATGGACAAATCTCATTACATAAAGTTGATCAAGCAAACCGCAGCAGTGAGATTCCATTTATAAAGAAGTACAAAATGATGTGAAATGAAAACTATCTTTTTCTAGAGACATAGACATATATGAAAAAACTATAAAGAAAAGTCAGGAAACAATAAGCACCAAATCCAAAACAAGGGCTACCCTGTGGGGGAGGGGGGCACAAAGAGCTTATTAAGATATGGATTACATCCTACTTCTCACACTGGCTGGGGGACCCATGGGCGTCGGTGTTGTTGCTGCTTTTTACACCTTGCCTGTAGGTAAACATTATTCCTCCTACAGGTTCAGTATAAACTTGAAGAAATGATTTTTATGTCAACTTGACAAATGTTTACTGGACACTGGACCCCATGGAGCTGTTGGGAATGTAATATTTGAAAGGAACATCATCCCTCATGCCATTTTTTTGGATAAAACAGAAAGCACCAAAAGAAAGGGCCTGGGGAAGGGTGTGGTACCTTGATTTTGGCACCCAGCATCTCAGCAGCATCCTTCTCCCGCCGCAGGTCCTCCATCTTCTTCTCCTTCTCCTTCAGCAGCCTCATCTTCTCCTCTGCAACCAAGCTGTGGTCCTCTACAATGGCCCGCTTCTCAATCTCCAGTTTTTCTTGCTGTTCCCGCCAGTAATCATCCTTATCATCCCCTTCCTCCTCACCCTCTTCTCCCTCCTCCTCCTCCTCCTCCCCGCCCCCACCACTGCCACCACCTTCCCTCCGCTTCTCTCGCCTCTTCCTCCTGCCAATGGACCGTTTTTCCAGCTGGGCCTTGAGCCGAGCAATCTCTTCCTGGAATTCTCGAAGGAGGGCATCTTTTGGGTCCTCATTGACCCTTGGCTTGTTCTTAATGTTTTTGGCACGGTTGGCATATCTCAGAGTGGTCAGAGTCTCTTCTACATTGTACGAGGCAGGTCCCACGTTGGCTACCATCACAGTTTTAGCATTGCCACCAAGAGAATCTTGGAGGAGCCTGGTCAGCTTTGAGTCCCGATAAGGAATGTGAGTGCTTTTGCCATCCACCAGGGCAGAGATGACATTACCTAAGGCTGAGAGGGACAGATTGATCTTGGTCGCTTCCTTGAGTCTCTCTCCTTGTGCACCAGTCTTGGCTTGCCGTTCGCTGCCAGCGAGATCCACAAGGTTCAATTTCCCTACACGGATATGATTTTCTCCATCAAGGCCCACCTCACTGCACTCAATGGTGATCACAAAAATTGCATGAGAGCGTGAGCTGTGCTCGTTCATGTTGGTAGCACCAACCGAGCGGTTCTGGTTCCCCACGTTCATCACATGCTCTATTTCCTTCACACTCTTGGTGACAAAGGAGGACAGGTCTTTCACATACACTCCAGTGTCAGGCCTCTCTTTGAGCTCAAGCCTTTTGGTCTGATCCTTTGAGAGCAGATCTCGGATCTCTTCCTGGTAGATCTCTAAGTAAGAAGCCCTGACAAGGTACTGTTGATTCTGGGATCGAGAGATATGGGTGAAGATGTGGTCAAATGAGTTAGGGATGACTCCTCTTTTCTCAGGGTCACCACGGACTCCTTCCATCGTGTAGGTTTTCCCAGTCCCAGTTTGTCCATAGGCAAAAATCGTCCCATTGAAACCCTGCAGGACAGAGTCCACAAGTGGTCGGAACGTCTCATCATAGAGTTCAAACTGCTTGGCATTCCAGTCATACACTGCATCAAAGGTGAAGGTCTTGGGCATTTCATGGGCCACTCCTTTGGGGTTCTTCACTGACACCTGCCCCAGCTTCACATCCACATCTACCACCTTATCATATGAAGCAGCCTTTTCCTTGCCATTCATGGGCCGACAGCGAACCACCACCCTGACTGACTCCGAGCTTTTTAACTTTGACATGATGAACTCTGACCAGGTCAACCTTGAGGGCTAGGAATCCAAAATGTCTCAGGATGCTAAGGTCCTAGAAAAAAAGCAAAAGTAAGTAAGAACAGTACAGTTGTTACTGAGGACTGTCACCTTCATCTTGCTAACCTTCTGACAGGTACATTTACTGTAATACACACTGTATTTTTTCACAGGATCTTAATGAGCTTCAGTGGGAAAAGTAAAAACTTTAGTCCACCAGTAGTGTGAACGAGCTTGTCCTCCCTTTGACTGATACTTTATCTTAGATTCCAGGTTGCAGCAGCTAGAAATCTTGTAAAAGCCTGGATAGCCTTATGTCCTGTTGAACTACTACAACCTCTTCAGAGAGCAATGTGGAATTATCTAGCAATACCTTTTGTTTTTTTTTTTTTTTTTTTTTTTTTTTTTTTTTTTTTTTTAGCAATACCTTTTGATGTAGCATTTGTATTTCTAAGAATTTATCCAACAGATAGGATACTCGTTGTGGCATCATTTGTGGTAGCAACAGACTGTGGACCACCCCAATTCCCATCAAGAGGGGCTTGACTGAATAAATTAAATATATATGTAAAAACACATGCATAGTGGAATCTTGTGCATTTACTGAAAAGAATGTGCTTGCTAGTCTAATTGTAACCCTCAGGGCACCTGGGTGGCTCAGTCAGCGAAGCATCTGCCTTAGGCTCAGGTCATGATCCCAGGGTTCTGGGATTGAGCCCCGAGTCTGGCTCTCTGCTTTGCAAGGAGCCTGCTTCTCCCTCTGCCTCTGCCTGCCACTCCCTCTGCTTGTACTCACACGCTTGCGTGCTCTCTGAAATCTTTTAAAAAATAAAAATAAATAAATGTAACCCTATATTAAGATATACTGCTACATGAAAAAAGTAGATGAGGAACAGGGTGTATAGTACTGTTAACATTGTGCGTGGGGCAGCCCCGGTGGCGCAGCGGTTTAGCGCCGCCTGCAGCCCAGAGTGTGATCCTGGAGACCCGGAATCGAGTCCCGCATCGGATTCCCTGTATGAAGCCTGCTTCTCCCTCTGCCTGTGTCTCTGCCTCTCTCTCTCTGTGTCTCTATGAATAAATAAATAAAATCTTAAAAAAAAAAAAAAAGCTGGTGAAGCCAAAGCTCAGAATTAAAAAAAAAAACAAAAAACATGGTGCGTAAGCTGGGGAATATATGCATATATGTTTATGTTTGATATGCAAAACAATATTATTAGAAGTATGCATATAAAAGTGGTACCAGTGGCAGTCTCAGCAGGGAAACTGTGGGCCTAGAGGATTCTCAGGTCAAGAGAGAGAAAATGTCACTGTACACTCATTTGTACTGTCTGGATTTCCTATCTTGTGCCAACAAGACTCTTCCATTCTAAAATCATAAACTATGGCTTGTGCAAAATGTATGCAAATAATTGAGGATGTGGTGTAATACATTACACAGAAAGCACCTATGCAACCAACAAATTGAATACAACTTGGATTCAAATAAGAAATAGGTGTTAGGGACGCCTGGGTGGCTCAGTGGTTGAGCATCTGACTTTGACTTAGGGCATGATCCTAGAGTCCCCAGATCGAGTCCCATGTCAGGTTGCCTGCATGGAGCCCGCTTCTCCCTCTGCCTGTGTCTCTGCCTCCTCTCTCTGTGTCTCATGAATAAATAAAATCTTTAAAAAAAAGAAAGAAAGAAAGAAAATAGGTGTTCGGGATCCCTGGGTGGCGCAGCAGTTTGGCGCCTGCCTTTGGCCCAGGGCGCGATCCTGGAGAACCCGGATCGAATCCCACGTCGGGCTCCCGGTGCATGGAGCCTGCTTCTCCCTCTGCCTGTGTCTCTGCCTGTCTCTCTCTCTCTCTGTGACTATCATAAATAAAATTAAAAAAAAAAAAATAGGTGTTCTTTTTTTTTTTTTTTTTAAGTAGAGGCGCCTGCGTGGCTGTTGGTCTTAAGCAACTGACTCTTGATTTCAGCTCAGGTAGTAATCTCAGGGTTGTGAGATCAAGCCTCATGTGGGGCTCTCTGTGCTAAGCACGGAGTCTGCTGGAGAATCTCTCTCCTCTCCTTCTGTCCTCCCCCACCCCTAAAATAAACAAATAAATCTTTAAAAGAAAAAAAATTTTTAAGTAAAAACAAAAATGACAACTTCATTTGGTGCTGGAAAACTCAGGGAGCAGAAGAAAGGATGATTAAATGGGTCCTTTGGGAAGGGGTAGCAAGCAAGCAGATCAGAGTGAAGAAGAGGTACATATGAGGACCCCAAATTCCTAAAACCCTTAGTGTGGGGCATTCTTTGTTTTTTAACAGATAATTTGCCTGCTTCTCAATTCAGTGACCTCTTTAGCGACAAATCCCTCTCCTTCATGTGTTCTCTAGCCACTCAGGTCCCTGTCCACGAGGCAAGCATTATTAGATTTTTAATCTTCCTGAGCTAGTTCACGCATAGCAAGCAAATACGTACTAATACATACTTACCCCTTCCTTTTTAACACAAGCATAGAATGTTATACTCAGTAATAACACAGTGTCCTGCATATTGCTTTTCCTCACTAGACAACATATCTTGGAATTTGTTTCCTCAATAAATATATAGCTACCTTATTCTTTGACAGCAGCAAAATATTCCATTGCATGGAAGTGTCATAATTTAACCACAATCTTAGCACTTAAGCTGTTTCTGATATTTTACTGTGAAAAAAACTAGGTCCACATCCTTTCACGTGTGGGAAAATATACCTATAAGATAAATTTCTAAATGTACAACTGCTGGTTCACAGGATAGATGCATTTGTAATTTAATTTTATTTTATTTTATTATTTTATTTTATTTTATTTTATTTTATTTTATTTTATTTTATTTTATTTTATTTTATTTTATTTTATTTTATTTTATTTTATTTTATTTTATTTTATTTTATTTTATTTTATTTTATTTTATTTTTTATGATAGTCACAGAGAGAGAGAGAGAGAGGCAGAGACACAGGCAGAGGGAGAAGCAGGCTCCATGCACCGGGAGCCCGACGTGGGATTCGATCCCGGGTCTCCAGGATCACGCCCTGGGCCAAAGGCAGGTGCCAAACCACTGTGCCACCCAGGGATCCCGCATTTGTAATTTTAATAAACACTCAGGACAGTGCTAACAATTTCTATTTCTTTCTTTCTTTCTTTCTTTCTTTCTTTCTTTCTTTATAACAATTTCTTTTTAGTTGTGAGGGTGACCTATTCCCTGCCAACAAAGGAATGGGAGAATGAGAGGCAGTGACAGGCCAGTCTATGGCTTTTGTGCTGTAGGTTAATAAAAATAGTCAATATATTCCCCCATTAAGCTTTTATTAAAAATCCTGCTGCTGCTAAGCACATGGACACATGAGAAGTTACTTTCTATACTTCTCTAGTTGTTATAGGTAATAAAATAATGTCTAGAATAAAGAGCCAGGGCAGCCCCGGTGGCGCAGGGGTTTGGCGCCGCCTGCAGCCTAGGGTGTGATCCTGGAGACCTGGGATCGAATCCCACGTCGGGCTCCCGGTGCATGGAGCCTGCTTCTCCCTCTGCCTCTGCCTGTGTCTATGCCTCTCTCTGTGTGCTTCTCCCTCTGCCTCTGCCTGTGTCTATGCCTCTCTCTGTGTGTCTATGAATAAAAATCTTAAAAAAAAAAAAAAAAGACCCATCTTTTAAAAAAAAGAAAAAAGAATAAAGAGCTAGAAGACCTCTAACCCTCCTGGAACCCATTTTCTGTAAAATTGGTAAAACAGGGATAATTCTCCTTCCTTATGGATGATTGTGAGACTCAGAGGTACTTACAAAGGTAGAAATACTTTATGAACTAATATAAAGCTGGATTAAAATGAACTGATACAGATTCATCCAAAACCCTCGCCAAAGGGTTATTCCAGAGATTATTGGTGAGTCCTTTTATTCTCTTGTTCAGTTTGTAGTTGTCATCCTAAAAAAAATCGATTAAACTGAGACCCAAATACCTAATCAGTGTTCAATTAGAAGTGAAGCTCAAGCCATTTAAGGATAACCATGTAAAAGAGAGTCCCTCATTCCTCACCTTCAACATGCTATTACAATTTTAACTAATGATAAGAAAGAACGAGATGTTAGAATGGCCAGTCTGTGTACTGTGTCTCCCTTTCTCTTCTGGGGCAATGGCCCCCAGGCTACTACTGCAGTCGATCCCTTGCCTATCTCTACCTCCATGTCAGCAGAGACCTGCAAAAGCTGTCCAGGTGCCAGGCTCAAACCCCAGCCCCCTGAGCCTCCTGTGGAGAGGCCTCTGCTGTTGCGCATGGGATGGTTTACACAAAGTCCTAGACCCAGTGTAAGAAATGTAAGGGGTGGGAATGAGAGGATGCTTGGCTGGCTCAGCTGGTAGAGTCTGCAACTCTTGATCTCAGGGTCATGAATTTGAGCCCCACTTTGGGTGGAGATTACTTAAATAAATAAAACTTAAAAGAAAAAGAAAGAAAGAAATGTGAGGGGGTTAAGTGGAGAATGTGTCAGTGGAGAGACCAATTTTTCTGCATCGCACACCCCTGAAGAGGTAGTTTTTACCTATCAAAACAATGAGGCCCCAAGCTTGTTTAAAAAAAAAAAAAAACCTGCAGCAGGGTGACCTTGACATTCAGCTGCTTGTGTTAGGGCACCGTATGTTTTTTGAGCTCTCCAAAACGATAAAAAACAAAGGAATGATAATGACCTACAATCATGTTTAAAATGTTTTAAAAAGAAAGAATTCCCAAAGCCTGCGTCCCCTTAATTAAATCTCAACTCAGAACACAGAACACCATTTCTTTTCAGAGCTCACTGAGCTCCACTGCACTAGTCATGTATTATTGACGTAGTGCTTCAGGAAGATGGGCTAATTTAATTTCCTGCCACCAGGGCTTAAAAACTTGCTCTGGGTCCTCCTCAAAGGAGAGGGTTTTCTTGGAAGGATGCCCTGACACTCTTTCTTTACTTTATTACCTTCCTTACTCTCCTTCTAGCAGGTCTAATTACAGTGATAAATCTTTAAAGGAACTCACAGTATTGCCAGGAAAAAAGCAACCACAGGTCAGCAGCTCGTCACCTTCATCCTGAATACCTTTTCTGTTAGAACCTGTCATTCCAACAACCACTGTTTGGCCACTACACATGAAAAACCGAGTTTCTCCCCAACTTCACCTCTTTTGTCCACTGAGGAAGTCAGTTACACATTTCTCATGGCAATGACACTCTTCCAGATCATTCTCCAGCTCTTATATTTGGATTAATGCACCTTTACCTTTGCTAGTTGTCAAGGAGTCTTACCTCAAATTCTAGAACCAGGTGTGGATTGGATTCTTACTAACTATTGGCTTCCTATAAAAATTCTGGGACAGAGGTCATAAACTCATCACATTCTACCTGAAACATTTTATTTGTTAAAAAAACAAACAAACAAACAAAAAAACTCATAGCAGCCCAGGTGGCTCAGCGGTTTAGCGCTGCCTTCAGCCCAGGTTGTGATCCTGGAGACCTGGGATGGAGTCCCATGTCAGGCTCCCTGCATGGAACCTGCTTCTCTCTCTGCCTGTGTCTCTGCCTCTGTCTCTCTCTCCCTGTGTATCTCATGACTAAATAAATAAAATCTTTAAAAAAAAAGCTCAGAAATTCCACTTGTATTTACATGTATGTCTTAGTGAAAAATCTTTACGCATGTACACAAGGAAACATGGACAAGGATGCTTCCAACAGCAGGTTAAAATAGAAAAACTGGAAACAACCTAAATATCTATTTTCAGGGATGCCTGGGTGGCTCAGTGATTGAGCGTCTGCCTTCGGCTCAGGGCGTGATCCCAAAGCCCCGGGATCAAGTCCCACATCGGGTCCCTGCATGGAGCCTGCTTCTCCCTCTGCCTCTGTGTCTCTCCATCTCTAATGAATAAATAAATCTTTAAAAAAATTAAAAAATCTATTTGCAGGGGAATTGAAAGATAACATATGGCAAAATCATATCATAGACACTATACAATTCAGTAGGTAAAAGGAATAAATTAGAGCAGGGGTCAGCAAACTATAGCCCATGGGCCAAATGCAGCCCACAGTCTGTTTTTGTAAATATAATTTTATTGGAACATAGTCGTACCCCTTTGTTTACATATTATCTATAGCTACACTAGTTATAAAATGGCAGAGTTGAGTAGCTGTAACAGAGACAGTCTGGCTCACAAAACCTAAAATATTTACTGCCTAATCTTTTATAGAAAAAGTCTGCCAACTTTGAATTAGACATATATATTTACATGGATAAACAGGCTGAATGAAAAAGCAAGTGCAGAGTGATAATTATGATTAAAAATTTATAAAATATGGTGCCCGTGGAGTTGCATTTACTTATATGTAAGTATTAAAAAATGGGATAGAAAGATACAAAACAACTTATGATAGCAGCTGCCCAAATTGGGGAGAGGGAGAGGTGGAGAATGGGATTAAAAATGGGAAGGATTGGGCAGCCCAGGTGGCTCAGCAAGTTGCGCCTGCCTTCGGCCCAGGGCGTAATCCTGGAGACCTGGGATGGAGTTCCATGTTGGGCTCTCTGCATGGAGCCTGCTTCTCCCTCTGCCTGTGCCTCTGCCTCTCTCTCTGTGTCTCTTATGAATAAATAAAATCTTTTTAAAAAATGGGAAGGATATTTCACTTTTATCTGTAAACAAACAAACAGGGAGGTACACCTAGCTGGCTTAGTTGGTGGAGCATGCGGCTCTTAATCTCACAATTGCGAGTTTGAACCCCACATTAGGAGTAAAGTATACTTAAAAAACAAAACAAAACAAAAACAGGGAAAAGAGGTTTGAAGAAAGTAAGAGAAAATGTAAACAGCTGTCAATTCTGATTGTTTCTCATATTCTCTGAATGTTCAAAATTTTCTCAAAAACAAAAACCTACCAATTTTACATTTTATTTATTTATTTTAAAGATTTTATTTATTTATTTATTTATTTATTTATTTATTTATTTGAGACACACACACACACACACACACACACACACACAGAGAGAGAGAGAGAGGCAGAAACACAGGCAGAGGGAGAAGCAGGCTCCATGCAGGGAGCCCGATGTGGGACTCGATCCCAGGTCTCGGATCACACCCTAGGCTAAAGGCAGGTGCTAAACCACTGAGCCACCAGGGCTGCCCAGTTTTACATTTTAAAAAACAAAGTTTTTTTGCTTTTCTTAAAGAATGGTAATATCTGACAACCCCTGGCCCATGCCCTAACTGGCAGCAACGGGAGCTGAGAAACAGCTGCCTCTTTGGAGGACCTGACCTCTCCAATCCTCCCCAAACCTGCTCCCTACTGTCTCACTCCTGGCATGCTTTGCCCATTTGTACTTCCTGCCTGGCTCCTATAGGCCTCTCTGTCTATAACCAAATTCATGTACATATGATCTGATTAGAAAGGCTCGCCATGCTAGCCCATCTTTTTATTTTTTTTTTTTAAGATTTTATTTATTTATTCATAGAGACAGACAGAGAGAGAGAGAGAGAGAGAGAGAGGCAGAGGGAGAAGCAGGCTCCATGCAGGGAGCCCGACGTGGGACTTGATCCAGGGTCTCCAGGATCACACCCTGGACTGAAGGCGGCGCTAAACCGCTGCACCACCAGAGCTGCCCTAGCCCATCTTTTTAAATGACATTTACCAAGGTTCTATAATGACATGGAAAATGCTTATCATAAAGCAGTTTACAAAGTTGAATGCATATAATCACAATTTTCTAAAAATAAGACACATGAAAACATCAACAGTGGTCCATTTTGGGTGATGGGACTATAGGTGATTTCCCCTGCTTCCTCAACAATCCTGTATTTTCCAAATATTCTTTCATGAGCATGTGGTATCTTCAAATGGGAAAAAATAAAGGTCTGGCAATTCACCAGAAACACCCCTGCAAGGAGGAGCAATCTGCAGGCGCAGAGTGCATACTAATGCATCTTTAATCAATGCATTCCAACACAGTGTCCTCTAAGATCATACCAGGCAACCACCTGCCAACCGCCTGGCCTGAAGTTCAAGGACTCAGAGTATCTGGAAGGCAGCTAAAGCCACAGATCACGTGGGCCATCTGAAAAAACACTGCAACTCTCAGGCAAGAAGATAAAGCAACTCCCTATTAACTATCCCAAAACAACTCCCTGTGCAAGTTTCTCTCAGGGGAAGCAGCTGCTTCTACTGTGTATCCACCTCATCACCATCAACACCACTCTCTCACAATGGCTGCTAATTGGGTTGAAGTACTATGACTCCTTATTTGCAATCCCTGAACTACCCCTAGAGAGCAAGTCCAATTCTGGGCCTCTTGTTCCTATAATGGCCAGTTATCAAAATGTGAGCTACATAATTTTTAAAGCAAGATTATTCATCTCCTTTTGAAAAATAACATCATTGCCCTGCAGAACTTTAAAAAGGACATAGATTTGTGTTGAGGGAACACTTCTATATATGCTCATATATGCATAAAATATATTTGAAGGGATATTCATGAGCCAGATACCAATATCAGTTGCCTGTAGGGAAAGAGCTGTCTGGTGAGGGCCAAGAGTAGGAGGGAGACTTTGCATGTATACCGTTCGGACCTCTTCAGTTTTAAGTCATGGGAATATATTGTGTGATCAGAAAAATAAAATTAGGGGAAAAATGAACTGGAAAAATCTTGTGAAATTAATTAGTAAACTAATATCCAGATATTAAAATTCATCCTTTTCTTCTTTTTCATCTATCTAGTTTCACGGATCACCATAAATATAAGGTAATAAAAATGCTTTGGGATGCCTGGCTGGCTCAGTCGGAGCGTGTGACTCTTGATCTCGGGATCGTGAGTCTGAGCCCCACACTGGGTGTAGAGATTACTCATAAAAATAAATAAGTAACTTTAAAAAGAAAAAAGGAAAAAATGTTTTACTTAATGAACAAAGGGCCCTAGAAGTAAAAGTACTTATCTCAACTTTATGGTTAAGTGTCATAAAAGAGCTTCCATGAGGTCGATGGTAATGGCATCTTTAACATTCTAATGTCATTGTGGCCTGTTAGGTAGCCTCAGCCCTAAAAGCATTTAAAGCAAAGATGTCAAAATACTAGACTAATTAAATATAGTCTGTTGTTATTACAGGCAATGTTTATAGCCAGACAGTTGTGCGAACTGTCTAAAATCCTGTAAACTGTCCCTTATGGTACATATATACATATGGTACATATGAGAGCTGTAGCTTCTCAAACTGGCATAGACTATTTGAGAAGAATTGAGTAATCAATATCTTGATCAATCCATTGAAATGTAATACTCAAAATGTTATAATCCCTGGAAACAGTCACTCCCATTTTTTAGAATTATTTTAAGGATATCAATAACCGAATATATGTGCAAGATGTACATATATGTCTATAATGATTTACAGTACCATCTCTAATCACCTAAATACTCATCAATAAAGGATTGGTTAAGATACATCTCTACAGTGGGAAATTATGCAATCACTAAAATGACAATACACCTCTAGGTATTTACTTATAGGAAGATGTTCATGGCATTTTGCTGAGTGAAAAAAAGCAGACTACCAAACAGAAGAGTTATTATGATGTGATTTATGTTTACATGTGGACATGCACATGTGCAGAGAAAGATGTGGGGTAAAGAGTGTAAAGTCAGGGTTAAAAGCATGAACTTTAGTGTTCAACAAGACAGGGTTTGAATTTCTGCACTGCCACTTAGCTACAAAATCTTGAGAAAGTTACATAATTCATAGTTTCTTACATAAAATGCAGTTAATGACACCTACCTTGGGACACCTCAGTGGCTTAGCAGTTGAATGTCTGTCTTCAGCTCAGGGCTTTTTGTGGGGGGCCTGCTTCTCCCTCTGCCTAGGTCTCTGCCTCTCTCTGTGTGATTTTCATGAATAAATAAATATAATATTTTTAAAAATAACACCTACCTTAAAGAAATAGTCTATGGATTACATAAACTAATAAATGCTCAGTGCTTAGCCTAGCATAAGATGTGTAATGAACACTCATAGAATGCAAACATTGATCTAGGGAGTGAGCTTGCAAGTGATTTTTTTTTTCTTTCTCTGGCCTTTGTGATAGGTGCATATATTTTGTTTCTTATAATCAAGTGGGAGGACAGCAATAAAGCTATTTTTTAAAAGATTTTATTTATTTATTCATGAGAGAGACAGAGAGGGAGGCAAAAACACAGGCAGAGGGAGGAGCAGGTTCCATGCAGGGACCCCAATGTGGAACTTGATCCCGGGACTCCAGGATCACACCCTGAGCCGAAGGCAGATGCTCAACCAGTGAGCCACCCAGGCGTCCCAAAGCTATTTTTTTCTTTGGGGGAAAAATGTCTAGCACCTTGATTTCAGGTTAAGTATCTTAGGAAGACAGCCTACTTATCTGGAGAGAAACCTACAAAGGTCACATACAAGAAACATGAACAAATAAATTCCTGTCCTGAATTCAAATGGGCACCAGGCATGATAACCCAAACAGCCAAACAAAGAAAGCATTGATCGAGGGGGGGAAAAGATGGGGAAAAAAATCCTTTTTCTTTTTATTTGGGGGGGGGTGTAATCCAATTGTGAGACATTCATAAAAATATATTCAAATCTAGAGGATAGGGCAGCCCTGGTGGCTCAGCGGTTTAGTGCTACCTGCAGCCCAGGGCATGATCCTAGAGACCCAGGATCAAGTCCCACGTCAGGCTCCCTGCATGGAGCCTGCTTCTCCCTCTGCCTGTGT
Organism: Vulpes lagopus; assembly: GCF_018345385.1. Classification (NCBI taxonomy): domain Eukaryota; kingdom Metazoa; phylum Chordata; class Mammalia; order Carnivora; family Canidae; genus Vulpes; species Vulpes lagopus. The sequence goes on from NC_054841.1 coordinate 26,179,259, forward strand.
CTCTGCCTCTCTGCCTCTCTCTTTCTCTCTCTCTCTCTCTCTCTCTCTCTGTGTCTCTCGTGAATAAATAAATAAAAATCTTAAAAAAAAAAAATCTAGAGGATACTTCTCATTAGAATCAGTGTAGGTTTGGGGTTTTGTTGTATTTAATAGTCACAACTCATAGTTTAGCAAGAGTTTCATGTATATTCCTAATCTAATCCTCAAAATCACCTTAGGAGGCATAGTATTAGCCTTATTTTAAAAATAAGAATGGGAGGTTCAGAGAAATTTTTTGCTCAAGGTCTCACAACAATTAAGTAGAACAGTCAGGATTCAAATCTAGGCTTATCTTATTTAAAGACCTACATATGAACTTATTCTTTATTTTTTAAAGAGTTATTTATTTATTTATTTATTTAGTCATGAGAGACACAGGCAGAGGGAGAAGCAGGCTCCATGCAGGGAGCCCGAGGCGGGACTCGATCCCGGGTTCCCAGGATCAGGCCCTGGGCTGAAGGCAGCACTAAACTGCTGAGCCACCCAGGCTGCCCATATGAACTTATTCTTAATACACACATATTTATGTCTGCATCAATATATGCATAGATTAAAACAATTCAAGCTGTACAGGTAAGTTACAATAAACAAGTAATATTCTTCCTATGCCTTGGGGAGATACTCAATGCATTTGCAAGCATTAATGTATCTGTATTGTTCTCCCACCATTTTTTCTTCCCCCCCTTTTTTAAAATAAAGTGGAAGTATACTATGTAACATTCTCCATCTTACTTTATAGATCATTGAGGCAAATTCTGTACCACCTCCTCCTTTAAACAGCTGCCCAGATGTCATGGTGTAGTTGCTTTATAACATATTTGATGGGGCACCTGACTGGCTGAGTCAGCAGAGCATGCAACTCTTGATCTCAGGGTCAAGAGTTCCAGCCCCACAGTGGTGTAGGGTTTACTTAAAATAAAATAAAATAAATTTATAATGTATTTGATTATTCTGTTACTAAGGGATTTTTTCATGGTTTCTGGTCTTTTGGTACTATAAACAATGCTACAGTGAATATCCTGAAAATAGACCTTTAACTACAGGGAGGAGTAGTTAGCAGGATCCATTCCCAGAGGTGTAAAGCTATACATGTTCCTTTTTTTTTTTTTTTTTTTTATGATAGTCACAGAGAGAGAGAGAGAGGCAGAGACACAGGCAGAGGGAGAAGCAGGCTCCATGCACCGGGAGCCCGACGTGGGATTCGATCCTGGGTCTCCAGGATCGCGCCCTGGGCCAAAGGCAGGCGCTAAACCACTGCGCCACCCAGGGATCCCTACATGTTCCTTTTTGATAGAGGGTACCATCTTGCTCCCTTCCCCCACTGTCTCACTAATCCCCCCAATACCAGTGCACCCTGTTGTCTATACCCACTTAACATATAGAACTTACACTCATAACCACCACGAGGCTATGAAGCTGGAAAAGCCTTCCTGCCAGAGACTTCTCATTGCATATACTAAGCCAGGAAAGAAACAAAGATGTTTCTCTGCTAAAAATGTACACTCTGTTGATGTAAGACACTTAAAATCAACCAAATATAACACTTGGTGCTTGACTGGGGCCCTTTTTGGAACTTGATTCATATGAACCAACTATTACAAAATTGTATGAAACAACCAACGGCATTTGAACACTGGATATTAGATGACGTTAAAGAATTATTATTACTTTTTTTAAGTGTGAAGATGGTGTTTTTTTTTAAAGACTTATTTATTCATTTATTTATGATAGACATAGAGAGAGAGAGAGGCAGAGACACAGGAGGAGGAAGAAGCAGGCTCCATGCCGGGAGCCCAATGTGGGACTCGATCCCGGGGCTCCAGGATCACACCCTGGGCCAAAGGCAGGCGCTAAACCGCTGAGCCACCCAGGGATCCCAAATGGTGTTTTTTTTAAAGAAAGTTCCTACTTTTAGGCATACACATAAAAGTGCTTTCAGATAAAGTTCTGTGCTGTCTGGGATCACAATAAACCAGAGTGGGGCGGGTTGGATGGGAGGTTATTGGTAGAACAGAAGTGCCATGTGCTGATAACTGCTAGAGGTGGGTAATGGGTTCATGGTTCATTATACTATTCTATTTTTATGTATGCTTAAAATTTCTCAAAATGAAAAAAAAAATGCCTTTTGACCAACAGCTTTTCTTTTTTTTCTTTTCTTTTTTCTACTTTTAGGAAATGTTTAATTGTGGTTTAAAAAACCCACACTCATATAAAATGTACCCTCTTAACCATTTTTAGGTGTACAGTTCAGTAGTGTCAATTACATCCACATTGTTGTACAACAGATCTCTAGAACTTTTTCATCTTGCCAGACTGAAACTCTATACCTATCAAACAAAAACTCCCCATTTCCCCCTCTCCCCAGCCCCTGGAAACTACCACTCCACCTCCCTATTGTAGCATGGAACAAGACTGCCTTGTTTTTTAAGGCTAAATAATATCCTATTGTATGTATATGCCACATTTTTTAAATCCACTGACCTGTGCATGGACATCTGAACTACTACCACCTCCTGGCTATTCTGAATAATGCTGTAGTGAACATAGGTGTATTCTACTCAATGACTTTTCATTCTTTAAAAAATATTTATTTATTTATTTATTTATTTATTTATTTATTTATTTAAGAGAGAGAGAGCGTGCGCGCCGTGCGTTCATGAACAAGCAGAAGGAAAAGAGAAAACACATCTCAAGTAGACTCCCCGCTCGATCCCAGGACCCTAAGATCAAGACCTGAAGACCTGAGCCAAAATCAAGAGTCAGAGGCTTAAAAAAAAAAAAAAAGAGTCAGAGGCTTATTAACCGTTTGAGCCATCCAGGCTTCCCTTAAGGACTTTTCATTTTAATCAGACTGCCTTTCAACTGGGTAGAGAGCCAGCACAAAATCTACATTTTAAAGAGGGAAGTGGTCTGGACTAAAGATTCAGGGACACCTGAGATTGAAAACCATTTTTTTTTTTAATTTAAATTCAATTTGCCAACATATAGTATGACACCGAGTGCTCATCCCATCAAGTGCCCTCCTTAGTGCCCTTCCCCCAGTTACCCCATCCCAATTCTACCCTCCTGAGCTCTGGGGCTCTGCACAAGTTTCTCCACCTTTCTCAGTCTATTTGCTCATCTGTAAAACGAGAAGACCACCAATACCCTGCTGCTTGGGGTTGTGTGAGGATTAGAAGAGACAAGCATTACAGTGCCTGGCCCACAGGAGGTGCTTTAGAGGAGAAAAATTTAGAGGAGAAAAATCCTGAGATGGGGAGAGGGAAGTAACATGACATACCAAGTTAATAAGTGGCAAAATACTCAGAAACCAGGTCTACCTGGCTCCAAAGTTCATGGCCCTTTTTTCCATACAGCCCAAGATATCAGTCGTTGGGTTGCCTCTTCACATTTTTTTTTTACCATCTCCATGCACCACCTGTATTATTATTTACTCAAGGTTTTTCTTTAAACCTACTTTCTTTTAATCCAAATTTATTTTTAAAAGAAACTTTTTATCACTTCATGAAAAATCAGTATCACTTGCTGTAAATAGAAGGTAACTATGAAAATAAATATAAGGACATACAACGTTACTAAATTCTAGCTATATACTGTGGCTTCTCTAAGGGCTGAGGTCTCATCACCCCTGGTTAGAAAGCCAGCTTAGCAAGTGTTAGACAGGAACCAAACAAATATTCTCCTTGACACAGTCAGAAGAACTAAATCAGTTTAAAAGGGAATAATGCTCAGGGTACCAGGTGGCACAATCGGCTAAGGTTAAGTCCAACTCTTGGTTTCAGCTCAGGTCCTGATCTCAGGGTCCAGACACAGAGCCCTGCTTGAGCTCTGTACTCCATGCTGAAGCGTGGTCAGCTTAGAGTTTCTCTCTCCCTTTCTTCCATCCCTCCCCACTCCCCTGCACTCAGGCTCTCACTCAAATAATGAATAAATCTTGAAAAACAAAAAAAGAGGGGGCAGTGCCTGGGTGGGTCAGTTGGTTAAGGGTTAAGTGTCTGCCTTTGGTTCAGGTTATAATCTCAGGGTCCTGGGGTCGAGCCCCACATCAGGCTCTCTGTTGAGTGCAGAGCCTGCTTCTCCCTTTCTCTTTGCCTGCTGCTCTGCCTACTTGTGCAAGCGCTCGCTTTGTCAAATAATACTTTTTTTAAAAAAATAAAAAATAAAAATAATTAAAATAAGGGGGGAAATAATGCTCACCATGCCATTCAATGTAAGTAAGGATGTGGTATTTGAGTGCCACCTAAAGTCTTCTGTTCCACCTGGTTTAACTCTGCAGAATCTAACCCCATCTAGATACCCCAAATCAGAATCCCATTTTATCAAAATTTCTAGTGATTTGTGTGTGCGTTAATGTTCGAGGAGCTCTGCCAAATGTGCTACAACTATAGTAAACAGTTCCCAAAGTCTATGAAGCAGAATTTCCTATAAATCATAGGATTTATTTCAGTAATATGATGAGTAAAATACTTAAAGAAAAAAAATCCCTCTCCAAAAGTCCAGCAATGGGGTGCCTGGATGGCTTAGTCAGTTAAGTGTCTGCCTTCAACTCAGGTCATGATCCCTGGGGCCTGAGATCAAGCCCAGAGTCGGTTCCCTGCTCAGCAGGGAGTCTGCTTCTCCCTTTCTCTCTCCTTCTGCCTTTCCCCCTGCTCCTGCTCACTCTGTCTCTCAAATAAGTAAAATATTAAGGAAAAAAAAAAAAGGTTCACCAGTACTGCCATCAAACGATGGCACATTTGTACCATTGTGGAATCACCATTCCACAATGGTAGCATGCTCTCACAGCTCATACAGTGCACAAACCTGACAATGTATGTACAATACTTCTGGTTAATGTCACCAAACAACAGCCTATTCAGGGAATGGAGGGTTTAAATATGCTCATGTTCTGAGTCTTCCACATTGGGAATTCTGTATCAAAAAGAAAAGTGGATTAAGGAAAAGCAGCAAAGAGGACTGAAAAAACTTATTAGAAGATCCTTATGGTATGTGAATTATACCTCAATAGAGCCAGTTTTTATTTTTTTTATTTTATTTTTTATTTTTTATTTATTTATGATAGTCACACAGAAAGAGAGAGAGGCAGAGACACAGGCAGAGGGAGAAGCAGGCTCCATGCACCGGGAGCCCGACATGGGATTCAATCCCGGGTCTCCAGGATCGCGCCCTGGGCCAAAGGCAGGCGCTAAACCGCTGCGCCACCCAGGGATCCCTAGAGCCAGTTTTTAAAAAATACTTTTAGAGGATCCTAGTAAGATTTTAAGAAAGAAAATATACAGTTCTCCTTTAGAACTTTTTTAAGTTCTAACTTTCCCCAAAGTATTTATTTAGAATTGTTCTCTTATGAGGCTGAGAAAGAAGCAGAGATGTTCATTAGAGCACTATATGGGATTATAAAAAGCTGGAAACAAATGCCCAATCCAGGGAGAATTTACTTTGTAGTAAATGGTACATAGTAACATGAAAACATGGTTATGAAATGCTAAATGAACATTTCCAAATGCAAAATGAAAAGTCTGCTTTGGGTGGTATATTTATCTAAAAATATACCTGCAAGTAGACAAGTTTACTGAAATTGAGAGAGGATACCATTTTCACAGGTAATCCCTCCCCACTAAATTGTAATAATGTCTGCTTTTGCAACTTGATTTAGACATTGCTTTGTTAAAAACATTATTGAAGGAGGCTGCCTTTATAATTAAATTTTTTTTAACAAATCATCTATTTAATTTTTTATAAGCTTCTTTTTTAAAAAAGATTTTATTTATTTATTCATGATAGACATAGAGAGAGAGAGAGAGGTAGAGACACAGGCAAAGGGAGAAGCAGGCTCCATGCAGGGAGCCTGACGCGGGACTTGATCCTGGGACTCCAGGATCGCACCCTGGGCCAAAGGCAGGCGCTAAACCACTGAGCCACCCAGGGATCCCCACAAATCATCTATTTCAAAGAAATTGTCAGAAATGCAGATAAAGGTTTACGCAAAGATATTCATCAAGTTATTCTCTGTAGCACTGTTTATAATATTTAATATTGAAACTAGCCTAAATGACAATAGGGGAAATAGGTAACAACTATACATCCTGGAGAAAAAATAATTTAAGGATATATTTGCCTTTGGATAGTAAGATGTTATAGTGGTTAGTTCTGGGTAGTGGGACTTAAAGTGAATCTTTTAAAGCATTTTTTTTAAGTTTTTATTTTTAAGTAATCTCCACACCCAATACAGGGCTCGAACTCACAACCCTAAGATCAAGAGTCACACGCTCCACTGACTGAGCCAACCAGGGACCCAAAGTGAATCTTATTTAGTCTCTTCAGGACTTTCCTCATTTTTCCTCAACAGAAATTCATTATTTTTATAATCAGGGGGAAAAAATTCTATTAAAAAACGCTGGAGGGACGCCTGTGTGGCTCAGCGGTTGACTGCCTTTGGCTAAGGGTGTGATCCTGGAATCTCGGGATCAAGTTCCACATCCAGCTCCCTGCATGGAGCCTGCTTCTCTCTTTGCCTATGTCTCTGCCTCTCTTTCTGTGTCTCTCATGAATGAATGAATGAATGAATGAATGAATAAATAATAAAATCTTTAAAAATAAAAAATGCTGGGAAACAATTAACTAGTTAATTTAAAACGTTGGCAACTGAAGCAATAAGGAAGGAAAAACATGCTATATATTTCTTAGGCTAGAATCTGATTCGTTACTGCAGATCTTGCAAAACCAGTAACTAATTCCACCAAGAACTATCTTCTTGCGGTTGTCTTAAGTAACCTGAGCTGATATTTTATCTCACCTGAATGGAATCTTTGTGATTTACTAGCTAAGTTTTTTTGCTTAGGTTATTGAAATGTGTTATAAACTAATAATTACTGCAATCTACTATACCTCCGGAGACTGCTATGAGCTTTTAGTTTCTATTTGCTTTATTCCCACACAAAAGCCCCCAAAGCAAGCACTTCCTGGAACCACTGCTGAAGGTGATACGAAGGACCCCAGACTAGGTAACAGCACGCATCCTGTTTCAACTCCCAATAATCTACTGCAATTTCTAGTTCCCTTGAACTTGCTTCCATTTATACACCGTGTTCAAATATGACAAAATGCAAGTGCTGCAAATATCCTGCCAAAAACTTTAAAAATAAAACCACACCCACCACAATGATCATTGGTGCTCTCTAATGCAAACCCTGATTTAAATAAATCAGCATACTAAAGATAGATCTGCCTGTGTGTGAAGAGCTCAATGCCTGCAGTGTGACAAAGTGAGAAGACACAATGTGTCACCATGACTAATTGAGCCTTAAACATGAACATCCCGAGCTGCAGTGCAGATGTGTGACACTGATAAGATGAACTGATTGCAATCAATGATCTCTGGCTGCCAAGAAATATGCTCTAAAAGCCCCACCCTGCAAGGTCTGGGTGATAGCCCAGCATGAAGTCACCAAGGAAGAAAATACCACTCAACTCCATGTTCAGTCTTCTAGGCAGGGCTGGAAGAGCCTAAGAAGGCTGTCCCAGGTCCTTATTTTGCATACACAGAAACTAAGGGCCCTAGAGGTTGAGTTATTTGCCCCAGGTCACACAGTGAACGGCAGAACTGCTACTAAAATTCTTGCCCAACCCTCCAGATCCTACCCACTTTTCACACATCCTGTGATGGCATACTCTTTGACCAAGAAATCTTTCTAAGACTCTGGGGAGATCAGGTGATGTTGAAAGGAAAATAATGAGCCCATTGGGCAGACAGGGAAAACTGAAGCACCAAAAAGCTGAATCTTTGTAGTTAGTCAGCAAGTGGTGTGGGACTTGGGCTGCTTTCTTCTCACCCATACAGATGTTATCACCACCATCAAGAAACAATGTAGGGGGGTTCCTGGGGGGCTCAGTAGGTTAAGCATCTGCCTTCAGCTCAAGTCATGGTCCTGGGGTCCTGAGATCGAGTCCCGCATCGGGCTTCCTGCTCAGCAGAGAGCCTGCTTCTCCCTCTCCCTCTGCCCCTGCTCGTGCTCTCTCTCTCTTGCTCATCCTGTCTCTTGAATAAATAAATAAAATTTAGAAAGAAAGAAACAAACAAACAATCAGGGTAGGGCCGAATGACTCCGTACAAGCTTGCAGGTCCTACCCGTGTCAGCGGTTTGGGCCTCGAGTGTCGGGCTGCTAAGTGTGAGAGGTGGCTTATCTTATACACTGGATATCTATTTACTGACTTATCGGCCAAGTGACTGACATCCAGATTCAGTTAAAGTAGCTCAACGGTTTTCCCCCTGATTTCTTCAAACATTCTTTGAAGACACTTTTTCATCAGCCTCCGACATTAGTTACCCACGAACAGAAGAGAATGGCTCTCAAAGACAGCAGGGATGTACTACCCACCTGAAAGATGAATGAACAACTCAGTGGTAGAAGGAGCAATGGACTTGGACTCAGCAGATCTAGGAGTTATTTGACTTTTGTGTGCCTCTACTCTCCTCTTCTGAAAAGTCAGGTTCATAATAGTACCCATGTTCAGGGTTGCCTTGAGGACTAAATGAGATAACCTGTGTCAAGTACTTAAGATAGTGCTTGGCTCAATAACTGTTGGCTATTCCTATTACTTTTATTATCATTATCATTGGCAAGGCCTAGTTTTGCCATTTATTACCAAATGAGTGTACCTCAAGCTTTAACTTGCACAGGACACACCAGGGGTTCTTGGTAAAATGCAGCTTGGTATATTAGATCTAGGCCCAGATTTCTTCGTCTTCTTCTTCTTTTTTTTTAAAGATTATATTTATTTATTTATTTATTTATTTATTTATTTATTTATTTGAGAGAGAACACGAGGAGGGAAAGCAGCAGAAAGAAAGGAGAAGCAGGGGGATCCCTGAGTGGCTCAGCGGTTTGGTGAGCATGGAGCCTGCTTCTCCCTCTGCCTGTGTCTCTGCCTCTCTCTCTTTCTCATGAATAAATAAGTAAAATCTTAAAAAAAAAAAAAAAAAAGGAGAAGCAGACTCTCATTGTCTCACTGAGCAGGGAGCCCAATGTGGGGCTTGATCTCAGGACCTGGCATCATGGCCTGAGCCAAAGGCAGACACTTAACCAACTGAGCCACTCAGGTGCCCCTAGGCCCAGATTTCTAACAAGCTTTCAGGAGACATAGGTATTTCTGTCACACAAAACACACTCAGAGCAGCAAGAACCTACCAAACCCAGCACCTAGCAGGTGCCTAACACTATGGACAAAAACAAATGACCTCTTAGCATCTCAATGCCTCATCTGTAAACTGAGGATAGTACATATTCCACATGGGCTCCACTGACTGGCATTAGTCAATAAGAATGCATAGGAAAGAGCATTCTAAACAAGGCTATATAAGTGAAGGTGGTGGGATCATCAGTCTTATTATTCCTAGTATGGAACTTACAACATTGTAAAGACTAAATTTACAAAAGCCATTATTAGCATATATGAAAAAAAAAAAAGGCTTGAATTCTCTTGCTCAGAAGAGATACTCCGTTCAAGAATCCTCTAGGAATTCTGGCAGAACACAACAGCTTCTCAAGGGATCCCCAAATCCAAAGCTCTGAAACTTTAGAAATGTCATTTGATGGCTAAAGAAAGAACCACTTTGGCAGGGAAACTGTGGCCATGTGAGGCACTGACAGTGAGCTTCACCAGTGATTCCATTCTCTCTCTCAGAGCCGGCCAGCCTGCTTCCAGCCTTCATCAGCCAAGATCTCAAGTCAGGACAGCAACACCAACAGCATGAGACAGATGGACACTGCCCTGGCAAAGCCCATGCCTGCCACTCCACAAACTGGCAAAGAGCCAGAGTGCAAGGAAAGTAGGGATTGCGGATGTCCAAGGTGGGGGCTTCAATGAGATGCATCTGGCTGTCTTCCTGCAGCATAAGCTGGGATCTCTTCCCCAAGGACTATAAGGTGTGATGTTTATACCTTCTGCCCCTCCAACAAGTTCAGAGTGAGCCACTGCTAATTCTTCCTCACTGGGCACCTTATCTAAAAATTCTTTCATCATTTAGGGGCAGATGGCACCACCAACATCTACCTAACTGCTCAGGCCAAAAACCCAGGAGTCATCCTTAATTCCTTCGGCTCTTTTCCCAACCACCATCCTGCTGGTTCTGACTCCAAAACACATCCTCAATCCACCCTCTGCTAGCCATCTCCACTGCTACTTCTCCAGCAGGGTACCATCACCTCTCTACTAGCCTCCTAACCTCCCTTCCAGCTGCCATGCTTATCCACCTTAAAATTCATTGGCCACACAGAGACCAAAGTGATTTAAAACAAAACAAAACAAAATATAGACTATTGTCACTCTCCTTCTTAAAGCCTTTAGTGGCTTCCCACACTTTTAGAATCAAATCAAAATCCCTTACTCTAGCCTACAAGCCCCCACCCCTCCAAATTGGCCCACCTCTCCATTCTCCCTCTCCTTTCACCTCCAACTCATCTGCTCCAGTCACTCGGAGCCTTCTTTCAGTTCCCAGAACTTACCAAGCTTGTTCCCTTGGACCCTTTACCCTAGCTGTTCCTTCTGCCACATTTCCAAATGGTTGGCCCCTTTCTGGCAACAAATCTCAGCAAAACTGTCACCACCTTAGCGGCGCCAGTGTGGTTCAGTCAGTTAAGCGTCCAACTCTTGATTTTGGCTCAGGTCATGATCTCAGAATCCTGGGATCAAGCCCCACATCAGGTTCAGTGCTCAGTGGAGAGTCTGCTTGGGATTCTTTCTCTCCCTCTCCTTCTGCCCCTCCCCCCTCATGCTCTCTCTTTCTTTCAAATTAATTAATTAATTAATTAATTAATTATATTTTTTTAAAAATCACCACCTTAGAGAGAGGCCTTCTCTGACCATCCGATTAAAGTAGCAGCACCTTAATCTCCATAAGAAGTTACTCTTTCTGTCATCACAGTCCTTATTTCTGTCCAAATTACCTTGTTCATTTATGGATTTATATTTCTGTTGCTGCCATTGGAATGTAAACTGCATGAAAGCAAGGACCTCATCTAACCATCCTGTCTCCAGGCTAGAACAGGGCCTGACACATACCAGGCGCTCAGCAAATATTGAATGAATAAAACTGAATCCAGAGCCAGAAGACCTAATTCCCAGGTGAAATGGGCCATTTACTAGCAGCATGGCTTCTCTTACCTCAGGTCCCTTGCCTGCAAAATGAGGATCTTAAATCTGCACCTTATCTTCCTTGTAGGGCTACTAATAACACCAAATGAGTGAAACTCATTTAAACACTCACTTAACTCACTTAAACACTTTTGTAAACCACTAGGTACCATGCAGACAGTACCGTATTATTACCAGCAGAAGAGAAGACTCTTTCTCAGGGACCCATACATCAGTTGTCAAAATGAAGCGTCTAACCCAGGAACCCAACAGCAGCCTAGGACACAAAAAAGATTTGAACCAGCAGTTCTACTCTGCAGTAGGGGCAAACACAAGATGTGAATTCATTTAAAGAAGTCACATTATTTGCAAAGCTAGTAATATGCAAACTAAGCTTGGAGGTCCTTGAAGTATATGGAATGGGGACTGATTTCAACACCTTCTGTTGCAGTTGGCAACAGAGGGACTTAGTACATGTTTATTCAATTGAGAGTTGGGCTACCACACCTAACATCCTACCATGAGCTTTCATCTTTCTTTGCAACCCATTGTAGCATGGAGTTATAGGCTCCTGGAGCCACCCTGTAATAATACTAACGTTTATGTTATACTCTGACAGCTACTGCTTCAAGCTTGCAGTGACCTTCTGAGGTTGACAAACCTGCTGTTAGGAGCACATACTTTAATTTTTAATTTATTCACTCACCAACCATAAATAGAATATAAAGTATTGTATGGGTGCTATGTTAAGCCCAAATAATAATGGCTAACATTTATCAAAAATGCCAGGCACTTTACATATATTAGACTCAAATGAATCCTCACAACAGCCATACATACATGGTAGATACTATTATTATCCTCATTTTACAGATGAGGAAGCCAGCACGGAGATGAAGTCAACTGCTCAGTGGCACGCAGCTTGAAGGTGGCAGAGCCAAGCCTTGAACCCAGACAGCCGGACTCCACGCTATTAAAACGCTAGCTTGCAATCAGAATTGTACAACAGCACTGAAAGGGCCTTCAGATGTCATCTAGTCCTCTTCTTCCATTTTAAAGAGGAGGGGACTGAGGGACAGAGAAATCCTCTTTTGAATATGCCAGCTCTTTTGTGAGGTCCACATTTTGAATGATATATATTTAAATGAAGCTTTATATAAGATCTTACTTCCTGGGACACCTGGGCAGCTTAGTGGTTCTGGGCAGCTTAGTGGTTGAGCATCTACCTTCAGTTCAGGTCGTGATCCCTCCGTCTTGGGATGGAGCCCCACATCGGGCTCCCTGCAGGGAGCCTGCTTCTCCATCCGCCTATGTCTCCGCCTCTTTCTCTGTGTCTCTCATGAATAAACAAATAAAATCTTAAAAAAAGAAAATTAAAAGATCTTACTTCCTTGCCACTGGAAAAAAAGGCTCTAGCCATAGCGGTTAGAAAAAATGAAAGAATACACAGCGGCTTTGTAACAGCTACTGTTGAGACAGCGGGGTACAGGGGGAAATATAGGATTTACCTGTGAAATGCAGACACCACCACCACCTACCTGGCAAAGTCTAGGTGAAGATTAAGTGAGATAATGTACCCGAAAAGTGCTTCTTAATCATATACTTTCAAAGAGTGATTAAGCTTTAAGCACTTTCCAAAAGACACAGGAAAAGACTCTTTTGCTCTCTGAAAGAGTCAACAAAGCCCAAGTATGTGAAAATAAGACCATAATCCCAATCACCTACAACTTGCTCTCAGGGGTTCCCACCACCAGGGCCACTTGTGCAGGTCCACATCACCTCCCTGGGTCTGAGCAGCATGGAAAAGTGAAACTGGGGGCAAGAGGATGTCAACAGCAAAGGAAGACACACAGGAGCTCGTAGTCTATACACCTAAATCCTACCAGTCCCAAAGTCATCTCCTGGAAGCCTCGCCCAAACCACCCCTCACACCTCCTGATAGCTTGTCGGGCACTTGCTTTGTGCCAAGCTACTTGACATGCCCTGTTTCACTGGCTATCTGCATGGGTTCATCAACTCGTTATACAGATAAAGAAAAGGTGGCTCAGAGATTAACTTGCCCAAGACAAGGCCACACAATTACTAACTGTAGATGCAGAGTCTCCAACTCAGACACTGTCGGCTGGAAACTGGAGCCCTGGTCCCCATTCCAGTGTGCCCTAAGAATTCTCCCTCTCCCCATTCAGGGCACTTTCAACGTACATAACTCATTATCTTAACCGCTCTGAGCATCAAGTGTTAGGAGATCCCTGGGTAAACAGTCAACTGACGCCCGACCGGGGAAGGGACCTGCCCAAGGTCACACAGCGCGCCAGGGGCAGCGGCGAGGTTCGGACCCCGGGCTCTCGCTGCCCTGCCTCTCTCCGGAGCTGGTCTCTGACCGCGGCCCCAGAGCCCTCCGGACGGAGCCCGACGCCTCGAGGCCGGGTCGAAGGGTCTGGCCGCACCTCCGCCCGGAGGAGGAGGGGCGAGGCTGCCCGGACCTCGGAGGATGCCCGGGAGGCTGGGCAGAGGATGCTCCGGCTCGTGGAGCAGCAGAGCCAGGCGGCGGCGCCGGGGCGGGCCTCCGGGCGGATCGCTAGCGGCGGGCGCGACGGGCCTGCCCGGAGGGAGCTCGGGCCCCTCCCCGACTCACCTGCGGCGCGAGCCGACAGCGGGCGGCGGCGGCGGCGGCGGCGGCGGGGGCGGCGGCAAGCCCCGGGCTCAGCCATTCCCCGCTGCCCCGGATGGGGAGAGACGGCGGCCGCTCACTTCCTTAGCAACCCGGCTCAGCGACCCACTTCCTTAGCAACCGATGTCAATTTCAATAACTTTATTGGAGCACGAGCGGCGAACAGGGAAGCCGGCGCAGGGAGCGGGGCCGGGCACCGCACTGGCGCTTAGTAGGCGCCCAGCGCGCCTCGGTCCTTTCACCCACCCAGGAGGTGTGAGGCGAGCGCGCTGTGCCCTGCCTCCATCTGCCAGGCTCTCGTGCCTCAATTTCCCCATCTGTAAAATGGGACTCAGCGCCTTGGTCGAGCCACGCGAGGTCACGCGTTTTCAGCTGCCAGTTGACCTTTCCCAAAGCGCTTTCAAACCCATTATCTGACTTAAGTCCCGAACTGCTGCTAAGACTTGTAGGGTCACTCAGTCACTCAAGCCATAAAAGTTTAGGAATTACCCCTCTTTCTTCCCTCTCCTTCACTCCCTCATCCACTCACGCATCATCTCTCTGGATCTGCCTCTCAAATATTTCTCCCATCTCTCCACCTTTCTCCATCTCCAGTGCCACCCTGATACCTGCTTCCACTCATGTCCAGCCCTGCCCTGCCAAGCCGTTTTCCCCTAAGGAGCCAGGCTGATCACTTCAAAAGGTAAAATAAATCATGTCGTATTGCTGGCTTAACATCCTTTGATGGAATCTCACTGCTCTTAGAATCAAATCTAAAGCCATTATGACTTCCTACAAGATTGAGACAAGTCTGTTGCAGCCACATTGGTCTGAAAGGCTAGGTTCTAATCCACCACCACCCCCATAAAAATCCATATGCTGGGGGCCTAGGGGGGCTCAGTTAGTTAACCCTCTGACTCTTGATTTCAGCTCAAGTTTTGATCTCAGGTTCATGAGTTCAAGCCTCGTGTTCATCTCCACACTGGGCATGGGACCCACTTAAAAAAAAAAAATCCATATGCCATTCCTCACCAAACAGAAGCTCCACAAGAGCAGAGTCTCTATTTACCACTATAGCTGCCATGCCTAAAACCTTGCTTAGTCTATGGTAGGTGTTCAATAAATATGTATTACATGAATGGATACTGAGATGCTTGCTCTTCCTCACTCCACACCTTGCCTTTACCTATTCTAACAGATATTGGTACTTGCTCCCCTTTCTTCCTTGCTCCTGAACACACAACTAGACTGACTACCCTCTTCTCAGCCTCCCTTGCAGTTAAGACCAATTTCTGGCCAATTGAATATGATGTGTGCATTCTCAGGCCTGGCCCATAAAAACCTCCCATATACCTGTTCACACTTTCTCTGCTTTAAAATGAAGGACTCCATTGTACATCTGAAACTTACAACATTGTATGTTAACTAACTGGAATTAAAATAAAAACTTAAAAAAAAAAAAAGTGAAGCATTCCAAGGCTTTCGGAAATGATTGAGCCGAAAATGGAAGGAAACTGGATCAATGAAAAAAAAAAAGAAAGAAAGAAAGAAACTGGATCAATGAGACACCCCTTAGAGGAGAGCTGGCCAGGAAGCCGGCCAACCTCCATTATTTAAGATGGACAAGGAAATAAACTTTTGTTGGATTCAGTGATTGAGATGTGGAGGCTTTTTGTCACAGTAGTTAACTGGTCCCAATGAAGATACCTAATTCTGAATCATCCTCTGGGTCCCAGTTTACTTCCTTCTCCTGTTAACCTACACTACTATTCACCATTATTCAATAAAATTAAGTAGGTAAATCATGTTTACCCTATAATGACTACAAATACTGTTTTCTACTAAATCAAATAATGTATTTATGTTCATGTTTCATTAAGTTTATGTTTCATTTCTTCCACATCTTTTGGTGCTTTCTAAGGCTAATAATTGTCTTGATTTTTTTTTTTTAATTCATGATAGAGAGAGAGAGAGAGAGAGAGAGGCAGAGACACAGGCAGAGGAGGAGCAGGCTCCGTGCAGGGAGCCCGACGCGGGACTCAGTCCCGGGACTCCAGCATCACGCCCTGGGCCAAAGGCAGGTGCCGAACCGCTGAGCCACCCAGGGATCCCCTCATTAGTTTTCTTTATAGCTATTGTCAATTTTCTTTGTATAAGGTCAATAAATCAGGAAAATGCTCAGCAATGAATTTTCAGGATACTTAAACATCACAAATAGTACATGAGTTTTGCTTTGTTTTTTTTCTCCTGAAGACCTCAACTCCTATCTGGACTACTGCTCTGCAAACCTAATGCACAACTGTCATTCTCTGTCTTTCCTATGTCTTTCTCCTGGCTTGGATTCCCAGTTCCCTAGACCCAGTGCCTTCTGGTTTATGGATTTACCCCTTCATTTCTGTGTAGCACATCTTTCACTAGATTCCTAAGAAAACGTTCATGGAAGCAACTATGTTTAGTCCTTGTTTGTCTAAATATGTCATTATACTGTTCTTACACTTGATTAATAGTTTAGCAAGGTATAGTAATCTAGGTCGAAAATTATTTTCTCTTGGAATTTTCAAGGCCTTGCTCTACTATCTTTTGGTATCTACATTTAAGACCTCTAACACTATTCTGAATCCTGTTCCTTTGTATATGACTAATTCTCTTTTTTTAATCTTTGGAAACTTTTACGCTGTTCTCTTTATCTAATGTTATGATATTTAATGATGATTCCCCCCAGTGAGTGCTGTTCCTCATTGTGCTAGCTGAATCCTTTCAATCTGGAGACTTGTATCTCATTATCCTGGGAAATTTTCTTATATTATTTCTTTGATAATTTTCTCCTATTTTTTCCCCTTCTGTTCTCTTTCTGGAACATCTCTTAGTCAGAAGTTGTACCACATGAACTGAGCTCTTAATATTCTCATTGTTTTTCTCTTATTTTCCCTCTTTTTAAAAAAATTTTTTTTGCTTTGGTTCTACTCTCTGGGAGATTTCCTCAACTTTAGCATCCATACTCTCTGTGGAAGCATTCTGGATTCATCTTTCAGTCATCAATATTCCCTTCTGCAGAGTCTGAGGCATAACTTCCTCCCTCTATTAAGTCAGTTACTACTTACCCTCTGTCTTTGTTGGCCAAAAGCTTGCTGGACCACTAATATCTTCCTCCTGTACCATTAGCATCATGGGATGATACATTTTTTTAAATTCTTTGTTGTCATATAAGTGGAGTTCATGGGAACCTGGGTGGCTCAGTGCTTGAGTGTCTGCCTTCAGCTCAGGGCATGATCCTGCAATCCTGGGATTAAGTCCTGCATCAGGCTCCTCACAGGGAGCCTGCTTCTCCCTCTGCCTATGTCTCTGCCTCTCTCTGTGTATCTCTCATGAATAAATAAATAAAATCTTTTTTTTTTTTTAAAGTGGAGTTCGGGCAGCCCCTGTGGCTCAGTGGTTTAGCGCCGCCTTCAGTCCAGGGTGTGATCCTGGAGACCCAGGATGGAGTCCCGCCTCGGGCTCCCTGCCTGGAGCCCGCTTCTCCCTCTGCCTGTGTCTCTGCCTCTCTCTCTGTGTCTCTTGTGAATAAATAAATAAAATCTTTAAAACAAACAAATAAATAAATATAGAAAGTGGAGTTCATATAGGTGTCATCAAACCACCATATTAAACTGGGTGTCTTTATTGCTTCATAATTTTCAAAAACAAACGTGGATTAAAGGGGACGAACAGATATTTCCAAGAAAAAGAATAGAAAACATGGCCTTTAAACATGCAAAATCATGCTTCTGCTCACTCATATTAAAGGAAATGAGGACACCTGGGTGGCTCAGCGGTTTGGCACCTGCCTTTGGCCCAGGGCATGATCCTGGAGACCTGGGATCGAGTCCCACGTGGGGCTCCCTGCATGGAGCCTGCTTCTCTCTCTGCCTATGTCTCTGCCTCTCTCTGTGTCTTTCATGAATAAATAAATGAAATATTTAGTAAAAAATAAAATAAAATAAAGGAAATGGAAATTTAAACAATCGTAAGATTTTTTTTCACTTAATCAGAAAGAAAAAGGACATTTAATAAAGCACTGCTGATGTGTTGATGACAGTGTGGTGCTGATTGTGTCCACAGCAATCTGTATAACACTGTGTAGAGGAATAGGATTAGTAAGAGTAATAGTAGTACTAAAGCATAGAGTGACCAACTCCTTCTGGTTTGCACAAGACTTTCCTTGTTTAAGCACCAAAAGTCTCATGTCCCAAGAAAACACTTGGTCTGGGAAAACTGTGGTAGTTAGTTTAGGGTGGTAGGATAAGTTTTTTGATACATTACTAGTATGTTCCATTTCCTTTTCACAGTGTGATACCTTTTTGATCCAACCTGGACTGTGAGGCATTTATTGCTCAGGAAAGAGTTATTTTGGAAGAAAAATAGGGAAAAGATTGTCTAAGTCCCCAAATTCCTGGAGAGGGGATTCAGAATGAAAGAAGTATTAACAAGTCAGATCAGAGCTTCCGACCTCGTTTCCAGAGGTTTGCTAAGTTTGAGGGAAACGATGGTAAGAATGCAACAAGGGGAATGAGGCCAATGGGGTGGGAACAAAAGATCATGGGGGCCAGAGAAGAGACTCCTCCCTACCAAATGGAGCAAACTCCGAACTAGAAATGATCTAATTCCAGTGAGCACTATTCATCAAAAGCAATAGAAACCAACTCTAACTGAAGGCAACAGAAATGAGATTCATTAAAGGGGTAATGGGAAGTTCAAAAAATCACCAGGAATTTTCTAGAAGTGGCTAGGAATGAGGAAGGCCAGGTCATGTGGGAGCATGTACTATTGGCCAGACTGGTGGATGCCCAACTTTCACCACAGACCATGGGCATTGTCTCAATATTACTCTCATCCACCCTCCCCATAAGGATTCTCCATAGTCCCAGCTCCTTTGTAACCCAAGCTCTGAATGGGTGAGGTGTTTTGTTTTTTTTGTTTTTTTTTTTTTAAGATTTTATTCATTTATTCATGAGAGACACAGAGAGAGAGGCAGAGACACAGGCAGAGGGAGAAGCAGGGTCCACACAGGGATCCCAACGTGGGACTTGATCCCGGGTCTCCAGGATCAGGCCCTGGGCTGAAGGCAGCGCTAAACCACTGAGCCACCCTGGCTGCCATGAGTGGTTAAGTTTTGATCACATGTCTATCTCTTACCTGTAGTAGAAGCTGTTAAAGCAAACATCTGAACTTTTGGGTTTCTCTGGTGGCAGAAATACTACCTTCATGTACAAAATGAGAACTCCCAAACATTGGAAAGAGTTGTGTTGCTATGCAAGAAAAAAATATCTCATTACAACCAGACATCTCCTTGCCAATGAGCTCCATCAGTCCTCCCCCTCATTGTCACTCAGTGAGGATATCTCTGCCCGGTGGCAAACGTGACACCCAGTGACCACCCAGCCAGAACGAAGCCCTCTGTGCCATGCAATTTTGCTCAGTCCTCATCTGTCTTATCCTGTGAGGACATCCCATTTTAGTGGCTGGAGGCATCCCAAATGCTCTGCAACAGTGGAGGGCACTGGATACTTAGGCAGTTGGGAGGAGGAGGAAAGTGAAGAAAGGGATATGCTGGTACCTAGCCTGGGTTGGACTGAATGGAACCAGCTTGCAGTCTCCTACTAAACCAGGAGAAAGGTAAATCATAGCCTGGACACCCATGGGCAGTTTTATTATGACCTCACCCAGGAAAAATAACTTCTGACGGACACCCCACAGGGTTGACAAATAACAGATGGCCTGACTCCTCTTGTAATGGGAAAATCACCAAATTTCCTTTCTTCCCTCTGACATTCTAGAGCAGCATTGTCCAAAAAAATCTTTATACAGTAATGGAAATATTCTATGTCTGCATTGTCTAATATGGTACCTACCAATCACATGTGGCTATTGAGCGCTTGAAATATGGCTAATGCTCCTGAGGAACTGAATTATATTTACTCAATTTGAATTAATTTGAGTTTAAGTGGATAGTGCAGCTCTGGGCTATGAAAAATAACAAGCCTGTGGGGTCAAGATGGTCTTAGGTTTTCTTAGGTTTAATCTCTGCTCCACCTCTCACCAGATAGCTGAATGATTCAGTGTAAATCACATTAACTCTCTTGGACTCAGTTTCCTCATCTGCAAAATGGGGCTATTAATACTACTGCCCCAGTTTGTTGTGAGAATTGACTGAGATATGGTGTGAGCCAGTGCCTAGCACTCAGTAGGTGCTCTGTAAATGGTGGGTGTCTTTTCTACCTTTTTTGGATGAAGGCCTTAGTGTCCTCCAGGGAAACAATAATTGCAAATGTAAGGAGTCCTGCTGGTTAAGAGAGTTGGATATTTTGGAAAATGTAATATCATTTGCAAAAGAGGGTTGAAAGGGGGTTGTGTAAAAAGACTGCAAAAGTGACTGAAATAAGTCAGACAGAAAAAGATAAATACCCTATAATCACACTTATATGTGGAAACCAAACATCAAAAACAAACAAACCGCAATAACAATGAAAATGTGAGCTCATGGAAACAGAGAACAAATTGGTTTGGTAGTTGCCTTAGGTGGTGAGTGGAGGGTGGGCCAAATGGGTGAAGGGGGTCAAACGGTACAAACTTCCAGTTATAGAATGAATAAGTCCTGAGTAGGTAACATACAGCAGAGTGACTATAGTCAATGATCTTTTTATTTTATTTTATTTTATTTTATTTTATTTTATTTTATTTTATTTTATTTTATTTTATTTATTCATGAGAGACACACCAAGAGAGAGGCAGGGACACAGGCAGAGGGAGAAGCAGGCTCCATGCAGGGAGCCCGATGTGGGACTCGATCTCGGGACTCCAGGATCACGCCCTGGACCAAAGGCAGGCACTCAACCGCTGAGCCATCCAGGCGTCCCAGTTAATGATCTTTATATTGCATATTTGAAAGTAGCTGAAAGAGTGGATCTTGAAAGTTCTCATTAAGAAAAAAAACTTTTTGTAACTGTGTGTGGTGATGGGTGCTAGCTGGATTTATTGTGGTAATCATTTTGCAACATATACAAATATCAAATCATTAAGTTGTACACCTGAAATTGATATAATATTATGTCAGCTATACCTCAATTTTTTAAAAAAGGGCTGTAAAGGGAATGATTTATTAGAATGCAAGAAGGTGGCATCCCAGAGCCCCTTTCCAGAAGAAACAAGATGCTGGGCTTGAATGGAGGCCAAGCACCTGAGACAACCTGGATGGTTCTTGCTTGGCTGAGTGCCCAGTGTCGATGAGGCTCTGGGACCTGAGAGAGGCCCTGCCAGCTGAGAATCAAGCTAATGCCTTCTAAACTCGCATCTTTGATGTTTTCTGAAGAAAACCAGACGGGAGTTGGCTGCTAATTGCTTCTTCCTCAGGCATTTAACTGGCTGTATGTCCTTGGGCAAGTTAATTCACCTTTCTGGACCTCGTTTCCCTATTTGCCCCCAGGAGGGCTGCTGTGAGAACTTACCCAGAGAACGGGTAAGAAATTGCTCTCCCAGCTTTAAGTTACCATAAATCATGAGGATGAAGAAAAAACAATGATAACTGAAATCTCAGAGCCCAAAGCAGGTCATAGATGCCTGGTGACTGGACAATGCTCCAGAATCATTGAATCATTGTCCCAGGATTGGGTTTTGTCTTACTTATCTGTATCCTCTGGGCGTAGCACAGTGCCTGGCACATAGCAACACACAATACACAATTTAAAAATATATATTATCAACATTTGTATTTCACATTAGATTTTTAAAAGCATAATACTCAACGTTGGCAAGATTAGAGAGAGGATCACTTTTATCCTGCTGCTGATGGGATGAAATTGGCACAGATCATAAGGAAAATGAACATGATGACTAAGAACCATCTGAGTCAGCCCATTCCACTTCCAGGAATCAATTGTGAGAAAATAATGAGAGATGTTCCTAAAGAATTAGTCACCAGTATGTTCATCCTGGCTTCATTCACAATAGGGATATATTGTGTCTGATATTAGGAGAATGACCAGATAAACTAAGATTTGTCAGTAAGAAGGAATATTAGATTGCCACTGAAAATGAAGTTTTTTAAGAGTATCTGATGATATGGGGAAATGTTCATGAAAATATAATAGGGGGAGGGATGCCGGGGTGGCTCAGTGGTTGAGCATCTGCCTTCAGCTCAGGGTGTGATCCCAGGGTCTTGGGATTGAGTCCTACATCAGGCTCCCACAAAGAGCCTGCTTCTCCCTCTGCCTGTGTCTTTGCCTCTCTCTCTCTCTCATGAATGAATAAATAAAATCTTTTCCCTCTTAAAAAAAGGGGGAAAGATATATATTTATGTCCACTAGGAAAACTTTTTTTTTTTTAAGATTTTATTTATTTACTCATGACAGACACAGAAAGAGAGAGACAGAGACATAGGCAGAGAGAGAAGCAGGCTTCCTGCAGGGAGCCCGATGTGGGACTTGATCCCAGGACCCCAGCATCACGCCCTGGGCCGAAGGCAGGCACTCAACCACTGAGCCACCCAGGCATCCCACTAGGAAAACTTTCAGCGCTTCATGGTGGTCACTGAGAAAGTCTCTTCCATAATTATCAGAAGGAAAGGGCAACCTACAGAAAATAATATTTGCAAGTCATATCCAGCATGTATAAAGAACTCCTACAATCAACACAACAAAAAAACAACTTGATTAAAAAATGGGTCGACTTAAATAGACATTTCTCCTAAAATCTACAAACGGTCAATAAACACGTGAAAAGAAGCTCAATATCACTAATCATTAGAGGAAATGTAGATCCAAACCACAATGAGATCCCACTTCACATTAGGATGGCTATTTCCAGAAAACAGACAATGACAAGTGTTGGTCAGAGAAAGTGGAACCCTTGTGCACTGTTGGTGAGAATATAAAATAGTGCAATCACTGTGGAAACAGTATGGTGGTTTCTCAAAATACTAAAAACAGAGTTACCAGATGATCCAGAAATTTGACCCCCAGATATATACCCAAAAGAACTGAGAGCAGGGTCTCAAAGACATATTTGCACACCCATGTTCATAGCAGCATTATTCACAATAGCTAAAAGGTAGAATCAACCCAAGTGTCCTAAACAAAATGTGATATAAACATGAGATGGAATATTACTCAACTTTAAAAGTGAAGGAAATTAAGGGGTCCTGTGTCTGGCTCAGTCAGTAAAGCCTACAACTCTTGATCTCAGGGTTGTGAGTTCAAGCCCCAGAGTGGGCATAAGGCAAAGAAAAGAAGAGAAGAAAGAAAAGGAAGAAAAGAAAAGAAAAGAAAAGAAAAGAAAAGAAAAGAAAAGAAAAGAAAAGAAAAGAAAAGAAAAGAAGGAAAAGAAAGAAACAGGGACACCTGGGTGGCTCAGGGTTTGGGCACCTGCTTTCGGCTCAGGTCGTGATCCCGGGATTTGGGATCGAGTCCTGCATCAGGTTCCCTGCAAGGAGTGTGCTTCTCCCTCTATCTGTGTCTCTGCCTCTCTCTCTCTCTCTCTCAGTCTGTGTCTCTCATGAATAAATAAATAAATCTTTAGGAAGAAAGAAAGAAGAAAGAAAAAGAAAGAAAGAAAAAAAGAAAGAAGAAAAGAAAGAAAAAAAGAAAAGGAAAGGAAAGAAAGAAAGAAAGAAAGAAAGAAGAAAGAAAGGAAGAAGGAAAGAAAGGAAGAGAAGAAGAAGAAGGAAGGAAGGAAGGAAGGAAGGAAGGAAGGAAGGAAGGAAGGAAGGAAGGAAGGAAATTCTGACATGCTATAGAACCTCAGTGGATGAACCTAGAGGACATGATGCTAAGTGTCTGGTAAGCCAGACATAAAAAGGTAAGTACTGTATGATTCCAAGTATAGGAGGTACTTAAAATAGTCAAAATATAGAGACAGACCACGGAGTGATGGCTGCCAAGGGCTGAAGGGAGGGGGTAATAGGGAGTTGTTCACTGGGTCGATAAGCTGTGGTACACCCAGACAATGGAACATTACTCAGCACTAAAAAGAAATGAACTATTAAACCATGAAAAGACAAGGAGGAAACTTAAATCTGTATTACTAAGTGAAGAAGCCAAACTGAAAAGACATTTTGTATGCTTCCAACTCTATGACATTCTGGAAAAGGCAAAACTATGGAGATGGCAAAAAAGATCAGTGGTTACCAGGAGTTTACAGGAAGGGATGAATAGACAGGGCACAGAGGATTTTTAGGGCAGTGAGATTTCTCAATAGGATACCATAATGATGGATACATGTTATTATACATGTGCCCAAATGCATAGAATGTACAATACCAAGAGTGAACCTTACTGTAAGCTTCTATAGGCTCTGGATGATGATTATGTTTCAATGGAGGCTCATCAATTGTGACAAAAGTACAGCTCTGGTTCGGGACGTTAAAAACAAGGAAGGCCATGCATGGAGTATGTGGGGAATCTCTGTACCTTCCCCTCAGTTTTGCTGTAACCTAAAACTGCTCTAAAAGAATAAAGTCGGGGATCCCTGGGTGGCGCAGCGGTTTGGCGCCTGCCTTTGGCCCAGGGCGCGATCCTGGAGACCCGGGATCGAGTCCCACATCGGGCTCCTGGTGCATGGAGCCTGCTTCTGCCTGTGTCTCTGCCTCTGTCTCTCTCTGTGACTATCATACATAAATAAATAAATAAATAAACTATAAAAAAATAAAAGAATAAAGTCTCTTAAAAAAAGAACCTAAGTAGGTATTGTGATCCTAATGAAATCTGTCATTAGCAATCCCAACATCCTGGAGCTGGTGATTACACCTCCTGGGGTGACCACCACCTGGAGGAGCATGAAGATCCATTAGGACATGATTATTTCTCTTTCCCTCCCCTGAGCAGCAAGGCCATCTCTGGTGCTGCTCACAACCAGACCCAGTCTCTGCAAAAAGCTGGCATCTGATACTGGGTAGCCAACCCATCAGGAAATGTTTGCTTAAAGTAACTATAGGAAAAACTATAGGAGGCAAGAGTAACTATAGGAATAACAAGGCACCTGAAGGTGGCTAAGATGCGGACTTTGCACTGAGCTAGACGGTGGAAGTGAGGGAGTCTTAGATATACCAATTCCATGTGGCCTTGGACAAGTTGCTTTTCCTCTCTGAGCTTCAGTTTCTTCATCCATGAACTGGATGTGACTCTGGCTAGATGACCTCAGAGAATTCCTATGGGAGAGTCGATAATGAAGTGCTATAGTAAAATGCTTCATTATTTAATAGCCAGATGGAAGAAGCATAGTGATTATTCTCAAGTACAACTAAGATTCCATATGAGGACCGGGGAGCGCAGGCTAAGGGAGAATCACCCATCACCAGGTGTGGAGCCAGGTAGATCTGGGGTTAGATCCCATTTCTGCAATTGATGTTGTGGGGTCTTGGGCAAGACACTCAATTTCTCACAGTCAACGAGTGTCAGGCCCAAGGAGCACAAAAGTTTGTGGCATCAAAGCTTATGAACTGAAGAGTCAGTCAGACCTGGATTCAAGACCCATCTCTGCCATTTATTAGCTATGTGTGCTCTTTTGGCCTTTCCCAAAGAACATCAGAAGGAAAGAAATTCAAAGACACATTTTTAACCAGTAGAAAAGTGGGATCAGGGATAAAATGAGAAAGAGCAGATGGGATGGGGAGACAGATAATCCACATATACAAGGTGAGGGCCTATGGCAAGGAGACAAAGGGGAAGGCCACTGGGAGAGCTGAAAGTCCCAGAAGGGACATTTATGGAGCACTTACAAGGAGTCAAGAACATCAATCCTTACAATTCCCTAGTATGAAGGTACTATTACATCCCCACCCTATAGATACGCAAACTGGCCAACTGGACGTAGTTAACACCTGAGACTGGAGCCCACACTTCCCCTCTGCACACAGCCAGGTGGCCCACTACAGGCCTTTCACTCTCTCATGTCCTCTGCAGATAATGGGTGTGTCTCTAAGGCAACAAGATTTAAAAGAAATATTCATTCCCTCCTTCCCCAGAAGCTCCCAGACTTGTGGACAGGAGACACAAACTCTTTACTCTGATTTGAGGTGAGGCCTGTGGAAGCTCATTCAGTGACTGGCAAACCATGATAATTCTCAGTTATCCCTGTCCTGCCCCTGCAGACCTGCTCTGCCCACGACTCTCTGATGGCTCCTCACCTCCCAGAGGAAAAGGCCAGAGGGTCCTCCTGCCAATGTGGACCTACCTTACTGTTGGACATGTTTCTCTTTTCTCTCTGGCCTGGCTCCATGAGCAGACAGGTCTCTCCATGCCTTTGTTCTAGGAGGTCTCCCCACCTGGAATGCCCTCTCTCCTGAGCCCCCTCACACACACACACACACACACACACACACACACACACACACACACACACACACAGAGGCACGGCACATTCCTGTCCCTATCCATTCAGCACTGCCACCTGGACATAGGAATATGCTGCATGTTCTAGCACTTAGGAGGAAAATGTGAACAATTAAACAATTAGCATAATTAAATTAAATTAAGACAGTTAAATTAAAATTAAAACAAAGTCCCCTAAATTTTGGAATGTACCTCAAAAACCCTCATAGGCTGACTTGGGATCAGAGGATGAAGCCTAGACAGGCCTTCATAGTGTGTTTATTAATTGCCTTTATTTAGAACTGCATATTTATTTATAAATATTTTTTCTTTATTTATTTGCTCCTTCCTTCCCCCTCCCTCCCTCTCCTTCTCTCTCTCCTTCCTTCTTTTTCTTTATTTCTTTCTTTTTCCCTTTCTCTCTTATTTATGAACTATTTATTTATAGGAGTGCATTTTTTGGGTGCTTCCTATCTGTCAGGCACTGTGGCAAGCACTTTACAGTCTATCTTTTTTTTTTAAGATTTTATTTATTTATTCATGAGAGACACAGAGAGAGAGAGAGAGGCAGAGAGATAGGCAGAGGGAGAAGCAGGCTCCCTGGAGAGAGCCCAATGTAGGACTCAATCCCCGAACCAGGGATCACACCATGAGCCAAAGGCAGACACTCAACCACTGAACCACCCAGGTTCCCTACAGTCTATCTTTCTTATCACATATCTATCTCTTTAAGAGGAAGGACTTATTATTATCCCGATTTTACAGATGAACACTGAGGCTAGAGTGATTACCAGATGAATAAGGGACAGAGCCTCAGTCAAAGACTGTTCTAACCCAACTTGAAAGCCCACAACTTTGGCCTTTTCTGGACTCACAAAGTGGTGGATCATAGGCAGCATCTGCCTGCAGTTGTGTTTTATTTGGCCTACTCAATATTTTATAAAGAATTAATTGCCAATATTTAAAAACCAGATTTCCCATATACATTGGGATATCCAACTTCTCTTGAAATATCCAAGGACTTGGCCACAATGGACGTGGGTTTCCACCTGGCAATCATTTGAGGGAGTAACAGTTGCCCCAGATACAACCAATGTGTGTGTTCCACTTGATTATATGCTCCCAGCCCCCCACAGACCTACCTCATTCATTTTTATTGCCTGTCTGGCTCTTGGAATGATTTGAGTTTATGACTCCTAGGTTCATACCTTCTAATAGTTGGGCTTGCCTTGGGATATTGTGAGTTCCCCATCACCAAAGGCGGGCAAACTGAGGCTAGCAGGCTACTTGGTAGGGATATTGGAAAAAGATTTCAAGAGCCAGTTGGGGGATTGGGTCAAATAACATACAGTCCCTTCTAGTCTAGTCCTGCAGTGCTAAATATTTACTTTAGACTTTGCAGCATATATTGTTAAGAACTAACTTCTCCTCTGGTCTCAACTTACTGTTTCAACTTTCCCTTCACCTTGGTATTTTGATCAAACAATTACACTGTATGAATTCTTATAAGTTTCCTCAAATCCTTTTTGGAACAGGCATGGGAACAAATAAATTTATAATAAGTATTTACATAAAGGGCTTGGTTCCAGGAACAGAAAAGAAACAACAGCAAAAAAGAATTGGAAATTGTATAACCTGTATAGCTTGTATGAGTTGTAACTGTTATCTCAGTTTCTCTGAAATTCTCCAGTCCAACTCAAGGACATGAAGAGCCTAAGAGTCTGGATGTCGCAGTTTTGAGTATGAGCTTAGGTATGGTTAAGTGTCCCACTCTTGATTTTGGTCTAGGTCCTGATCTCAGGGTTGTACGATTAAACCCCGCATTGGACTCTGCATTCAGTGGGGAGTCTGCTTGGGATTCTCTCCCTCTCCCTCTGCCTCTTCCCCCACTTGCATGCACACACACACTCTCTCTCTCAAATAAATAAACAA
The DNA here is from genome assembly GCF_018345385.1 of Vulpes lagopus. Taxonomy (NCBI): domain Eukaryota; kingdom Metazoa; phylum Chordata; class Mammalia; order Carnivora; family Canidae; genus Vulpes; species Vulpes lagopus. Next base: position 26,207,349 of record NC_054841.1, read on the forward strand.
ATCTTTAAAATTATAAAACTAGCCATGGAAGGGTTTTTTTCCCTCCTGCATATTTGTTGACACTCCTCCTATTGAGGGGGGCAGTGGATCTATATCCTCTTTCCTTAATTTTGAATGGGCTTGTGGATAATTTAACCAATAGAGAATGGCAGAAGTGATGCTATGTGACTTCTGAGATTGGGGAAGAAGAGACACACAGCTTTGCCTGGTTCTCTTGGAATATCTTCTCTCCAGATGCTTCCTTCAAGGACGCTTTCTCTTGGAACAAAATTTTCATTCTGCGAGAGATATTGAGCCACACGGAGAGGGCATCTGTAGGTATTCTGAACAGTGGCCATATCTGAGCCCAGGTGCCACAAATGAAGCCACTCCCACGGTCATAGTCCCCAGCTTTGGGGCAGGGACAAACCAGTTCTGCTGTGCTTTATCCAAATTCCCAACTCATAGAATCTGTGAGCAGAATACAAGTATTGTTGTTTTATATCACTAAGTTTGGGGCAGTTTGCTCTCCAGGAGCAGAAAATTGGAACAATAACCTAATAATCCAAACCATAAAGAAAATATGTGTAAAAGCGGTAAATTCCATTTCATGACATTTCATTTCATTTCACTTCCCAGAGGAAATAGGTAACCCTGTTAGCAGATTTAAGTATATCCTTCCAGACTTTTCTATACATTTACATATGTATGTATAATAGAAATATATGGGTTTTGTGTTACTTTTTTATTAAGATTTTATTTATTTATTTATTTATTTATTTATTTATTTATTTATTTATTTATTTATTCATAAGAGACATGGAGAGAGGCAGAGACACACGCAGAGGAAGAAGCAGGCTCCCCACAGGACCCTGGGATCACAACCTGAGCCAAAGGCAGACGCTTAACTACTGAACCACTCAGGTGCCCCTTGTGTTTCTTTTTTAAGACCATAGGGCAGCCTGGGGGGCTCAGCAGTTTAGCGCCACCTTCAGCCCAGAGTGTGATCCTGGAGACCTTAGATCAAGTCCCACATCAGGCTCCCTGCATGGAGCCTGCTTCTCCCTCTGCCTGTGTCTCTGCCTCTATATAACTATATAGACTATATAACAAGGCAACTTGCTTTTATCTCAATAACAAAGCCTCAGTGATCGCTTTAGATTTACAAAGGAACTGAATTGGTAGTGATTCATTTACATTTTGTGGTATCCACCTTTCAAGGCTACCCTGAATGACTTCCTCCATCCCACTACATGCAAATCCTTGTACAGTCCCCACCCATACTGAACTGCAATGACTTGTATGACCAAGAGAATATGGAAGAAATGTTTGTGTGTCACTTCTAAGATTAGGTTTCTAAAAGGCACTGCAGCTTTGGCTCAGTCTCTTGATCTCTCTCTTTTAGATATTTTGTTCTGGGGAAAACAGCTGCCATATCATGAGCAGCCCTGTGGAGAAGCCCACATGGGGATTTACTGAAGCTTCTTGCCAACAGCCATGTGAATGAGCCATCTTGGAAGTAGGCCCTCCAGCCCCAGTCAAGCCTTCAAATGAGTGCAGCCCTGGCCAACATCTTAGCTCAACCTCATGAAAGAGACCCTGAGCCAGAACCATCCAGCAAAGCTGATCCCAGATGCCTGATTCTTAGAAACTACATGAAGTAATAAATTTTCATCATGTTAAGCTACTGAGTTTAGTCAGTTACTGCATAATTTATTTGCAACAATATATAACTATATGTAGTTCAAGTTTTTAAAAAATATAAACAAGCATGTAGCAAAAGCTCTTTGTCACTCTTACCTCTAAACTCTCACATGATCTACCATCCTCTCTCCCTAGCCTTACTTAACTTAGAGTAAGCTCTTGGAAAATGTCAGATTTATTATCTTGGGTACAGATCCTCTGAAGGATGTGATGACGGATGATCACCGATCATCTGACCCAAGAAAGACTGCAGCAGTATGGCGATCCTTTTCGGTAGCTGTAAAATTGTGCCCTTCTTTCTCCACAGGAACTGGGCCATTGGCCTTTTCAGCCTAGATGCCATTTTTCCCTGCCAAGGCCTCAGACACCCACATACATCCCCACATCCTGTCTCAGGTCTGGGGGTGGGGGCTTCCTTTCTGTGCACACTAGTGGAAAACATTATCTGGCCTTTTTCTTCAACCCATAGAAATCAAAAAGCAACCACTCATGTAGTCCCAGCCTATTTTTCAGACTTCTCTCCCATGGTACTCTCTCTCCATCCTGTTTCAGTCCTGTAGCCTTCACCCCACACTTCCGATCTGCTCTAAAACCCATCCAAGACATTGCTTATGCTGATCCCTCTGCCCTGCATGCTCTACCCAGGCCCCCACCCTTCTGAAAACAGCCACCAATCTTTAGGACTCAAACCAGGGGTCATCTCTGTGATTGTTCTCCTATCAATCCCACAGGCCTTCTTGCTTCCAGCCTAGCCCTTTCAGTCCACTGCATGCTTGAAAGCCAGAAGGATTGATGTGATGCAACCTGGGGTCATGCTTCCAGTTCCAGTAATATGGGTAAGCAGTCTCCACTTTACCTCTGCTGAAGGTAGCTCCAAATTCTGGACAGAGGCTCAGTTAGATCAGGCCTTGAAAAGTCAACAGTGGCAGGCAGGCTGGGGAAGAAGTACCACTAATCTGGCAGTGAATTCACACTTGGTTTTCCCTCTGGTATTTCCTGGGCTGTGTCAGTGCAGCCTTGAACCTAGAAGTGGGCACTGGTGCAAGGGGAGGGAGAAACAGGAATGAGGAAAGAGGTCTCCAACCTTCAGAGAGAGTGAGAGAGATCCCTATTTCTTTTCCCCATTCTCTTGTATCCTAGCGTCCAGGCCTCCCAGATGGTCAAGGTAGTGGCAGGTACCCATAGGAACCTGAAACCATGAGGAAGGAGAACTTTCCTCTCTAACTGAAGAAGCTATGGTCCTAAGGTGGTGGGATGAGCCCATATTGCTTTGGCCCCAGATATGGGTACAGCTGTGGAAAATGCACATCAGAGTCGAGTACATAAGGCCTCATGGAACCACAAAGTCACAGGGAGTTGGCAAGGAGAGAGGAGCTTGGGAAAGTGACCGCACAGAGTTATTTCCAGATTTCTGGGCTCAACTTCTAGGTGTACATGAGCAGATCTAGTCTACACAACTCACCAGACTTTGAAAAACTGAATCATGAGCCAGGCCAATGCCTGAGTTCTGGCCAATAAATGATACTCATGCATGTGACATCACACAGGGTTTGAAAACAGACTGACCCTGGAAACACAACCCAGAGAAGGCAAGCAGAGCTTGCAGCTTGATCCCACTTTGCCTGCTAAAACAAAAATATCAATATTTTCTACAGGATTTAAATGAGACCCAGAGCTCATAACATAATATTTAAAATGTCCAGGGAAAATCACATGCAATATAAAGAAGCAGGAAAATTTCAGCTTGCTTGGGAAAAGATAATGAAAAGATGCCAACTCTAAGATGTTGGAATGATCTGAAAAAGCCCTTAAAGCAACTGCTGTAGGGGTGCCTAGGTGGCTCAGTTGGTTAAGCTTCTGCCTTTGTCTCAGGTCATGATCCAGAAGTCTTGGGATTGAGTCCCACATGGAGCTCCCTGCTCAGTGCGGAGCCTGCTTCTCCCTCTCCCTTTGCCCCTTCCCCTGCTTGTGCTCTCTTTCTCTCTCTTTCTCACTCTGTCAAATAAATAAACAAAACCTTAAAAAAAAAAAAAAAGCAACTGCTGTAAAAATCCTCCAGGGAGAGCATGGGGAGTTAGTGCTTGATGAGGATGGAATTTTAATTTGGGAAGAAGAAAAGGGGCTGGAGGTGGATGGGGGTGATGATTGTACAATAAGGTCAACGCACTTATTGCCACTGAACTGTATAATTAAAATTGGTGAAAATGGACATTTTAAGGGTGCCTGGCTAGCTCAGTTGCTAGAATATACAACTCTTGATCTTGGGTCATGAGTTCAAGCCCCATGTTAGGTCTGAAACCTACTTAAAAAAAAATACCTCCAAGAAATAAGGATGAAGACTGCACTTTATTCAGCTTTTTAGTAAATAGAAGATATATATTAAAATTTCCATTTGTTATCTACATATATAGATACCAAATATACATTTGAAATTGAAAAATAAAATAACCAAAATTTAAAAGCTGAATGGATGGGCTAAACAGCAGAACAGATGGGATGCCTGGGTGGCTCAGCAGATGGGCATCTGCCTTTGGCTCAGGGCGTGATCCCGGGGTCCTGGGATCGAGTCCCGCATCAGGCTCCCCACAGGGAGCTGGCTTCTCCCTCTGCCTGTGTCCCTGCCTATCTCTGTCTCTCATGAATAAATAAATAAAATCTTAAAAAAAACCCAGCAGAACAGAGATGTCACAGGAAAGAAAGAATCTATGAACTCCAACATAGGTCAGTAGAAATTACCCAATCTGAACAATGGAGGGAACAAAAGTTGAAAAAGAAAATACAGAGTCTATGGGACCTGTGACACAATATCAAAAGGTCTAATATAGCTATCATCAGAGTATCAGAAGGACAGGAGAAAGAGTCCAGTGCACGAATGCTTCATCATCCCTCCCAATTTGGAAATAACCCTTTTAGTGGGTAATCAATAAACAAAATGTAGTTTATCCTTACAATGGAACACAGCTTGGCAATAAAAAGGAATGAACTATTGACACTTGCTACAACTTAGATGAGTCTCAATGGCATCATTCTGAGTGAAAGAAGCCAGTTTTAGAAGGTGACATACTGCATGATTCCATTTATGTGACATTCTCCAAAAGACAAAGCTATAGTGATAGGTCAGTGGTTAACACAGGTTTAGGGTGGGGAGAGTGTGTCACTACAATGGGAAACACAAGGTTTTTCTTTTTTTTAACACAAGGGTTTTTTGAAGGGTGATGGAACTGTTCTGTTTCCTGTTTGTGGTGATGGTTACGTAAATGTACATGTGCTAACATTTGTAGACCTATACACCAAAAAAAAAAAAAAAAAAAAAAAAAGGAGTGAATTTTACTGGATGCTAATTGAAACAAAGAAACAAAAAATTGTGGTAGTCAGGCTTCAAGATGGCCTACCGCGATCTTCATCACCTCACCACGTCATGCTCCTGCCCTTGCATGGAGCCCTCTCACATTGAAGAGGGCTGGCCTGTATGGCCAATAAAAGTGGCAGAAGGTGATGGTGTATGATTTAAGAGGCCAGGGCACAAAAGACATTGCAGCTTTTGTCTTGGTCTCTTGAATCACTCACTCTGGCGGAAGCCAGCCAGTGTTGTGAGGACACCCAAACAACCCTGTAAAGACAAGCTGAGGCATCTCACCAACAAATTCCACTGCCAAAAACACATCCTACTGATATATTTGCACATGTGGGAAATGGCACCTGTTCAATGCAGCCTTGTTCATGATGGCCAAAACATCAAACTTTAAATATCTCAGGAGAGGCTAAATGCGTTATAGTCCCTTCATGTCCTGGAATACTAGGAAGAGGGTAAAAAGAATGAAAAAGATCTGCATATTTGATGTTGAAAAAGTTCTAAGGGTGTTATGTGAAAAAAGCAAAAGCTAGATAGTATGATTTTATGAGTTGTTTTGTTTTAAATCTCTTTTTTAAAATTTTTTTTATTTATTTATGATAGTCACAGAGAGAGAGAGAGGCAGAGACACAGGCAGAGGGAGAAGCAGATTCCATGTACCGGGAGCCCGACGTGGGACTCGATTCCGGGTCTCCAGGATCGCGCCCTGGGCCAAAGGCAGGCACCAAACTGCCGCGCCACCCAGGGATCCCTGAGTTGTTTTGTTTTACAAAAGACATACACATGGATGTATTTCTAGAGATAACATGAAAAATTTCTGGAAGGCTTACAGTGTTCGCCTCTGGGGAACATTCTGGGATAGGAGCAGGCACTTATTTTTCACTCTATGGGTATATTCTTTTGTATTTTTTGAATGTTTTACTTAAACATGACTTTATTTTCAATAAAATTTGTGGATAAGTTATACAGACAGAGCTCTGGCTTTTGGCACTGCCCTCAAGAGAAACAGGCCCAGAGTGAGAAGGCAGAGAAGGAGGACACTGGCAGAGGGAGAAACAGGCTCCAAGCAGGGAGCCCGACATGGGACTTGATCCCTAGTCTCCAGGATCAGGCTCTGGGCTGAAGGCGGTGCTAAACCTCTGAGCCACCCAGGTTGCCCCCTTCAATTGTTTTAAAACCAAGGTCACATCAACTGCCCCAACATTCAGTGCTGCCTGTGCCACTTCCCTTGCATTACAGGGTTCCTAATGCTTCCATAAGTACAAGCTCTTCACTCTGGCCTTTGAGCACTGCCCCCACCCCACCGTGTTCCAAATCCAATAATTTTTCAAACTCTTCCCCCAATCCAACCAAATTAAACAAACTGTGGTCCCCTACCTGTATCTTTGCTCACATGGTTTCCTCCATCCAGAATTCCTTTTCCTCTTTTGCCTGTGCATCTCTTGATTACACGTCCACCATTCAACTCAACTCCAACCTTCTCCATGAAGCCTGCACGAGGTCAGAAGTCATCTCAGCCTCCCAGACCACTTCCTCTGCATTTCATTCATTCAACCTATATACGGTGGGGAGGTACTAGTTGCATCCTGGCGTGCAGGGTGATTGGTACGTAGGGTGATGACATCCCCTGCGCTTGGGAAGTCTAATCTAGCTGGGGAAACCAAGAAGCAAATGTCCTCATATAAGTGACCTGAGAGGCAGTCCCACAGAGGGGTTAAGGACACTGGCTCTTACCTCATACTTCTGTGGTCAAGTCCTAGCTCTGCCACTCATAAGCTGTGTGGCCTTGAGCTACGTTGAATTCAGCCTCTCAGTGCTTGGTTGTCTTTATTTAGTAATATAATGGAGGATATAGAAGAGGACCCAACTAACGTTTATTTGGTGAACTTGATGGTTTAGCTTACATAAAGTGCTTAAACACAGCCTGGCAAGTGGTAAATGATACATATTGGTTATTACCAAAATTTCAAGGTGCTATGGCAGCTTAGGAGAAGAAAATTTCTTAGACTAAGATCTTGAAACACTATGGAGTATGCTATAAGCAGAGGGAAAGTCTAGACAGCGGTGTGGAGTTATGAAAGGTGAGTGGAGTATGAATGCACAGTAGAGTGTCTCTCTTACAGTAATTTCAATCCTTGCTCTTCCCCTCTGACATTATCAGGGGTCTTGTTCTAAGGGTCTTCAGGGCTAGTATAAAGATGAGGCTCCCAGATTTCATCTTCATAATCCACACCACATCCTTTACTTAATATATTTCTCTAAATCAGCTTTTTGTAAACTAAATACATTTCTTAAAAGGAAACTGTAAACCACATCTGTAAGTGACAAAAAAATGCAAATACAAAGCATCTCCAACATAAATATAATGAAAGCAAAACAGTGTCACTAAATTCTAGCTAGCTAATGTCTGACTCGGAGGTCTGCTCTCTGTTACCAGGACAGATTATTAGCAAATGGTAGAGAAATTAATGACATGCTGGCATTGAACTGAGACTTTCTTTTTGGCATTGTTAGCAGGACTGAGAAAACAAAAAAAAGATAATTCTCTTTTTGCTAGTGTCCTGTACCTCCTAAAATATCGCCTATGCCTTTAGAAAGGGAAATATCCACACACCCTCCACAAGACAATACATGTCAAAAATGGCTCAGCATGTTGCTTTTTTTTCCCCCACAGCTGGCAGATTTTCAGAGAGGGTTGGGGCATCCTCCCAGGCTCCTCCTCTGCCATCCCTGGGTAGGCATTGTTCCCCACTTCTGCTGAGTCACTGGACCTGGGGAAGAAGGCAGCTTCTGGGGAATGCCTTTTGTCCCTTTCCATACCACTGTTTACCTGGTTGGGCTTGGTGTCCGGAACCAATGATCAATAAAGGATTAGATGTAAAAACAAACCAAACCTGCTTGTCCTTAAATAATGTTATTTCAAGGTAAACGTCCCAACTGTGAAATAAACCAGGTTTCAAGTAAGAATTTGAATTAATTCTGACAATATAATCCAGAGGGCAGGATTTGCCTTCAGGCTATGGGTTTTTTTTCTGTCAATCCCACTAAACAAAGAGTGAAAACTGAGGAGGAAAAGGGATCTTTATTATTGGGCCAGGGAAATCTTATTATTCACTAAGCTTTTTTGAAGTGATCAGAACACAGAAATGAGAGCTCACCTCTTCCTCCCTCTATCCCTTCTTTTTTTTTTTTTTAAGATTTTTTTTTTTTTTAATTTATTCATGATAGACAGAGAGAGAGAGAGGGAGAGACACAGGCAGAGGAAGAAGCAGGCTCCATGCCGGGAGCCTGACACTGGATTCGATCCCAGGACTCCAGGATCGTGCCCTGGGCCAAAGGCAGGCGCTAAACCGCTGAGTCACCCAGGGATCCCCTCTTTTTTTTTTTTAATATTTTATTCATTTATTCATTTATTCACGAGACATAGGCAGAGGGAGAAGTAGGCTCCATGTAGGGAGCCTGATGTGGGACTTGATCCAGGACTCCAGGATCATACCCTGGGCTGAAAGCAGGCTCTAAACTGCTAAACCACCCAGGGATCCCCTCCCTTTTTTCTTTCCTCCCTTCTCCCCTCTGTTCCTTATTAGGAAGGATATATGATATATTAGGACAGTGTTTCCCAGCTTTGGTTCCTTTGAATACCAGTTTCTTCATTTCTGCCTAATCTTCAATCTGCCTCTACTGGTAGTTACTTCATTTCTTTAAAAATATAATTCCCATAGTTTTACTTATACAAAATTGGTCCCATCCTAAAAAAATGAAATCCATTAAATCAAATTCTGTCTAGTTTCATATTTCCCCCATACACAGTTAAGAGAAAAAAATGTTACAAACCAAACAACACTACCAGGCATCTAAAGGTACCCCATTGACCTTGGCTGGTAGAACCATGGTCAGTGGAACCTTCAAGCCAGGGAGGGGCCTGCAGGGAAGGCCCTCCATTAATGCTTGCTAGCGGATTGCAGTGCATAATCCCTACATCCTTCTGTGATATTGCCCAAACTTTAGCTCCTGAGAGCTTGTTAAAATATTCCTGGGCCACATTCCCAGTGTTTTTGACTCAGCAGGTCTGGGTGGAGTTTGCATTTCTACCAAGCTGCCCCAGGTGATGTTGATGCTGCTGGTCTGAGGACAAGATAAGTAGGTCTTAGACCACTGGGCATCAAAGTGACTTATAGGTGCTTCTTAAGACGCAGATACCTGGAGAGCAGGGGAGGCAGGTGCCTAGATGGCTGAGCTGGTTAAGTAAGTGTCTGACTCTTCATTTCAGCTCAGGTCATATCAGGGTTGTGAGCTCAGGGTCATGAGATGGAGCCCCATGTCAGGCTCTGTGCTCAGCATGGAGTCCGCTTGTCCTCTCCCTCTGCTCCTCCCCCCCCCCCCCCCCCCCGCTTGCACGTGTGTGTGTGTGTGTGTGTGTGTGTGTGTGTGTGCGCGCGCGCGCGTGCGCGCTCTCTCTCAAACAAAATCTTTTTTTTTTTTTTTTTTTAAAGATGCAGTCGGGACGCCTGAGTGGCTCAGTGGTTGAGTGTCTGCCTCCGGCTCAAGGCATGATCCCAGTATCTGAGATCAAGTCCCACATCAGACTCTTTGCAGGGAGCCTGCTTAACCCTCTGCCTATGTCTCTGCCTGTCTTTCATGAATAAATAAAATCTTAAAAAAAAAAAAAAGATGCAGGTACCCAGGCACTACCCACAGAACATTCTGATTCCTCAGGCGGGTGGATCCCTGGAACCTACCTTATCAACCAGCTCTCCAAGGAATCTCTGAAGACTACCTGAGAAACACTGCCTGGACCATGATTAGCAGCAACTGGAGCTCGATGGGAGGTGGCTCACCTTCAAGTCTGCAGGTCAGGGAGAATTCCTTCCTGTTGCTTGGGTCTTAACTTAGAACCTCCTGGCCTTCTGGTTTCCCTCCTAGCCTCCATTCAGTGGGTCAGCAAATTCTTTTTTTTTTTTTTTTAGTTTTTTTTTTTTTTTTTTTTATTTATGATAGTCACACAGAGAGAGAGAGAGAGAGAGAGGCAGAGACACAGGCAGAGGGAGAAGCAGGCTCCATGCACCGGGAGCCCGATGTGGGACTCGATCCTGGGTCTCCAGGATCGCGCCCTGGGCCAAAGGCAGGCGCCAAACCGCTGCGCCACCCAGGGATCCCATGGGTCAGCAAATTCTATTGGCTCTTTCAGGGACACCTGGGTGGCTCAGTGGTTGAGCCTCTGCCTTTGGCCAGGGCGTGACCCCAGAGTCGAATCCCCATCAGGCTCTGCAGGGAGCCTGCTTAACCCTCTGCCTATGTCTCTGCCTGTCTTTCATGAATAAATAAAATCTTAAAAAAAAAAAAAAAGATGCAGGTACCCAGGCACTACCCACAGAACATTCTGATTCCTCAGGCGGGTGGATCCCTGGAACCTACCTTATCAACCAGCTCTCCAAGGATTATCTGAAGACTACCTGAGAAACACTGCCTGGGACCATGATTAGCAGCAACTGGAGCTCGATGGAGGTGGCTCACCTTCAAGTCTGCAGGTCAGGGGAATTGCTCTGTTGCTTTGGGGTTTTCCCTTAACTTAGAACCTCCTGGCCTTCTGGTTTCCCTCCTAGCCTCCATTCAGTGGGTCAGCAAATTCTTTTTTTTTTTTTTTTTTAGTTTTTTTTTTTTTATTTATTTATGATAGTCACACAGAGAGAGAGAGAGAGAGAGAGAGGCAGAGACACAGGCAGAGGGAGAAGCAGGCTCCATGCACCGGGAGCCCGATGTGGGACTCGATCCTGGGTCTCCAGGATCGCGCCCTGGGCCAAAGGCAGGCGCCAAACCGCTGCGCCACCCAGGGATCCCATGGGTCAGCAAATTCTATTGGCTCTTTCAGGGACACCTGGGTGGCTCAGTGGTTGAGCCTCTGCCTTTGGCCCAGGGCGTGACCCCAGAGTCGAATCCCCCATCAGGCTCTGCAGGGAGCCTGCTTTTCCTTCTGCCTGTCTCTCTCTCATGAATAAATAAAATCTTAAAAAATTCAGATTTTCTTTAAAAGACTCTAACACATGGACTTCGGGGGTGGAACAGTAAATGAAATAAGACTGGTAAAATGTTGGACTGTTGAAATTGGGAGTTCATTTTATTACTCACAATTTTTATGTAGACTTGAGTTTTTCCATAATAAAAATGTTTGTTTGATCTAAAAAATCCATTTCTAGGGATCCCTGGGTGGCGCAGCGGTTTAGCGCCTGCCTTTGGCCCAGGGCGAGATCCTGGAGACCCGGGATCGAATCCCACGTCAGGCTCCTGGTGCATGGAACCTGCTTCTCCCTCTGCCTGTGTGTGTCTCTCTCTCTCTGTGTGACTATCATAAATAAATAAAAAAAATAAAAATAAAAATCCATTTCTGGGAATTTATCTTAGTGAACATTTTAGATACAGAAAAAAAGTGCAAATAAAAATATTATTTAAATAATGGTGAAAAATTGGGAATATACTAAGTTCTCCTAATAGGGCAATAAGCTATGGGACACTCAATGGAATCTTGTAATTAAAAACATTTATTCAGGCCATGTACCAACATGGAAAATATGATATACTATTAAGTGAAAAACAAGACATTAAATTTATATGCTGCATGATTAAAACTATACAAAGACTCCTATCTTTGAAAAAGATTGAAATTTAATGGGGTGCCTGGTGGGCTCATAACATTCAACTCTTGATCTTGGGGTTCTAAGTTTGAGCCCCATATTGGATATAGAGATTACTTAAAAATAAAATATTAAAAAAATAAAGAAGTTTGAACTTTAAAAAATAATTTTATATATTCAGAATCTGTGCACTTCCCACTACCTTCAATACAATGACCTTTGCCTGAGCCCCTCTGGCCTGCTTGCATCCCTGGATCTGCCTGGCCCTGGTCTCCCTGCTTCTACCCCTCCCATCTTTTTTTCCATGTGGCTGCTAGAGGGGTCCTTCAAATTATAAATAGATCTTGATCCTTTTCTGTTCAGAATCCTGCAAAAGCTTCCCACTTCTCCAAATAAAAGTGTTGATTTGACCACTGCCCTCCAGGATATAGGACCTTGCCTATTCTCACCTACTGCTCTCTTCCCTGCCTTGCTCTGGACACTCCAACCATGCTGGCTTCCTTGCCATTCTTCACTCACTCACGCCAGCTCCAGGACCTTTGCACCTGCTGTTTCCTCTGCCTGGAATGTGCTGCCTCCAGATACCTGAATGAGTAGTCCCCTCCTTCTTCCTGGCAGCTCTTCAGAGAGGCCTTACCTTAACTCCTTATCCCAAACAGCACTGCTCCCTCTCTCAACTCCCCCATGTCCTTTATTTTTCTTCATAGCAGTTAATACCTTTCCTGATAATTTATTAGGTAGTATACTTACTGCACTGCCAAGCCCTTGAGAACAAAGGCTTTGTCTGATTCTCTGCTGAATTCTTGTACCGAGCACAGTGCCTGGCACACAGCAGCTGATTTACATGAAAGAATGGTGGCCTGAATAACTACCCCGAAAAACTGTAGCTTCACGTGGGTTTTCTTTTCTGGGTGCTCTCTCCTTCCCCAAACCTCCTGGCAGTGACAGATCGACCCATACATGGCAGGAGCCCAGCGGGAACTAAAGTGGCTGATCATTCTCCTACCTGAGGCCCACACACACACAGGATATAAAGTACATCCTGTGAACTGGTGGCAGGAGGGCACGTGCTAACGGTAATGGCTTTGGGAGGTCAGATCCTGGCTTAACACCACCAGCTATGAGGCCATGAGAAAATTAGGAGAATTTTCTGAGCATTATTTTCCCCTATGCAAAAGGAGAAGGATATTAACAGCCCCTACTCCCCAGGACTGGAGTCAGGACTAAATTCCCATAAAGCACTTAACAAGCATAGTGTCTGGCAGAGGGTAGGTGTGCGGCAAGAGGCAGTCAAATTAATCAACAGCCATATACGTGCCTTTGGGTCTTTACAGTTTACAAAGCACTCTTATGCTTGCTTTATCAGATGTGAGCCTTTCAACAACCCTGTCAGTTTTATCACCATTTTTATAGGTGAGGCAACTGGGTCAAAGAGGAACAAAGTGCTTGCTTATGGAATACAACTGAATCTGACTACAACCGTGGCACCCTCTTGTCCAGAAACTTGTTATCACTGCCAATGTTAATCAAAGTGGGAAGGCCCATTAGAGCCTCAAACTCTAAAGCGTGTGCCCAGTGTGAGCTTGTGATCAGCAGATGAATTCAGCAAACAAAATCTGCCAGTGAGCCACACCTTCCCAATGACCCCATGGGGGCAGGGTGCACAGGCTCCCGCACCTCTGAATGAAGCTTGTGAACATGTCTGGACAGACAAGCCATCTCTCAGAATCCACACAGGATTTAGAACAGTTTACTGTTTTCCCAACAGAGAAAACACAAAAGCCCTTCCTCAAGTTTCTCTGCTTCAAATTGGGCAACAGCTCTAAGCAGCAAATGCCACCATTAGTCTTTGAGATCTTTGTTGCTCTGCAATCTCTGACCCAGTCTGCCTTGAATGAGACAGTGTTTCTTCCCAAAGGTAATCCAAGGGGGAAGGAAGTCCTGCATGGAGCTCTGGGCCTGGCTCTCATCAGTTTTCTTCACCTTCCCAGGATCGAAGGCCAAGGGAAGTCATGTGGCAGAAAGAGACCAGCAGGTAATAGACAGGAATTTTAGAATAAAAGGACAAAACATCACAGACTCTTAGGAGTCATGGATTACCACAACTCTAGCATCTGAGAGACAAAGAAACTCATGACTAAATACCTTAAGCATCATGGGGTTGGTAGAGATTCCACTGAACGAGGGGCAAATTGGAAATCTGATGGCTTCTGGGTCATGGGCATCTTCTATCTATCTGCTCAGAGGTTTGGCAAACATGCCCTTGTGAGAATATAGCCTGAGGACTGGCTCCAGCTCCAGGAAAGAGTCTGGGATAACAGGTGTTGGATGGCAACTTAATGGCAAAATTCTGCAACCAGGCCTCTTGGGACACAGAAGAAAGGGTAGCCTTCAGATGGATGCTCCCAGGTCATTCAGCCCTGGTCCCTGGTGATGTGCTCCAAGATCTCGATTGTGAGATCTTGTGGTTGGCAGGCCACCAACCACTAGGAGACTCTGAGAGCAATACCATGATGATCTGGCTCGATGGCAGGTGCTCCTTGCTTGGAATGTGCTATGTGAGCAGCACTCAGTATTTGCAGAGCACTGCACAGCATCCTGATCAATAACTTCTGTTTGCATAGTGTTTACAATGGAGATGAGTGCTCATGCCCCAAACCCTGGAAATGACCTTGGAAGAGGGGTTGGTGATGACTCTGACCAGGCAGTGGAGATGGCTCTGGCCTGCTCTAAGGGTTACTCTGGGTCATCTGGGAAAGGGTCAATTCAACCACTCCACCACTGGCCTCATCTTTAATTCAAGGTCACTTTAGGTCCCTATGTTAATGAACTTCACTGATTTTTAAAAATGAGGGTGGGTTCTAGAATAATCATGATCTCATATCAAAACTATAAAAATCTCTGGTTCTCTATTAAAAATCGCTGAAGAGAGTTTAGCCCCCCAGGGGGCTCAGAGAAGGCTAGACCAAAGATAGAGGTTGGACTGCTTTGCCACATGAGAAATTCCCAAGAGAAATAGTAGGAAGCACACAGGGAGCAGAGATACTCTGGCTCCAGGAGGCCTGAAAGCCCTGTGCCTTGGGAGATGGAATCCTTCTCCTCCATAAGTCCCTGGTGCTTTTCTGTCTCTGGCCAGGGAGCAGAAGAGCTTGTACTCTTGGGAATCAATCCTGGGAGCACTGCCAGCTGCCAGGCCTGGCAAATGGGACCAGCTTAGACTGGTGATGTGCCCCAGCCAGGATCAGAACTCATCCCGCAGCTGAGGGGGTTTGTCCATGCCGAAGAAAGAGGACAACCTTCCCTGGAGGTCCCGTTCCCGCTTCACAAAGGCAGTAAAGGAGGAGACACAGTTGCCAATAAAGTGGTCAGCTTGGCCAAGGATGTACAGGTCGATCTGGGCCACGTCAGGCTTCAGGCTCACCACCTTCACCTGTAGGAAGATGGGCAGAACATTTTTACCAGGGTGGCTGAAGGCCAAGGGGACCCAGTTTGGCCAAGGCCTGAAGCTATACCCTCAGCCTTCCTCCCCCATTCTCGAGGAAGTGACAGACACAAAAGGTGGGCAGAGAAGATTAAGACCTGGGGTCGGGCATTCTAACAGCAGTATTGCCCAGTGGCTGTCTCGGCACACCCCGACATAGAACATCCCTCCAAACACACCATCATTCGCCCTCTATGCCTTCACTAGTGTGGTTGGTTCCCTCTGCCTGGACTGCCTTTTTACTATACATTTCAAGGCTCAGTTCAAATTCCACCTTTCTCATGAAGTCCTAGTTTGGCAGGACATGGCTCTCCCCATCAAACTGTAATCTGGCCAAATAGTACCCCACCCACCCTGTTCTGCTGCCTGGATGCCTCTGAGCCCTAAGTCCTATTCGATTTATCCCCGAGATATTTCCTAAAAGTGAACCCTTCTCTTGGTGGATTAACACTTCCTAGGCCCAGGCACCACAACCTCTTGCCTCCTCATGTGTCCCCTTACCACAGAACAGAACAGCTGGGAAAACTTTTTCTGTCCCTCCCTCCACCCCAAGTTGAACACTCTTAAATGGTACCCTACTGCTCTTCAGATAAAGATGACAAATCCTGAATTGGGCCTACAAAGAAAGCTCTGTTCAAGCCACCTCTCCACCTCTCCTATCTCCCTCCATCTCCCCCTTGAGCTCCAGCCACTACTCACCAGGTTCCCTTCTGCCTCAGGACCTTTGTATGCATTTTCTCTGTTCAGGGTGCTCATCTTTTTTGTCTGGTTAGTTCTTTTTTTTTTTTTTTAAAGATTTTATTTATTTATTCATGAGAGACACACACAGAGAGAGAGAAGCAGGGACACAGGCAGAGGGAGAAGCAGGCTCCATGCAAGGAGCCCGATGTGGGACTCGATCCCGGGTCTCCAGGATCACACCCTGGGCTGCAGGCGGCGCCAAACCGCTGTGCCACCAGGGCTGCCCTGTCTGGTTAATTCTTACTTAAACTTCACTCTGCAGCTCCAGTCTCACCTCTGCAGACCCCGGTCTAGGCCAGAGTCCTCTGCTGTATGCTTGCTCTCTCTCTCTTTTTTAAGATTTTATTTATTCATGAGAGACACAGAAAGAGAGAGGCAGAAATATAGGGAGAGAGAGAAGCAGGCTCCATGCAGGGAGCCCAATGTGGGACTCGGCCAAAGGCAGGTGCTAAACCACCAAGCCACCCAGGCGTCCCTCTGCTCTATACTCTCACAGAACCATGTTCCTTTACTTTGGAGCAGACATCTCAGTTTGTAGTTTCTACTTTGATTAGTATCTGTCTCCTGCACCTGATGGGGTTGAGACTTTCGCAGTCTTCTGGTTACTGCTGGCTGGGGCTTGCCTCAATAAATATCTGTTGACTGGGCAAGTGAATGAATGAGTCCCTGCCCCACTCAAGCTCCTAGGCCTCTTGTGTAGCATCTATTAGAGTTTTGTGCAAAGTCTCTTGTCCTGAGTCTAGACTGGGTGCCTTGGAGGGCAGGACCACATCTTATTCATCAGTGTCCCCAGCTTAGCAGGGGGCACCCAGCTTAAATGAGGAGCAAGGCTGGGTTCTGAACCCATGGAGAAAGGGACTGAGGCCAAGGGTAGTGGCACAGGAACAGGAAACAGAGAATGGCAAGAAGCTCCAGGCATAACAAATATATTGACTCTAAAAACTCATGAAAAAACTCCCTGGGACTCTCCAAATGCTTCAACTGGGTACAGAGGTTTATGGGTGTGGGCAGAGCTGGGGCTGAAAGTGCTTTGCTGTCACACAGAGATTTCTGATGTAACAAAAATCATCATCTTGCTATGTGGATGGTAGCAAAGAAATAATACTAGTTTAATCATGGCCAAAATCCCCAAGCAATTCCACCCACGCTCTGAAACTTACCCGCTCTGTGTCATGCCCACTATAATTAGCTCTGAGACCTCTTGGGTAAATCCTATCCCTTCTTGGGACTTTAGTTTCCTCAGCTTATAAAAGGCAGGGGATGGGTTAGAGGAGCCCTGAGGTCTCCCAGCGCTGATGGTCTTCTATAAAGTGGGTGGGTGGGAGGAAGGCCAGGATGCACTGCTTTAGCACCTTCTCTACAAGTCAGGGCTTCCAGCCCATGTCTGGGGTAAAAGTGAGAAGGGGGCCCCTCACATAAAGCCCAGGGTTCTCCCTACTAGAAAGCAAATCTTTTAAGGCCTGTATAAGCATTTAGGACTTCCATCCATTCCACAAATATCTTACTGAGGGGCACCTGGGTGGCTCAGTGGTTGAGTGTCAGCCTTTGTTTCAGGTTGTGATCCCAGAGTCCTGGGATCGAGTCCCATATCAGGCTCCTCTGTAGGGAGCCTGCTTCTCCCTCTGCCTGTGTCTCTGCCTTTCTCTCTGTGTCTCTCATGAATAAATAAATAAAATCCTTTTAAAAAAAACTTGCTGAACGCTCATTATTAATTTAATCATTTTATTGATATATACTTACTTAATACCTATCCTTCCCTGACACAGCACCAATCACATCCACTCTTTAGTCACATGCTGAATATTTACTCTTCACCATTTCCTTAAGCGTTTACTAAGCACAAAAGAGCCTTCCCTTTATTCATCAACCACTTACTCCTACTATCAGTGACTGCTAACATTATCGAGGACTAGTTTTGTACTGGATCTGTTTTAGTTTTTTTTATATCTCACCTTCACAACCACCCAGTGAGATAGGACTACTCTCAGGGCCGTTTTACAGAAGAGGAAACGGAAGCACAGTGAGCTCAAGTAACTTGCACAACACTGTATAGTGAGTAGTGCCTAGGTTCTCTGGTTCCAGAGTCCAGGCCATTAATCTCTCTGCTCCACCAGATTTCTCCCAAGGACCCACTCTTCACATCCTTATTCAACAGTTACTGAGCATCTACTGTGTTAGGCACTGTCCTAGATGTTGGTGATGGCAAGGCCCCAGATGCCGAGGGACAGAACAATGAGTTACCCTTGGACTCTACTGTTAAGGAAGCATAACTCTTAGGAAGTGGGCCGTATTTCCAGCCCCATGCAGGCTAGACAGTGCCTCAAGAGCAGATGTGATAAACTGCTGTGATAGCTCCAGTAGGGACACAACAGCTATAAGAGTGCAGGGAAACCAGGAGAGAATGTGCCAAGGTGGTCGGGCTTTGTTTTTTTTTGTTTGTTTTTTAAATTTTTTTAAAATTTATTTATTTATTTTTTAAATTTTTATTTATTTATGACACACACAGAGAGAGAGAGAGAGAGAGAGGCAGAGACACAGGCAGAGGGAGAAGCAGGTTCCATGCACCGGGAGCCCGATGTGGGATCCTGGGTCTCCAGGATCATGCCCTGGGCCAAAGGCAGGCGCCAAACCGCTGCGCCACCCAGGGATCCCCTTAAAATTTATTTTTAAAGATTATTTACTTATTTATTCATAGAGACACAGAGAGGGAGAAGGAGAGGCAGAGACACAGGCAGAGGGAGAATCAGGCACCATGCAGAGAGCCTGACGTGGGACTCAATCCCGGGTTTCCAGGATCACACCCTAGGCTGCAGGCGGCGCTAAACCGCTGCGCCACTGGGGCTGCCCTGGGTCGGGCTTTAAAGAAAGGATAGGCACTGGAGCAGAAGTGGGTGTCTAAGTGTAGGGAGGACATGAAGCATGCAGAGGAAGCAGTGGGACCACCCTGGAGCTCCCTTTGATTCCCTTTCCCACACCCCCACTGGGACCATACACACCTTCCCTTTGAAGAGCTCTTGGATCTCAGGCACATAACTCTCGGAATCCGTGGCGATGTAGACCGACTGGGCATTCAGTGCTTCCACCCAGAGCTTCACGGCCCGTCTGATTTCCTTCAGGTCGGGGAGGCACATAGTCATGGTAAGGGGGGCCGCCGTACTGCGGCTGTAGCCCACACACTGTGGGGAGGCCATGAAGTGGGAGCCTGCGGTCCCGTCCTTCAGCATGGCACAGGCGTTCTTCTGCGGGGTTGTCAGGGGACAGGGTTAAAGACAGCAGCCGGCCCAGGAACCCAGAAGCAAGAGCCACTAAGTGGATAAAGGCTATACAGAAGCTCAACTGTGTTTTTTAAAAAAGAAACTGCGGAAAGGGGAAAATGTATCAAAACAGTAATAGTTGTTTCTGTGTAGTGGCATATTGGCGTTCTACAAAATATTTTTTTCTTAGTGTTTATATTATCTGGGACTTCCAGAATTCTGAACCATGGTGGTGATAATGGGCAGCCTTATCTGATCTCTGACTTCAGTGGGAAAACTTCTGTTAGCTCCCATGAAGTACATGTTTGCTGTGGGTTTCGGAGAGATAGCCTTATCAAGTTAAGGTGGGTCCCTTCTATTCCCTGTTGGTTAAGAGGTGTTTTTTTTTTTTTTTTTAATTATGAATGAGTATTGACTATTATCAAATGCTTTCCTGGCCTCTATTAAGATGATTATATGATTTTTCCTCTTTGGGTGCTAATATACTGAATTTCATTGCATTCTTGGGATAAAGTTTACTTGTATGCTCTTTAATACATTACTGGAGTTTACTTGCTGATATTCTACTTAGGGTATGTGCATCTATGTTTGTGAGAATGAGCTCTATTCCTCTGAATTGACTTTATCTGAGTTTGGTTTAGTGTTATGCTTGCTCTATAAAAATATAACATCTTATATCTTTTTATGTTCTAAGTATGTATAGATGAAAATTGTTTCTTAAAGGATTGGCTGAAACCACTCTATTCTGGGCCAAGATATTCTGAGCCTGGTTTCTTTTCTTTATGAAAGGAGGGCAGGAAGGGAGTCAAGTGCATAAATGTGTGACTTCAGGTGACCCTTAAACAACACAGGGCATAGGGGCCACCACCCCCTGCAGTAAAAAAACCTGCATATAATTTTGACTTCCCCAAAAATTAACTTCTAATAGCCTGTTGCAGATTCAAAGCCTTATTGATAACATAAACAGTCAATGAATGCAAATTTTATATATTATATCCATCACATACTGTATTCTTACAATAAAGGAAGCTAGAAACAAGAAAGTCATTAGGAAAAGAAAACCCATGTACACCCCTGCACTGTAAAACATCAGCATGTATGCAGGCCCAGGCAGTTTAAACCCATGTTATTCAAGGGTCAACTGTACTTCCTTGAACAACTCTGAGTGAATTCTGATCTAATTTCTATGCTTTGCAATATTTTTCAAGTCTTTAGCAATGAGCATTTCTAACATACAGACATACACATATCTTATGTAAATTAAGGAGACTGTCTACATTTCCCCTATTATTTTCATATAGAGGATAATCTGATGAAGTTTCTGCACATTTAAGTGGCCTCCAAATTTGGAAGATGACATCTTCATTTCTTGGGAGCCCCACCCAATCTCCAGAGCCTGTTTTTCAACAAAGAGCCTACTGGCTAAACACTGAGCTGGACCACAGGACTCCTGGGCTGTGGGTCTTTCTCTGGCTTGTTGGCTAACTTGGAGTCTAGCTTGATTTTATTTATCCATCTGCAAAATAAGGACAAAAGTGGCCATTGTTAGAATTGAGGGCTGGCAAGCAAGCATCTGGAGCCATATTTCTGATGTGTCTATGGCAGGATTATGGAACACTGCCCTGTGGACTTGGCTGAGTGAAACTTCTCTACTCTGGCTGGGATTCTGTGCAGTGGGTTAAGTGTTTAATGTTTAATACCCATAGGCATGGGCCCTAATCAGGGACATGCTGGCCATGAAAGGAAGGGAAAAATTACCCAGTCAGAGCCAATGCGCAGGTGAATGCCCACGTACGGCCGGATGAGGTGGGTGAGAATGTGGGCCTCTCCCGTCCTCACCATCTCATCTGACCATACCACATACTTCTGGAGCGGTCTGTGCTCCTCCAGGACGGGGAACTGGGCAGGGGCTCCCGGCAGGGCCAGCACTGGATGTTCCTTTGGAGAAAATCTAGGCATGAGACAGAACAAGGGGAAGTCACGACAGAGGACACACAGACAGCCTGGTCGCTGCCCCCACAGGGCAAAGGATGGTGCACCATACCCCAGAGACCCTGCAGAAAGGGGCCCCTCTAATATGCAAGAAGCACGAGAGGCTGTGAAACCCCAACAGGCTGATAAGGAACTGCGGCGGGTGACAACAGGCACAATATACAATACTGTCCCGCCGCACGGAATTTACAATCCTCTTTGCTTGTTTAACAATTAAAAATTTACAGTAGGGCATTCCAACCTTTTGTATGTCATGCTGGCTTCCAATCTGTGGTGTGGTAATTCACTCCAGGGTGGGGTGTCTGGACCGCACCTCTGCCCTTTTACCTACATGGCAGGACTGGGACATGCAGCAGCTTTACAGAGGACTGTGGACAGGTCATGCTCACAGGCAATGTGTATACTGGGTGAGAACATTCACTCGACATTTAACACGTATTTGTTGACTGCCTACTATGTGCTAGGGCCCAGGGAAGAACAAGACAGGCATGGTCCCTGCCCTCATGAAAAGCACCTGCCATCTGCAGATGCCCATCATACCCTTCCGACGGCTCTCCTTCCTCCTTGTACACTACGTTTTGTAATTATTTCACCCTGTCTTTTCTGCTAGACACAGACTTCTGAAGGCAGTGCCTCCATGTGCCTAAGACAGTGTCTGGCACATGTAAGAGCTCAGTGAATATCTGTTGACTGAACGAGTAAGGAACGAACCTATGCTTCTTCCTCTTCAACTAAATCCAGAGTCTGTCCTAGCAAGCCAAACATCTTGATGGTTCCATCAACTTGAATGCACTTTCAAGCTCCAGAGCTCTGTATGCTTCCTGCCCCAACTTGGACTGCCTTCTGTCAGCCAAAAAAACCTTTTCTTAAAATTACAAAATAGGCATAGCCACTCTGGAAAATGGTTTGACAGTTTCACTAAAACTAGAATGCAGTTATGATATGCCCCAGCAATTGCATTCTTGGGTATTTATCCCAAAGAAATGAAAACCTATATTCACACACGAACCAGTATACAAATGTTCATAGAAGCTTTATTCATAATACCCCTGAACTGGAAACTACTCTAACATCCAAGAAGTGAATAGTTAGTTAACCAAACTGTGGTGCATCCTACCATGGAATCTGACACAGAAATACCAACAAACAAAGTACTGAGACAGGCAACAATGTGGGATGGATCTCATCAGAGTTATGCAGAGTGAGAGAAGCCCTCAATCTTATATACTGATTGCATTTATTTACTTATTTTTATTTTTTAAAGATTTTTATTATTTATTTATTCATGAGAGACAGAGAGAGAGAGAGAGGCTCAGAGACACAGGCAGAGAGAGAAGCAGGCTCCATGCAGGGAGCCCGATGTGGGACTCGATCTTGGGTCTTCAGGATCATGCCCTGGGCCAAAGGCAGCACTAAACCGCTGAGCCACCTGGGCTGCCCTATTTACTTATTTTTAAACAAATTTATTTATATTTTATTATTTTTAAAAAAGATTTATTTATTTGACAGAGAGAGAGAGCACAAGCAGGGGGAGTAGCAGAGGCAGAGGAAGAAGCAGGCTCCTCAAGGAGCAGGGAGTCCAAGTGGGGTTTGATCCCAAGACCCTGGGGTCATGCCCTGAGCCGAATGAGCCGAAGGCAAACGCTTAACCGACTGAGCCACTCAGGCACCCCTGATTGCATTTATATAACATTTTTGAAATGACATAATGGAGAACAGAAGTGGAGAAGAGATTAGTGGTTGTCAGGGGCTAGGGTGTCCTTGCCCATGTGTGTGTGTGTGCATGTGCATGTTTAGGCACATGCGTGCAGTTATATACTGGTCACAAAAGATCCTTGTGAAGTTAGAACTGCTTGGATATTTTGACTGAAGTGATGGATACACAGACCTACATATGTATAAAACTGAACAGACCTAACTACACACACTCACGTGCACATACAGAAGTGAGTACAAGTAAACTAGGAAAATCTGAATAAGTTGGGTGGATTGTATCAATGTCAACATCCTGGTTGTGATACTATACTGCAGTCTTGCAAAATGCCAGCAATGGGCAAAACTGGGTAAAGAGTATCTGGGACCTCTTCCTCTCCTTCCTTCCTTCCTTCCTTCCTTCCTTCCTTCCTTCCTTCCTTCCTTCCTTCCTCCCTCCCTCCCTCCCTCCCTCCCTCCTTCCTTCCCTTCCCTTCCCTTCCCTTTTCCTTTCTTTGTTTTTATCTTTGTTATTTCTTGCAACATGTGAATCTACAATTACCTCAACAAAATCTTCAATTAAAAATTATTAAATAGTGGGATGCTTGGGTGGCTCAGTGATTGAGTATCTACCTTTGGCTCAGGGCATGGTCTCGGAGTCCTGAGATGGAGCCAGTCTCACATCGGGCTCCCCTTGAGGAGCCTGCTTTTCCCTCTGCCTCTGCCTCTCTCCCTGTGTCTCTCATGAATAAATAAATAAGATCTTAAAAAAAGTTACTAAATAGTTCAAAGCATACAGGAAAATACAGAAAATAATTTTACAATCCACATACATGTGACCCAAATTAGCAGATATTAATACTTTGCTTTGTTTCAGATTTTTTAAAAAAGAGACACCAAAATAAAAGGTCTATCCTATCATCTTTCCTTCCTTTACTTCCTCTTCCCAGAAGATACTGTGGCTTTATGCATGACTACACTTTTACTGTTTGTACAAAAAGGTATTATTCTGTGTGTTTTTCTCACAGTGTAATGGTAAAGGCACAGGCTGTCAAGCCAGACAGCCTTGTGCTAATGTTGACTATGCCACCTACTAACTTGGGCAAGTGACTTACCCATTCTGTGCATCAGTTCCCTTATCTGTATAATAGAGCTAATAATAGCTCCTAACTCACAGGGCTCTTGAGAAGATTAAATGGATTAATATAAGCAAAGTATTTAGAACAGTACTGGGCACTTAGAAAGCTCTTAAGAAATTCTGACTGGAGGATCCCTGGGTAGCTCAGCAGTTCAGCACCTGCCTTTGGCCCAGGGCACGATCCTGGAGTCCTGGGATCGAGTCCCACATCAGGCTCCCTGCATGGAGCCTGCTTCTCCTTCTGCCTGTGTCTCTGCCTCTCTCTTTCTCTGTGTCTCTCGTGAATAAATAAATAAAATCTTAAAAAAAAAAGAAAAAAAAAAGAAATTCTGACTGCCACCATCATGTATGTCATGTTGTCCTATGACATGAAATCCATTGCAACTTTTTAGAAATTCAACTTAATGTGTTAAGAGATTTGGCCACGTTGATAGTGTCAGCTTCTCTTGAAGTTTTGTTTTGCACAAGTTAACACAGCAGTGCTGCAGTGGGCATGCCTCTTTCTTCACACCCAACCCAAACACCTCCCAACCGTCCAAGACCAGCTGCCACTCCCAATCCTCAGCTCCTACGGGAGGGCTCTCTGTTCTGCTTCTCCTTTGCTGCTTTCTGCACACTGTGCTTGGCAACCGTCTTCCCTACTCGACTGTCAGCACATGAGGGTAGGGGCCTTGGCAATTCTACTTACCACAATTCCCACACACCGTGGTCCAGGGCTTGTGTCAAGGAAGCAATAAGCAAGTGTTCATTGATATCCTGTCTCTATATAACACTAATTTCATTATAATAATCTTACATATACATATATGTGAATCATTTATCTAACCTTATCATGTGACAGGCAACATTCTACTTGCTTTACATGTATGAACTCATTTGGTTCTCACAAGGGCCCTGTGATGTAAGCACTATTGTTATTCTCCTTTTACAGATCAAGAAATAAATGCACAGAAAGATTAAATAACATGCCCAATCATGCAACTAGGAATTGGTGGGGCTGGGGTTTAAATCTAGGTTATCTGCTCCAGAACCTGTATTCCTTTTTTTTTTTTAATTTTTAAATTTTTTTTAAAAAAAGATTTTGTTCATTCATGAGAGACACAGAGAGATCGGCAGAGACACAGGCAGAGGGAGAAGCAGGCTCCATACAGGGAGCCTGACGTGGGACTCGATCCCGGGACTTCAGGATCACGCCCTGGGCTGAAGGCGGCGCTAAACCGCTGAGCCACCGGGGCTGCCCAGAGAACCTGTATTATTAACTATGTACCTCACTCCCAGCGACTCTACTGCCATCAATGAGCCCCTCAAAAAATGAGTCTGTACTTTATGTTTCTGATCTCTAGCCCCTAGCATGGGCCTCAAAACACAATGGGTACAAGCAGTACATGATTGAGGGAATGAGAAGGATTCAGGGGTCTTACCAGAAAGACCAGGCCAGATTGTCAGATGTTAGAGGAAAAAGAAGCGTATCTACTACCATCAGGCCCTCAGCCAAACTCCTTTCTGATGTCACCTTAAAAGATTTCAAATGGAAAGCTAGAGTTTCTGATCTCCCAGGGGGTGGAACACTAGGATAAATCAGGAACTGTGTGCTCTTTGACTTCTTGGAGAGAACCTGTAGGCCTTTGGTGAATTCTAGATTTGGAATTTGGAATGTCCTTCCCATCTCCCTAGATCTGGATTGGCACATGGCTGCCCCACTGGGACATCAGCTCTGACCTGATGAGCATCAAGAGGCACAGACTGATGCTCATTTACTCCCAATGAAAGAAGAGAGTGTTGTTTGGAATGAAAGGGAGTACGAAGGGTCTTGTTTGGAAAGAAAGCTTGACCAATTCCATCTGACCCTGGTCACCATCGAGCTAAAAAAGCCTATGTTATTGCTGCTGGGTGCAGTGAACCTCTGGTGTTCTTCCCCACCACCCCTACACTACTGAGATCTCCCACCCAGCTGGTTTCTCTATGCACAACATCCAGAGTATCTACATGAGATAGCAGGTGAACACCATGCTGAGTGCCAAGGCTGGAGGACTATGAATGAGGCAGGGCCTTACTCTCAATGTCCCTGTCATGAAGGACTACCTCTCTCTCTTCCACTCTTTTCAGGGATGGCTCCTCATCCTTCAGGTCTCAGTCTGGTCCCAGCCCTGCCAATTACGTATCGCCTGTGTATGGACTCTGAGGAAGGCTCAGCCTGGGAGCATGATAACAATAAGCGCTGATGGTTGAGTGGGGAAGATGGTTGCTGAGCATATCAGTGTGCATAAGGCAGCAAAGGAGAAGCAGGACAGGGAGTCCTCCCATAGGAGCTAAGGATTGGGAGTGGCAGCTGGTCTTGGACGGTTGGGAGGTGTTTGGGTTGGGTGTGAAGAAAGGGACATGCCCACTGCAGCACTGCTGTGTTTACTTGGGCAAAACGGAAAACTTCAAGAGAAGCTGACATGATCAATGTGGCCAAATCTCTAACACATTAAATTAAATTTCTAAAAAGTTGCAGTGGGTTTCAAGCCAGAGGACAATGATGATGGTTATGGTGATAGAATTTCCTAAGAACTCCATACACCTGTTACTCTCATGCCATGAAAATGGTTCAGTATGATGGTTGATGGTCTTTCAACATTTGATGTGTGATAAATATCTGCTGAATCAAACCTCTGCCAGGGTATTCACAGACTCAGAAGCAGCAGAGCTAGAAGGATTCTGAGAAATTCCCTAGTAGGGAAGAAATACCTCTTATCCCCTTCTCCTAGAATTAGCTGGACACATGGTAAATGTGAGATTATAGATTTCTCTGTATTTCTTGCAGCTGAGACATGGCCATGTGTCCAAGAACTGGCCAATGAGATACAAGAGGTTTATATGGGACTTCTAGAAAGGTTCCTTAAAAAGGTGAGGCTGTGGCCCCCTTTTGCCCTTTTTTTTTCTTCCAGGCTGCCTGGGGCAAGGTTGCTATGGCTAAAGCTTCATCAGCCCTGTGAGAGGACACTGAGGATAAAAGCGCTGGGATGCTGGGCAGAGATGGGAGCCTGAGTCCTGACAACACAATGGAGCTGCCATCCAGCGGTGGGTTGGATATCCCAGTATTTCTCTTACTTAAGAAAACAATGCAATTCTGTCTTGTTAATCTGCTGCTATTTGGGGTTTTCTGTAACATGTAGCTTAAATTAAGCCTGCTATCCCTAGACCTGTGGCCATCCAAACTTTTAGTTGATATACAAGAGGATTACTGGTTAAAGATGGTGGGGGAAGGGATCCGAGTCCCTCTAAATTCACCCTGCCCTGCCAGCCTCACGGCACTACAGGCCCTTCTCAAGAACTCTAAGGAATAGTGTGGAAGTCACAGACCTTGCTCATCCTCTTCATTTTACAGATGGAACATTGGCCAGAGAAGAGAAGCAATCTACCTAGTCACACGGTGAGCTGGGCAAGAGCTTGATGCTTTCCAATGCCATTCTCCCTATACCCAGACCTCTGCCCCCAGAGGACAACTTTCTACAGCAAGCGTCTGCTACTTTAGAAAATGTTTAAACTCGCTTCTCCAATCTCCTCACCTGTATGGCAGATTAATTCTTCAAACCTCCTCTCACTAGATGGGCTCAATGTCCCCTCCCAACAGCATGTAGCAGAAGTGATACTGTCCCAGTCACCAGGCCCAGGCTGAAACATTCCCTGGTTATACCCTCTCAGAACTTGGCTGATATGCTGCCAGGAGTACAAACCACATGGAGAGGTCAAGTGTACTCGCACCAACCAACTGCCTCAGCTGAGCTCTCAGATGACAGCCAGTATTACAGCTAGCTATGAATGAGCCCTCTTGGACACATAGCTCAGCCGAGCTTTCAGACTCCAACCTCAGCTGACAGCTGACTGCAACCATATGAGAACAAAAGCAAGAAGCACCCAGCTAACCCAAATGTCCATCAACAGAGGAATAGATAAACAAAATGTGGTCTATGCATATAACGAACAATTCAGCTTTACAAGGACTAAGACAGATTGTGATAAATAGAACATGGACAAGACCTGAAGATACTACACTAAGTGAAATACACCAGACACAAAAAGACTAATATCATATAATTCTACTTACATGAGACCCATGATATGCAAATTCAGAGATAGAAAAGTTGAATAGAGAAATGGGACAGGGATGTGTGGAAGAATGGAGAGTAGTTGTTTAATGGGTACAGAGGTTCTGTCTAGAGTGACAAAAAAGTTCTGGAGATGGACAGTGGTGGTCATAGCACACAACATGTCACTGTAATTAATGCTACTGAATTGTACACTTTAAAAAGTGGTTACAAAGGTAAAGAAATAAATCATACACACACACACTCCATTGGCACAAATATACATAAATACCCCAGTAACCGTTTTTTGAAGTTTCATGCTTGTTTATATTTAAAACTGATCCTACTAGCAATATTTACTAACCTGGTATCAATTGCTCCTCAGAAAAGACAGTTAAGTAATACTCGATTACAAACTACACACAGTAGTTTCATTTTAAGATAATCTGTACAGGTACATAGGTATGTAAAAGTACCTGGAGGAAGGAAGTATATATACCAAGCTGCTAAGAGTGCTTCTTGAAGGAAGGGTGGATTATGGGTAAATGTAATTCTTTTATTTAAAACTTAAAAATCGGGATCCCTGGGTGGCGCAGTGGTTTGGCGCCTGCCTTTGGCCCAGGGCGCGATCCTGGAGACCCGGGATCGAATCCCACGTCAGGCTCCCGGTGCATGGAGCCTGCTTCTCCCTCTGCCTATGTCTCTGCCTCTCTCTCTCTGTGTGACTATCATAAATAAATAAAAAAAAAATAAAAAAAAAATAAAACTTAAAAATCTGGGACGCCTGGGTGGCTCAGTGTTGAGTGTCTGCCTCTAGCTCAAGGCGTGATCCCAGAGTTCTGGGATCGAGTCCCACATTGGGCTCCCTGCAACAAACCTGTTTCTCCCTCTGCCTATGTCTCTGCCTATCTGTATCCCTCATGAATAAATAAGTAAAAATCTTAAAAAAAAAAAAAAACACTTTAAAATCTCCCACCAAATCCATGGTGGGGAAAACAAAACAAAACAAAACAAAAAATCCATAGTGGGTATTCTAAAGGATATTTATACCAAGAATTTTTTTTTTTTTTTAAAGATTTTATTTACTCATGAGAGACACAGAGAGAGGCAGAGACACAGGAGGAGGGAGAAGCAGGCTCCATGCTGGGAGCCCGACATGGGACTCGATCCCGGGACTCCAAGATCATGCCCTGGGCCAAAGGCAGGCACTAAACCGCCGAGCCACCCAGGGATCCCCTATACCAAGAAATTAACATGGATTGAAACTTTGTACAGCTGAAATTCTAGAAAGAAACTGAAAACCAAAAACCAGAAGAACTGCCTCACTAAGCCCAGTCAACCCACAGAGCTCTGGGAAATAATTACCCACTGCTGGGGAGCAGCAAAGTTTTGGAATGGTTTATTTGCAGCAACCGACAATGGAACAGTCCTCTGTTCCCCTCCTCATTCACTCCACATCAGCCACACTGGCCTTCTGTCTGCCCCTCCACCTGCAAGCATGCCTGTTCCTGCCTCAGAGCCTCTGTGTTCTATGTCCTTGCCATGAAGACTACCTTTCCCTCCAGCTTTTTCCATGCATGGCTCCTTCTCTTCAGGTCTCTCGTGGACTGGATGTTGATGTCCTGCCCTCTGCCCCCACCCCTTTCATAGCTGAGTCCCAATCCCTAATGTGATATTAGGAGGTATGGCATTGGGGAGGCACTAGGTTTAGTTGAAGTCATCAGGGCAGAGCCCCCGTGTTGAGATTAGTGCCTCATAAGTGAGCCTGCTCTCTCTTCCAACATGTGAGGACACAGCAAAAAATGCTGTAAGCAAAGATCACCACAACCCAACCATGCTGGCATCCTGATCTCAGACTTCCCAGCCTCCAGAGCCATGAGAAATAAACACTATAGTTTTAGCGTCACTCCCCTCACTCCCGCTCTGTGCTATTTTCTTACAGCAGCCCGAGCTGAGACATGGTTTCAGCCCTCCAATCACACATCACCGGGACACCTGGGTGGCTCAGGGGTTGGGCGTCTACCTTTGGCCCAGGGAGTCCCCAGATTGAGTCCCATGTCGGGCTCCCTGCATGGAGCCTGCTTCTCCCTCTGCCTGTGTCTCTACCTCTCTCTCTGTGTTACCCATGAATAAATAAATAAAATCTTTAAAAAAAATCACACATCACCTGTTTATGTCCTTCATAGCACTGTATCTTCTAGAATTATCTGATATAAAAACTTATTCACGGTATCTCTCCCATTAGACTCAGCTCCATAAAGGTTAGGGACGTTATTGGCCTTACTCTTGCCTGTATTCCCAGGGTCCAGACCAGTACTTGACACCCCAGGAGGTACTTCTTAAATGTGTAGAAGGAAGGAGTGAAGGAAGGCAGCAGTCCAGGTGGCTCTAACTCTAAAACTGTCTCCAGGATCTCATCTTCCCTAATCATCTTCCTTTCCCCAAAATTCGGCTGTAAGGTACAAAGGTTCCCAAGCCCTCAGGCAACTCCTACAACACAATGAACTCAAACAGGACAGTGCGGGCACTGAACAAGTGTTTGAGCAACATTTCCTAACTGGCGCTTCCATGCAGCACTGCACCTTCTCTTCTAACTAGGATTGTGTGATATTTTTGGCTGTCTGGAATTTGCTTTTAGAACTGCTTTTAGAGCTGGTTTCATTTTTGTTTTTCCTGGCATTTTGTCTATAGGAGAAAAATCTCCATCCTTTGAGAACAGATCTACCTTCAGGCAAAAAGCTCCAGCTCATTCAGAACTGAATAAGGAGAACCAAGGGGGTGATCAAATGGGAATGCTCTGAGATCAACCACAAGGGAGGGGAATAGAACCGGCCATGACTAAGTATCCTCAGTAGCTCCTGAATGAGCTTAGAAGTCCCAAGTGGAAATTGGCAGCTGTTACAGGCACAGCTATTCTCAACGGTGATTAAGAATGGGTGCTCTGGAATCAGACTGCCTAGGTTCAAATCCCTCCTTTGCCACTTCAAGCTGTGTGACCTTGGGCAAGTGACTTCACTCCTCTCTGCTTCAATTTCCCTATGTGTAAACACAGAAGACAGTAACTTCTGTTGCACAGACTTGTGGAAAGATCAAATGAGTTATCACCTTAGAAGACTTAGGCGGTGAAATGAAAACTTAGAACAGTGTTTGGTACACAGAAGGCACTAAATAAATGGTAGCCTTATTACCTATTAGAGTTACATTTGACTGTAGCTGCCCTCTCAACAGCTGGGTTACCCTTGGCAAGTTATCTTACCTCCTTGAACGGTTTCCTTATCGGATGGAAATCAATCATAATGCCCACTTCATGAAGCTTCTCAAAGTTTTGTATGAAATAAAGCATGTCAATGTGAATAGTATTAACAGCTAACATTGGTTGGCCCCCTACTATGAGCCATGCGCTCTATGCCCTAGGAGGCAGATACCACAGGGCTTCTTCCATTAAACCACAAGGAGATTCAGGCCAGACAGCTGGAGAGGCTGCTCGGAGTCACCTAAGAAAGAGGCAGGGCTGAGTCTGAGGCCCAGGTCTGTCTGACCCTGAGCGTAGATTCCTTTCTCTACATCAGGTTATCCTTGGTCTCCAGGATGCCAAGTGCGGTGACCATGTACAAATTCATATGTTCCTCACAGCCCCGAACCTGAGTCAAACTTTCAAGCCCACATTCCTTCTCGCCATGCTATAGCATCAAGGTAAGCGCGCTCTGTTTGTTAGCATCATTATAA
The DNA here is from genome assembly GCF_018345385.1 of Vulpes lagopus. NCBI lineage: Eukaryota > Metazoa > Chordata > Mammalia > Carnivora > Canidae > Vulpes > Vulpes lagopus. The sequence continues at coordinate 26,239,107 of NC_054841.1, forward strand.
CTAGCCTGTGGCTCCCTGAAGGCTGTGGCTGGGTCTTCCTTATTTTTATATATCACCTCTGGCCTTTGAGTACTATGTCTCATACATGACAGACGCTCTATAAATATTTCACAGCTTGTGCCTGTGCCCTGCTAACCTATTTTTTTTAATAGGGCCTACTGGAGCACAATTAATAAAGCACAGCCAATTATTATCAGGATGACATCATTTCTCAGGCTGCACCTAAAGTTGCTTTTCTCTAGAAGCAGCTTCCAATTTTCACCCTGTGAAGAGGAAGGTAACAGGGGAGTGATTCTCACGCCTCGAGGAGGAAATTGAGACCCATGTGACTGCACAATATTCTTTTTATGACATCCTTTATCGGCTGATAAACTCTTGCTCAACCTTGTGGCAGGTCAATGTCCCACCGCGTCAGGCGCTGAGATGGGAAGAGATCACACAGGATCCCAAGTTCAACAGACAGAATGGCTGCACCTTTGGTCTCATACATCAGGGTGTGGTAGAGGGGGAGAGGGCCAGGATGGTGCTGCACGCTCAGGGGCCCCATGCACCTCCCCTAAACCCAGCAACACTGTCCCCTCCAAGTACCTCTGAATCCACTGGTCTTTGTAGGAGGCACTGAAGGAAATGCCTGAAAAAAGCTCGGACTTGTTGAAACTCACATGAAACTGATCCCAAAATGGGCCAAAGGGATTTCCTTCCTGCAGAAAGAGAGTGATCAATGACTTACTGAGAAGGTGGGAGTGACCTCTGGGGATGGGGCCTAGAAACTGTGGGTGGGGGACCCCTGGTTGACTAAACTTGGGTTGAAACACCTCAAAGTATGTCACTTTGTAAATCCTGGGCTGGGGACTGAGGAGTGCAGCTTGGCCTCCGTCTGGTTTCCAGCAGATGTTCACCACAGTGTCTAAAGGAGTCTTTCTCACTGACATACCACATCCCACTGACCCTGCAGCACTGGTGGGGATATAGGAAGGAAGGAGACCTTGGATTTGGGCTTTGGATCTTGGACTGGAGCTTCCAGAGACTTTCAAGACAAGCTAACACAATGCCCTTATTTTGAAGATGGAATCCAGGGCCCAGATAGGGTAAGACACTTGCCCAAGGTCACACATCAAATGAAGGCAACGTTCAGACTATAAGCCCAGCCTCCTTTCTCAAATTTCATGGCTCCTCCAACCACCTTTCATTGACTTTAGCACTGAAAGACATACTGGGGATTGTTTTATTCCCAAAGTGCTAGAAAATTACAGATTTCTCCTGGTAAAATATGACAGCTTCTTATTTACCTGCCTCAGGCAGAAAAGTATATAAGTTAAGAAAATAGACAATAGAGTCAAATTACCTAGGGTTGAATCCTAGCTTATTTGCTATGTGACCTTGGGCAAAATATTGAACCTCTCTGTGTTGTACTCAGTATCCTCTCTATAGAACGTGGATATTAAGCGGCACCTGGGTGGCTCAGTTGGTTGGGCGTCCGTCTTAGATTTGTCTCTTGATCCCAGAGTCCTGGAATCAAGGCCCATGTCAGGCTCCCTGCTCTGTGCAGCGAAGAGCAGAGCTCTGTGCAGAAGTCTGCTTCTCCCTCTCCCTCTGCCTCTCCACCCCCTCTCCTGCTCCAATTCTCTCTCTCAAATAAATAAATAAAATATTTTTTTTAACGGGGATATTAATAGTACTTCCCTCATGGAACAATTTGGAAATTAAGTGGGTTAATATGTGTAAATCTCTTAGCATGGTACCTGGCATACAGTAAGTGCCATTGAAGTATTAGTTATTATTTGGGGCACTTGGGTGGTTCAGTTGGTTAGGTGTATGACTCTTTGATTTCAGCTCAGGTCATGATCTCAGGATTATGAGATCAAACTTCCTGTCATCAGGCTAGTGGAGCCTCCTTAAGATTCCCTCTCTCCTACCTCACTCTCTGCCCCCTCCCCGCCCCCACTTCTACTCATCTGAAAAAAAAAAAAGTATGGTATTGTTATTGATGTAGCACTTTACAGATTATAAGCACTCTTGGACCTAGTCCTTTTGATATTTATGAGTGAGACATAGCAGGGATTGGTGTCTTTATTTTGCAGGTAGAAATAAAGGCTCAGAGGAATCAAGGTCTTCTGCCCAAAGTGACACTGCTGACAAATGTCAGAAATGGGATTTAAATCTCCATCTTTGTACTCTAAGCCCTTCTAGTGCCTTTTCCCACATATTGCTATCATAGTGTCTCAGGGGTCTAGAGGATATGGAACAGGCAGAAAGGGTCCCCAGACCCACCTTCATGGGGCATGTCTTCTTATCGGGGCTTCGCTGGGCTGCCACTTCAAAGCAGTATGCCACTCGCCTCTCGGGGGGCCAGTGAGTGGGTGCCAGCTTCTCCATGAAGTCCTCTAGGCTGATAACCCGATGGTAGGCTTGGAGGGGCTCCAGCTTGAAGTACTTCTGGTAGGACACATGGAGCTACAGGAAAAGGTACAAAAGGAGAGGCAGAGGTCCCTCTTCAGTATCCTAGTGGCTAATTTAAAGACATTCATCAAAACCATACAGTCGAAGACGCAGACAGTTCAGACTATAAGCCAATGGAAAACTTTTGGGAAAAGATACCAAAACTAGAACAGAAAAAGGCTAGGTGAATTTATCTGCCAACTAATGAAGAAATAGTAACACTTTTTTTTTTTTTTTTTAGTAACATCTTTTGTGTTCAAAAAAAATGCTTGCTGATCTACATGAAAAAAAAAAACGATGTAAGGGAAAAATGTGAGCAAAGGATAGAAGCAAACAACACACAGCAAAGAAAATTCACATAGCCAATACACTCAAAAGATGTACAAACTAATAATTAGAAAAAAAGCAAGTTACAATTACAAGATGACTTCTCACTCATTAGACTAGCAAAGATTTAAAAGCTTAACTTTAATTGCTGGAAAAGATGTGGGGAAGCAGGGGCTGCTGTACATGGGTGGTAGTTGAAGTGTTTGTTCTGGAACAACCACTTTAGAATGCAATCTTGCAGCAACTACTAGAATTTAAAATGTTCCTTCCAGGGCAGCTGGGGTGGCTCCATGGTTTAGGGCCGCCTTCGGCCTGGGGTATGATCCTGGGGACCCGGGATTGAGTCCCGCATCGGACTCCCTGCATGGAGCCTGCTTCTCCCTCTGCCTGTGTCTCTGCCTCTCTCTCTCTCTCTCTCATGAATAGATAAAATATTTTTAAAAAATAAAATAAAATGTTCCTTCCACCTCTGTGTATTTTCCCTAGAGAAGCTCTTCCACTTTACACCATGAGATGGGTATAGGGATGCTCAGTGCCACAGCAGAAGTACAAGAAAAACCTCAGAAGGAGCTGCTCCGAAGTCATTACATCCACCACAATGGCTGCCTCTGGGGGTTGGAAGGAGGGAGTGGGACTAGCCTGGGGAACCATGTGAGACTTTATCTTTTAACAACTTCATCTCTAAAAAAAAAAAAAAAAAAAAAAAAAAAAAAAAAACCCAAAAAACAAAAACAACTTCATCTCTAGTATTTCTTTAAAATAAGAAAAATTAAGCAAAGAGAAAACATTAATGATGATCCCTTCTAGCAGTGGGCACACAGATGATGACTGTACTAATCTCTGTATTTTTCTGGATTAAAAAAATTTTCTTAGAATACCATGGAATAAAAATGTAGACTTTATCCTATAGATCAGGGTTCCCAAGCATGTTCTACTAGTTCAGGGGGATAGAGTTCTGCAATCAAAAGGCTCCAGAGATAAACAGACCTGGGAAATGCCATGTTGAGCTGATGTCTTTACTACAGGACTTCTGCAGTATGCTAATGTGTATTTTGAATCTCCAATTTTGCAGGATGGGGAATTGAGAATATAATTTCCCAAAGTAATTTAACCACTGCACCCTTCCTTCATGAGCCACTGGCACCCCAATGAACAGATTTGGGACACTTAACTATTAACAACTAGGTCTTGCTGCAGGATTTCATTTATTTTTTTAAAAGATTTATTTACTTTTTAGAAAGAGAGACAACATGATGGGGAGAAGCAGAGGGAGAGGGAGAGGGAGAATCTCAAGCAGACTCTTTGTTGAGCACAGAGCATGACTCAGGGCTCAACCTCACGACCCTGAGACAACCTGAGCTGAAGCCAAGAGTAGGATGCTTAGCTGATTGTGCCACCCAGGTGCCCCTTACTGAAGAATTTTAAACAGAAATGATAAGAGATATGCCTTTTAGAAAGATCACTCTGGTGGTAGAGGAGAGTATGAATGGATGGTAAGATTAGTTGAGGAAGAAGAATAAGGAGACTAATGCCATGGGCCTTTTATTTGTTCAAGTACTTACTCAACATGTACTTTTTATTTGAAGATTTTATTTACTTATTCATGAGAGACACAGAGAGAGAGGTAGAGACACAGGCAGAGGGAGAAGCAGACTCCCTGTGGGAGCTCAATGCAGGACTCAATCCCAGGACCCTGGGATCATGCCCTGAGCTGAAGGCAGATGCTCAACCACTGAGCCACCCAGGAGCCCCTCAACATGTATTCTTGAGCGTTAAGTCCAAGTGAAGATGGAGGGCACGGACAGCTTAGGAGAAGTAAAGCGGAGTACAGGGTAAAAGGAGGCATTAGGATGACTTCTAGATTCCTGGTTTGGTATCCAGGTATGTGGAGGTAACATAAACTACAGCTAGGAATATAAGAGGTGACACAGGTTTGAGAGGGAAAGATGCCAAGTTCAGCTCTGTCTTTGTGAATTTGAGGTGTCCCCAGGATATCCAAGTACACTCAAGGGCTTAGGAATTAGAAACACAGGTTTATGATCAGGAGAGAGTCTGGGCCACAGATAAAATTAGGAGGTATGTGGAGAATAGTGAAAGCCATAAGACTGAACAGAAATTTACAGCAAAGCAAATGATGGTAATAATAGCACTAAATATTTACTGAGTGCTGACTTAGTTCCAGGTGCTATACTCATCACATTTCATGGACTTGCTCATCTAATTCTAAGAGGTAGGAATACAACCACCTCCAGTTTACTTATAAAGAAACCCAGACAGACAGAATCTAGATAACTCATCTGAGATCACATAACTAATAAGCAAACAGAAAGAGGAGACACATCAACATTTATCATTTTTATTTTATTTATTTTTTTTGAGAGAGAAGAGCATGTGTGGGAGTGGGCGACAGGGGCGGGGGGGACGGAAAGAGAGGGAGAAAGAGAGTCTTAAGCAGGCTCCATGTCTAGTGCAGAGCCTGACACAGCTCAATCTCACAACCCTGAAATCATGATCTGAGCTGAAATCAAGAGTCAGAAGCATAACTGACTGAGCCACCTAGGTACCCCAAGACACACCAACATTTCAACGGTGGGTAGAGAGAAGTCCCTGATACAGCACAAAGAGGAAAATGTTGAGAGGTGAGGACTAAAACAGGAGCAGGCTGTGTTTTAGAAAATATGAGAATAGAGATGTTCAGGAAGGAGAGGTTCACAGGCCCAAGTGCCACCAGGAGGATAGCTGGAAGACTAAGAAACTGCCCCTAGATTTGGCAATTCTGAGGTCCCTGGTGACCACTGTGAGAACAGTCCCAATGGGGAAGGGGAGCCTAATTGGGACAGGTTGAGTAATCCATAGAAAGAAAGAAGTAGAGACTCAGAAAGATTCTTGGCTGAGAAGGCAAGGTAAGAGAAAGAAAACAAGGCAGAGGGGGATGCCTGGGTGGCTCAGCAGTTGAGTGCCTGCCTTCAGCCCAGGGTGTGATCCTGGAGTCCCAGGATCGAGTCCACATCAGGCTCCTTGCATGGAGCCTGCTTCTCTCTCTTAATAAACAAAAACAAACAAACAAAAAAAACAAGGCAGAGGGAGACAAACGGACAATGACTCAACTCTAACGGTGAGTGCAAAAAATCAGTCCATCAGTGGTTCCCAGTTACTGAGGACTTCCTATGTCCTTTGTACTTTGCATTGATGAACTGCTGATTCTAAGAGAGGGGCATACAATGAGGCATGCTACAATCGCTAACTCATTATGGTAGCCATAGTTACTACTTGCCTCTTTTAAAGATGAGAAAACTGAGGCACAAAAAGGTCAAGTACTCTGTCCAGGTTACATGTCTAGTCAGTGAAAAAGCCAAACTCTGATCTCAGGTCCTCTTACTTTTGACCTCTAACTGATAAAAACCTCTCTAAATACAGGCATGCAAAAATAATAATTATTATTATAATTAAAATAAGGACACTTAGGTGACTCAGCAGTTGAGTGTCTGCCTTCAGCTCAGGGCGTGATCCCAGGGTCCTGGGATCGAGTCCTGCATCAAACTCCCTCCGGGGAGCCTGCTTCTCCCTCTGTCTGTGTCTCTGCCTCTTTCTGTCTTTCATGAATAAATAAATAAAATCTAAAAATAATAATAATAATAATAAAACCTATACAGAGAAAAGGTTATAAGAATGAAATACAGTGTTTTGTACATACAAACATAGTTCTTTAAGGTTTATTAAAAATTTTAAAGTCAATTCATAAGGGGAGGAGGAAGGTGGGAGCATGGGGTAACTGGGCGATGGGTACTAAGAAGGGCACTTGATGAGATGAGCACTAGGTGTTATACTATACATTGGCAAGTTGAATTTAAATAAAATAGTAAAAAAAAAAAAAGTAAAATATATAAATAAATTCCCAATGACAATAAATAACAAACAAACAAATAAATAAAGTCAATTCAATAGATTAATTCAGTTCCTACTGCCAGGCCCCTGGGGATACAGTGTGAGCAAAGACAGACAGACGATCAGTAGAAGACACAAAGAAAAACAAGGAATTAGAAGATGTTGAGTATGACCACAATGGGGTGAGACGGTTCTGGAGCCAGACTGGCTGAGTTTGTGACCTTGAACACAATATTAACTAACTCATAGCTCAGTTTCTCCTTCAAACTGACAACAGCAAAAAAAAAAAAAAAAAAAAAACTGACAACAGCATCCATCACCCTTTGACTAATGGGATGAAGAGAGGGTGGGACAGACAGGGGTGGAAATGGAGCTTTAGGTTCAGATCGCCTCCAACAGACATGGACTTGAGTTCCAGCTCTACTCCTCACAAGCTTCGTGACCTTGAGCAAGTTATCTGACTTCTTGAAACCCACTTCCTCATAGGAATGTGATGAGGAATAAAAGAGCTAGTCTTCAAGTAGCGCTCAGAGCAGTGTCTGGCAGACAGAAGGCACTGGGTAAGTGTTAGCCAGTTAGCCAGGAAGACAGTTTGGGATGGGGAGTGGGGAAGGCTCAGAGGAGCAGGAAAAGCCCAGAGAAGGACGTGGGGTCAAGAGGAGGTAAGCAGAATTGGCATAGGCTGGATAAGGGCTTAAGGCCAGTGGGAGGTACTCACATTGGTGAAGGGAGGCCTGTGATGCTGGTACTCGATCCAAGGGGGTACAGCCAAGGTGCGGTTCAACAGCTTTGCAAAAGCCAGGGAGCCCAAGAAGTGATCAGCCTGGTTCCCGAAGCGCCCTGGATGGTATATGGTGGTTGAGGTGAGGCCTGGGGCATTGAGGGCATGGGGCATCCAGGATTCAGAAAGGATACAGGGCCAAGGGTGGGGGAGGGCCAGGACACCAAAGAGAGCCAGGGGAGCTGGCAGCATTGGATCAAATCTGGACTTGTGGGTCTGACCTCAAGGCCCTCAGATCCTACCTACCCTTCTGCCTCAGGTGCTCCAGGTTCCTTGCTTTTTCCCAGACATGCTCTACATTTCCCACCTGGACCCTATGCTTTTGCTCCTGTTGTTCTCTCATCCAGGAGGGCCCTTCCACCTTTATCTTCACTCATCTGTGTATGAAGGGCCAACTCCAATGCCTCATTCTTTTTTTTTTTTTTTTTTTAAGATTTTATTTGTTTATTTATGAGAGACACAGAGAGAGAGGCAGAGATACAGACATAGGGAGAAGCAGGCCCCTCACAGGGAGCCCAATGTGGGACTCGATCAGGACTGGGATTATGCCCTGAGCCAAAGGCAGATGCTCAACCACGGAGCCACCCAGGCATCCTTCCAATGCCTCATTCACTGGGATCCTTTCACCAACCCTCTGCTATACTCAATCCCCTCCTCTGCCTCCCACCTTGGATTGGAGCTATTTATGGTTTTTTATTTTTCCTCAAATGTCCTTTCCTACTTCCCTGTTTCTTCAGCCTGTGAATACCTTGGGTGAAAGGACCCTGTCTGATACTTTTCGTTATCCTCAGCATGTCCATTCATTCATTCAACAAATACTGAGAGGCTGCACTGTGCGAGGTTCTCTGCTTTGTGCTGGAATACAGGATTCAACAAGAAGGATAAGGTCTCTGCCTTTGAGGCACTCACAGTCCAGCTAGAGACATTAAACACGTAAAATAAGTGTATTGTGGTAAATTCTGATAATTTCAAGGAAGAAATGGGAAAAGTTTGATGATGGAGAACAGTAAGGGGGAGGTTATTTGTCTTGAGGTCATCAAAGTCCTTTCTGGTGACATTTAAGCTGAGACCTAAGAAAGGGAAGGAGTTCATTTGGCAGAAGTGAAGAAGAAGGTGTTCCAGTCAGTGGGAATAGCACAGGTGTCAGGACCTGAGTATGTATGAGGAGGAGAGGGAATATGAGTGGCTGCAGCTCGGGGACATAGGGAGAAAGGAGTGGTGGTAATGATGGGCAGAGGGCCAAATCGCCAGGGCCTGGAGTCTGGAGGGTTTTAAGAAGGAAGGCCTTTTACGATGACAATCCACCACCCCATTTAAATTGTCGCTTTTACATTCTCCCTAACTCTTCTCTATTTCATTTTTCCATAGCATTCATCCTCTTCTAAGATACTATGTATAATTACTTTTTTTTTTTTTAATGCTTATCTTTTATCGTCTTTCTTTCCCAGCGATGATGAAGGTTCTCCAAGGGCATGGCGTTTTCTGTCTTACCACTGCAGTATCCCCAGAACATTAAACAGGGCTGGGCACAGAGTAGGGTTCCTACAAATATTTGTTGAACGATGAAAGAATCGTCCAGAGCCAACGTGGAGTCAATGATATCAAGTCCTGCCCCACTAATTCCATTTACTGAACTCTGGGCTGGCTTAAACCTTTCACAAGACGCATAACCTCTCCTGGCCTCAGTTTCCTCATCTGCCAAATGGAAGGTTGGACGCAGGGGCCCCTCAGGGCCGTCGGAACTGGGGCAGAGAGGCGAGCAGCAGGCCATGCCCCCACGCTGGGGTTCTCTCGTGGACATGTCAAGGTATCTCTGGGCACCTAGGAAGAGGGCCTTCGCCTCTCTGGGCCTCAGTTTCCCCATTTGAGCAGAGGACTCGGGAGGCCTTACCCATGCATGGGCAGTAGAGCAGGTAACCGGCCGGGTCCCAGGAGCCCACGGGCAGCCCCGGGAGCGGCAGACTCAGCAGCAGGAGAGACACATGCAGCGGCAGGGGCGACGATGCCCACGCGGCGGCGCCCATGACGGCTCGGGAGCCCGAGCGCGCGGTGGTGCGAAGGCGGGCCGAGAAGGAGGGGCGCGAGCGTCCGCCCCGCTCCCGGCGGTCCCCGCGCGCCGCCCGCGCGCCGCCCCGGCCTCTCTAGCCCGCGGGCGGGCGGGATCATAGAGAGCCCGCGGCACCGCCCCCTCCACGGCCCGAGCGCCCGCTCGCGCGGCTCCCACAATGCACCGCACAATGGCCCGACCGCCGCCACTACCGGGGCCTGAGCGGGCCTGGCGGAGCCCGAGCGCGGCCCTGCCCGCAGCGCGGGGCCCCGAGCGCGGTGAGTGCCGGCGAGGGCCCCGGGGGACGGCGGGGAGCGGGGCGGGAGGCCGTCTCGCTGCGCCCGCGCGCCCGGCACCCGGAGCGGCGGCGCCTCTCCTCTCGGGCCCCACGGCGCGGTCGCCCGCACCCCCGACCGGGGGCCCCCTCCACGCCAGTTCGGACCCAGATAGGCCCCGGGGTGACGAAATCTCTCCGCGGACCCGATACCTGGGTCGGGGGACCGGAAGAAACCCCAGTGGCCCCCTCCCTACCGAGGCCTGGGGACTCCCCCCTGAGGGTCCCCTACTCTCGAACCCCCAGGCTCCCTGGAGACCCAGATAACGCGCTGCTGACCTTCCCAGGGACCCGGGTCTGGGGGACGCAGATAAGCTGCACCTGCTCCCTCCCCTCAGACACGCCTACCGGACCCACATAACCCCTTTTCCTGCTCCAAATACTCGGCTTTTTACTCTCCGTTTCGTTTCCCAGAACCACATAACCCATTTTGAGGCTTCCGTCAAATACCTGGTTCTGGAGAACCCCAATAAGCTCTACCTATGATTCCCTCCTCAGTCACCATACTCCCAAACCTTAGATATCATCCATCTGGTTACGCTTTTGAGACCATTGAAACTCAGAGAATTCACTTCTAATTATCTTCAATCCCTGGAATCCTCCAGCCTTTATAATCCCCCATCTCTTTCTGTTTGGGGCGGGGGGAGGGGGAGGTCCCTTAGAGATTCAGTTAACTTGCTAATGATTCTTTATCATACTTTCCCTTCCTTCCCATCCCTGAGACCTCCTCCAGACTTCTACCTGAATTTCTGTCCCTTCTCTGGCAGGCGTCCACTCCCATCTCTCCCAGCTCCAGGGGAATAGAACATTTTCCACCACACAGTGGAGTGATCTGAAAGCTGCCGGAGGAGCCTGGTTATTCCCTGCAAAATCGCAGGCTATGGCCCCAGCTTGGTGGGGGGAAAGGGACCTGTAAGGTGGAAGATGAGGGGACAACTGGTGTGGGGGAGTTGGTGCTTTCACCTGCAAGAGTAAGCCTGTCTCCTGGCTTGTATGTTTTTCCACCTGTTAGTTTGGGACTGTGATAGAGTCTGGCCTTGGATTTCTAGCCCTGCCCCCCACAGTGAGGCCACTCGTTGTCGGGGGAGTCCTTAGGGGTGTCCAACCAGGCTTCCTCGTAATGAGAATGGGGCTGTAGTGAGTTGCAGCCATTTGCTCAAGGCCTCCTCAGGAGTGGGAGGCAGCGGGAATGGGAGGAAAGAGTGAATCAAAGGGACTGCAAAGAGGGCCCATCTACAGTGACAGAAGAACTAGCAGCCCGAGAGTAAATCCAACCCCTGTTAATCCTGTTTGATGTCCCTTGGAATGATGCAAGTCATTGAGACTCTCAGGCCTCCCTGTAATTTAATTCTCCCACCACTGGAGTGTGTGTGAGGGAGGGAGGGAGGCGGGCAGCTCTTCCCATTCCCCCCTTTCCTTCTCACTTTTTTCCAGCCAGTCAGTGTGTCATTTGGATTTGTTTCTGGTGCTCAGGTCAAGACCTGTTTTTTTTTTTTTTTTCCCCCTTCTCTCAGTCTATTTATAATTTCCCAGTTGCTATTTTGGGTTCTGCTTAAGGGAAGATTCTGTCCACCCTAAGGAACGTTCCAGGGTGTGTTCCCGGGTGTGTTTCCTCCTCGGCAGGTGTTGAATTGAGTTCTTCAGATCCCCAAGTAGCTCTTGGGCTGGAGGGATAAAAGCTATTTTAGGGTAGTCACTGAAGTGGAGCTGTTAATCCTCCATGGGTCTCTCTCGTTAAGAACACTTAGGGATTAACCCTTTCCTTGCTGCACGGGGGCTACTCCTCCACAGTTTTGGGAAGGTTAGGAGAGTTTCCTGCTGGCAGCAGAAGGTTAGATGGGAACGTGCAACTCAATACAAAGGCAAAGATAATAGCTGCCTTTTGTTGGGTACTTACAGCAAGCCAAGCCCTATGCTGAGCCCTTTGCATACCTGACTAAAATAATCCTCACAACAAGCCTGTGAGGTAAGTATTTTTAGCTTTACAGATGAGGAAACAGGCTAATAATGGAGAAAGAACACAGTTTCTATAGAGATGATGTAACACCATAAAAACTATAGTTTCGTCAGAGGGCAGCAGGCCATCATGGCACACAGCAGGACAGAGAGACTAGGGAGCTGTTTGTCTCCTTTCAGCTTCCAGAGAGGATCTTTGAGAGTTTTTAGAAAGCATTTGTGTTTGGGGTACAGAGCCTTAGTAACGTAATAGAAGAGATTCCTAAAGTGAGAGAACCGCAGCCCAGGATGTGGTGCGGGAGGAAGGGAGCGCAGGGGGCACTGGTTAGAGGGGATGTGCTGCGGCTTGACTGTGAGGGAAAAGGGGAAGGCTGCATTCTGGGGAGATGTTGTGAAGGGAAGGAAGCTCACACGGAGGCCTGAGAAGTGACATTAAAGGGGGGAAAAAAAGAAGTACTACTCAGGCCCTGTGCGGAAAAGAGGCAGACACAGTATATAGACCCGGGAGACGGCTCTGCATGTACTCACACACTTTATGTCAGGTACTTCATCCTCCATGAGACTGTTCTAGGTAAGGAGTAAATCTTTGTTTTAGGAATTGAAACTGAGATTCAGAGAAACACAGTAACCTGCCCCTGGTTTCACAGCCAGTAAGTGGCAGCCCTCCTGATAGCAAGTCCAAGGTTCTTTCCACACTACCTCCCTCTTCAGATCAGGCGCCAGAAGGAATCTTTGGATGAAAATATACCAAGTTATACCAGTAACTGGGAGGGATTGGTTGTGTTTGTTTTATGGGAACAGGTTCTGTCAGCTTCTCTACAGTTGTTAAGGTTAGAGTGTGAGACCAGAAGAGCGGCTTTGAAAGAGAAGCAAAATTCTTTCAGTTTTGCCCAGGAAGAAGTCTGAAGGAGAGAGGCCCAGGAATTTTCCTGGAGGAGAGGAGTTTGCAGACAAAGGACAGAGGGAGAGAGACTAGATTCCCAAAAGGGCTCCTAAGGTAACACTGGAAGCTTTGGTTATCCAGCAGCCTGTTGGTGACTCTAGGTAAGGACTTCCGCTGTGCCTTTTTAAAAGGGTAGGGGTAGGGCAGCCTGGATGGCTCAGCGGTTTAGCGCCGCCTTCAGTCCAGGGCGTGATCCTGGAGACCTGGGATCGAGTTCCCTGTCGGGCTCCCTGCGTGGAGCCTGCTTCTCCCTTTGCCTGTGTCTCTGCCTCTCTCTCTCTCTGTCTCTGTCTCTATGAATAAATAAATAAAATCTTAAAAAAAAAAGTTTTAAAAAAACCAAAAGGGTAGGGGGAATAGGATCAGGGTGTTGGCTGTTTCCTTTTAAAGCCATAGCTCCATTAAAAGCAGATCAAGGAAGGCACATGGCTGCCTCCCCCTTTGATTCTCTCAGTACGACCTCGTGAGCTCTCCTTAGCCACCACCGGCCTCTTTCTTAGAAGCCCATTACTCACTCTTTCAGAAGCAGCATACTAAACTGCTGTGTCTTGTTTGTGCTTGTTCAGGAGAACAGAAGAGGTGGACGTGTGGGAGGTAGGGGACGTACTGTTCTCTTTCTGAGTTTGTGTGGAATTTCCAGGGCTAGGCTTCCCTCTCACGTTGGCCAGAGTGATGGGACTTGCTTCCCTTTGGCTGCCATTCCCAGCTTTCCAGAGGCTGAGGTGCATGATTCTGGGTAACAAGGGGGAATAGAATTTGACTTTGAGGGTAGGGGAAATTCCCTCCAAACTAGATGTTCAAAGTCGTGCTGCTCACTCTCTACCCAATTCCAAGGTTCGTAGTAATCACTGGTATTATAAACAGGTAATTCCACCCTTGAGAAGAAGGAAGGACTTAAACCACGAAAGGCAGATGTCAGAGGCCTTTGAGATTTATTGTGAAGCAGGCAGGTACGCCACGATGACTCAAAGGCTCAAGTGGGACTAGTTTTTAGTGCTGCCCACCCCTCCCCAGCATGTGACTCATGCAAAACGCAGCCACCTTTGTGCAGATCTTTCTAGGCAAATCTCCACTCGTGATGGGGAAATGTTTATCATATTACATTGCAATGTTTCTTCAACAAGAGGAATGGTTCCTGAACAGGACGTAGCTCACGTTAATGATGAGCAAAGCTCTCTGGGGCATGAACCCGCTGATCCCATCATCTCGTTCACGGCCAGTCTGTTGGATGAATGGTCACTGTAAGCAGCAGGTGCTAATGAGCTGAGCAAGCATTCTGTGGCACACAGCTGTTTGTGTGGTTGGAGCCCTCCCCAGATTCTCGTGGACAATCCCCAGATACCCTCTTTGCTCCCTTCACATGGAAAAGCCTCATGACCAGATTTTGGCATGACCTCTTCAAAAGGAATCCCCCCTGTTGTGGCAAGTTGCTTTGCAGTTGGTAATCTATGATGAGTTTGTGAGTGTGAATATGGATCTGTTGTCCCCCTTTGAGAGTCCATACAGTAACTCCCATCCTCTCTTCCTTTGAGTTGATGTAAAGAAAAACAGCTCTGTCATCTTTGCTCTAGTTTTCCCCCTTCTCACAGCCCTCCCCTCCCCCTGCCTCAACAAGAGAAAGGATCAGACTTCAAGATATTGGCTCCCCACTTTGGAAGGGCTGTGACCCCAGATTAAACCAGAACTTTCTGAGCATAAGTTAGCCTTGCATCAGCTTGCATTCAATGATTAATTTACCCATCTAAAAGAAAGTTGAGAGGCCTTTTCTAGATGCTAAGTGTGTGGAAACGAAAGAACTGTGATCTGACCCTTCAAAGAATCAGAGTTTGCTGGAGTTCTAATGCAAGTATGCTATGTGCTCGTAATGGAGAAATTAAATACATATGTGCTACAAGGGTCTGTGGAAGGGACCGCTCAGCACCTGGGGTGTTGGACAGGCTTTGCTAAAGAAGCATGGTCTGGGAGACCCAGAGAGGTGATGGCGGGTAGGATGGGACCAGTCTTCATTTAGGAGAAATGCGAGTCTGCTGTTGCCTCCTTAGGCAGAACTACTTATTGATGCTCTGCTGAGAAACACATCTGGCTCCTGGGACTGACTTTCCAGGGTGTAAATTCCTAAGCAAAGGCTTCTTCCTTCCCTGTTGCCTTTTGGGCATTTTATTGCTCTTTAGCACCTCCATGAGGAGGAGAATTATGGAAAGTAGTGGGTGAGGAGGAGGTAGGGTAAAGAGGAGGAGGAGGAGCTGCTATCTCTAAGTTTAGTGGAAAGGATATAAAAGTGAACTTGGAAGAGAATAGTTGGAGTTCAGGGCTTTTACTTCCTCAAATTATCTTGTTTACTATTAGCCTAGATAGTACTAGTAATAATAGTTACCATTAAACACTTAGTAGGTGCCCAGTTTTTTGCTGAATGCTCTCTATTCATTATCTCGTTTAATCCTCAAACCATCCTTACTATTTAGGAGTTTATTAAGCCCATTTTGTAAATGAGATAGCTCAGGGAAGTAAGTAATTGGCTGAAAGTCACATGGCTTTGAAATAGAAGGACTGGGATTGGAACGGGATCTGTCTGCCTCCAGAGCCCATGTTTTCATGGTATTGGGCTCCCTAACACCAGGTGTTCTGATGTTTCAGGTGAAGAGATTGTTTTCTGAAGGCTGCGTTGGAGGCTGTGACAGAGCAGAGAGCCCGTGTGGAGCTGATGGGGAGGCTTTCTGAATAACATGGCCCTTCGCCATTAGTCTTGCCATGACCACATTTTTCACCAGCGTCCCCCCCTGGATTCAAGATGCAAAGCAGGAGGAGGAAGTGGGCTGGAAACTAGTTCCCAGGCCTCGGGGCCGGGAGGCGGAGAGTCAAGTGAAGTGCCAATGTGAAATCTCGGGGACGCCCTTCTCAAATGGGGAGAAGCTGAGGCCTCACAGCCTCCCCCATCCAGAGCAGAGACCGTATAGCTGCCCTCAGCTGCACTGTGGCAAGGCTTTTGCCTCCAAGTACAAGCTATATAGGTAGGTGACACTCCCATATTTCTTTCTGCCCTGAGGTTCCCAGAGGACAAAGCCAAAACGACTCCACTGAGTATGAGGTTTTATCTGTGACAGAGGAGTTCAGAGGAGTGGAGGTTAATTGGCCCGTCAGTGTACCCTGAACACTAACCATTTGAAGTCACTCACTAAAAACTAATGCTGATATTTGTATTCAGACATTAGACTCTGATGGGGAAGTAATCAGTCAGTCATGAACAATCCAGATTGAACAATTTTGTCAATACTGCTTTCCCCACCTTTGTCAGGTAATGGTGAGAATAGTCAGGAATCGGTCTTAGAACTTTAGAAAGGGAAAAAAAAAAAAAAAGAACTTTAAAAAGAAAAGGAGACCCTCTGGTCCAGTCTTTCAATTTTATTTTATTTTATTTTTTTTAAGATTTTATTTATTTGAGGGGGAAAGAGAGAGAGTACTAGTGAGGGGCAGAGGGAGAGGGAGCCTGATACGAGGCTCCATCAGATCATGACCTGAGCCAAAGACAAATACTGAAACAACTGAACCACCTAGGCACCCCCCATCTGTAAATTTTAAGGTGGAGGCGCAGAGTGGGGAAGTAATTTACCCAGGTTCACATAGTTTCTTTGGTCCTGCAGTGCCTCATCTTCTGAATGAGCCTGCTACTCACATGATTACTTCTGTCTCTGTAGAATCCCTGGTGTCCTCTGGTTCAGCAGCTGCTCTGGAACTTGTAAGCCCAAGAGCCCCATATAAAGTGAAATGGATGTGAAGGTCCTGGTGTAAAGTAGATATAGCAGAACAGCTTGGAAGTGGAGGGGGCTGCTCAGATTTTATCCTTGCCTTTCCATCAGAGGAACAGGAACATGCCCCTTATAAATGATATAGACTACCTGATGCACACCGCTTCATCCGTTCATCTAGCCAGCGCTGATTTATTGAGCTCCTGCTACATACCAGGCACAGTATTGAGTGCCAGGGATAGAGTAGTGAGCCAGGCAGATGGGAGTTGTTGGCCCACCTTGATAAGATACTACTATCTTAGTAGTGGGGACAGATAGCAAGTAGGTAAGTAAAGGAACAAGTTGGGCAGCCCTGGTGGCGCAGCGGTTTAGCGCCGCCTGCAGCTCAGTGTGTGATCCTGGAGACCCTGGATCGAGTCCCACAGCGGGCTCTCTCCATGGAGCCTGCTTCTCCCTCTGCCTGTGTCTCTGCCTCTCTTTCTCTCTGTGACTCTATGAATAAATAAAATCTTAAAAAAAAAAAACAAAAAACAAACAAACAAAAAAAACAAGTTGACCACAGAAAGCCTTAGTTCCTTGTCTGGAAGACAGTTGATAGGAAGGAACTAAAACAGGTAAGGGGGTAGTGTGTGACCGGGATTATCCTTATGACAGTTCTGTAGTCCTCAGGAATGCTTTAATTCTGTGTGCTCCCGTGTCTTAGGTGGACTCCAGTGGGGCCGTCCTCTTAGACTTTCTTAGTACAATCTGGGTGTCCATGGGAGGCTGCAAGAAAGGTCCTGGTCTGGGGGGGGGCAGGAGCCCCAACTCCATTTGTAGTCACTGTGTGAGCTTCGGCGAGTTACTAAATCTCTTAAGGTCTTGGTTTCCTCACTTGCAAAACGAAGGAACTGGACTGTGGATCACTCAACACCTCCTTCTCATACATTATCATGTCTGTTATATCACAGGAGGTCCACAGTAACTCTCAGGTTTGAGCATTCACAAACGTAGCATGATGGTAATGGCTGTGTTTGATGCCTTCCAGGTAGGAAGGATCACTGCGTGCTGTAGTGGAGACATTGGTGGCATACCTAAGTGAATTCAGGTTTCAAAAAGAACTGTGTTCAAATTCAGCCTCTGCCACTTACTGACTGGTGGGTGGGGCTGTCCTGTGCTTGGGACTCTTGTGGAGAACAAGGTTAATGACAGTTCACACAGGGCCTGGTAAATGGTGGGTCCTCAAAGTCTTGCTAAGTGTCTGTGGAGTTCCAGATTATAACTCCTGGACTCTGAGCTGCTGTCCCTCAAGATGGGAGCAGGTAAACCAAGGGACACTGAGGTGGTATACCATGGGAACAGTTTTTTATATTGTTGCTGGTTTATATGGCAAATACTTCAAATAGTACAAATAGGCATTCAGTGAAGAATGAATTGTCCTCGTGTTGGAAGCTACCATTCTCCTTCCCAGAGGTGTCCGGTGGCGTCAGTTTCTTGTGTATCCTTGCTAAGACATTGAAACATGTACTCCCTTCCCTTTTTGTTTTCACAAGGGATTGTATTACACACTATACTAAACTTCCTTTTTTGACTTAGCCCCTTATATTTTGGGATTCTCAGATCAGGAAGTTTAGATATATTTCATTTTTCTTTTATTGTGTCATTTTAAATTTTTTAAATATAATTTTTTTGAAAAGGAAATACATTCACGTACATCAAAAATTCACAAGGTACCAAAAGGTATACAATGAAATTCTCCATCACACCCATAAGTTTCCTATCTCTTCTCCCCATAGGCAACCAGTGTTGTTAGTTTCTTGTATATCCTTCCAGAAATCTTTTTGAGCAAACCTACATCTATTTTCCCTCTTTTCCTATACATAGTACCATTTTGAGACACTGTTCTGTCACTGTTCTGTCCCATTGCTTTTTCCCACTGCATATATCTTAAGAGCTTATTCCCTTTATATGTTCCCCAACATACAAAGCTGCCTTATTTTTTAAAACAAAGTTGAGTCATTTTATGAACTTACCATAATTTATTTTACCAGTTGTTAGTGGTGAATGTTGATGGACATTTAGATTGTTCCTGATTTTTAACTACTACAAACAGTGCTGCAAAGACTAGGAGTACATGTGTGATTTTGCAGGTGGGTGAGGACACCTAGAGAATCTAGATACTGACTGGCATAGTATCCTTTTGTGTTCCAGCACATGGCTCGACCATCATTTTTTAATCTAGTTCCCTGTTAATGGACACCTCGGTTGTCTGGCCAGCCCTTGTGATCTCCCTTCTTTATTTCTCCTCTATCCTCCATCCCTACCCCCAGGCACATGGCCACCCACTCAGCCCAGAAACCCCACCAGTGTATGTACTGTGATAAGATGTTTCATCGCAAGGACCATCTGCGGAATCACCTGCAGACCCATGACCCCAACAAAGAGGCCCTTCACTGTTCTGAGTGCGGTAAGAATTACAATACGAAGCTAGGCTACCGGCGCCACCTGGCTATGCATGCCGCCAGCAGCGGTGACCTCAGCTGTAAGGTGTGCCTGCAGACCTTTGAGAGTACCCAGGCCCTACTAGAGCACCTGAAGGCCCACTCACGCCGAGTAGCAGGCGGTGCCAAGGAGAAGAAGCACCCCTGTGACCACTGTGACCGGCGGTTCTATACTCGAAAGGATGTGCGGCGGCACCTGGTGGTGCACACAGGCCGGAAGGACTTCCTATGCCAGTACTGTGCCCAGCGGTTTGGCCGCAAGGACCACCTGACACGTCACGTCAAGAAGAGCCACTCGCAGGAGCTGCTCAAAATCAAAACAGAGCCAGTGGACATGTTAGGCCTACTCAGCTGCAGCTCCACAGTCAGTGTGAAGGAAGAGCTGAGCCCTGTACTGTGCATGGCCTCTCGGGACGTGATGGGGGCCAAGGCCTTCCCTGGCATGTTGCCCATGGGCATGTATGGTGCCCACATCCCTACCATGCCCAGCACAGGCATGCCACACTCCCTGGTGCACAACACGCTGCCCATGGGTATGAGCTACCCTCTGGAATCCTCACCAATCTCTTCCCCAGCTCAGCTTCCTCCAAAATACCAGCTTGGATCTACCTCATACTTGCCTGACAAATTGCCCAAAGTGGAGGTGGATAGTTTTTTGGCGGAGCTTCCTGGAAGCCTGTCTCTCTCATCCGCTGAACCCCAGCCCGCCTCACCTCAGCCGGCGGCAGCTGCGGCCCTCCTAGATGAAGCACTGCTCACCAAGAGCCCCGCCAACCTCTCTGAGGCCCTCTGCGCTGCTAATGTGGACTTCTCCCACTTACTGGGCTTTCTTCCACTCAATCTACCCCCATGTAACCCGCCCGGGGCCACAGGAGGCCTGGTCATGGGCTACTCCCAGGCCGAGGCACAGCCCTTGCTCACCACTTTGCAAGCTCAGCCTCAAGACTCCCCAGGAGCTGGGGGACCACTGAACTTTGGACCTCTGCACTCCTTGCCTCCTGTCTTCACCTCTGGCCTGAGCACCACCACCCTGCCTCGTTTCCACCAGGCATTCCAGTAGCCCCCAAGGAGGCCCTCAGTCCAGTCTTAGGCTCTGTCAGGGAGCCTCTGTACCCACCCTATCTGCATCCCTCATGAAGGCAGCTGAGCTTTCAGAGCTGGGTTCAAAAAGAAAAAATTCCAGTATCTGTATGGAGCACTTGGTTTGGGGGTTCAGGCTCCAGGATCAGTTCCAGGAGGAGCCTTGAGCCCCAGCCCCATGAAAAGATCTCATACCATAGAACTTCAGGTATTTTTACTTTTACTTTTTTGATCTGAATCGGGAGCCACACTTAGCCCTCTCCGCCTCCAAAGTGTCAGAACCTCCTTCTCTTCAGAGAAGGAAGCGACCTCTTGGAGACATAGAGGGTGTCACTTTGGATGACCTCGAGAGAAATAGCCCAAGAAGCCCGCCTTCTGGTCCCAACCTGCAGACCCCACAGCAGTTGGTCAGGCCCTGCTGCAGAGAGAGGGTCATTTGGCTCCATCGCCTGCTTCCAGCCAGTGGGCAGGAGAGAGGGCCTCTTCTTCCCACTACCCCATCCCTCCTGTACCAACACCTCCATTTCCAGTCAGTGTTGTCCAGCAACGGTACCGTTTACACAGTCGTCTCAGACACACCATTCACCTCCCTTGCCAAACTGTTAGCCTTAGAATGATTGCAGTGAACATTGTTTACACGTCGTGAATCCATTCCCACCAGTCCATTCCAGTTGGCACCAGCCGGAACCATTTGGTACCTGGTGTTAACTGGAGCCCTGTTTACAAGGCGGAGTCGGGTCTCGCTGACTTCTCTTCACTTGAGGTCACATTTTTCCCCTGTGGGGAAATAAACTGACTTTGGACTGCTTCAGTCTCTGCCATCTTCCATGACTGTGTCTGTTCCTGCCTTCCTCGGCAGTGTCCACAAGACAGGCAAGAAGACTGGAGCCGTTTTCTCACAGGTCTGCAATTTTGTTTTTCTCCAAGTACATCATGACCCCTCCCCCCTCCTCTTGAACTGGAGAGGGGAAGAAATGAAAGGCATGCCCGTTTCCATCACCCCCATTCCCCAATCCCTACCCCAAACATCATGAACTGTTGTCAGTCTTGGAAGGAGGGACTTGGGTCCTAAGCTGGTGTGGATAGCAAAGAAGAGGGTGTGAACCCCTGATTTGTCTCTCTCCTACTTGTTCCTTTTCCAGGAAGTTGTGGAATTGTTGGAAGAAGAGTTTTCAGGAAGTTAGGGCTGGGCAGATAGTTGAGTCCTAACCTATGGGTACGTCATTGGCTCCCATACCAACCTTTTCTCTTATCCGCAGTATCCCTGTCTCTCCACTACTTTGCAGTTACTGTGGACTCTAGGCCACTGTGCATAGGCCTCTCTGCTCTCCATCAAAGAAATTCCACCTTCCTCTTGTGCCCCCTCCCCCAACTTGCCCCCAATACTTAGGGCTTCTTGCAACAGATGATTCATTTTCTTCTGGCTTGTGGTGCTTCTTGCCACAGACAGCACAGCCCTTGCCCTGCTGAACCCCATCCCTGCTTCATTTCTCAGTTCTGCATGGGCTTTGCTCTTCCCACTCACAAAGGGAGGCCGCTCAGGGACCACCAATGTGGGACCCTCCTGAGACACCTCCACTCTGATTCAGAAACACACTTCTACCTCTTTACTGTTAACTCCTGCAAACGCAGCCAGTAGTTTTAGGGGCACTTCTCTTAGCAGTGCCTCATGCTGGCTTCTCCACTAGGGTTTCAGGACAAACTACCAAGGAACTGCCTCAGCCTCCTCCCAGTCCGCCTACTCCCCCTTCTAGAAATCACTTTGCTTTATCATCCGGAAGTGAGCAGGTCCAAGATCCAGGCTTCTACTTCAGCCCAGCCAGTACTCTTTGAGGTGAAAGCCTTAAAATGTAGCTCCCTGGCCCTTGATTGGAAGCAATGTGGCATGAACAAGCATGTTTTGATTTAGGCCGGGTAGCTTGGGATACCTTTAAAAAGAAACAAAACAAACCAGATATAAATATGTCTGGCAAGGTTAGATTCAGACTAGGTGATTTGCTTCTAAAAATTAGTTTCAATGAGTCCCAGGGACTAACTAAGGTTTATTTTTAAAAGCGTCCGCCTTGGTACGCAGCCACCTCCTGCATGCTGTGCATGTTACTGGGACTCGTATTACAGGAAATGGTACGTGAGGGTCCAAGCAGGACTCCATGCTGCCATCCTCCTTATTGCCTCTGGTCCACATCACTAGACCCAGCAGCTCTTCACCTGCTCCCTGCCACCTTCCCTGTACCTGTCGTTAATAGAGGCAAGTGGGTCTCTGGCCACAGAGTACAAAGTCTCAGGCTTAGAGGAGTCCACTCTTCCCTGCCTCCCCTTTCCTGTCCCCCCTTGAATTCTCTCACCCATTAGTGATGCTGGGAAACTCATAGAACAGGCAGAGCAACTATTTAAAGACTTGTAACTGGGGCCTTGCCCCCCCCCCCCCTTTCCACCCTTCCTTCCCTCTTCCTTCAGTGCCCTCACCACACACAAGGAATTTTCCTATCACTGTGAACTTTGCTGGTACAGAGGAACATCTGCCTTCACCTGTTTTTGGACCATAGCCACCCATCCGCTTCTTAAACTTCCCTTCCCCAAATTAAAAAGAAAAAAAAAGAAAAGAAAAAAGCCTTATTGGCCTGGTTGTTCAAAGGATAAGAATAGCTTTATCCTACACTCAGTACCAAACCCACTTCAGTGGCCATGAGAGCCTGAGGGGTGTCTGCCCAGGACAGGAGCCATGGCATGTGGCAGAGACCAAACAGGGACCAGGAAAAAGGGGTGATGTCCCCTTTCCCCACCACCTCCTCCAATCTCTGTCAGTGATGAACCACCCTGAAGGGTGGGGGGGAGGCAGGCACCTCCCATCCTGCACATAGCTGGTCAAGGCAGAGTGCAGTCCTGGGGGCTAGAGGATGACCTAACCCAGCTGTGTCAGCTCAAAGGATCTGTGCACATTTTAAAAGAGGGGAGAGGTGGGAAAAGGAGCACCAATGAGTTTCCCCCCCAACCTTTTACAAATGGCATTTAATGGAAATCCGGGAAGCAGGTGTGATTACTTTTTTGCTCGTAGATATTGTCCTAAGTTGAAATTCTTCCACTACCCTAAGCCTCCTCTAGTAGTCTGAATCCCTTTCCCCCTTTCTTTTTGGTAGCTGTTTTCCCCATTCCCTCTACTTCCCCTCTTATCTAGGAGCTGTTGTTAAGCACGATTTTTTTTTAACAGTTTATATTGTACAGGATCAATATTTTGCTTTTTAACAAGGATATTTATGTAATAAGAAACTTTGCCTTAGGCAGGTGTTGGCCAGAAAAGTCCAGATTCCTCTGGGACCCCACCCTGGCCTCTCCTGGAGCTCTGAACCTGCTGTGGAAGGAATTGGCTATGACCTTCACCACTGGAGAGTAAGGTCTAAGGCAAGGGAAGGGGTGTTCTGGTTCTAACAGGAGGAGGATTCACCATGATAATCTAGTGCCTTTGTGGAGGGGTTTGGAAGAAGTATTCCAGCCCAATTTCTTCAGATGCAAGCTTACTTCTGTGGCTGCCTCTCTCCACTGAATATTCGGCACCAGAACTCCTGAAACACCACTTCTCATTTGCCTCCCTCCCTCCCAGTGATCAAGGCTTTGGGGCCACTCTTTCGTAACGCCAGATTATTTAAAGAGAGAAAAATACAAGACAAAAACCTTCTAGCACTTTGTAAACACAGTGAATAACCTCTTGGAGTATTTTTGGCTTTATATAAAACAAGGTTTTTAATTGTAAAATATAAGTGCCATTAGAAAATGCACAGGGCGTATCTTTGTTAAAGTAGATTTTTCAATGTTTTACAGAATTACATTTTCAAAAAAAGTTTTTATAATGAAGTTGTTTATTAAAAACTTCTGAATGATGTGTTTGGAAGTTGTGAACCTGTCTGATTGGGAAAGGGTTGGAGAGAGCCTGAGGAAGAACTTGAAACTCCAGACATCTAGCCTCCAAAGGGATGGTGAGTATAGGGCCAACAGTAACAATCCTTCACATTAGCACCTACAAACTTTGTACTTTGAAATGAAAGATCTTAATAGGATGTCTTTGAGGTAAGTGGCATCATATTATCACTTAAGCTTGGATGTAAGGGTCAGGAAAATCAAATTGGCTTAATGAAATTTCATATAACTAAAAATGCCAGATGTAGTGCAGTTTTTAGAATTGGTTCAGCCCCTCAAACGTGGTTGGCATTAGCAGTCCTATCTTTCATGGCCCTGTCTTCCATAGTTGGGACTTCATCCTCAGTCCCTACAAAGTAACTTGCCCCTTTGTGTAGTAGAATGCCGCCATCATTCCATCCCTGTCCTTCTCACACCGTGCCGGCCAGAAAGAGAAAAGAGAGAGGAGTCCTCGTGTTCACAAGAGCCCCACTAGGCATCTCCTGTCTCACTGGCTTTGATGGGGCTCTGTGTCCTCCCCCAAACCAGCCAGTGATGACAAAGCTGAGAGAGACAAAATGAATGGTTTCTTGAAGGAAATTGGGGCCAGTTAGGATGAAGAATGAATGCTGGTTGAGCAGGAAAGACCTGCCATCCCCTGTCCAAGGTACATGGCTGGCAAGTACACAGCTAGGACCTGACCTTGCTCACACTTGTGCCTACCCACTGAGTTCAGACAAATTGTTGAGAGACTGACATGGCTTCCGACTTTGCCACTTGGCCAGTCTCTAACAAAGGTAGTCCTCCCCATCCTGGGGAGGAACTGGAACTGGTAATGAGATCCTCTTGTCCAGATTGACCTTGTGTGATCTGGAGCCAGTGGCCATAGCCACACAGTGTAAGTCCAGAAGCCTGTGGGATAGTAACAAGTATTAAAGTGTGTACCAGGTGTTTTGTGTACAAAGGCAGTGGGCTGGTCTTTCATCTCTGGCTTTCCATTTACTTCACAAACATTCAGTTAAGACCCCAGTGGGTTCAGATCCCTGGCTAGGGCCCCAAGGGAATCCACCTTGCTCTCTAGGTGGAGAGGTGGGTCCAGGGGCTCAAAGAGC
The DNA here is from genome assembly GCF_018345385.1 of Vulpes lagopus. Lineage (NCBI taxonomy): Eukaryota > Metazoa > Chordata > Mammalia > Carnivora > Canidae > Vulpes > Vulpes lagopus. Next base: position 26,264,125 of record NC_054841.1, read on the forward strand.
TACCTTACTCATTGGGCAGGAGGAGGCCGAAGGCTTTCTGGAGGAGGTGGCAGGACTTCCAGGCAAAGGAGGCTGACCTCCAAGGGCACAAGTTGCGGAGCCAAGACCGCAGGAGTGCAGCTACATTTGCGGGATCAGGGCTGCATCGCCGGTTCATCCATCTTCATCCTATCCAAGCACATTTCCTGCAATTCAGACTGAAGTTCACATTTGCAAAATGTCTGGTATAGAGCAAGAGGTAGCCCCTGGGCTCAGGACAAGATGTCCACCTTTCCATCTACAAGCCCAGGAGAATACAGTTCTTACAAACCTGCCAATTTGCTCCAGGTCTGCAGCATTTGAGACATTCCCTTGCCCAGCATCCTTGTACTTCAAGTTTGTTTCTTTCTCCATATAAATATTTCTAGTACCTCCATGTGCCAAGCAATTACCATCATCTGCAGCTCCCCGTTTGGGTCTGGTTAGTCTGTTCTCCATATGCTCGAGTAATTTATACTGTGCAAAACTGCAAGTCTCCTATAGCTGCCCCTAAATCGCAGTTGAATGCGGGCGCAGGGTGGCCCCCACTGACCACTGCGGATGGTGGTGAGCGGTGGGGGGGCAGTAATCGCTGCGTGTGGTGGCTGTGATGGAACGTTCTGTGTGTCCGTGACGGGAGTCCTGCCCGACCCTTGGTGCCCGCTCGGAGCTGCGCCTTGCTTGGTACACCCCTGCCCTTCACCCCCCTCCGACACTCTACTAAATCTGGGGCCAGTTCTGTCTGGCGCTCGCGGCCGCATCCCCACCAGGCAGCCCCCTGCCCCTCCGCCCCGCAGCCGGGCACCGCTGCGGATCCCACCCCGGAGTGGGGCGCGCCCCGAGGAGCCGGCGCCGCCAGGCTGGAGGGACCCGCGGCGCCGCCCACGCGCCCTGCGCGGCTGCAGGCCCGAGGCTCCCGAGGGGAGGGCGCCGGGGGGCCGCGGGGGCCCGCGAAGCCGCGGCACGCGGGCGCCCCCCCCCGCCCGGGAACGCCCCGCCCGCCCCGGGGAGCCGGAAAGCGGCTCGTTGGGGCCGAGGCCCGGGCACCCGCGGCGCCAAGGGGCGGGGGGCGCGGGCGGGAGGCGGCGGGAAGGCCGAGGAAGTGACGACTGGCGGGGCGCCATCTTCATGCAAGGGGCGGAGGAGCTGGGGGCGCGGAGGAGGAGCCGGGGCCGCCGGAGGCTGGGAGGGAGTGCCCCGGCGGGCAGGGCCTACCTGGGCTGCGGCGCGGGTTTGGGCGCACCCGCCGTCTGCACCAGGCCCGGGGGGCTTCGTTATCCAGAACATTCGTGGCTCCTAGGTGACCGCCTTTCTGAACCACCCGCAGCTGTCAGCCATGGCCATGACTCGTGATGAAGACAGCTCTGGTACCTGATGAATTTGGAGGTGAGGGAGCTCAGGTGTGCCAGCACCGTGCAAGTTCAAGTTACACTTTCGGAACAACTCTTACTTTTGGAACAAGGTGCTCACGAATGAGTATGCGTGCAGATCTTCAGGCCCGCTGGTGTCGGTTGCAACTTGCATCCGATGGCACAGGGGCCAGGAACCCCCTGTTCTGATACCCTGGGACAGTTCTCAGCTTCTTCACCTGGTTCTCACAGCACAGTGTCCCAGAGGCTGACGAGGTTGCCCAGATTATTAGAGGCTCTGTGGCCCAACCCCGTGCAGTACTATGTGCTGGGGGATAGGCCCCACAGAGCCGGAGAGGTCTGGCAAGGTGGCCCACAGAGGTCCTCCTAGGCTCTACAGGTTCCAGTCTGGCTAAGTCCCTTGCTGGGACCTGGCCCCTACATAAGACTCCCTTCTACCTGTGCTTAGGCTAATGACATAAATCTGCTGTCTGCTTGGTTTTCATGCACTCTGGCCCCTCTGAATATTCAGGGAACTCTGCTCCAAAGTTGTGACCTCCGTGGCCATGCTCTTCTGTTTCCATGTGGCCTTCATGCATCACACAGCTGTCACATGCCACGTGTCTTTCCAAGCACCCAGTGCTATGGATATGTACTGCCATCATCTTTGTGGTCCAGGCCTACCTCTGATCATGGCCTTCTCACTAATTTTTTTAAAGTAAGCTCTGCACCTGTCATGGGGCTTGAACTCAAGATTCTGAGATCAAGAGTCCCAGGTTCTACCGACTGAGCCAGTCAGGTACCTCTCCTCACCCATTTTTGACATGGGTACCCACAAATCATTGCTAGGAGGACTAGTGCTTTTTTCAGCCTGCTACTTCAAGGCCACAACATGTTTGGCTTCGTATTTATGCATCCAGAATATTAGCTGTGGCAGTCTCATCACCCAAGAAGAAGTGGACACATTTGGTGCTGGCTATCAGCCAGCCTTGGACACTTCATCCTCAGGGCCTCAGGACTGCAGGACCACAGACCAGGCTACCCCAGGCTACTGGCTCCTGGGCATCTGGTAGAATGGTCACACAACCATAGACAACTGCTGGGCATGGGTGAGGTCAAGGGCATGAAGCAGTGGGCAAGGCATTCTTTGTAATCACGCTGCTCTTCTTACCCCTGTGTTGGTACTACCTCAGAGCCTGCCATCTGCTTGTCAAAATCTGTGGTACCATGCCAGTGTCTAGCCATCACCTTTTCTGAGTTGTGCTCAGGCTGCCACCAACACTATTGCCTGCTCCCAGGTCTGTCAGAACCTCAATAACCACCTGCAAGGCACAAGAAAGTCCCCAACTCCCTAGGAACTCTGGCACACTGGCATATCTGGGCATGTGCTCTGGGCATGTGCTCTGGGCAGGCATGGGGGTCCCTCCCAGGAGCCTACCTTCCTGAGCCTCAGGCTCACACACAATCCAGCCCCCCACCCTACCCCCAGTCTCTGTCTGTTTTCAGGCTGTCAGGCTGCAGGTACAGGAGGGGTGTTTCGAGTCATGGGGCCTGTCTACACCTGCCCAGATCTCATATCTTTCTTTTCATTTGCTTTAACGTGACAGCTCGGAATCAAAACAACTGAAGAAGCAAAGTTTTTAAAAACAGCTAAGGAGACCATCTTTCTTATTGAATTTGCCACTCTTCTCGACAGCCTCTAGAGAGGGAGGGTTGAGCTGTAGACTGCTGCCGGCTGGGTCTTTGCAGGTCTTTCTCAAGCTCTGCGCCCTTCAGCAAGGCCCTCCCCAGGGGTGGGGCTTGTTCATTGTTTTGTTCTGTGCCGTGCTGTGTTCTTTCAGACTAATTCTAACCCCAGTCTACTTTCTTCTCCTTCCACCAGAGATCCAACCCCTCACTGTGGGGTTGTGTAGGTAAGAGTTAGCTGCCTCCCCAAGTCCCCCTTCCCATGGAAGGCCTTGTCTTCTGCTTCTGAGGACTTGGGGAGCCCTTGAACAAAACGTGGTGGATGCTCTCCACAGAGGAATGCACTGGAAGCCAAAGGCAGCTGGGAAGGCTCTGGTGGCTGAGAGACCGTGGGGTATAGGGAGCAGAGCCCCCTGATCCTTCTGAACTTTTCTGATTCACCAACAACTTTTTAAAAATATTTTATTTATTTATTCATGAGAGACAGAAGGGCAGGGGGGTGGGCAGAGACACAGGCAGAGGGGAGAAGCAGGCTCCATGCAGGGAGCCTGAGGTGGGACTCAATCCTGGGTCTTCAGGATCAGGCCCTGGGGCTAAGGCGGCGCTAAACCACTGAGCCACCCGGGCTGCACACCAAAAACGTTTTTTAAATCAGAAGACTTACTAATGGGACACTGAAACTCTGGAGGCTTCCTTGGTCCAGGTGTGACCTGTGAATGCGGAAAATGGATGCCATTTTTCATTTCACTGCTTTTAAATAAGATCCATGTATCCTCTTCCTCATTTCCCCCCTGTGGAGAAACTGAGCTGTCCAGGCCTGCCTACTGCTTTTAGTTGACAACATTCACAAGAAAGTACATGTAATTGCTCCATTTGGAGAGCCACGCCATTTGGAGACTTCGGTGGCTATTTGTGGTGGTTGACAAGTTGTGGCCTGCTAATACGGCCCTGTACATAGAAGTAGTATGAATAAGGTGGTTTCGTAGGACCTAAGGCTGGGAGCTGTTACCATGTTCTGTGAGGATACCCTCCAGAAAGAAATCTGTAAGGTCCTGATGAGTCTGTGCCCTGGCGATCACGATGTCGTGGGCATTGCTGTATCTGATGTCTCTGCTTCAAAACAGAGAAATATTCATGGGGTGGCTTTGTCCAATCAGAAGAGGATTTACGGTACTTTTATCTTCTATCTGCATGGCTAACATATAAAAACCTTTCAGTCTGGGGAAAAAAATAACGATCATGTTATTCCCCCATCTGGAACTCTCCACCAGTAGGGGAAAAAAAAGTCCTAATTTCTTAACATGGCTGACAAAGCCCAGCGCTGTCTGGCTCCTGCCAACATCACCCATTGATCTGCTCTTCACTCACCCTACACTCGCCTCTCTGCTGCTACTTAAACACGCCAAACACATTCCGGCCTCAGGGGTTTTGCACTTGCCTTTCTCTCTCTCTTGAATTTTCTTCCTGCAGATATTCTCATCTCTGGCTGCCTCCATTCTTCCAGGCCTCAGCCAAATGCCACTTCTTCAGAGGCATTCCCCACCTTGCCTGTCTAAAGTCATTCTTTATCTGCTTCTGTCTCTTCTCCCTGCTCCCATGTGATTCCCTCCATATTACTGTCTCTGAAATGGTTCTGTTTTCCTCTCTTCTTCCTTCTCCCTATGACAGGTCAGGAGAACAGGGACCTACCCATCCACTGCTTTGCCCTGTTGCATCTCAGAAATTATTTGTGTGAGTGAATGACTTTATCCAGATGTGTCAGAGCATGATCCTGGGACCAACAGAACAAAGAACAAGGTATCAGTCCTGCCCCAAGAATTTCAGTTGGACAGAGAAGGCGAGCAGGGCAGCTTGTCCAGCTGGCACACATCTGGGAATGAAAGGGGCATGACTGACAGTCACCCCAGGATAGGAAGCCTAACTGGTACAGAACAATCACCCTAGAGAGACAGAACCCAACCAAGTCCAGCTTTGCATACAGCTCCCCCCAAATGTGTGTGATGGGGGATCAGAGGGTGGACATTCTCTGAATTTGGGACATGGGAGCTGGGTGCTGAGGAAAAGACAGTAGTTTAGGTAAAGTGGGGCTGGAGAGGGAATTTCTGAGAGAGTACACGGCATGACCAAAGGCACTGAGATAGAAGATGCGTGATGTCTTCAGGGCACAGCAGGTACCTTGAATGTGGCTGCTTGGAAGAGGCAATGCTAGAAGGGTAGGGTAAGGCCATTTTCTGGAAATTCAAACTCTGAATACAAAGCTGAGGCATTAGCCCATGGATAGAGGGGAGGCGTATCAGATATGGTTCAGAGGTAGGAGAGCTCACAGGGCAGATGGAGGCAAGGGGAGAGGAATGTCTAGGAACTCTAGCTCTCTAGTATCTTCAGTTTGACCCCTGGCTGCAGCTCTTCCAGGAAGCCCTCCATGATTGCCCTTGCCTGCAACAATCACTGCCAGCTCCCAAGTACAGCCTAGAACCCAAATTTTGGATACTACTGACTGGCTGGGCTACATTCTCTTTTGTGTCAAACACTTGCTCATAATGCTCCCAAGGGAATCAAAGTGAGCCTCTAAACATCCGGATAATCCTAGAAATTGGTGCCCCATGTCATTTGCCTGCCCCACACATGGTGGTTGGCAGGTATACTTTGGTTCCTGCAGCCCAAATTTGGGCCCAGTCGTGTCCTGCATGTCCCACTCCATAATGGGCACTGGGGGTACAAGATGACTATTCTGATCTCTGCCCTCAGTGACCTCAAGAGCCCAATGGTGAGGCTGAAAGCAGTGATACTAACCATTGACATTTAGTGAGCACCTACTATGTGCCAGGGACTTACATGGATACAGCAGCCAGAGTAGCTCTCTAGACTTGAGTCAGGCCACATCCTTCCTCTACTCTAAACCTTCCAAAGGCTCCAATCATATGCCAGAAGAAAAACCAACATTCTCCTTATGACCCGCAAAAGCCTCATGATCTGACCTCTTGTCACCTAACTTCATCTCTTCTGCCTCACCTCCTTCAGATCACATTTCAGCGACACCACCTCCTGTTAGTCTTCACACCTGGCTCAGAACCTTGGTTGCTCTTCCCTCTGCCTGGCCCTTCTTCTCCACATACAAGTATGCATGGCTGGCTCTTCTATTCATTAAGGTTTCTCAGCTCAACTGTTACAATTACATCTCTTCACGAAGCTTCCCTAATAACCCCTTCTCAAAGCTGCCCTGTTGGAGCGCCTGGAGTGGCTCAGTCAGTCAAGTGTTGGACTTGTGATTTCACCTCAGGGTCATGATCTCAGGATCATAAGATCAAGCCCTGCATCAGGCTCCACACTGAGTGAGGAGTCAGCTGGAGATTCTCTCTCTCCAGCTCTCTCTATCCCTCCCCCTGCTCTCACTTACTCTCCCTTTCTCTTTCGCTAACATAAATAAATAAATCCCAGGCAGCCCCTGTGGCGCAGTGGTTTAGCGCCGCCTGCAGCCTGGGGTGTGATCCTGGGGACCCGGGATCGAGTCCCACGTTGGGCTCCCTGCATGGAGCCTGCTTCTCCCTCTGCCTGTGTCTCTGCCTCTCTCTATGTCTCTCATGAATAAATAAATAAAATCTTAAATAAACAAACAAACAAATAAATAAATAAATCGATCAATCAATCCCGGGATCCCTGGGTGGCGCAGTGGTTTAGCGCCTGCCTTTGGCCCAGGGTGCGATCCTAGAGACCGGGGATGGAATCCCACGTCGGGCTCCCGGTGCATGGAGCCTGCTTCTCCCTCTGCCTGTGTCTCTGCCTCTCTCTCTCTCTCTCTCTCTCTGTGTGACTATCATAAATAAATAAATAAATAAATAAATAAATAAATAAATAAATAAATAAATTCCCTTGGTGCTCCCTCCCTTTCTGTGGTTTGAATTTTGTTAGAGCTCTTACAACCACCTGACATTATATTCATTTATTCACTTATGTACTAGCTTTTTTCTCCCCTGGTGGGGACATTGTTTTATTCACTGCTGAATACCCTTCACCTAAATAGCACCTGGCATGGCTGGGGGTTCAGAAACTCTTGTGTAATCAGTGAGTACATGCGCGAGGGTTAGGAGGGTCTTCCAGGTGGGCAAGGGGAAGATTACCTCTAGGGATAGGAACTCTGTGTGGCCAGTGTAGCCCTTTTCCAGTGAGTGTCTGTGCCCATTCCTGGTCCCTCCTACAGAGAGATGGCTGCCAGGCTTACCCCTGATCCAAGGGTGGAGAAAGGAGGTGAGAGCAAGGAGGGGCTTCCTGCTCTGGTGTGGAGAGCAACACGAGCATCTGATCCCAGGGCTTTGCTTACCTCTGCTCTCAAGAGTCTGCCCTGTTCTGTAGGCCTGGGGAGGAACTTTGGACAAGTTTTTACAATCAGAAAAATCTGTCCTGAAACTATAGCAATTAGTTGTTACCTGTAACCGCCCTGATTACAGTTTGGGGAACTTTGAGTTTTCTCCTCCAAGGACATGATTTCAGCACAGAAATTCAAGGAAGTCCCTGGTATCTGCTTGCTCAGCAGAACTGAATGTTGACTTGGGTTGGTGAACTTTGAGGCCCCCACCCCAGAGGCCCCCCCATCAATGCTGACTCAGGATCTCAAGGGCATGGGGCTATAGTGGAGCAGGCACCAGCTGGAAGGCTGGTAGGCCTGTGTGCTCTTAATTCCCCACTGTGTGGCCTTGGGCACATCTTTCTGCAGTTCTCGCCCTGTTTCTCATCTAAAGGAGAATTTAGAAGTCTTTAGCAGTGGGAAAAAGTCCCTGCAAGGTACCCCACCTCCATTTATAGTTCCAGCCCGCCAGGTGGCTGGGTCAGCAACAATGCTTCTGGTTGCATCTAAAAGAAACTCTAACTTTAGTAGACCTAAACTCTTTTTTTTTTCCTTATGTGAACATCCAGAGGTGAGATGGGCTTTGGGGCTGTTGGATTCAGCAGCTCAGTGATGTCTTCAAGGACATAGACCTTCTCTGATCTGCCGTCCTTGTTGCTTCCAACCTCAGCTTGGTGCCAAGATGGTGGCACTAGCTCCAAGAGTCACTTTAGGAAGTGGTAACTCCAGAAAAGGTTGATTGTATCTTCCCATGGCTCCCTTAAAATGGAGAAAACCTTTTACAGAAACTACTCTAGACTTTCCAGATCCTGCATCTAATTGGCCAGAACTGAGTAACATATCCACTCTTGAATGGGTTTTTGGCCGGGGGAGCACAAAGCCATGGCTTGCTTGGAACAAGCATCAACAGTGAAATGGGAGTCAGCTCACAATGTCCAGTGGGATAGCTAAGATCATTATCTCTAGGAGCTTACAGTAATTATTCAGCTCTTCTATGGGAGCCCTCAAATGCCACTTTCATCCTATGATGGCCCTCAGGGTCCAAGGGTGCTGACTTCTGGGCTAGTACAGGTCCAATGGCAATGTTTCTGGAGCTAGAGAGTTCCTTAAGTCTAGTCAAATCACTGTCAAATTAAGATTCCTGTGTCAGGGTCTTTAGACTCACCTTTGGTAGATTAGGAGGGGATAAATGTGTGTGTCACTACTGTGTGAGTGACCCTTTCACTTAACAGAACTGATAGAGTCCTTCAAAGACACCCTCTGATCTTTTTTTTTTTTTTTTTATGATAGTCACAGAGAGAGAGAGAGAGAGGCAGAGACACAGGCAGAGGGAGAAGCAGGCTCCATGCACCAGGAGCCTGATGTGGGATTCGATCCCGGGTCTCCAGGATCGCGCCCTGGGCCAAAGGCAGGCGCCAAACCGCTGCGCCACCCAGGGATCCCCGACACCCTCTGATCTTATGGGTACAAAAGCCAGCAGAGACTTCTGCTTTTAGCCAAGATGTAATAATAAGGATCAGATTTATCCTCCCACCTGAAACAATCAGAAAACCAGATAAAATACAAAATATAAGAAACAGTGGCTTTCAAAGCTCTGAACACTGATCAATTAGTATTCATCAGAATACTAATCAGCACATGTTTGGAAACTACCTGAGGCCAGGTAAAGAACCATCAGGAAGGATTAAAGGGAACAGTGCCTAGTGCTCACATGAGTGGGGAATAGTGTCTATTCCCACAGTGACGGTATTGCAGAGAGTATCATGAAGTGTTAAGGAGAATACTCAGAAAGGTCTTGCCTTGACAGTGGCCAATAAGGGGCACCTGGCCAGTTCAGTCAATAGAATACGTGGCTCTTGATCTCAGAGTCATGAAGTTCAAGCCTCACATTGGACATGGAGTCTACAAAAAAAAAAAAAAAAAAAGTGGCCAATAATTAGCCCTAGAATGAGCATTGCTCTGGAATTGCCTTAAAAATCTTATCGGCAAGACCTAAAAAGAGAGTAAACTGTTTCTGAGAAACTGAACTGTCACAGAACAAAGCTCAAGAGTATTTGCAGGATTACAAAGATATCTAGTACCTAACAAGGCAAAACTCACAATGTCTGGCACCCAATCAAAGATTATCAGGCCTATGAAATGGCAGGCAACATGATCCATGTTGAGGAAAACAAGCAATCAAAACCAGCCCACAACAGAAACAGATGTTAAAATGAGCAGATTAAGGACATTAGAAGTTATTGCTGTATTTCATACATTAAAAAAATTAAACAGGGGTACCTGGGTGGCTCAGTCAATTAAGTGTCTGCCTTTGGCTCTGGTCATGATCCTGAAGTCCCAGTATTGAGCCCTGCATCAGGCTCCCTGCTCAGTGGGGAGTCTGACTCTTCCTCTGCCCCCTACTCTACTTGTGCTTTCTCTTTCTCTCTCTTGCTCTTTCTCTCAGATAAATATAAAATCTTAAAAAAATTTAAAAAGCTAAACAGACACTCACATACACAGATGACCCTGAGATCAAGACCTGAGGCTTAACCAACTGAGCTACCCAGAGGCACCTACAGTCAAATGATTTTTGGCAAAGGTGCCAACCATTCAATTGGGAAGGGACAGTCTTTTCAACAAACTGTGTTAGGAAAACTGGGTATCTTTGTGCAAAAGAATAAAGTTGGACCCTTACCTTATACCATGTATAGAAATTAACTCAAAATAGATCACAGACTCAACTGTAAGACCTAAAACTATGAAGTTCTTAGGGGGAAAAAAAAAACGGGAAAAGCTTCATGATATTGGATTTGGATTTGGAAATGATTTCTCACATGTCACACCAAAAGCATCAGCAACAAAACAATAGATAAAATGGGCTTCATCAAAATTGAACTTTTTAAAAAAGATTTTATTTATTAAAAAAAAGATTTTATTTATTCATGAGAGACACAGAAGGAAAGAGGCAGAGACCTAGGCGAGGGAGAAGAAGGCTCCATGCAGGGAGCCGGATGTAGGACTCGATCCTGGAACTCCAGGATCATACCCTCAGCTGAAGGCAGATGCTAAACCACTGAGCCACCCAGGCGTCCCCAAAATTGAACTTTTGTGCATCAAAGGACATTATAAACAGAAGGGACAGGGAACCCAGAGAATGGGAGAAAATATTTTGAAAATCATTTATCTGATAAGGGATTAATATCCAGAATATATAAAGAATTTCTTTAGCTCAATAACAAAACACAACTCAACTAAAAAAATGGGCAAAGGACAAGAATAGACAATCTCCAAAGACATACAAATGGCCAATGAACAAATGAAAAGATGTATAATATCACTTATCATTAGATAAATACAAATAAAAAACATAAGATACCACTTCACACCCACATGGATGGGTATTATCAAAAAACAGAAAACAAGTGTTGGCAAGGATGTGGAGAAATTGGAATTTTCATAGAAAGTAAAATGGTGTGGCTACTATGGAAAACAATATGGTGATTCCTCAAAAGATTTAATATAGGACTACCACATGATCCAGCAGTTACACTCCCCAAAAGAACTGGAAAGCAGGGACCTTAACAGATTTTTGTATACCAATGTTCATAGCACCATTACTCACAATAGCCAAAAGATGGAAACAACCTAAATGTCCACTGGTGGACAAATCGATAAAGTGTGGTATATACATACAGTGGAATATTACTAAGCCTTAAAATGGAATAAAATTCTGAAAAAGGCTACAGTGTAGATGAACCTTGAAGACATTATGCTAAGTAAAGTAAGCCAGATGCAAAGGGACAAATACTGTATGACTCCACTAAAGTAGTCAAGTTCAGAAACAGAAAGTAGAATAGTGGCCACCAGGGCCTACAGTGAGAAGGGTATAAAGAGTCAGTGTTTAATTAGTACAGTTTCAGTTTGGGAAGATGAGAAAGCTTTGGAGATGGCTAGTGGTGATGGTTGCACAACATTATGAACGTACTTAACACCACTGAATAGTATACTTTGGGATGCTTGAGTGGCTCAGCAGTTGAGCATCTGCCTTCAGCTCAGGGCATGATCTCGGAGTTCCAGGATCGAGTCCCACATCGGGCTTTGTGTGGGGAGCCTGCTTCTCCCTCTGCTTGTGTCTCTGCCTCTCTGTGTTTCTGTGTCTCTCATGAATAAATAAATGAAATCTTTAAAAAATGAATTAAACACTTAAAATGGTTAAAACAATATATTATACATTATGCATATTTTACACAAAAAGTTAAGTAGACATATGGAAGATATAAAAAAAAAACATTTAAATCAAGTTTCTAGGGATCCCTGGGTGGCGCAGCGGTTTGGCGCCTGCCTTTGGCCCAGGGCGCGATCCTGGAGACCCGGGATCGAGTCCCACATCAGGCTCCCGGTGCGTGGAGCCTGCTTTTCCCTCCGCCTGTGTCTCTGCCTCTCCCTCTCTCTCTGTGACTATCATAAATAAATAAAAATTAAAAAAATAAATAAATAAATCAAGTTTCTAGAGATTCAAATTCATGAGATGAAGACCATACTGCATGGGATTAATGGCAGAGCAGACATTACAGAAGATTAGTGAATTTAAAGATATAGCAAAAGAAACTACCCAAAATGAAACCCAGAAAAATAGATTAAAACAACAACAACAACAACAACAACAACAACAACAAAAGAAAGTAAAAAGCCTCAATGGGTGGGCATCAGTGGTGGGATAACTTCAAGCAGCTGAACATATAAGCAATTAGAATTGCTGAAGGAAAGGAGAGAACTGGGGGACAGAAAAAATATTCAAAGGTCTAAAATATTCAATGGTCTAAAACTTTGTGAACTTACTGAAAATAAACACACAGTTCTAAGAAGCTCAATGTACCCTAAGCATAAGAAGTATGGAGAGACTACATTGGCATCTGTAATCAAAAACCTCAATACGGGTGACAGAAAAGCAACCAGAGAAAAGAGACTTGTTACATACAGACGGGACAAAGATAAGGACATCAGATCTATTGTTGGAAGCAATACAAAGAATAAAAGACAGTAGAGTAACATCTTTAAAGTAATAGGAAAGGGGGAAAAATTTGTCAACCTAGAATTCTATACTCAGCAAAAATATCTTTCAACAACAAAGGTAAAATTGAGACGTTTTAGACATACAAAGGCTAAAAGAATTAATCATCAGCAAATCTTCACTATAAGCAATGTTGAAGGATGTCTTTTAGGCAGATGGGAAATGATACCAGAGGGAAGTCTGGATCTATATAAAAGAACGAAGACCACTGGAAATGGTACCTACCTGGGTACTTACCTAAGATATTTCATTACTATTCAAATTATTTAAAGACAACTGTTTAAATAAAAATAACAACAGTCTATCGTGGGTCTATTGGTTATAAAGTAACAAGGAATGACAACCATAACATGAAGACTGGGAAGAGAGAAATGGAAGTATACTATTTTAAGGTTCTTATACTATATGTAAAGTGGTATAATATAATTTGAAGGTAGACTGTGATAAGTTAAATATAGATATATACACAAGCCTTGGGGCACCTGGGTGGCTCAGTCAGTTAAACGTCTGCCTTCAGCTGAGATGATCATCACAGGGTCCTGGGATTGAGCCCTGAGTCAGACTCCCTGTTCAGTGGGGAGTCTGCTTCTCCTTCTTCCCTTGCCCCTCCCCATGTTCGTGCTTTCTTTTAAATAAATAAAATCTTTTTTCTTAAAAGCCCTAAAGTAATCATAAAATATCAAAACAAGAAGGCATAGTCAATAAGCCAATAAAGGAGATCAAGATATAGTAGTCCTGGGGTCCCTGGCTGGTTTAGTCGGTAGAACATGTGACTTTTGATCTTGGGGTCAAGAGTTCAAGCCCCATGTTAGGTGTAAAGCTTTACTTAAAAAACGAAAACAAGAAAACCCCAAAAAACAGTAGTCCCCCCTTATCTGTGAGGGATATATTCCAAGACTCTCATTGGATACCTGAAACCATGAAGAGTACCAAACCCTATATATGCTATGTTTTTCTTACACATACATATCCATGATAAAGTTTGATTAACTTTAAGATTTTATTTATTCACAACAGGCACACACAGAGAAAGGCGGAGAGATAGGCAGAGGGAGAAGCAGGCTGCCTGTGGGGAGCCTGATGTGGGACTCAATCCCAAGACCCTGAGATCATGCCAACTCTGAGATCATGCCCTGGCCAAAGGCAGACGCTCAACCACTGAGCCACCCAGGCATCCCAATAAAGTTTCATTTAAAATTGGGCACAGCAAGAGATTAACAATAAAAACTAATAATAAAATAGAACAATTACAGTAATAAAGTTATGTGATTACAGTCTCTCTATATCTCAAAATATCTTATAGTACGGTACTCACCTTCTTGTGATGGTGTGAAATGATAAAATACCTATATGTTGAGATAAGGTGAAGTGAATATTGGAAGCATTGTGAGAGCATTAGGCTACCACTGACCTCCTTTTTTTTTTTTTTAAGATTTTATTTATTTATTCATGAGAGACACAGAGAGAGAAAGGCAGAGAAATAGGCAGAGAGAGAAGCAGGCTCCATGCAGGGAGCCTGATGTGGGACTCAATCCCGGGACTCCAGGACCACGCCCTGGGCTGAAGGGAGATGTTTAACCACTGAGCCATCCAGAGATCCCCTACCACTGACCTTCTGATGATATGTCAGAAGGAAGATCATCTGCTTCCAGACTATGGTTGACTGTAGGTAACTGAAACCATAGAAAGCAAAGCCACAGATAAGGGGGTCTACTGGTACTTGATTTGTCCAAAAGAAGGCAGAAAAAGAGGGAAAATGAAACAATGGATGGGACAAATAGGAAATAACTGGAAAGATTATACACTTTAACCTAGCCAAATCAATAATCACATAAAATGTAAATAATCTAAGCACTCCATTTAAAAAGCAAAGGTTAGGGGTCCCTGGGTGGCTCATTTGGTTAAGTGTCTGCCTTTGGCTCAGGTCATGATCTCAGGGACCTGGGATCAAGCACCACATCGGGCTCCCTGCTTCATGGGCAGCATACTTTTCCCTCTCCCTCTGCCTTCCCCTCCCCCTGCGAATGCTCTGTCTCTCATGAATAAATAAATAAAATTCCCAAAATTAGTAAGAATAAAAAGATTACAAAGTTGGATAAAAAAGCAAGACCTGGGATGCGTGGGTGGCTCAGTGGTTGAGTGTCTGCCTTTGGCTCAGGTCATGATCCTGGGATCCTGGGACCGAGTCCCACAGCAGGCTCCCAGTGGGGAGCCTGCTTTTCCTTCTGCCTCTGTCTGTGCTTCTCTCTCTGTGCCTCTCATGAATAAATAAAATCTAAAAAAATAATAATACAAAAGCAAAACTAAACTACACGCTGCCTATGAAAAAAACCTATTTTTTAAAAGATTTTATTTATTTATTCATGAGAGACAAAGAGAGAGAGAGAGGGGCAAAGACACCGGCAGAGGGAGAAGCAGGCTCTCTGCAGGAGCCCGATGTGGGACCCGATCCCAGACCCCAGGATCATGCCCTGAGTCAAAGGCAGACACTCAACCACTGAGCCACCCAGGCGTCCTGAAAAAAAACTTTAAATATAAAATCCAAATAGGTTGAAAGTAAAAGGATGGGCCAACATACACATGAAAAGTTGCTCAACATCACTCATCATCAGGGAAATGCAAATCAAAACCACAATGAGATATTACCTTATACCTGTTGGGAATGGCTAAAATAAGAAACAGAAGAAACAGCAAGTGTTGGTGAGGATGTGGAGAAGTATGAATACTTGTGCACTGTTGGTTAGGAATACGCACCGGTACAGCCACTGTGGAAGACAGTATGGAGGCTCCCCAAAGAGTTAAAAACAGAGCAACCCTATGATCCAGTAATGCCACTACTGGGTATTTACCTAAAGAATATGAAAATGCCAATTCAAAGGGATATATGCACACCTATGTTTATTGCAACATTATTTGTGATAGCCAAATTATGGAAGCAACCTAAGAGTCCATCAGTGGACAAAAGGATAAAGATATGATATGTATACAATTATTATTACTCAGCCATAAAAAAGAATGAAATCTTGCCATTTGCAACAACATGGATGGACCTACAGAGTATAATGCTAAATGGATTAAGCCAGTCAGAGAAAGACAAATACCATATGATTTCACTCATGTGGAATTTAAGAAACAAAACAAATGAACAAAAGGAAAAAAGACTAACCAGAAAACATACTTTTACCTATAGAGAACAAACAGATGGTTACCAGAGAGGAGATGGTGAGGGAACAGGTGAAATAGGTGAAGGGAATTAAGAGTACACTTATCTTGAGCATGGAGTAATATACAGAATTGTTGAATCACTATATTGTACACCTGAAATGAAGATAACACTGTATATTAACTACAATGGAGTCTATAAAAAAAGTTGTTAAAAAGAAAGTAAAAGGATGGAAGAAGATATACTGTGCTAACATAAGTCAAAAGAAAGTGGGATTGGCTATACTAATATCAAAGTAGATTTCAGGGCAAAGACTATTAACAGGAATAAATTCATCCAGAGGACAATATGCACCTAATAGAGTTTCAAAATATATACAGCAAGAACAGAACTGCAAGGAGAAATATACAAGTCTAAATTATAGTAAAAATTTTCAATACCCCTCTCTCAATCATTTATTAAACAAGCAGGCAGAAAATCAACAAGCATATCATAGACTTGAACACCACTACCAAACATCTTGCCCATAGCACTACCAACAAACTTGCCCTGATTGACATTTATAGGACAGTCCACCCAAGAAGAGCAGAATACCCATTCTTTTTGAGTGTCCACAGACTAAGACCATATTTTGGGCCATAAAACAAGTCTCAATAAATTCAAACGGATTCAAGTCATACATAATCTCTGCCCATTATGGTTCTGCCCACAACAGAATTAAATTAGAAATCAGTAACAGAAAGATCCTTGAAAAAATACCCCCATATTTATAAACTAAACAATACACTTCTAAATAATAAAGAAAGCAAACAGAATTTTTTTTAATTTTTATTTATTTATTTATGATAGTCACACAGGGAGAGAGAGAGAGAGAGAGGCAGAGACACAGGCAGAGGGAGAAGCAGGCTCCACGCACCGGGAGCCCGACGTGGGATTTGATCCTGGGGCTCCAGGATCGTGCCCTGGGCCAAAGGCAGGCGCCAAACCGCTGCGCCACCCAGGGATCCTAGCAAACAGAAATTTAAAAGTATCTTTAATTGAATGACAATGAAAACATATCAGAATTTCTGGGATATCACTAAAGCAGTACTTAGGAAAAAATTTATAGCACTTAATACCTATATTAGAGGGAAAAAAAGGACCTTAAATAAATGACCTCAGTTTCCACCCTAAGAAACTAGACTAGAGCAATAGAATAGAGCAACTTAAAGATATATGTTTACTCTCACCACTTAGCTCTGTAATGGAAGTTGTAGCCAGTGCAATAAAGCAAGAAAAAGAAACAGAAGGCATTCAGATTGAAAAAGAAGTAAAATTATCCTTATTCACAGACAACATGATCATTTATGTAGAAATCTGATAGAATCTATAAAAAAAAGCTACTAGAACTAGTAAGGGAATCTATTAGCAAGGTTGTCAGGCTATAGGATCAATATGTAAAAATCAATTGTATTCAGTTGTGTAATGAAAAATCAGAAATAAAAAATACATTTATAATAGCATCAAAAATATGAAATACTTGGGAAAAATCCAACAAAAATATGTGAAAGACCCAAACACCGAAGACTACAAAATATGGCTGAGAGAAAATAAAGGCCTAAATAAACGGAGAGGTATATTTTGTTCATGGATCAATTCTTCCCAAATTGATCTATAGATTTAGCAGAATCCTGACTGAAATTCCAGCAGGTGTTTTGTAGAAATTGACAAGATAATTTGAAAATTCACGTGGAAATCAAAGGGCCTAGAAACCCTGCAAACGAACAAAATTGGAGGGCTAAAAACACCTGATGCTACAGTAAATAAAAAGCATGATATTGGCATAAAAATAGATGATCAATGGAACAGAACAGAAATTCCAGAAATAAATACACAAATATATGAGTAACTGATTTTTGTCAAGGGCACAAAAATAAAAGAGAAAAGGTAACCTTTCAACAAATGGTAAGAAAAATGAACTTGAATCCATACTTTGCATCATATACAAAAATAATGGATCATAGACCTAAGCATAAAACCTAAAACCAAGGAAGTTCTAACAAAAAAAAAAAAAAAAAAGGAAAAAAATCATTGTGACCTTGGGTTAGACAAAGATGGCTTAGAAAGGATACTATAAAAACCAAATCCACAAAAGAACAAATTGATAAATTAGCCTTATTCAAAATTAAAATTTCCTGCTCTTCAAAAGACACTGTTAAAAAAATGAAAATTCAAGCCAGAGACTGGGAGAAAATCTGTGCAAAGCATTGATAAAGGTCATGTATGCAGAATATATAAAGAACTCTCAAAACTTAATTAAAAAACCCCCAAACCCAAGCAACCTTTTAACTGAAAGGCAAAAGATTTGGACACTTCTCCAAAAAAGATATATGCATGACAGAGAAGTACAGGAAAAGAATCAACATAATTTGTCACTAGGGATCTGTAAATTAAAATCACAACATGAGAGGGACGCCTGGGTGGCTCAGTGGTTGAGCATCTGCCTTCGGCTTAGGGCGTGATCCCGGGGTCCTGGGATCGAGTTCCACATCAGGCTCCCCGCAGGGAGCCCGCTTCTCTCTCTGCCTATGTCTCTGCCTCTGTGTGTCTCTCATGAATAAATAAAATCTAAAAAAAAAAAAAAAAATCACAACATGATAGGGGGTGACTGGCTGATTCAGTAGAAAAGCATGCAACTCTTGATCTTAGGGTCATGAGTCCAAGCCCCATGTTGTGTATAAAGATTACTTAAAAAAATCGGGGATCCCTGGGTGGCTCAGTGGTTTGGCGCCTGCCTTTGGCCCAGGGCATGATCTGGAGACCCGGGATCGAGTCCCACATCAGGCTCCCTGCATGGAGCCTGCTTCTCCTTCTGCATGTGTCTCTGCCTCTCTCTCGCTCTCTCTCTCTTTGTATCTCTCATGAATAAATAAATAAAATCTTTAAAAAAAAAATCACAATGTGATTTTATGCAACTGTTAGAAAGGCTAAAATTAAGATTACCCAAAGCAAGAGTTAGGATATGGAGCAACTGGAACTCTCATCTATGAGATGGGACTGTAAAGTGATAGTCATCTTGGAGGAAGCCTTAGCAGTTTAGTTTCCATGTGTGATCTAGCCATGTCACTGCTTTATTCACAACTTTATTTGTAATAGCCTCAAACTAGAAACAACCCAAATGTCCATCAGTAGATAAGGAGATAAACAAATTATGTCATATCCATACGATAGAATACTTGGAAATAAAAAGGAATGAACTATGGATACATATAACACCATGGATGAATCTCAAAATACTTATGCTGAATAGAAAAAGATGGCGGGAAAAGCATACTGTATTTATACAAAAGCCTAGGAAATGCAAACTAATCTACAGTGACAAAGTAGATGGGTGGTTTCTTGGGGATGGTTAGAGGCTGGAGGGCAGAATTACACAGGACATCTTGGGTTGATGGGTATGTTTGCTATCTTGATTGTGATGTTTCATGATATATATATACCATAGTTACATTATACACACACACACACACACACACACACATACACACACACAGATGTACAGTTCTTTTAAAAGGCGGCTATGGTAGTTGTTGGAGGAACACATTTGGGAGTGTGCTTCAGCTGAATTAACACTCTAGCACATACCTGCCATGGGACTCCCAGCAGGCTACTTCAAAGACAGGGTAGGTACCTCGGTTAACTCCTCTGTAAAAGGGGGCTAATAACAGAAAATGCCTTAGGCGATCATATTCAAGAGTGAATGGGCTAATACATGGAAATGCAACAGTTGTCTGAACACTCAAAGTATTCCATGAATGGCACCAGCACCCTTCTCACTGCAAATGAGGAAATTAAGCCATGGAGTTGGAAGAGGTGAGGTTACAATAGGCAATTTGTTCGTTTGCTTTGTATCCCTACTGTGGGAAATTGTTCTTTCCACCCATTCCTAGTGATTCGAGCGGGTCTAAAACTCACAGTACCCAATATCCTTGGAGTATGCAGCCTGTAACAGAACAGTCTTCCTTGATAAATGACTGGTCCAAGGTGTACAAACAGTCATCCAAACTGGGTCCATCAGAAAACTTTTCTGGGATTTACCTGTATTAAATATACCGAAGTAGGGAAGGAGAGGTCTTTTTCCTTTAGGCTTTCCAAGCTGGCTAACCTAAGCCTGGAGTGATCTGTGACATGTCCTCATCACTTCCCTCACAGGGAAGATTTTTGACAGTGGAACAGAATGGGCAGAGAAAAGCAGTGGAGAAAGGGAGAATCCTAGGCTACCCCTTGAGCCCCTGGATCTATCTAGGCCTGAAATCAAACACTCCTTTCCTCGATGACTTATGAACCAATCAATTTCCCTTGGGACATAAGCTAGTTTGACCTATGTTTCTATTTGAAGGACTCTTAGATGACAGAGAGATGAAATAAGTTGGCAGTAAAATACTGGAGCTGAGATTCTAAAACCAGGTCTCTCTCACTGCTACCAAAGCTCACACCTGACTGCCCTTTCCTACTCGTGGAGTGGGGCAGATGCCTGTGATTCAGGATGGAAGGACTGAGCAGATGGAGCTTTGATGGAAACCCATCAGCTCCACCCATCTGGGGAAGTTGTCTCACCTCAGGCTTTTAACCCTTGCAAGAGATTCCAAAGACATGACAACAGGACAATGGCATATTTATTTACAATTGGACCAAAAAAAGGCATACAGGCATCTTTTAATTAAAAATAATAATGATGATGATTAAAAAAGTCAGAAAAATCGATGACATCTGAACCCTTTGTGAGGAGTCCATTTCCCTACTCCCCCGCCCCCCAAAAGAGAATCTCCTAGGGAAAAAAATCCGAGATTTGGATGAACAAAAGCCTGCACTATCATTCTCCACTGCTTGGGTTCCCTTTTCTCCAACCTGATTCTTGGTGGACACTGCCTGGTGCTACGGAGTTGCTGTGTGGAAGGTCAAGAAGTTCACTGGTTTGATTGGTGGAACTGGTAGGGGCTGCTGGGGGAATCTGGAATCAGGGTGCAGGGTGTTGAGGGGGTGGGATGTGTTCCTAGCATCCTGAGCTTTGTCTTGTGGTGGGAGTCCCAAAGGGCCGAAGCAAGGGTGAGTGACTGTTACTTAAGCCCTAATACCAGGGTGGGTCTGGTCTCTTGCAACTTAAGAACAAATGTTTGGACATGCACGGGGTGCGCAGGGGGTTAAGTGCTGACACAGGAGCCAGGCCTGCCAGGTTAGCAACCTCTAACTCAGCTCCTTGCCTATTCCTGGGAACGGGGGACAGAGTGACAGAACTGACCTTCCCTCTTCCTTCCCACAAGCAGTTTTCTGGATGTCCCCCAAAGGAGGCAAGAATCAAATGGGAGTTGGAAGTGGAGGCAGAGGGGGTGGAGCTGGCTAAAAGAGCTGGGTACGAGCGCTGAGGTTGGGGATGTCAGGGAGAGAATGCCTCTCCCCAGCCACCTAAAGGAGGGCATGGGGCGGGGGGGGGGGGCGGTCTCCTGGACTTGTTCTGCCCGGGAAGTGGGAGAGAAGAGGGCCCGCCACCAGCAGACTTTGCAAAGAGCAGCAACCCCCCAAGGAAAGTACTGGGGAGTAATCCTGAGGGGGTGAGGACCCTCATTCCAGAAAGACATGTGGATGCTTGGCTTGACTCTGTAAATACTCAGCCCTGGATCCAGGGTTTCTTGGCACGAATAGTTCACTGCAAGTCTCTTCTCTTCTCTAGCAAACTCCCACTGCTCTGAGCAGGGGTGAGTCTTGCTGTCCTGGGGGCACTTGGCCCCGAGTACTTCCAGGGGATTTTCCTTGGTTGATCTGGAGGCCTGGCTGGAAGCCCTGCCTTGGGCAGCCCTGGGAGGAGGCTGGAGGAGAGAGGAGTGAGGGACTGGGCTGGTAGAGGCTGGTTGGCACCGAGGATGCGCGTCCAGGCTAGAGCTGTGCTTTGTTGCAGCATCAACGACGAGGAGGGGCCATGAGAGGCTTAGAAACCTCATCGAAGCCCTAGAAGGCCAGGCATTTCATCTTCCAGTTAATCGTGGGGTGGCCAACAGCCTGAGGAACTGAGGTGGAGACAGTGACCAAAACCCAGTGTCATGGTGATTTATCCATCCTGGATCCATATGTTAAAAAACTAAGGAGAAAACCCCCAACCAAAAAAATAAACCTGAATAAACAGGTCTGAGAATTCCTGCTGGAGGGAACTTTCTTAGCACTGAGGAAAAAACAACCCACAAAAAACTCATCCCCCACAGAACTAGAATAAAATGATGAAGAAAAGTCCGAGATTTATCTACAGGCCTTCCCGCCCCCCACGCAGCCCCAGGATCCAGGAACACTGTGTCAGGAGTTACATTCCCAAGGAGCAGGAGTTATTTTATTTGCGTGCCTGCAGTTCCCCACGCAGAGTGGCTTCCTGTCCGTGGATGGAGTGGGCCTGGCCATGGTCCACCCCATCAGTCTATTTTCACAGCAGCGTAGATCTTGCGGACAAACATGTAGGCTGCATAGAAGCCGATGGTGCCCGTGAGAAGCCAGAAGGACAGGACCATGAGGGCCGTGTAGCCAAAGTACAGGAGGGAGGGAATGAACTCCACGATGTCCAGCTAGGGCACAAGCGGAGAGAGAAGAGAGGGGTGGACACTTAGTGCCAGTCTACCACAGCCAACTGGGGGCCCCCAACCTTCTCACTGATCCTGTGGCACAGCTGAAGCCTGGCAAGGGGAAGGGGTTCGCTCCAGGTGGGCAGTGAGGGGCAGGCAGGGCTCAGAGCCATGGCGAGCCTTTGTCAGCACCAGGGCCCTCATGACCACCGTGGTAGGCTATTAACCCCACTCACAGATGGGGCACAGAGGGGTCTGGTGCCACCCACAGTTACAGAGCTAGGAAGCAGAAGGACGTGGGCCTCAGACCTGGGGCTGGAGGGGTTGGGGTCCATTGCCCAATTCCACTGACCCAGGCCACTTCTTGTGGGGGAGGAAGGGGCACGAGTCATCCTGTAGCAAGTCATCCCGGAGCATCCTGGGCGCTCCCTGGGAGACAAGAGGAGACTTCAGGGGCCAGGGCCAGAATGCCTTAGACAGGAATGGCCACAGCTGTGTCACTTCTTCATCCTCCACAGTCCCCAGAACAGCACAGCAACATTCCTGGATGGCTGAAGCAGCTGCCAGGAGTGGAGGGAGGAGACAGGCATCCAAGGGCCCCAGCTTAAAAGAGCAGAGAGCCAACAAAGCCAGCCTGTGGTCCTCACCTCCTGACAACGCTTCTGCCACTACTGTCAACATCTCCCAGGGATTTAATCTTGGAGCACACTGGACTCCTCTGTAGAGTCAGTGGCCTGGCAGAGATGTCAGGGACCTGTGTGGTGGTTGTGTTTGCTGGTATCAAGACCTGCTTGGCACACCGGGGTTGGAGTGGGGACAGTGCCAGGGCTTGTGAGCAGACACGTGGTCACAAATGTCAGGAACTCAGAAGAAATCAACAAAGACCTTCTCCCCAAGGCCAAATATCCTCAAACTTAGGGGATGAAGGCCATTTTTTGTAGGCTCAATCTTCCCGTTTCACAAGCTTTCTCATGGCTGGAGAGGGCAAGAGGGAGGCAGGGGACATCGCAGTGGTAAAGCCAGTGATAAGACCAGGAAGGAAACGAGGCAAACAGGCACGGCTGGAATGGCCCTCAGAATTCAGACAGGCCAAGGCTGTCATTTTATAGACAGACTCTGGGACTAGGGGTGGTCATTAGAACAGAGAAGACTGGGGCCCAGGGAGGAAGAACAGGAGGTCGTGAGATGACCCTGGGGGCAGTCTAGGAGGCCATGCAGCTCGGTTTTGTTTGCCCAACATTGTCCCTTGTCTTCTATCTTCCTGGGTTTCGGAGTTACCCACTCCTTATTCTGTGGTTCTGCTGGGGCTGTCAGTTTTAATATAACACTGAAGCTAGTTGATCAGAGTGCACCATCTCACTGGACCTGAGGAACAGTGAGGGATGGTGTGTAACCTGAGCTGATGAGCCTCTTCCCTGGGATTGGTGACTTGACAGTAGAGAAAACATGTTCTTTTGGCTCTAGGGCAGTGAGGCTGAAAAAAGAACTAAGGCTGCCACTGGCATCTTTCCACTTGGAGGCAAGATCCTGCGTACAGACGAAAGCCAAGAAAACACGCAGAGCTGAGGCGGGGATGCAGAGCCTCAACAACATTCGAAGTGCTGGATCTAACCATGCCTGAAGCTAGACTTTTCCAGGTATACCAGTGAATACGTTCTCTTTTTGCTTAAGTCAGCTGGAATTCAGTTTTAATCACTTTCTGCTTGAGTTCTGATGAATGTGGGCTTTAGAGGAGGGAAGTTAGATTTGTTCTGGATGACTATGGCCTAAAGACAAAAGTTACAGGGTGGTAGATTTCAGTGTGAATCAAGGAAGACCTTGATAATGACAGGAGCTAGCCAGAGACTGAAGATGCCAGGAGGGAGTGTCTTTTGTCACTGGATGTGCCAGAGCAGGGGTCAGCAAATTTTTTCTTAAAGGGCCAGATTATACAGTTTAGGTTTCGCAGGCCATGTGGCCTCTGTCACAACTACTCTATGCTGCCACTATAGTGTGAAAGCAGCCACAGACAATATGTAAATTAATGAGCATGCCTGTGTTCCAAGAAAACTTATTTATAGAAATAGGCCCACCGGCACATAGTTTGCTGACCCCTGAGCTCCATGAGAAAGAGGAGCACGGTCAGCCAACTGGAAGCAGGGTGGAGCACCACTGAGGATGATCCATGCAGTCCTTTCTGACTGACGATTTTGTGAAAGGGCATTCTAAGTTTCAACCACTGACCTCTGACTCTGGTTTGGGAATATACCCTGGTTGCAAGCAGAGGACTGCCTGTTTTTGGGTTCTGGAGACCTGAAGCTCAGCGGGTGAGCCTGTCTCTAGTGGCAGCCTTGGAAGTGAAGAGTACACCACAGTGAGCCTACACCCCTCCAGTGGCCCATCTGGCTTATGTGTCACACATGAACCTACCACAACTATCGTGGTGAGTGGGCTCTGTATTCTCAAGCCACCCTTGGGGGCAGTGAGCTCTGTGGGTGTACCTGAGTTCCTAAATTTGGGCACTAAAGCCCATTTCAGCATTTTCTGCTTATATCTTTATTAGCTCCTTCTCATCTACTTTCTGTATTCTTTCATGTTACTGCTTTTTTCCCCCCTAGCTTGAGGTAAGTACCACCTTCTCAGCCTCTCTTATTTCTTATGAGTAGCACTGTAAGGTGAGAGATTTCGTTTAAGTTCTGCTTCGGCTGTATCTCACAGGTTTTGCATGTAATATTCTGTCACTTATCCTAAAGGCTTTTGTCTCCCAAAAACACAGGACATAAATTCTCTCTGTCCTAAAAAGATGCATTTCCTACAACAGAATGTCTTTGGTTCTCCTTACTCTTGGTAGGAGAGACTCAGACACTAGGGCTTTTCCCCAGCACCCTCCTCTCCACCGACCTACCCTGAATGGGATGGGGGCTTCCTCACACAGGGCAGTACCTTGTTAACAAAATAAAAGATGGCATAGACGAGGACATAGAATGCAGATCCCCCGGAGACTAGGAAATTCCTCCACCACCAGCGGTAATCCTGAAAAGGAAACAGAGCAGAGTCATTATCTCCAGGTGTAAAATCTTCCCCAAGTTTCATGGTCGCCTGAGGACCTAAAGACCTTAGGCAAGAACAGTCATATTTGGGGTGATGGGAATGTTTTATATCTATATCTATAACCATAGTGGTTACACAACTTGTATGCATTTCTAAAAACTCATTGAAGGGACGCCTGGGTGGCTCAGTGGTTTAGCACTTGCCTTCAGCTCAGGGTGTGATCCTGGAGTCCTGGGATCAAGTCCCACACTGGGCTCCCTACAGGGAGCCTGCTTTTCCTTCTGCCTATGTTTCTGCCTCTCTCTGTCTCTCATGAATAAATAAAATCTTAAAAAAAACAAACAAACAAAAAACAACTCACTGAAGACTAAAAAGGATGAGCTTTACTGTTCATAAATGAGATCTCAAAAAAAAAAAAAAAAACCAAAAAAACAAAAAAACACCAAAGACCACAGCAAAAGAAAGTAATAACAACATTTCTTGAGCAAATGGTGCCTGCCAAGTGCCAGGCACGATTCTAGTGCTATACGTGAATCAGCTTATTCACTCCTTGTAGCAGCCCCGAGTTAGGTGCTATCACTGCCCTGTCATCACACAATGAGGGAAGAAAGGTGCAGACAGGTTAAGCAATTGCCCAACCAGAGATACTAATGGAGGAGTCAGGGTTTCAGCCCAGGGCTTCTGTCCCAGAGCCCTTGTCAAAGGGCTCTGCCAAGAGCTGATCCCCAGAGGGAAGGAAGGTCACCTAAAGTGCGCCAATTACTAGAGAAACCATTACTGGAGTGGACTCCACTGACATACCTACTGACCTTTTCTCATGTCACCATGACTACTACACGTGACTATGCTGTGAGGTAGGGATCATGAACACCAGTCTACAGCTCAATAAATGGAGGCTCAGTGAAGTACTTGCCCAAGACTTCATAGCCAGAGGAGGGGAGCCCACATGGGAAACCCAGACAGCTTCATTGACCCATTCAATGCTGGACCAACTGTCCTCACCCCCAACTCCTGGCCCCATTCCCCTCACCTCTGCACATAGCTGGAAGTACACCATGACGATGCTGATTTGTGAACACGACACCACCAGGATGATGAAGACAAGGAACAGGAAGCCAAAAAGGTAATAGAACTGATTCTCCCAGATTGCCTGTGGACACATCACAGCTGACCTTCAGCTAGCCTGCCTCCCCCCAGTGACCCCTTCCCTTGGCATAGGCTGCCTGTTCTCAGAAAGCCATCCCTCAGTTATGTGTGGCACACCACCTGCCACCAGGGCAAGAATGGAGACACCCTCATGATACCACTGGGGCCTGTGGGCCTGGCATGTGGCTCTGACTGGCCTTTCCTTCCTAGAGCAGAGGGTGAGCCAGGCTGTTCTTAGGGAGGGGCTGAGGCATGGCTGACCCTACAATAAGTGGGCCCCTGCCTGAACTCAACAGCTTGTGGGAAAATAATGAATCCCACTCCAATCAAAATCACACAGCAGCCACCACCACTTAGGGGCAGCCTGCTGCAGGCCAGGCATGGTGCCACATGCTTTATGTGCATCTCCAAACATAAGCCATTTATGGATGAGGAAGTCAAGGCTTAGAGAGGCTGGTGATTGGCCCAGGGTCACACAGAGTAAGGTGGCCTCCGGGGGTGGGGAGCAGCCAACCTGTCCTCTGACCCTTTTCCTAGGCAGAGCTGGACTACTCCAGAGCAGTAGCTGCTTGTCCAGTACAGACTTGGTGAAGGGGACCAAGTTCAGTCAGCTAGGTGCAGATGGCTCTGAGGAGCCCTTCTGCCAACTTCAACCTTGGCTTGGCTATTTAACATTATCCTCATGATAGCCGCTATTTAACAAGTACTGCCTGAATGCCAAGCATGTGCCTTTTACATTCTCACTCCAGCCTCACAGTGATCCTGAGAATTAGGAATCATTCCCCACACTTTCCTGAGAGTTCTGAGTAGCAGGTCAAGATGAGTGGGGAACTGGAACTCCAAGCAGAGGCCATGATATTACCAATGGTGGAGCCTGGCTGCAACATTATTGAAGTAGCTCCTACTTCCTGAGCACTTCCCACATACCAGACCCCCCACACATGGCCTATCTCATGAGTCCTTCCAAGCCATTCTGAGGGGCGGGCGTGTTAGCCCTATCTCGGCATGAAGAGTGTGGACCCTGACAGGTGAAGGGGCCTGTCTGAAATCTCAAGGGCAGTAAAAGGCAGAGCACATAAATGGAGGGACTAGGGACCAGGCAGGCTAGTAGGGGGAAGGCGGCAGGCTATGTGTGGAGGGATGGGGAAGCACCCCCACCAAGCCCCTGGGGCTGACCCAGCCCTGGGGAGAAGTGCTACTCACACTGAAGATGAAGAAAAGCTCGATGAACATGGCACCGAAGGGCAGGATCCCAGCCATAAGAATGCTGCAGCAGAAGGTGAGGGTTAACACTACTGGGGGACCCAGACTCCTCCCAGGTAGTATAAGGAACTGTGCTCACACAGCTGTGGTGGTTCTAGTTCCCTGGCATGCTTTCATACCATTATAGCCTCCTGAGAGGGTGGCAAGGTGGGCATCGTTCTCTGCATTTTATAGATGGGGAAGCTGAGGTATAGAGAGCTGGGGTGAATTGCCCAGATCCAAGTGATCTGTATCACCTGCAATTTTCTACCCCTTCCTTCCCTGTCCTGGTTCTTAGGCCAATACCAGGTCTGGCTGGAGTGAAGTTAACCTGGTGTGAAGTTAATTTTCATAAAATCTATGAGAGCACCCTGGAGCTGCAGAACACGTCACAATGTCCCTCAGGGAGGGTACCCATTCCATGTCCTCCTAAGGAAAGGCTCATGGCAATGTCCGCCTTGCCCACTCCAGAATTCCCTGGCCTTGCCCCCACCAGAAACTCACCCAACAAATCGGTTCATGTACCATCGCTGTTCAGGAATCTGCCGGGGAATCTGGTTGGTGCGCACAGGGTTGTCATATGGCTGCTTGCGGAAGCCGAAGTAGTAGCCCAGGTAGACGAGGGGCAGGGAGATTCCAAACCACATGCACAGCAGGGCCACCATCGTGGGGAAAGGGACCTGCGGGCACAGCACTGTGAGGCCCCACAAGGCACTGATGCCTGGGGCCAGGGATAGTACAGGAGGAAGGGAGACCCAATGAGTCCCCTGGAAGGAGGGTCACCATGGTGGGGAAGGTCCTGCAGACATGCCCCCCACAAGGCTCCTGGCCAGAACCTCTGGGGGCTGATGCAGCCCCGGGGAAAAGCAGAGGGCAGTTGGAGGACCATTTGGGCTGTGAAGTGAAGAAGGAACCACAGCATCCCAGAGGAGCTTGTCATCCAGGGAGGGATTGGGGAAAGAACAAAGAAGGACTGAAAACAAGAGGGGAAGATGAGGCCAGAATGAAGGAGAATTATGTGGTATATGACCTGGAGACAAAAGGGGAAAGACCAAGTGCACAAATTGTGTCTTCCCAATTTTGTTAAAATAAAAAACCACAAATATACTATGAAGTAAAAAAAGCAGGTAATAAAACTGTATGTATAGGACTCCATTTTAACAAAAACATCTCAATCTTTGTATTTTATGTGCCTACGAGGGCTGTGCCCAAAAATTAATAGTAGTTCCTCTGATGGCATGTAGGGGTTAGAACTGATTTTTCATTTCTTTAACCTATCCTATACAGTACTACATTTTTTCAATAATCATGCAAACTGGAAGAAGCAAATTAACATGTGCAAAGTGTTTTTAGGACAATACTTATTCCAATGTAAGCACAATACAAATGCTTGCTATTTCGTGATAATTTTAAAGTTACATCATTCTATTTTAAATATAGCTAAAAAGACTGCAAAAAACATATACTAAAAATTACATCAACTTCTCTGTACTTTCCAACATTTCCACAATGAGTGTTTATCATAAGTGGTTGGTAACTGGGAGGAAAATGTTGAAAGGGAGAAGGAACAAAGGTATAAAAGAGGAAGTGAGAGGAAGAGCATGACTCTGTCTTTCCTGAAGGTGGCTTCCCAACCGCTGCAAAAGAGCCAGTCCTCTGGCTCCCTGGACTCTGCTTCACCTGACAACCTTAATAAATGGGCAACTGCAGGTGAGGGAGGCAGTTCTATCCGCTACAACCGGGCTGGCAAATGCCTGCCCCACCTCCACTGCAGCCCTGCTCTGGGATCTAAGCCCCCTGTCCCCACCCCCACTCAGTGAGTCCTGGGCAGCTGCTAGCAGTGACTGTGGCTGGCAGGATTCCTGTGCCAAGGGGCAGGGCAAGGAAGAGGAGAGCCTGGTTTGGGATACTGACCTAATAAACTCACCCGAGGCAGCTTTCCCTTGGCTGAGGCAAAGGGAGATTCCCCAGCTGGCCCCTGGACTGTGGAAGTCTCCCTTTAGAGAAGTGAGCTTTGGCCAGCTGTCTGCAAGAGCCCATATGAAGGCCAGGGCCAGAGCAGAGGCCACAGGATGGGCAGGGAGGGGGAAACCCTGGGTAGTCCTCAGACCCTAGGGCTGGGAACAGAACTCTGGGGATTCAGAAAAGGGAAGAGAACAGTGGGAAGTGACCTGCTGGGGTGGGTCGGAACACAGCTGCCGCCCCCCCCCCTTACTTACTGCTCCTGATGAATGCTTTCCCCAGATGAAGCAATTCAAAACAAAGCAGATGCCAAAGACCACACCAGGGTAGAGTGTTGCCGTCTGGAAGCAAAAGAGACCAGGCTGGGGAGATGCAAGAAGGGAGCTCCCAGCTGTTCCCGTGGGACCCCCAGACTTGAGGCTCTCAACCCTCTTTGTCCTTTAGGACCCAGCACTCCAGGATAATTCCTTCCAGAAAGCATGCCCTGAACTGTCTGTTCCTTGCCCTCATCCTAGTCTGTGAGTAGGTACGGTTACCTGGTTGATGTCTGCTTACCCCCAGAGACTGTAAGCTCCTTGGGAAGAGTGTTTTCCCCCCCGTTCACTGATGTACACCCCACATTTAGAACACAGTAACTGCTCTCAACAACCATTTGTTGAACAGGAATGAATGAATAAAAGTTATACAATACATGTGTGCGTGGGCCTCAACCCAAACTGCCTAGAGAGGTGGGTGAGCTTTAATTGAGGCTTCAGGGTGGCAGGTGTTGGTCCCCACACACACCAGCTCACCTCATCCTCACTACAGGCCTGGATGGAAAGGGCCTTTTAAAGAAGAGGATACTGGGACCCAGCAATGTTAAATATACACCCCAACTTCATACAGGAAAGGGTGGATTGGAGGTTCAAAACCAAGCAGTCTGACTCCAGAGGCCAAGCCCCTACCCCATATTCCATCCTGTCACCATCTCTTGGGCTGGGGCCCAGGCACTTGGAACCAAAGCCCCAGATCTACAGGAGCCTCCTTCACTGCTGTGGCTGCCTCAGCATCCGGGAGGGCCCCTGACCACAATGCCCGAGGCCCCCTGCAATCTGGCACTCAACCTCCAATGCCAATTTCACCTTTGACTCAGAGCCACTACCCCACACCTGGTAACTGGTCATTGCCCCTTCATGTCGCCGCTGTCCCTGGGCTGTCATGCAGGCAGAGTTATCAACATCTCAGGGTATCTGCCACCTGAGTATTAATGTTGGGCCAAGGGCCTTAGACGCAGTCTCTTTCTGTCCACATAACAACCCTGAGAGCAGGTGCAACCATCCCCTACAGGAGAGATGGGGAAACTGAGACAGAACAGAGCCAGGGTGGGGATCTAGGAGATTCCAGAGCTCCAGGCCACCCTGCCAGCTGCTTCTTTCCATCTGAAACCCTCCTCTTCAAGGCCTGGCTCAAACGTCATTTCCTCTCTGAATGTTCCTGCTTTACTTTGCTGTATAGGAAGGCATTCCTGTCTGCCCTCCTGGCCAAAGTTAGACTGGGCACTGTGCTACACACCGGGAGAACAGGAAGAAAGTTCCAGTGAGGCCGACAGACTCGTAAGTGGAGAACCACTTTCACAGCACTACCTGTAGGCATGAGGCCCCTGCCTGGGCTCCCTGGGAGTCAGAATGGGGGAAGAAGGGGCAAGGCTTCTAGAGGGTGACACTGGAGCTGAGACCTACAGTACGAGGTGAGGGGAGTAAGGGAGTGGTGTGCCTGGCACAGGCTAGAAGGGGACAGGAGTGGTGGGGTACCCGCATCGCTGTAGGCCATGGCACATGCCCACCTGTGGACGGAGGCACAGCACCAGGGAAAAGGTGCCAGGGATGCCTAGGACAGTCAAGGGTCTAGGCAAGACCTGGGCAAGAGTTCCAGAGCCAGAGCTGGAGCTGGGAGGGAATTCAGGGACTATTTGACAGGAAAGCCCTCAGCACTTATCTGAGAAGAGGTCGGCTGAAGGGAGCAGGAGGTAAGGAAGCAACCCAGCTCTCTGGCCTGAGGGTCTGGTGAATGATGCAGGGAACAGGTGTAGGGCAGAGAAGTGAGATTCTGGTGTGGGGTTGGCGGAGGGAGGACCTGGGGCTACCTGTGGGAGGCCTCCCAGGGAAGAGTTGTGCTGGGGGGACATTGGAACTGGGTTCCACAGCTCTGTAGCTGTACCACAGCCTGAGAAAAATGCTCGAGGCATCAACAATTCAGGGCCTTTCTCTGATCCTTCCAGAAGTCACCTTCACAGCTCTCTATAGTGAGGACTCTGTGCCAGGGTTGTGGCGACCAGACCAGAGACAGCCTGGGTTTCCCAGGGCTTTCAAGAGAGGGGGAATGGTTTTAGCACGTCAGGACCACAGGCTTCTCTGAGTCTGGCAAAGGGGTTTCTTGGGGTCTGAGGGGCCTCGTTTGTCTGGGAGAGCGGCACAGGCTCCCTGGGAGGTGGGGTCAAGTCCCAGGCATCTGCCAGTGTCTAGTCTTTACTGCTGCCCCAAACTCTCTTGACTACCAGGAGGACAGAGCAGGGCACGGACTGTCCTCCCTGAAGAGAAAACAGAGGTACCAAAGTCCGAAACATGGGCTGAGAGCAACATGGGCCTGGCTTCTTCTGCCCCTGGCAGGCAGTTCTCTCTACTCTGGGTAGGGTGTCCTCCCAGCAGCCCAGCTACCAGTTTTGGGCCTTAAACTTTGACACAGAGGGTTGTTGCCTAAATCCTGTTATTCTGAATCCTCTATCTCGTTTCTTGTGTGAGCAATCAGACAACGTAGGCTAAAAATCACCTATATTCAATCTGCTCCTCTCATGGATGTAGCAGCAGAGGCCCTCAGAAGTCCCAAGATGCCTGTGTGAGAGCCCAGTGTTCCCTACCCTGGGGCGTGTGCTCCCCCACCACTCTATCACACTGCTACTCTGGTGCTAACCCCCACCACAGACTGCCTATACTGCTGAGGAGACCAGGAAGAAGCTTCTCAGCTCCACACCAACACTGGCAGGAGGTTAGCACACTTACACAGAAGGCTCCTTTCTTCCACCGATGGCCTTTCAGAGTGCGGTACAGACGGCCAGCAGAAAATCCACCAAACACCCTGTGGGGAAATCGCAGGGGTCCACACCAAGGGGATTTGTTAGCCGGAGGGCAGGCAGCCTGGGCCAGCCCCGGAGTCCATTCAGACACACCTACCCCATGAACATGAAGAGGAAGCAGGCTGTGGTCATGAGAGCTCCCCGGCTGGAGGGCGACAGCATCCCGAGCATGGCCACGACTGTGGGGGAGCGGGAAGGAAGAGAGACAATCAGGGTCCCTGGCCCCAGCCTCCAGGGCAGATGAGGCTTCCTTCTCCCCTGGCCCTCCTGACAGCAAACTCCCCTGCTCTTTACAGGAGAAGACGGGTCTTAGCTGAGGCTCACTACTGCCGAGCACCAGCTGGCCACATCTGCACCACCGCTTCCGGCCCACAGAGCACTTGCGACCAGTCAGGCACTAAGCTGAGACCACTACAAATACCTGCTCACTCTGTCTGCCTTATCAGCCCTGTGAGGCAGAGCTTGGTTACCCATTTCTCAAATGAGAAAAATGAGGTTCGCAGAGGTTAAGTAACTTGTCCAAAGTCACAAAGCTTAGCGGCATGAGGCTGAGATAAAAACTTAGGCAGATCAACTGCTAAGAGATTAGGTCTTAAACGTTCCCATCACAAGAAAAAAAAAATTATGTAACTATGTGTGGTGATGTTAACTAAATTACTGTGATCATTTCATAATATATACATATAGCATATATATGCTATATACCTTAAACTTATGCAGTGTTATGTCAATTAAAAACTAGTAAAAATGGTTAAAAAAAAATTTAGGTAGACTGATTTCCCCTCCCAATCCTGATGCTGACTTGCTGAGTCACTGAATACCTGACCACGGCTTTGCAGATGGAGTGGACATAGTAGGTGATCAATAGTACTTGCTGGAGAGCTCTGAGGGGCACCAAACCACGAAGGCCTGGTGCTGAGAGGACCCAGCCATCCTGCTGGCAAGGAAGACTGTCTTGCCCAGTGATGCCAACATGTCTCATTCTGCAGTGGGGGAGGCCACCCCTCTCTCAGACTCATCAGGCCTGTGCTGCTCTGGTGACAGGACCCCATGCCCAGCCCTCCCAGACCCACTCACAGATGACGATGAGGATCATACAGAAGAGCTGAATGCCTGAGCCCAGGAGGGAGCTGAGGATCATGGGATACTGCGGGGGCCTGAAGACATCACCATGCACCAGCTTCCACCCAGACTCTTCCATGGTGTCTTCCTGCAGCAAAGGGTCAGGAGTGAGGCTGCTTCCTGGGGTCCAAAGGAGATAGCTCCTGCATAGACCAGCCCCAAGGACCCACGCCCCCTGACTAGGGCTGAGGGTCCCTCAGGTGTCAACCAGCTGCCGCCCTGACAGGAGTGTAAGCAACATGAGACAGTGCTTCCCAGAGAATTATCACATGGAAAAGGAGGGCACAAAAATGAGGCTTACAGCTACTTAAGATTCCACAAGCCTGGTGCACAGAAAAATAATGTAAACATCAACACACTGAAACGTTAATTGTGAGAGTTTCTGAGTGGTAAGATTCAGAAGCAATTTTTTAACTGATTATAAAAGTAATATGTGTTTTTATGTAATAAAAAAGTGAAAAAAATTATGGCATTTGGCATGATATTTAAATGAACAAAAGGCAATAAATGTTTATAGTAGAAAATTGTTTAAAAATCTGGAAATACTGAAAAGATCTAAAACTCATAAGTAAACATTCAAAAATTAAAAAAAAAAAACCAAAAGACATAGAAAAGACAGTAATTTATACCCCTGGCATTTAACGATACCAATGTTTTGATGCACTTCCTTTAACCCTTTGTGTATGTTTATGTGCATATGTATATATAATTTTTAAATACTAAAATTGGAACCAGAGTGTTTTTATTGCATACTTTGTTATTTTTCAAATGATGTTTGATCAAGAGCATTTCCTCATTTCTAAAAAGTACTCTTTGCAATTGGTATTTTAATGTCTGTACAATTTGCCATTGCACAACTCTACCGTAACATCCATTATTATGGAATACCAGGCTACATTCAGTTTATTTCAAATATAAATAAAGTTGTAAGAAATATTTCTGGAGTCCTTGTGGTTTTGATGTTTTCCTTTGAAAATTCCAGAATAATTACTGGGTCAAAGCAAGTTAACTATTTGACAGTTCATGGTATGTACAGCCAATTCATAACTTTTCAGAAAACTACCAATTTACACTTGCATGGGTGGCATGCGCAGGGCCTTAGCTCACATAAACCTTGCTGACAATGAGTACTATATGAAAACACACTTGGATTGATTTGAAGGTCCAAAATTGTCTTCTCATAATTGTTTGAATTTGTCCTTTGGGAGGGGAGGGTGGTTATCCCTGAGATAAAAATGGTTTTTCACATGTTTATTAGCCATGTATAGTTCTTAGTCAATAAATTTTTTGTTCATTCTCAAATTAGAGATTTGGGAGCTTTTTAAAACCAGCTCTCTTAACTACAACCTTTTTCAAGTTTGTTATAAGTAATCTCTGGCACTTTTCTGTTTTAGCTATATATTCTGACATGCAGAACAGGTTTTAGATTTTTTTTTTTTAAGTAGTCCCCATACCTAATATAGGGCTTCAACTCACGACCCAGAGATTAAGAGATGCAGGCTCCATGACTGAGCCAACAGGTGCCCCTAGTTTTCAAATTTTTAATGTAGTCATTAAGTTTTCTTCTTGTGATTTCTGCTATTGCTTTTATGTTTAGAAATTAGAACAACGCTTATCTCTATCATTTTGGGTCATTAAACATTTTTTTTTCCTTTTCAAACTACTCTATGAAACACACATACATCACCAACACCATCACCACCACCACAACCACCCTGTCCCCCAGTCTGGTAGCCCAGAACCCTACTGCTAGTCTGCCCTCCCTCCCCAAGTCCATCCCTCCCCAGCCAAGACCTCGTACAATGTCATCCTCCTTGTTATAGTTGGCAATGTCCTTCCGGAGGGTCCGAATGATGATCATGCTCAGGATGCCTGAAAAAGACGGGTCGGGAGGAAGAGGCGTCAGCATTGCTGGTGCAGTCTCCTGGGCTACATGCCCTCCTGGGCTTGGAGTTTTGCTGGGGGATGGCTGGCGTGCATGGCTTCCTCCAGTGGGAACTGGCTGTGCAGCTGCCTTGGGACTTCTGCTGAACAGAGCTCCACCCCAGCTATCCAGAGAGGGGCACACGGAGGGTCACTCCCCTGGTAGGGGAAGGAAAGAGCCACTGGGATGCATACGGATAGCCAAAGGACATATCGTTTTTTATTCCAGGGAGAATAGCACCACAGCGGCTCGGTGTCTGGGCTCCCCTGACCTCTGCAGCCTCACATCTACCCAAGGCTTACCTCGCTGCCCCTGCTTGCTTGCTACTTTTGTCATCAGTTTTGCTTGCTACTTTTGTCATCAGTTCACAGCCTCCACAGCCCTCACTGGGGCTGTTTCCTGTTCCCTTTGCCTGCAATGCCCCACTCTGCCCTAACTCCCACTCATACTTCAAGACTTATCCCAGGCATCTTTGCCTTCAACAACCCCCAATGGTTCAGAGGACCCCACCATGTGTACCTCCACATCACCTGTTTCCTCTCCAGGCAGCACAGTATAGTGGTTAAGACAATGGGTTGTATGACCTCAGCTAACTTAAAGCTCTTGGATCTTGACGGATTAACAGGTCTGTAAAGTACTTATTAACATAGTGGCTGGGCCCGCAGTAAACATTTAATAAAAAGTGGCTAGTATTATCTTTACTTCCCATCTGATACTGAAATGATTGGTTTCACTCCACCTCTGCCCATGACCCTCCCCTTGGCTTGCAAGCCAGCTTCTCCCTAAGCTTGTCCCAGCCAGGGTTCCATGGCCCTGGCTGAACTAGTCTTTCCTTGGGTCTCTGAATGGTGGCTCCTCCTCACTCACAGAGGTCTTCTTTAAAGCAGCCTTCATCCTTTCTCAATGGCTGTGTATCTGGTCACCCTGTTTATCTGCTCCTTTGCACTTATCACTATCTGGACTCAACCACTTCTTTGCTTTTTTTTCTCTCCCACCACCAGAACAGACTTCGTGAGGGCACAGACTGGGCTGGGTTTGCTCAACACCATATCCCTAGGATGTGGCATAGCACTTGTATGGGATAGTCAACAACGAAATCTTGTTTAATGAATTGGTGAAGGTGTCCATGAAGAGATATATCCATCTTTCCCTAGGGAGCTCCTCAAAGTAGAGACTGAATCTTATTCACCTTTGCATGCCTGATGCCTAGTACAAGAGCCTTGATGTCTGTTTTTGACCTATACTCGGCCCCAAGAGCACCCTAGAAGTCCCCCTTGAGTCATATGATACCTCAGACCTTCATCCCTCACCCTCTTGTCCACTCCCCCTCCCATCCCATCAATCTCTCACCTGACAGGAAGAAGACCACCACAACAGAGTTAATGATAGAAAACCAGTGAATCTGCACATCACTCATGGTCAGATAAGTATCCCAGCGAGATGCCCATTTGATGTCACTTTCCTGGAGTGGAGGGAGGGAAAGTGGGAAAGAAGCACCTAAGAGTCAGGATTCTTCCTAGACAGCTCCTGCCAGACCAGAACTCCCCTCCCCTGCCATGGGCTCCAGCCCCTTCTCACCTCCCAGTGTACAGAGTAGGTGAAGTACAGTTGGTTCTCCTTGGTGGGATCAATTTCTTGGGGCGAGGAGTTGGTACCCTCAGGCAGGGTGCATGAACTCTTCTCATCTGCTTTGATGTCTGTGAGAGACAGAGACTCAGCGTGCTCCTGTGGGGGCCAGTGCCTCTACCCAAAGGCTGTTTGGCGGTGGGGGTGGGTGCCCTCAGAGGCGGCCTGCTGCTAGAACCCAGGGTCTGAGTACAGGCAACACAGTTGTAGAACTTCCTCCCCAGAGCCCTGACCATCCTAAAAGCCTTTGGAGCTGCTGGGTGTGCAGGACGGGGTCTGAGTCCCATATTTAATCAATCTCTCTTTGCTCAATTCAAACATTCATATATCCACTCAATCAGCTCCACTGAGGAAAAAACACCACTGACTCATGCTATCACGAGTTTACTCATTCATGCAGTCCCCAAAGTCCTGGCATTTCAGCAATTCAATCACTCAGATGCTTCTTTCTTCATTTATTCATCCTGTTACCTGTTCATGCATTCAACCAACAACCATATAATGTGCACCTACTATGTGCCCAGGACTGTGCTGGAGAGAAAATGGTGAGAAAAGGAGACGGAGTCTCTAAATTCGAGGAAATAGTTGAAGGGAGAGATGATGTCAAAATCATCAGGCAATAAACATAAAGCTGTGATCATGACATTCATCAGACAGAGAGCAGTATACTGCTCTGAAAGCACAAGACCGATGTCTTATTATGAGATTTCTGGGTATGATTTTGTTTGAAAACTAGGGGCAGTCCCGGTGGCTTAGTGGTTTAGTGCCGCCTTCAGCCCAGGGCATGATCTTGAAAACCCAGGATCGAGTCCTGCATTGTGCTCCCTGCATGGAGCCTGCTTCTCCCTCTGCCTGTGTCTCTGCCTCTCTCTCTCTCTCTCTGTCTCTGTCTCTAATAGATAAATAAAAAATCTTAAAAAAAAAAAAACAAAACTAGGTTCCATAGCTTAAAAAAAAAAAAAAAAAGGCCAGAAACCCACCAATACTGTGGACAAAGGCCAAGCCTGCTAAGTTGAAATGTGCCCTGTGGGGAGAAAGGGCAGACAGATGAGAAGCCAAACCAGCTCTCTTTCGGCCCGTAGGGCTAGGCTCTCAGATTCTTGCACATCTATTGCCCCTAGGCCAACTCTAGTCTGTGCCAATGACTTAGTCAGAGGAAGAGGAAACAGAAAGCAGCTGCCTGACTGCCCTGTCTGTATCCCTTCACCTTGCTCTTCAGCCAAGGGTAAGCTGGCTGGCTCTCATGAGAGGCCCAGCCAAGTCACCAACCTCTCTGAGCCTCTGGTTCCTTGTCTATAATCACCACACACTTTCAGGGGTTGCGAGAGGCAGTAAACCGGGAAGGTGCCAAGCCAGGACATAACAGATATCAGCTCTCCTCTCACTCCTCACCTTCTTTCACGGGAATGCAGCGGCCCTACCTTGGCTGGGCCCGTACGCCACACTGTGGCCTATCAACCATCTCAGAATCAAGTGTGAGAAGATCCTGGGTATGGAAGCCCAGGCCCATCCAGCCCTACCCCTCTGGCCATACCTCCCCACTCACCCTCCAGCCTGATGCTCTGGGGAATCACCTCGAAGCGGACGACTCGGTATGTATGTTCCTGATCCTCTTCTAGGTCCTCCCGGTGGTAGTAAAGGATAAACGAGAGGTGATTGTGCAGGTAGATCTAAAACAGCAATGGAGAGAAAATACCTAGTAGTCGAGAAACAACCAGAAAATCATCCCAGATATCAGATTCTTCCTCTTGTCCAGTAGGCCCAGCTGTTTCCACCTGCCAAAAACACTGCTCTCACAGCACTCCCCACTCAGAAACCCTCCAGAGCTCCCTGGGGCTTACTAGATAAAAGCCCGGATCCCTTAGGCCTTCCATCATGTTCTCAGACATCCAGTTCACCTGATCTCCCCCAGCCCTCCCCTGCGCCATGAACAGTCACCACGCAGCAGCTCTGGCCCTGGCATTCACTCTGGCTAGAATGCCACCCCTGACTCCACTCCACTCAAGCCTTCCTATTTTCCGAGGCCCACCTCCTCCATGACAATCTGAATGCACAACAGGCTCCTCTGAACTCTGCTAGCCTTGATCGTCATGGCACTAGCACCATCAGCAAATGGCAACTGGGACTTAAGATGCAGGGTCTTACATGGTCAGTTCTCTTTCCCATTGGGATCAGAAGCCCTTTGAGGGCAGGGCCTATGCCTCAAAAGGTCAAATTTTCCTTTATTCCCTACGTAGAAGGTGTTCAGTTTAGAAAATCAGAAAGGAGAATCACTGTTAACTATCATTGCCATTATTAGCGTATTTCTCAGAGGCTGTGCACTATAAGTAGCAGACACAAATTTTCTGTTTCACTCTGCATAACAAAAAGGGCAGCTATGGACACTGCATCTTTTTTACCGATGAGAAATCAGAGGCCCAGAGAGTTAACAGGTAGGCTCAAGGACACTCAACAACCAGGAGCTGGTGGATGTGGGACCCAATGCCCAGGGAGCCAGCACACTCCTGACTGCTATACTACCTCGCTCTCTCTCCTCCATACTGATGAAATCCTTTTTTGTTTTGTTTTAATCTTATAAATATGGAATCTTCCTTCTGAGGGACTGTGCCTTCCACTTTCTGCCAAAAGCAGCTACTCTAACAGACCACACCCAGCGGCACAAAGAGAAACCTGTCTTGGCCATCCCACCTTTTGTTAGAAACCTAGAGCTAAGTATTTCCCCCTTCCCTGTGGCCCCAGGTGCTCATGACTTACCAGTGAAACGCCCCCAGCCCTTCGAGCACGCAGAGACACTCTACCTTGTTGACATCCGTGAAGCCGAGCCGGTAGCCGTGTTCAAACTGCACATCTTTTTCCTTCTTCTTGTCATCACCGTCACGGTTGGAGTAGAGCTCCAGCCGGGTGGCCACAGGCAAGTTGTCGGCAATGCTGGAAACCCAAGGCCCCGCTCAGTCCCTCTGGACTGCCTCTCCCATCAGTGCCCTCCCCGACACCAACTCGAGGCTGGCAGGGAGAAGAGGACAACTTACAGGTGGACATAGTAGTCTTCAGTGATCCGTTCGGCCACAAGCCGGCTCTGCTCCACGGTCAGCGTCACTGGCTTGTTGGTCTGGCTGCATAGAACCTCACACTTCTTTTCGCTGTTCATTAGCACCTGGAAAGGGGTGTTGACAATCCGGTCCCCTCTCAGCACCTCTCCTGCCATAAGAGAGACACATGGATCTCAGAGCTTCAGCCCTGAGGTTGCTGAGGTCAGCAGAGCCGCAGAAACACAGTGCTGACTCGCGGGGCCCTCAGCAGTTCTGCAGCTGGCATTCAGTGCTCTACGCTACCTGCAGAGAGCTGGCCCATCCATCTCCCACCTGTCATCCTCTCCGCCCCCTTTGTGACACCACCACCAGACTCCAGGGCACATCAAAGTTGCCTCTGGGCCTCATGTCATCTCTTTTGCCCGGAGTGCCTCTTCCTGCCTATGTTCCTGGGAAGTTCATCCTCACCCTTCAAGCCCAGCTTTCCCCCTCCAGGAAGCCCTTCCTGACCTCTGGAGCTCGTCACTCTCTCCAGCGATTTCCCTCTGCGTAGAGGCAGTGTCATGCAACGGTGAAGACAAGACTGCCTAGTGAGCCCTGGTTCTGCCACTTACTATCTTAGCAGTCTTGGTAAGTTACTTAACCTCAATGAGGCTCAATTTCTGTATCTGTACAATGGGGATAATAATAGCATGAGGAACAAGGCGCAGAGCAGGCTGGCAACATACACTATCTTTATCATGAGCATTCCTGCTTCACCTTTGCACACACCAGTGATGTGACCGCACAGCACAGTGCACTGCCATATTAAGTTTCTGCCACCTCGTAGGCTCTTTTAAGGGCAGACTGTTTCCCATTGATTTCCCTGTTTCAGATCCCAGTTCAGGCAGGGAGGGAAGTGAGGTAAAACCCAGCACCTGTGATTTTTAGCCAAAACATGTTCTTACTTAACGAACTTGCAGCATACCCACTGCAAGCATACTGCTTCAGAGTTGCTCCGAGGCATCACACTAGCAGGTGCGGGAACAGTGAGGGACTGGCAACGACAACCAACGGCACTTTCATTCTAAGCTGTTCTAACAATTCTACTGGGATGATGTGAAATGGGAAGACTGAAGACTGACCAAAACCAACAGGCGGGACCAGTGCCTGCATAGTCCCAGGGTCTAACACGGGCCTACTGGGAGGGACTGCCTGAGATGGCATGCTGTGACTCGTCAGCCATTCCTTCCTTCGTCCCTTCGCTCATTCCCAGCAGGTACCTGGTACTGGTTATGTGCTGGGCCCTGAAGATGCAATGCTGAACAAACATATTCATGGAGACTACATCATGTAAAGAGAGGAACTTGTTCTAGACACAGGGAGCAGGTCTAGGAAAGTTGCTCTGAGGAAATGATGTTTGAAGTGAGCTCTAAATGAAGAGGGGTATTCACTATGTAGAGAGAGGAAGAACATTCTAGACAGCAGGAACAGTATGTGCAAAAGCTCCTTGGGGTGAGAGAAGTGTGATGAG
Organism: Vulpes lagopus; assembly: GCF_018345385.1. Taxonomy (NCBI): domain Eukaryota; kingdom Metazoa; phylum Chordata; class Mammalia; order Carnivora; family Canidae; genus Vulpes; species Vulpes lagopus. The sequence continues at coordinate 26,306,020 of NC_054841.1, forward strand.
CTTGAGAGGCTTGTGCGATTGTAGCACAGAGAACAAAGTGAGAAAGTGACCTTGGGTGAGCCCACATGATGAGCCAGAGCTAGACCTTGGGCCCATGGGCTGTGCTGGAAGTCCAATTTTTATCTAGAGAGCAAGAAAACCCCAGGAAGGGTTTCTAACAGCGATGGAAGAAGACACTACCTGATTGTGACGACACAAAGATCACTCTGGCTATTTTGTGAAGAAAACACAGAAGATACAAGGGACTGGCTGGGGTGATGCCAGTCATGCAAGTGAGCGAGGATGGGATGGTGGCTGGCCTGTACTCGGGTGGAAGCAAGCACGTGGACATAGGAGGTGACACTAGGGGACCTGGTGCTGACTGATACAAAGGATGAGGGAAGGGAGGTGACAGACTGAGGTTTCTATAATGGGGTGCTAGGTGGGAATACTGAAGAGGAGCACATTTACCCTTAGCCATTTTTTCCACCATTTGGATATGTCAAGCAGGTGATTAGATATCCAAATTTGGGGCTTGAAAGACAGATTAGGGCTATGGATGGAAGCTGTGAGCTGTTGGCATTCATACAGCCAGTGGCAGGGCCCAAGCTCCACTACTGCACAAAGTCGCAGCCTGGGCAAGTGTGGATGAGGCTGCTGAGGAGAGGGGGAGAAGAGGGACTCCTCTACCCCCCATTTCAGATGCCTAGTGATGCAGCTGAGTCTACAGAATACCAGGATAGGTTGGCCAGTGGAGAGTGAGGATCCCAATAAGACATCTGCATGGTCTGCTGTGAAAATGACTCTTGGGTCACCCTCTTCATTTTCCAGAAGATGACACTAGGGCCAGACAGGGACGGTGACTTGCCCATGACCATATGAGGGGATTGTCATAGTGCTAAGATCTTGGGCTCCTTCCTCCACATCATTCCCTACTGCCCACTTCTTTTTTAGTGTACAAGGAGCTCACATGAGGAAAGGAAGAACATGTATGGAGAGGAACGAGGTTGTAGACCAAGTAAGTAAGTATCATTTCTTGGTATTTAGAAATTTACACCAAGGGCAGCCCTGGTGGCTCAGCGGTTTAGCGCTGCCTATAGCACAGGGCCTGATCCTGGAGACCCAGGATCAAATCCCATGTCAGGCTCCCTGCATGGAGCCTGCTTCTCCTTCTGCCTGTGTCTCTGCCTCTCTCCTCTCTCTCCTCTCTGTGTATTCTCATGAATAAATAAATTAAATCTTTAAAAAAAAAAAAAGAAATTTACACCAATTAAAATTTACACCAAGAAAGACATGCTGGTCTGGAACAGCTCATTTCTAATATGCAAATGTTCCCTTTAACTTTTTTAAAAATTTTATTTGAGGGATCCCTGGGTGGCGCGGCGGTTTGGCGCCTGCCTTTGGCCCGGGGCGCGATCCTGGAGACCCGGGATCGAATCCCACATCGGGCTCCCGGTGCATGGAGCCTGCTTCTCCCTCCGCCTGTGTCTCTGCCTCTCTCTCTCTCTCTCTGTGACTATCATAAATAAATTAAAAAAAAAAATTAAAAAAAAAATTTTATTTGAGAAAGAGAGAGAACATCAGTGGAGAGAGAGAGGCAGAGGAAGACCAAGAATGAGAAGCAGACTCCTGCTAAGTAGGGAACCTGACATGGGGCTCGATCCCAGAACCCTGGGATCATGACCTGAGCCAAAAGCAGACATTTAACAAACTGAGCTACCCAGGGGTCCAGCCTTTTAACTTTTTATGGCTGGAGCAGATAACCATCCAGGCTAAAGGAGCAACAAGCTACAAATGTGGACGCTCTAAGGGAGTCCGATGCTGTACTCCAGTATATCTGTCACAGACACTCCCACACACACCGTGATACAAATCTCCATCAGTGTGATCACTAGGAGCACAGCCCTCAGACAGCCCAAATGAACCTCTCTGGAGAAGGCAGCCTGGACAACAGGAAGAATTTTGTCTTTAGAGTAAAAAAATCCACCTGGATTAATATGTCAATTTCTCTACCTATTGGCCAGGTGACCTGTGGAGCAAGTCTTTTAAACCCTCAGAGCTGCTGTTCCATTATGAAACAGGAGCAATCATATTGGTGAGTGAGTAGGGCAAGGAACTCTACCTCCTTTTGCTTCACTTCCCTTACCTATGTTAAAGGGACAGTAAGAGGAGCTGCTTTGTAGGGCTGTTGTGAGAATTAACGAAGTTAAAGCACAGAAGTGCCTAGAACAGTGGCTGGCTCACAATGAGAGCCCCTTGAAGTATTAACGGTGGTGATGATGAGAACATATAGCATAAGGCCTGCCATCTAAAAGGTACTTAATCAAGGATGTATCTGCCTCAACAGGATGTATCTACCTCAACATTCTTAATCAAGGATGTATCTACCTCTACATCCTAAATCAAGGATGTATCTAATCCTAGTACCTAGGATACTAACATTGACTGAATTCTACTGTGTCAGACACTGGGTCTGCAGCGGGAGAGAGAGGGGAACGTAAAGCATGTTCCCTCCACTCTGAAAGCCCATAGGCTGTGAAGGCAGGCACTCCACAAAGACAGAATGAGATACAAATGGCAATATGAGATACTTTCGTACATAGAAGGTCCCATTTCTATGAGACAGGAACATTCCCCAGCTTAATTAAGGAAGATGCTGCAGAGGCTCAGAGAGCTGAAAGTCACCCAGTGTCACACAGAGGTGAGGTGAGCCCACCTGCTGGCCAACAAATCCACACCAGCTCATGGGCAAGGAAGGAGCTGTTCCGAGAGTCCCGGTAGCAAGAGGCCCGGAGGACAAAGCCAGTCAGGTTTCTCAGGCAGAGACAAGGTGGCCAGAGGACAACATGGTATGGAAAGGGAAAAGAAAGCTAAGTGACAGGCAGGAGGAGCAGCCCAGACAGTCAGTGGAAGTCAGCCCATGCTCCGAGCCAACAGTACAAGGCAAGATGAAGGGATAGGAGGATCTGTCTGCTTTTGGTTAAGCTGATTGCAAGGGACACCTAATACCTGGTCATAGATATACCTGTCAGCTAGGTTCTGGAAATATCTGAGTCATGGGTGGTTCTGACAGAGAAGGCAGTCCTTTTAGAGGCCTGCTCAAGAACCAATTTTCTCCTTTCTCCTTCCTAAGCTCTAAGAGGAAATTCTCTGAGTTCCTTGAGGTCAAGGACAGCATCTTTCCACATTCATATCTCCAGGACTCAACACTGAGACAGGCATAGGGTAAGTACTAATAATTGTGTCGGGAATAGAGGCTTCTGAATGTCTTTTGCTTTAAGCCTGAAATTCTACCAAATGGAGAATTCTTTTAATTAGAATAAAAATGGCTACTATTTATAGAACACACATGCCAGACACTGTGCTGGGTGCTTCACACATTACTTGAGGCAAGTCTTGCACAGTCACTTAGCAAGAACTACAGTGATGTCTCTGCTTCCTTCAGGGCCAGAGGTAACCACTCACTCTTTTAAGGAGAAGCAGAGGAGGTAACAGAAGCCATGAAAGGAAATCTATAATATTTAGAAATCAAGGGAGATGGTCTGAACAGAAGCCAAGGGCAGAAACTCTGAAGTCTGACTACGTGGACTCCAACCTCAGTTTAACCATTAGTTAAAAACATAACCAGAGGTAGGTCACTGGACCTGTAAAATGGGCATAAAAACAGCAACTACCTCCCCAGGGTTGTTATGGGGCTTGAATAAGCTGATATGTATGTAAATTATGTAGAACGATGTGTAGCATGCAGTAACGTCAGGTTAACTGCTATCATTGCCATGTAAAGATGTGGCTTCCCCTCTGGGACAGGCTGACAGTGAGAAAGAACTTACCCAGATTCTCTGCCTTGTAGGTTATTTTGCTGGGCTGGCAGAAGGGCAGCGAGTAGTATTCATAAGGTAGCTGGGTTCGAGAGCTGGTGAGCTTCACTGCCTAGTGGGAGAAGAGAGGCTGTTGTTCCTCAGTTCAGAAACCCAGATGGCAGTTTCAATAATCCTCCCTGCCACCCACACATCGTTGGTACACTCGGTAATATTATCAAATAAGCAAACTAACTGCAGCAGATTACACTGTAGAATAATATGTACCATATGGTCGACAATTCTGAATTATCTAATGTTTCATTAGTTTTAGACTACATGATAGATTTTAAGATCACAACCAAATTCAATATATACTGAGGGTCTGATAGCCTTTGACTCTATAATTTCACTTCTGGGTGTCTTTCCTAAGGAAATAATTCCAAATGAGGATAAACCTTAGGAACAAAGAGGTTCACTCCTTCCTCATAACCCCAGTGCTCTCCTGCCTGCAGTTCCTCTAGCCTGTCTAGCTCTCTCCTGCCTCAGGTTCTGAGCCTGCTGTTTCTCCACATCTGACTCCACGCCTGTCTGGTTCCTTCGCACATTCACGTCCCAGCTTAAGGTTCCTCGTCTGGAAGTCCTTCCCTAACTAGCTCATCTAAGGGAGTCCCCCCAATTTGCTCTATTCCAACACATGTAGTTTCCTAGGTAACATATCTGATAAAACATATTTTGTTTACCTGTTGCTTTTAAAAAAAATCAGTCTCCCTCACTAGAATTTAAGTGGCTCCATGAAGGCAAGGACCTACAGAGCCAGGTGCACAGTAGCGCTCATTAAATGTTTGCTGAATGACTGAAGAAAGGAAAAAAATGGGAAAACAAGTATAAGCCCCCACCACTTAATAAGCCATAATATACTCATTCAATGAAATATTATGCAACCATTAAAAACAAGGTTTCAGAAGACCATGAAGGAGAACGTTTAGGAAGTGATGCATGCACACAGAATATAGCTCTGAAAACGATGACAGTCATGGGCAATGCCAAACCATTGATCAACAGAACTGATCAAAATGTTGCAAAAAATAAATTCTGGTCCACATGCAAATGAAATTATCTTTGGTATTTAGAAACTACCCACCATTCCTCGTGCAACATCTAAAAAAGTAGAAATACTTTTTAGAATCCAGGTCCACAATCCTTATTTAAAATTCATTTGGTTTTAAAAGGACAGTATGGACAACATCCCCAGCTGGGTTTGGGGCAGTACCCATATTTAATGACTACTTGTGCACAGAAATGCAAAAATACTCTACATGGGATAAATAAAGTCAGACATTTCAGGTCAAGTCTTGTCTAGGAGGAGTTTAGAAAACTGGGTTTCCGAGGTTTTTAGATGTTGGACTAAGGGACTGAGGACTTCTATTAAGCATTTCATGAATTGCTTGTGCCACAATGGCCAATAAGTTACTGTCCCATCTTTATGTTCCCTTCGCCCCTCCCACCTCCAACCAAAGTGTACGCTCTTACATTCCTAGCCTGGCAGGACTGGAAGCCAGAGCCACCCTCTCCTCTCTATGCCACAACCTTTGCTCTGGAGAGGGGCTTTTGGCAGAAGCACTAGAAGGGTCATGCCAAAGTTAAGAGATGGAATAGTTAAGAATTAACCCTCTCTTCCTCACCACAAGACCTTGGGCAAGGTCGTTTACTTCCCTGGGCCTTGGTTTCATTGTCTATAAAATACATAATAAATCTGTAAAAAAATACAAGTGGCTACCTCAGAGGGTACTTGGGGGGCATCTGAGTTAAGTCATGAATAATGCCTGGTATGTAAATAACCCTCAATAAATTTTACTTTAATTACTCCTTCTGAAAGTTACAAGTCTGACCTGGAGGAAGAGATATGCTCACAATAATGCAACATATGTAACATTGTGTTTCCTTGTTAATTACTGCTTAGTGGTAAATGCACTGTTTAAAAGAGATTTTATTTATTTATTTATTTTGAGTCACCAGAGGGAGGGGAAGAAGGAGAAAGAATCTGAAACATACTCCACGCTGAGCATGGAGCCTGATCCAGGGCTCGAACCAATCACCCTGAGATGACGGCCTGAGCCAAAATCAACCAACAAAGCCATCCAGATGCCCCTAAGTCAGATGCTTTTTAACAGCTATTTGTAAGACATATTTATCCACCCTGCCAGGCTATGTACTAGGAGCTGGTAACACAGCAGTGATTGGGACAGAGAAGATCCCAGCTCTTTTAGAACTTGGTTCCTAGCAATTTTCTTTCTTTTTTTAAACAAATGTATTATTTATATATTTATCCTCTTAACTGGTTAATTCCTACTGGATAATCACAAACTGCTTGTATGTGATGCCCCAAATAAGCATAACATGTAGCAATTTGTAATTTTGCTAATATGGTGGCAAAGGGGCATGTACCTGATGGCACATCTGTGTTTGTGACCCTGTATTCTGCTTCTCCTTTTGAACACTGCGACGCTCAGGAAAAGATAAACACTTGATTTTCATGCAATCTTACTGCTTTGGTTCTACAGACCAGTAAAGACATGGTTCATAACAACACAATAACGAGGCAGAAAAGTGTGTTTATTTTAAAAGCAGAATTTATTTTCATAACTTTATAAGTTTCGTTAACCCTTTTTACATAATCACTAAAGATGTGAAGGACTACTTAAAAATTTCAACTACACATTACTTTGCCAAGGGAGGAACAGTATGGTAGTCAAGTAGTTGGGGACTTACTGAGGTGAGAGAATGCCAAGGGTGCTATACTGTAAACACTGCACAGGAAAAAAAACAAAAAACAAAACCCAACCCAGAAAAATACCAAAGCATTAAGAGTGGTTTATATTTGGGTGACGACAGAGAAGAGTCCCTTTGGCTAGGAGCCCTTATTCAAGGTTACACCCCTTCCCTAGTGGCAGTCCATATCCAATGGCTGGTTCATGGAGGGATACAGAGAACCAGTCCTCTTGCCTCAATCTGGAACAACTCCAAAGGGCTGGCTATTCCAGTTCCAGAGCTCCCCACAGGCCTCTGTCGTATAGCTCAATGTCTCTCTCTGTCCAGTCCTGCTTCCCTCACTCCTTCCCAAGTGCTGACCCTGTGAGCCTACCCAGTAAAACGGCACCGTATCTCTCCCTTGGAGTTTGTGTCCTGGGAAACCAGATCCAAGAAGATCCACCACCAACTCCTCCCCCTGCTTGGGGCTCTAAGAATGCCACCAACACAGTGCACTGTTAAAGAGCCATTAATCAAGGTGCCAGCCCTGCTCACTTCCCGTAACCATATATTTTTTTAAATTTTTATTTATTTATGATAGTCACAGAGAGAGAGAGAGAGGCAGAGACACAGGCAGAGGGAGAAGCAGGCTCCATGCACCGGGAGCCTGATGTGGGATTCGATCCCGGGTCTCCAGGATCGCGCCCTGGACCAAAGGCAGGCGCCAAACCGCTGCGCCACCCAGGGATCCCTCGTAACCATATTTTAAGTGACTCCTTCTCCACCTTTGCCAGTTGATTGATCCACGGTAGGCATCAAGCTTAAAAAGCAAAGGTGCCAGGGATCCCTGGATGGCTTGGCGGTTTAGCACCTGCCTTTGGCCCAGGGCGTGATCCTGGAGTCCCGGGATCGAGTCCCGCATCAGGCTCCCGGCATGGAGGCTGCTTCTCCCTCTGCCTGCGTCTTTGCCTGTCTCTCTGTCTCTCCATCATGAATAAATAAATAAATAAATAAATAAATAAATAAATAAATAAATAAATATTTAAAAAAAAAAAAAAAAAAAAAGCAAAGGTGCCTGGTTGGATGGCTTCTCTCTTGCCTTAAATTGTTCATGCACCAGTATGCCTTACCTATGTATCACTGATTCTACTCTTTATTTGGATCTGACTCATTTCTAGGGAAATACATTTATTTAAGGAACTAATACTATATCACCATTAAAAATGGAAAACTGGGACAGCCCGGGTGGCTCAGTGGTTTAGCACACCTTCGGCCCAGAGCCTGATCCTGGAGACCCGGGATTGAGTCCCACGTTGGGCTCCCTGCATGGAGCCTGCTTCTCCCTCTGCCGGTGTCTCTGCCTTTCTCTCTCTCTCTCTCTCTCTCTCATGAATAAATAAATAAAATCTTAAAAAAAAAAAAAAAAACAACGGAAAACCAACAGCAGCTGTAAAATCATGAGTTAAAGTAGCAGCTATATTTCTTAGTATACGTTAAAAGAAAATAGGTATGAAGATAAAATAAATTTGTCAACTACTTAAAATCATTTCATATACTACCACTCAGACAGGCAGGATGCAGTCTGGAAAACCTGAACTAGAGCATCCAGCTGGTGGCAGAAGCTGCAAGTGAAAACAGAGGCCCTAATAGGCTGTGCGTGCGCAGACAATCTGAGTCATGCGGAGAGAAGCTGTGAACAGAAAGGAAGATGGAGCCAATGAAATAGGGAGGTGGGTTGAGACAGACAGACAGATAGATGTAACTAGAAACAGAGACACGTGTGAGGTTGAGAATGAGAAACACAGACATGGAAAGAACCAGAGCCAGAGCCAGAGCCAGACAGAGAGGGACACAGATCAAGAACACATTCACACGGGAAAACCTGTGGAGGGGGAGAGAGGGATGAAGAGGCAGGGCTCCTGGAACCATGGGCTCCTGAGGGCACTCCCCTTCCAGCAGCATAGCATGTAGCAAACCTGTTTTTTGCCAGTCACCGGCACTAGCTTTTGTTCTCCGCAAGCATGGGACAGACAGGACCATCTCACTGGGGTCCTCCAGCCAGACTGCCCAGCATAGAGGCTTCAACAGTCTGGAAATGCACCTACCTTGATTTCTACAGGGTCATTCTGGTGGAAGTTGATTGGTGCGACCCCAGGAACATAGAAGGCGCGTGTATCACATGTGAGAGAGAAAAGCAATAGGGACCACGGCAACCAATCCTGCTTGGAAGAAGAGAGATCATAGTTGGAATGGAGGAAAGTTGTAAATCTCTCTCTGAGGCAGATCAAGTTATAGCACCTTTGCACCTGCTTTAACTGACCCAGCCTCACCCACACTCTGTGTCACCTTCCAAATACCCCTGAGTCCCACAAGGCACTCCTTCTGCACTTCCAGAAATGAGTCACAAAGTGAGTGAAGTAATTACTACGGGGGCAAAAGGGAAGACTGCTATAGTAGCTGTGGCTTCCCACTTTCAGACCAATGTTCTTTTCACCACTACATGTTGTGTTGCTTTCCAACATAGCTAGCAGGAAACAAAGCTCCACAATATTCCACCGATTCCCTTTTCTCTATACAGGAATAGATTCACTTGGTCAGGAAGCTCCTATGTTACAAATATATTTTCCTATAAGCCATCCCCAGATTGTACTGACCCATCACTCGCCACACTCCTCCTGACTTAGCCCTAGCTATGCTGGCCTTCTTGCTGTCTCTAACCCTCAGGGCCATCACCCTGACCAGAATGCCTTTCCCATAGACACCTGCGGGGCTAATCTCATCCCTTATTCATGTCTCTCTCAAATGTTAGGTCCTCAGAAAAGTCTTCACCGACAAGCCTATCTAAAACAGCACCCTCGGGACTCCCATTACCCATTTTCCACTCCCATACTTCATTTCTCTTCCTGGATTTATCTTCCTGACATATTCAACATGCATTTGTTTCTTTGTGCAGTCTGTCACCCTCTGCTTGAATGCGCTCTCTGTGGGAGCAGGGACTATGTGTCCCCACTGCCTGGCACTCAATAGGCACTCAGTAAATGACCTGCATGCAGGAGAGTCATCTGGGGATTAAAGGCAAGAAAGACCAGCTATGGGCAGCCCTGGTGGCTCAGCAGTTTAGCGTCGCCTTCAACCCAGGGCCTGATCCTGGAGACCCGGGATCAAGTCCCACGTCGCGCTCCCTGCATAGAGCCTGCTTCTCCCTCTGCCTGTGTCTCTGCCTCTCTCTCTCTCTCAGGAATAAATAAATAAAATATTTTGAGAGAAAGAAAAGAAGAAAGAAAGAAAAAGAAAGAAAAGAAAGAAAAGAAAGAAAGACCAGCTACGGGCCTCAAGAAACACACTCCATCAAAACCTCTCTTTCCCTTCATTCACATGTGTCAACCCCTCAAGGAATTAGAAGAGCTTCCCGATTCCCTCTCTCCACCTGGTGTGAAAAAGGAACTCTTATCCAGACACCTGGATCACGGACTCTCTCTATCCCCTATACTGGTACAGCACTTCAGACCCTCGTTTCCCCTCACTGGACACTGGTCATAGCCTTCTGATCACCTTGCCTCCACAGCCTCTCTATCCTTCAAGTTATTGCCATACACACACACAAGCGCACACACCAGCACACATGTGTGCACTCGGATGACTTTTATTGGACTCAGTTTCATAAGGAATTAGAATCATTCATGGGGCCTGCCAAAAATGTAGACTCATCTCCATTTTTACCAACAGCACAAGCTAAGAAAAAATGGCTTTAATAGTTTAACATTCTGGGGCACCTGGGTGGCTCAGTCAGTTAAGCATCTGCCAGCTCAGGTCATGATCCCAGGGTCCTGGGATGGAGCCCCACATCAGGCTCCCAGCTCAGGGGGGAGCCCGCTTCTCCCTTTCCCTCTGCTGCCACTCCCCCTGCATGTACGCATTCTCTCTAATAAATAAAATTCTTTAAAAAAAAAAAAAAACGTTTAAGGTTCTGAGCTTGGTGTACTTTTCGTAGATACATAGCTTGGTCAAAGTCTTAAAAGTAATAAATTCAGAATGTTTCTCTCTTGATTTGCTAGGAATGTTTATAAGTGTCTGCCAGCTGATGTTCATTATGAAATAAGAAACAACAGTGCAATAAAAACACTGAAAGATGACTAAGACATTGTATTCAGTAATCAAGAGGTCAGCACAACTCAGAGTAGGTAAAAGCAAGATCTTTAAAAGAAATGACAAGACTAGATGTTAGAAAATTATATCATGGGGTAAGATTCTATATAGGAAAAGAATACTTTCTCCATTCTGTCCCTTAAAAAAAACCTTTTCATTTTAAAATAAATTCAGATTTACAGAAGAGTTGCAATGATACTATGAGAATTCCCATATACTCTTGACCCAGTTTCCTCTAATGTTAACATCTCATATAACCACGAGGGGGCAAGGCTTTTAAAAAATAAACTAGCTTAGGGGCATCTGGGTGGCTCAGCTGGTTAAGCATCTGCCTTTTTTGGCTGAGGTCATGATCTTTGGGTCCTGGGATCGAGCCCTATGTCAGGTTCCCTGTTCAGTGGGGAGTCTGCTTCCCCCTCTCCTCCTGCCTGTCGTTCCCTCTACTTGTGCTTTCTTTCTGAATAAATAAAATCTTTTTTTTAAATAAATAAGAAATAACCAGCTTTAAAAATGTTTTGAAAAAGTAGCACAATTATAGTAAATAATTCAAACACAGTACAAATGGGTATACCATGAAAAATAAATCTTCCTCCCACTTGGGCTCCCCACAGACAACTGCTAACACCAGTTCCTTGAAAATCCCTCTAGAGACATTTTATGTATTCACAAGGGGAAGGGCTTAGTAGTATGGGTTTGCCTTGAATGCAGTAACAAAAACAGAATTTATTCTTTCTTTCTGTGATGGAAAGTCTACTGACTGTGGGCTGCCTCTAGCATCTGATTTCCTTTCGATCAGATTATTTCCTCCAACTGACCTGTTGTCAGAAGATTCTGGCCCACCCTCCCTGGAACCCTGTGCGAGGCCTCACTGGTCAGTCTTTAGAAATATGAGTGCTTTGAGTAAGAGAAATAAGCCCTATCCTCTTTCCCCTAATTCCTCTTGGTACCTGAATTCCAGTTAACTAAAATACAAGGAAAACAAATCCTGCAGTACTGGCATAAACTGCCACACAAATTTTGTTTTTTTTAAAAAAACAACCCAACTCTGAATTTTTTTTTAAAGATTTTTATTTATTTGAGAGAGAGAGAGAGTGAGCGAGAGAGAAAACACACAAGCAGGGGGAACGGCAGAAGCAGAGAGAGAAGCAGGCTCCACACTGAGCAGGGAGCCTGACTTGGGGCTTGATCCCAGGGCCCTGAGATCATGACCTGAGCTGGAGGCAGACACTTGACTGAGCCACCAAGGCGCCCGAACTCTGAATTTTTGAAAGATGATGCAGAAAACAGACAATCCTCACACAAAGATACTACCAGTAAACCACAAATCAATTGATCTTAAAGCAAGGATCTAACAGATGAAAAATAGCAAAGGGTATTTCCTTAATGTGCTATAATCTTTGAATAATATAAGCTGACAACCAAAAAATTCAGAAGTCCAGTTTAGAAATGACTGCATCAAAATGACACTGTCGGGATCCCTGGGTGGCGCAGCGGTTTGGCGCCTGCCTTCGGCTCAGGGTGCGATCCTGGAGACCAGGGATCGAATCCCACGTCGGGCTCCCGGTGCATGGAGCCTGCTTCTCCCTCTGCCTGTGTCTCTGCCCACCCCCCCCCCCTTCTGAGTGACTATCATAAATAAATAAAAATTTAAAAAAAAGAAGACACTGTCAGTTTTATATATGAAAATGTCACTATTCAGATATTCTCATAGGGCTGGAGGGATAATTATTTAGAACACTCCTTAGGGGGGCAATATGGCACTCTATCAAAAGCCCCCCCAAGTGCATACTCTAACCTGCAATTCTACTTTGAGACATATTAAGAAAAATATGGCAAATACCCCAAAATGTACATAAAAGGATGTTCACTACAGCATTTATTTATTTTTTAAAAGATTTTATTTATTTATTTATTCATGAGAGACGCAGAGAGAGAGAGAGAGAGAGAGAGAGAGAGAGAGAGAGAGAGAGGGAGGGGCAGAGACACAGGCAGAGGGAGAAGCAGGCTCCATGCAGGGAGCCTGACGTGGGACTCGATCTCTGGACTCCAGGATCAGACCCTGGGCTCAAAGCGACACTAAACCCGAGCCACCTGGGCTGCCCCACCACAGCGTTATTTAAAATAGTGAAATCAGGGGCACCTGGGAAGCTCAGTTGGTTAAGTGTCCAACTCTTGATTTTGGCTCATGTCATGATCTCAGTCAGGGTCATGAGGTCGAGCCCTGCATTGGGCTCTGTGCTCAGCATAGGGTCTGCTTGAGATTCTCTCCCTTTGCCCCTCCTCCTCCTTCACATAAATGCATGCATGTTCTCTCACTCTCTAAAAAAACATGATAACATAAAAATTAATAAATAGTGGAATTGTTAACTGCCTTTATTATTTTTTTTAATTTTTATTTATTTATGATAGTCACACAGAGAGAGAGAGAGAGAGAGAGAGAGAGAGAGAGAGGCAGAGACACAGAAGGAGGGAGAAACAGGCTCCATGCACCGGGAGCCTGACGTGGGATTCGATCCCGGGTCTCCAGGATCGCGCCCCGGGCCGAAGGCAGGCGCTAAACCGCTGCGCCACCCAGGGATCCCTGTTCACTGCCTTTAATAGTAAAATATCCATTATTAGTGGAATGGGTTAAATTACGGTGTATCCACTTACCTATTCATGTACTCAAAATATTTCTTAAGTACAAATGTTTAAGCTTTAGATTTAAGTAGAAAGAGCAGGGGATAGAACACTGTATAGTAGGATCTGCCCTTTTTAAGACAGTTATCTTTGAGAAAAATGTTTAGCAGGCAAAAATGGGTTACCTGAGTGATGGACCTTCTTCCTTTCTGTATATCTCTATTTTCTAATTTTTCTTAGGGGGTTATAAAGCAATTTTATCATATCAGAAAAATAGTAAGATAAATCAGGCAAAAAACAACAAAAAAACAAAAACAAAAAAAAAACAAAAAACCCTCCATCATTCTAAACACCTAGGTTAGAGTAATTCTAGCTTGGTTTGGAAGGGCCTCCCTCCACCTGCTGGTCCCAAGATACCTTTCTATCAGCACCTTCTACCTTTCCCTTCTAAGCCTTCAGGAAGATCCTAAGATCATTTTGGCTTTTGGTAAGCATACTTGTCAAGTGAGGCTTCCTTCAAGCCTCAGCTCAAGCTGTTTTTGACACGTGCCATCACCCTATTCAAGTTCTCTCGACCCTTGAAGGCCCAGTGGAAATGTTTCTTCTTTCAAGAATGCCTCAGATCTCCACAAGGGGAATTATTCTTTTCCTTTTTTTCCCAAGGCACCTTGTAAATATCTCTATGATGTCACTTGAGGCAGAAGAATGGAAAATACCCAATACCCAACTGAACTTTCACAACTATACATGTTCAAGGATTAGTGTTTAAGTTAGACATATTTAAATATGCACTAATCTAAGGCATTACTGTAGTACATTTCATGTTGAATTACAGTCATTTAAGTTTCTGCCATCTCTCTATCTGCACTAATTGCTTGTCTAGCTTTGTTATGGGAGTACTCAAACAAATTAATAATAAACACCAACCAACCTCTGATCTAAAAAAATACAAAACTATCCACTCACACAAACTGAATGCCATAGTTTTTTTGTTAAGTTCTATGCCTAACTATGCTGGAACTCATGACCCTGAGATCAAGAGTCACATATTACACTGACTAAGCCAGCCAGGCACCCCTGAATACTTTGGTTCTTAATCTTTGTTGTGTCCCCTTGAGAATCTGATTTTTTTTAATCCTCAAATTTAAGGAGTGCTTGATACCTCCCACCTTTCCACCTCCCAGAACCTAGTTTGAGACTCCCTGAGAACATCTATTATCTCATACTCTATCTGTACATCTAGGATAGTGGTTCTCAATCCTGATGCATATTAGAATAACCTGGGAAGTAAATGTATTAAATTCTCAATCCAAACACAGAGAGTGGCTGAATGGATAAAAAAAATTAAGAACCAGGGATGTCTGGATGGCTCAGCAGTTGAGCATCTGCCTTCGGCTCAGGGCATAATCCCAGGGCCCGGGATCAAGTCTCACATCAGGGAGCCTGCTTCTCCCTCTGCCTGTGACTCTCATGAATAAATAAAGAAAATCTTAAAAAATAAAAAACAAAAAACCAGGATCCAGCGATTTGCTGTCTGCAAGAAATTCACCTTATATCTAATTGCACACATGCGCTGAAGATAAAAGGACAGAAAAAAGATATTCCATGTAAGTGGTAACCAAAAGAAAAAGCAGGGGTGGCTAAACTCATACCAGACAAAATAGACTTTCAGTTAAAAACTGTGTCTAGAGGGGATCCCTGGGTGGCGCAGCGGTTTGGCACCTGCCTTCAGCCCAGGGCCTGATCCTGGAGACCTGGGATCCAGTCCCACGTCGGGCTCCCTGCATGGAGCCTGCTTCTCCCTCTGCCTGTGTCTCTGCCTCTCTCTCTCTCTCTCTCTCTCTATATATATATATATATATATATATATATATGTGTGTGTCTATCATGAATAAATAAATTTAAAAAATCTAAATAAAAAAACTGTGTCTAGAAATAGAGAAAGTCATTATATAGTGACAAAAGAGTTGAAACAGTAAGATATAACAATTATATGCACACCTAACATCAGAGCACTAAAGGTATAAAGCCAATCAATATTGACAGATCTGAAAGGAGAAACTGACAGCAATACAGTAATAGTAGGGGATTTCAATACCCTATTTAAAATAACGGCTAGAACTTCCAGACAGAACATTAATAAATAGCTGACTCAAAAATCACTACAGACCAAATGGACGTAACAGACATACATGGAACCTTCCACCTGATAGCAGAAGAATACACATTCTTCTCAGGTGCACACAGAACATTCTCCAGGACAGATTACATGGTAGGTTCACAAAATAAGTCTTAACAAACTTAAGATGACTGAAATCATTCCACGTACCTTTTCTGATCACAATGGAATGAAACCAGAAATCAATAACAAAACATGGGGAAAATGAAAATGCAAATATGTGAAAATTAAACAACACACTCTTGAACAATCATTGGGTCAAAGAGGAACTCAAATGGGAATTTAAGTACTTTAGACAAAAGAAAATAAAAATACAACATACCAAAACTTACAAAATGCAACAAAAGCAGTACTAGAAGTAAACAACTACATTAAAAAAAAAAAGATCCCCCCATATCCAACTTTACACATTAAGAGGTCAGAAAAATAACAAATGAAGCCCAAAGTTAGCAGAAGAAAGGAAATAATAAAGATTAGGCAGAAATCAATGAAAAGGAGAACTTTAAAAATAGAAAAACAAAACAAAACAAAATCAAAAAACCCTGGGCAGCCCCGGTGGCCCAGCGGTTTAGTGCCGCCTTTGGCCCAGGGTGTGATGATCCTGGAGACCCAGGATCAAGTCCCACATCGGGCTCCCTGCATGGAGCCTGCTTCTCCCTCTGCCTGCCTGCCTGCCTGTCTCTCTCTCTCTTTCTCTCTGTCATGAATAAATACATAAAATTTTTAAAAAGAGAGGAAAAAAGAAAAAAGTCCCTATAACAGAAGTTGGTTTTTTGAAAAGATAAAAATTGACAAACTAAATGAAATGAAATAAAATTTAGCAGCACCAACAAGAGAAAAAGAGAGGGAAGGCTAACAAGTAGTTCAGAAAAAAAAGGATTATAATCAATTATACATCAACAAACTGCATAACTTAGAAAAAATGGGTAAATTCCTAGCAACACATAACCCCCAAAACTGAATCAAGAACAAAACATCGAAGCAGACCAATAAAAATGGGGGATTGAATCAATAATCAAAGACCTCCCTTTGGGATCCTCAGGTGGCTCAACAGTTTGGCACCTGCCTTTGGCTCAGGGTGTGATCCTGGAGTCCCGAGATCGAGTCCCACATTGGGATCCCTGCATGGAGCCTGCTTCTCCCTCTGCCTGTGTCTCTGCCTCTCTCTATGTCTATCATGAATTAAAAAAAAAAAAATCTTAAAAAAAAAAAAAGACCTCCCTTCACAGGTGAGTTCTTCCAAATGTTCAATAAAGAATTAATACTAATCCTTTTTAAACTCTTCCAAAAATGAGAGAGGGAATACTTCTAAACTCATTTTATGAGGTAAGCATCACTCTGATACCAAAACAAGACAAAGATACCACAAGAAAACTATAGGCCAATATCCTTGATTACCACAGATGCAAAAATTCTCAGTAAAATACTAGCACACTGATTTTTTTTTTAAAGATTTTATTTATTTATTCATGGGAGACACAGGCAGAGGGAGAAGCAGGCTCCACGCAGGGAGCATGATGTGAGACTCAATCCTGGGACCCCAGGATCATGCCCTGAGCCAAAGGCAGATGCTCAACCACTGACCCACCGAGGTATCCCTAGCACACTGATCTTAACAGCACATTTAAAGGAGCATACACCAAAATCCAGTGGGATTTATCCCTGGGATGCAAGGATGATTCAACATATACAAATCAATCAGTGTGATACGCCACAATAAAATGAAAGAAAAAAACCCACATGATCATCTCAATAGACACAGTAGAAGAATATGACAAAGTTCAATATCCACTCATGACTTAAATTCTCAACATAAAAGGTATAAAATGAACTTACCTCAACACAATAAAGGCCATGCCATATATGAAAAGCCCACAGTTAACATCCTTATTTCTTGCTAATCAAAAATATATGTGTTCTGACCTTCCACTCCCAGAAACCCAGACATCAGACTTTTTTGCCTTTTCTAATATGTGATTTGAAGCCAGGGCAGAGGATTACAATCTCCTGTTGTCATCAAGCCAATTAAATCTAAGAAGTTGCTCCAGTTCTACCTTCTTCGAAACAGAATCCTCCAATCTTAGGAGAGAGATGCTGCCCCAGACAACTGAAGGGCTCCCTGAGAGCTTAGGTTGCAGAGAGATGAAAAGCAAATCCTGAAAGACTTCAACATGCTTCTGTTTCAAAGTCTCAAACCAATAGCACAAACACACACACACACACACAAACCAAAACCAAAGGAAAAGACACAACAATGAGGATAATACTCACCCTACTGGAAAACAACACTAAAAAGCAACAAGAAGCCATAGAGGCACTGAGCACTAGCCAAGTAAGTACAAGGCACTGTGGTACCCAGTCCTTTCCACTCCCTACTTTGTGCTTGCACCATTCCCACAATGACAACTGCCTGGGGATTTCTGTCACCATTTCATGGATGACTGCTAGTTAACCTGAGATCCAGAGATGAAATAACTTGCCTGAGGTCAGATGGCAGAGGAACAGATATGCTCTTTCCAGGCAAGTGAGCTGCCTTAAAAGACAAAGAGCATGTAACGATGATCCTGATATAATGGCATCTAACACTGAATGATGACTATGTTCTATGAAATATTAAAATATAGAGCTATCCAAATTAGTACTGGAGAAGACAAAAGACTTATACAAACTGAAATAGAAGTGTTGGAAGCAAACTTTTAAAGATTTTATTTATTTTTTAGAGAAGAAGGGAGAGAGAAAGAGAATCTCAAGCAGACCCCATGCCCAGCAGAGCCCAACATGGGGCTCAATCTCACAACCCAGAGATCTGGACCTGGGCCAAAATCAAGAATTGGAGCTTAACTGACTGAGCCATCCAGGCACCCCAATAAACTTTTATATAATCTTGACATGGAAAGTTTCCTAAGAATGAAACAAAATCCAGAAATTATAAAGAAAAAGGATATATGGAAGAAGGAAGAAAAATTTTTAAATATATACATTATAAATAAAGAAAACACTATTTGGGTAAAAATATTTACTACACATCTGACAAAGGACTAATTTCTTCAGTATACCAAGAGCTCGTATAAACCAATCAAGGACAAATAACCCAGAAGAATAAAAATGGCAGTTAAGAAAAAAGGAAAAGTTCAAAACGCCAAACACAGAAAGATGGTCAACATCATTCATAATTTTAAAAATTCAAATCAAAATAATGACATCTGATTTTTTACCTATTGGGGATCAAAAAGCTTTAAAAAATCTGAATACACTAGATATAGGTAAACTGAGGAGGGCAATTTAGTTCTCTAGACCCTAAAATTTATATGGAAACACAAAGGACCCAGAACATCCAAAACAACTTTTAAAAATAACAAATTCTAACCTTATTCTATTTCTTTTTTTTTTCCCTTATTCTATTTCTACACTTACTGATTTTCAACGAATTGCCAAGGCAACTCAATAAAGATAGTTTTGTGTGGTTTTTTTTAAGATTTTATTTATTTATTCATGAGAGACACAGAGAGAGAGAGAGAGAGACAGAGACACAGGCAGAGGGAGAAGCAGGCTCCATGCCGGGAGCCCAACATGGGACTCGTGGGACTCGATCCCTGGGCCCCAGGATCACACCCCTGGCCAAAGGCGGTGCTAAACTGCTGAGCCACCCGGGCTGCCCAAGAAAGGATAGTTTTTTAACAAATGGTTCTTGGGACATTTAGGTAGCCACTTGCAAAAGGAACCTCACACCATACACAAAAATTAACTCAAAATGTTTCTTAGACACGAATAGAAAAGCAAAAACTATAAAACTTCTAGAATAATAGGTATGAGAAAATCTTTGTGACCCTGAATTCAGCAAAGATGTCAGATACAACACCAACAGCACAATCCATATCTAAAAAATTGATAAAATAGATTTCATCAAAATTTAAAACTTTTACACTTCAAAAGCTATCATTAAGGAAATTAAAGACATGGACCTAGAGGGCATTATGCTAACTGAAATAAGTCAAACAATGACAAATATCCTATGATTTAATTATATGTAGAACCTAAACAACAAAACAAATGAACAAAACAGAAACAGAATCTTAACAGAATAAACCAATGGTTCCAGAGGAGATGGGATGGGAGGATGGGCAAAATAGATGAAGGAGATTAAGAGGCACAAACTTCTAGTTATAAAATAAGTTAAGTCGTGAGGATGTAAAGTACAGCACAGGGAATACAGTCAGGAATACTGTAATACAGTCAAGAGGATAACTACACTGACAATGGTAAAATGACAATGGTATTTTATAATGTATAGAAAATATCAATTCCCAAGTTGTACAACTGAAACTAATATATAGAATGTGAACTATACTTCAATTTTTAATTAAAAGAATAAATAAAATGAAAGGTCACAGACTAGAAGAAAAATCTTTGTGAATCACATATCTGATAGAGAACTTCTATTCAGAATACATAAAGAATTCTTATAACTTCATGATAAAATATACAACCCAATTTTAAAAATGGGCAAAAGACCTGTATAGGGGATCCCTGGGTGGCTCAGTGGTTTAGCACCTGCCTTCGGCCCAGGGCGTGATCCTGGAGCCCTGGGATCGAGTCCCACATCAGGCTCCCTGCATGGAGCCTGCTTCTCCCTCTGCCTGTGTCTCTGCCTTTCTCTGTGTGTCTCTCATGAATAAATAAATAAATAAATCTTAAAAAAAAAAAAAAAAGACCTGTATATATATTTCACCAAAGAGGATATTATACAACTGGCTAATAAGAACACGAGAAGATGTTCAATATTATTTGTCATTAGGGAAAAGTGAACCAAAACCACAATGAGGGACACCATACATCCATAAGAATGGCTAACCTCAAAGACACAGACGATGACAAATGTGGACAAAGATGTGGAGAAACTGTAAAACCCTCGTATACTGATGGGAATGTAAAATGGTACAGCCACAGGAAAGTTTGGCAGTATCTTTAAAACGTTAAACATAAACTTACCACGCTATCTGGCAATTCCAATTCTAGGCATTTACCCAAGAGAAAATGAAATAGTTATCCATACAAAGACTTGTACATGAATGTTCCTAATAGCTTTGATCACAAAAGTCCAATGCTGGAAACAATCCAAACACCCATCAATTGGTGAAGGAAGGAAATGTAGTACAATCATGCAATGGAATAGTATTCAGCAATAAAAAGGAGTTAACTCCCAATTCCTGTGACATTGATGAACCCCATAAACGTTATGCTAAGTTAAAGCCAGATGCAAAAGTCTACATGGTGTATGGTTCTACTTATGGGAAATGCCCAAGAAAGGCAAATCTAGAGACGGAAAGATCAGGTTGGCTGGTGTGGGAGCAGGGACTGACTCCAAGTGTAAACTCCTTGGCTCTAAGGAAACCTACTGGGGTGACAGAAATAATCTAAACTTCGTGTCATTGGGATGATGGTTGCACACGTCTACACATTCACTAAAACTCACTGAACTATACACTTAGAATCAGTTATTTTACGGTGTTAAATGGCACCTTTATAAACCTGAAGAAAAAAAAATAACCAGTTCAACAAAGGACTCATTTAGAGATTAAACAAGTCTGGCAATGTAATGGTAATTACTGAAGGTGGGTGATGGGTTATAGGGATTCCTTATACTATTTCTTCTACTTTTGTAGATGTTGAACATTTTTTATAGTAAAAGTGGTGGGTTTTTTTTAATGATTTTTAAAATTTATTTGAGAGAGAGAGCAGGGGCGGGGAGCAGCAGAGGGAAAGGAAGAAGCAGGCTCCCCGCTAAGCAGGGAGCCTGACAAAGGGCTCAATCCTACGACCCTAGGATCGTGACCTGAGCTGAAGGCAGACATCAAACCAACCAAGCCACCCAGGCGTCCCTGTAATAAAAACTGTTTTTAAACAGACACTTTTATGTGTACAAAAGTATTCTGGAGAAAAAAAATTTTTTAAATCAAAGACTATGTACCTCTGATGAATGGACTAGGAGTAGCTGGGTGACTTTCTTTTCATTTAAAGCTTTTTAATCCTAACTTTATTGCATGTACGTAGATCACCTATATTCAAAATAAATATTTACATCTTAAAAAGGAGAAGGAAATGGGATGCCTCTGAAAATACTTGGGCAAATTCCCCTGAAAATGTACAGAAAATGGGAGCAATAAGATGAGAATGATGCACAGGGGATTCTGGCAACAGATGTGTGAGTAACCAGTGCTTGTTTCAGCAGTACATACACTAAAATTGGAATGATACAGAGAAGATCAGCAACGGCCCCTGGGGCAAGAGGTGTGAGTAACCAGATCAGTAATAATCCCTAACCTTAGAGAGAGGACTATAGATCCCCCTGAGAATCTTATGTCACTAGATGAAAGGTACAATATACAGAGTACAGTCAATGATATTGTAACAGTGTTGTATGGTGACAAGCGGTAGTTACACTTGTGGTGAGCATAGGTTTAGAGTTGTTGAATCATTTTATGTGTGCCTGAAACTAATAAAAAAACAATTCAAAACACAGATTCCAGGAGGATCAAAGACCTAGAAGTTCATAGGCCCCAAATAAAACCCTTGTACTGGTTACCATTCCACTTCTTATGACTCTGATTTCATTATCTCTGCAGCCCAGACAGCCTGCTAAAGGATGTTTGTCCCATAGTTCGTTTCTGTAGGGAAGTTAGGGAGTAGCAAAATACCTGCTTCTTGGGAAATTCCTTTGTATCTTCCTTTAATTTTTAATTGGTCATCATAGGAACTTCCATGTGAAGTTCAGTCTGAAAAGCCAATTAACTATTTAGCAAATACCCGTTCAGAGCCAAGAAAGGAGCGGGAGTCCTAACATGTGAACCAGCCCATTCAATGTTATTTTGCTTCATTTGGTTTCCAACTCATGAGACAGCATGTCAAGAAGCAAAGTGATAGCAATCTAGAAGCCCTTCATGCTGTAATCTAACACCCCATCACTGGCAAAGATATGGGTGACCTGGAAAGTTATAAAGCTCAAGAGACCCAAGAATCAAGGTCCTGCCCTCCCTATCTATTTTATTCTAGGGGGGGACTGGGCATGCAGAAAAACTCTCCTAAGAGTCCAATGAAGAAGTCCTAGGACTAAAAAGTACCCCTCACCTCCTAAAATTTGCTCCACCTAGTTTAAAAGGTGTGAATAATTCTTCAAAAAGAAAGGGGGTGGGGGGGAGAAGAGGTTTCCTGTTGAGATCTAAAAAATCAGTTCGTTCACTCCCATCTCTCTGTGGCCAGAAGTTAACATTTTCTCTTCTGGAGGCCCCTGCCTTGTAGTCTTCTTTCCCATTAATAGCATCACCTAGCGACTGAATCTGGCCTGTCTGAACAGCTTTTTTTGTTCCTGGTTCCCATTCCATATTTCCTACCACAAAAGCAGCACCCTCCTATACAGTAAGCTAGATTCTTCTATTTCCTTCTCAAAAATAGTCGCCATTTTAAGATCATGTAGTAACTGCTCCCCAGATTAAGAAAAAAAGAATAGAAAGAAAAAGGCTGTGGGGCACAGTTTGCCAACAGTTAACTGAAATCAATTACCCAACCAGTTGAAGCTCCCCAAGAGTTCAACCACACTTGCATGAGGGCTAATGACAGCTAAGGACCACTTACCAAGCAGCCCCCACAGAGCTAAGGAACTCAGAGGCCAAAAAGAAAAAGAGGAAGGAAAAAAAAAAAAAAGAACCAAATTAGCCTTGGGAGGCTCTAAAAATGTAGAGTTCATTTCAGAGCCCATAGATACAGAGTTGCCGTTGAGCAGAGATACAGAGAAAGATTCAAACCTGCACTTTGGGAGTAGGGAAAAAACCACAGCTAGCTGTGGAAGTCCCAGTGAAAGTAACTACCCTTCACCAAGCAACAGACCACCAGATCTAAGCCTTCAGGCCAGAAAGTGCACAAGTAAAGCACAAGAACTGCACTGACCTTCCCCTCTGGGCATTTATAAAAGAATGCTCAGTTAGTTGAAGCAACAGGCTTAAGTTGTTCACCTCTGCAAGACTTCAAATCTTGGAACAGAAAAATTACACAGAGCTTTGTGCCAGGCACTCTCCTCTCATATATATATATATATATATGAGATATATATATATATATATATATTTTTTTTTAGATTTTATTTACTTGACAGAACACAAGCAGGGGAAGCTGCAGGCAGACGGAGAAGCAGACTCCTTGCTGAGCAGGGAGTCTGATATGGGGCTCCATCCCAGGACTCCGGGATCATGACCTGAGCCGAAGGCAGACGCTCCTCTCATATTTTAATAATCACAGTGATCCTTTAAGGACAGCGTCACCCCTCATTTTAAAAATAAGGAAACTGAATCAGTACGGGATGATAAAAAGTTCTGAAGATGGATGGTGCTGAGGGTTGCACAACACTGTGAATGTAATTAATGCCACCGGATTGTAAACTTTAAAAACTTAAAATGATATATTTTGTTATATATGTTTTACCACACATGTACAAAGATTTTAAAAATGGTTAACTGCAGTTTTAAAAAAAATAGCTTGTCCAAAGTTATGAAATCAATCACAGTATCAGATTCTAGCCCAGGGTCCTTAGACCAAGCCTTAGTTTTTTTCACCTGTAAAATGGGCTTTTGTAGGGATCACATGAAATACTGGATGGGCATATGGTTTATCAACTGAAATGTATTGTGTGAGTAGAAATTTCTCCCTTGAAATCAGGGCTCATAGGGGATTACCACACACTTTTAATAGCTTTTGAATCAGAATGTCAGAGTAGGAAACACTTTATAGAGAAACTAGTTTATTCAGGGATTGCAAAATCAAACACTTAGCGAGATCATGCAAGTGACCTAAACGGTGATACTACCCTGGGGTGATACAGGAAGGTGCTGAGAAGGAAGTGATGAGCAGGGCCCTGAATAGGGAATGCCCCTAACAGGGAATCTGGGCCCAAATTCTCAGGAGAAAATGAAAACCTAGAAGCTTTTAAATGTGAAATCTCCCAATTAAACGTTGGCAACCAGGGTGCCTCGGTGGCTCAGTCGGTTGGTGTCTGCCTTTAGCTCTGGTCATGATCCCAGGGTCACAGGATTGAGCCCCGAGTCAGGTTCCCTGCTCAGCAGGGAGCCTGCTTCTCCCTGTTGTCCCAGCTCATGCTCTCTGTCACGCTCTCTCTCTCTCTCTCTCTCGCAAATGAATAAAATTTTTAAAAAGAAAATGTTGGCAACCAACTCAAAAACTTTTAAGTTCTGGGTCAGTCAAAACCAAACCAAACCAAACGAAACAACCTCCCCACCCCCCAAATCAAGTCCATGTTAGGATGTGGTCCATGGACTGCCGAACTTATCATCTGATGTACCATGAGTAGAAAATGAGGCCCAAAGATGCTAAGTGACTTGCCAGGGCACCCAAACTCCCTTCTAAATTGCCATAAGAATTCAGTTCCAACTTGTGCTTTGATTTTGTTTTTTAAGGACTATAAGTAGCACTTAGCATATCCTCAGAATACAAACCCTGGGGATTTCAGACAGTGGGGGAGGCCTGTCAGTTTAATGCTCATGCAGAGGTGAGAAATCATGTTAGGAAGGCAGAGAAGGAAGCAATGAAGAGGACTGAGATGGAACTGAGAAGTCCTGGGTGTCCCCAACAGTGCCCCATTTGGGAAACACTAGTGTCAGCAAATGGTTCAAGGATCAAAGCAGGTTGGGGTGTGGTAGGTGGCTATCATTCGTCTATGGCCAGATGGCCGTACTCATCCCGGGTCCTTCCCACCTTCCTGCCAGTGTCCAGAGATCAAAACTCAACCTTCTCCACCATTCTGCGATTGGTTCTTTTAATGCCAAGATCAAAGGGGAACTTTTGTCCAAGTTGTAAAAGAGAAACCAAGAGGCAACTTAATGTTGTTTCAGCCTCCTCTGTACTTCCTGAGAGGATTAAGACACTTCTTTAAAGGGACTGCTAGGAGAAACACATCTGAACCAGGGCCTGGTATTGGCACCTTAGCTCCAAGGAACACGGCGGCTCCTGCAGAATTCATGCCAGGCAGCGCAACTGGAGAGATCAAAGAGACAGCACAACCAATAGACAGTAGCTTGGAAAGACTACAGAAACTATGATCATGGGGAGAAAAAGAAAAAAACAAAACAATAACCCTTAAATTTGAGTATTCTAAACTACAGAATTTTCAAATTTATTTATTTTTTTTTATTTTTATTTTTTTAGAATTTTCAAATTTAAATTTTGAAACCATCAAGTCCAAGCCTTAATTTCATATATGACATATGTGGCTACAGACCAAAAAAGTCAAGGGTGTTTGCCCCAGGCCACATGGTGGATCAGTGTCAGTGCCAGGACCGAGTCCTAGACTGCTGACTCCTGCTCCAGGACTCCACTCCATCCTCAATGGGCTGATACCAACCCAAACGTGATGCCCAGACAAGACAGCAACTTCCTATACATAGGACTGGTGGCAGAGCCCAGGCCTCCTCTTCCAGTCTCCTACCAACTAGATTTTGCCATGAGAAACAGTTCCTGTGCTTCTGACTAGGACTGTGGGGGTTGCCTAGCACTGCCTCCATTTGCTCAAATGAACCTTGTTGTCATTCAGTCTATTACCCTGCCTCTGGACTGGATCAAACCCAAATAACCTCAAAATACTGTCAACTGACCTAGCAACTCTACTCCTAGGTACGCACAAGAAAACCGAAAATATGTGTTCACAGAGAAACACATACATGCACATTAATGTTCATAGTAATGTTATTTGCAACAGCCAAACAGTGGGGAAAAAAATCCCAATATCCATCAATAGATGAAAGGCTAAACAAAATGTAGTACAGCCACACAACGGAATATTATTTGGCCATGAAAAGGAATGAAGTACTAATACCTGTTACAACATCAACTTTGAAAACATTATGTTGAAAAAAAAAAAAAAAAGAAAACATTATGTTGCCTTAAAAAAAAAAGATATAAAACACCATATATTATAGGATTCCAGTTATATGAAGCGTAAATTTACCCTTTCAGAAGGGTAAATTTTAGGGTTATATGAGTTATATCCAATAAAAAGGAAAAAGATAAAACCCAGACAGTATGGACAATGATATATGTGAGAAAGTACAGTTTTATTCTCCAAATGGAGGTTTCCAGACTCCTGAGATGCCTATAAATGTACTCAGAGGACATTTTATAAGTTACACCAAAGTAATAATCCCCAGAGTATGTTCCATATTTTCAGTATTTCCATAAAGAATGAGATACGAGTCTGCCTCTCACCTAAGACCTAGGTGGATCAAGTTAGTATCCTGTAACTTCATAAAGCCATCTAAATCCAGGGGTAGGAGGAAAGCAGGAAAACTAGAGAGAAATTCTGTTTACACCAGCTAATCAATCTACTGCCATGGTGAGAGAAGTCTTGCCCTGCAGGTTTAGGAAACACCCACTATGCTAACACAGACCTGTGTCTGTGTTGGCAGGTGGCAGCCCAACCCCTGGGGAAGAAGAGCCGTTCACTATAAAAAGGGAAGGAGGGAAAAGCCCATAAAATATTTCTAAAAACTTGTACCCATAACCCTAACTTTCGAAATAAAAGGACAAACCAAAAACCCAGCCTGTTCCCACAGTCACTAAATCCACTAGCTTAGTACCTCTTTGGTTGTATGAATTGCCAAACAAATTCATATATCCCAAAGCAGATCCACAGCCCCCCATCCCCACTGGTTGTGAAACAGTTAACAAGGGTGTGGAGACTATTCTGACTTCCGTTTGATAAAGTGCTTGACACAGGCCAAACTCCAGTCTGTATGTGACCTCATTTTGCCTATTACACACATCCCTCCGTAACAAATTCACTTCCACACATCTTCACTATTGCATCAAACATGAAGTTTCTCATGCACTGGCCTATGTGGGTCACTGTATACATGATATCTTCAGTTTCTTAAAATCAGTTACTGTATCTACCACGAAAGCACAGGGTAACACTCCCAAGTGACAGGACATACACTGAATCACTGTGCTTTCCACTGAGCTTAGAAAATCCCAACTCCTTCTCATGGTTTCTCTGCAGGCTGAAAACAGTTGACTCCCCTAATGTTCTGGAGGGGTGGGAAGCACCTATAGAGCAGTCTATTTCAAAATGCAGCCCTTAGACAGCAAACTGTAGACTACAATCCACTGCAATTATAAGCATGCTTTTAGAAACACAGCTGCTCCTGCCTCTCCAGTTTCATATTGAATCATCCCTCCCCCACCCCTCACCATGCTTCAGCCCCTCCAGCCTTGTGTTCCTCATATATACCAAGCTCTTTCCCACGTTGGTCCTTTACGCTTGCAATTTCCTTTACTAGGGAAACTCTTTGCGTTGCTGGTTCCTTCTCTGACCATTTAATCCAAAGTAGTTGCATCACTCCATTGCCTGCAATCACTATCACTTTGCCTTGCTGTCTTCACGGCATTTACCAATATCTACATTACCTTGTTCATCTACTTGTTTACTTGTTCACTGCGTCTCCTCAGACTAGAAAAGCTCCACAAGCTCCATCTTGACCCTCTAATTCACAGCTATACTCCTAGGTCTTGGCACAGAGCACTCACTTTTGTTGATTAAGTCAACGTGTGACAGAAATATGTACTGCTAACTTATTACCTCTTAAAAACCTCTGAACAGGGCATGAAATATCCAGTGCAATGTTACAAATGCCACTTTAACTTTTTCCCTATGGCAAGGGAAAGTGTGACTTTTCCTGTTATATTCTTATACCATTCTTGTTCTGAATGTGGTCCAGAAAAAAATTGGTTTCAACATATCACTCATGGTTTAAATTGAAGTCTGAGACCACAGAAATCAGGCAAGGCTGGGATATCTTCTACCTGACCTCAGGTTCTAAATAAGGAGTCCCCTTTTAAGAACGCCTGGTAGCTCAGTCAGTTGAGCGTCTGCCTTTGGATCAGGTCATAATCCCAGGGTCCTGGGATCGAGCCCTGCATCAAGCTCCCTGCTTAGTGCGGGTCTGCTTCTCCCTATGTTCTCTGTCTCTCTCTCTCAGGTAAATGAAATAAAATAAAAAATACGGAGTCCATTGAGCAGCCCCGGTGGCGCAGCAGTTCAGCGCCGCCTGCAGCCCAGGGCATGATCCTGGAGACTTTGGATCGAGTCCCACGTCAGGCTCTCTGCGTGGAGCCTGCTTCTCCCTCTGCCTGTGTCTCTGCTACTTCTCTCTCTCTCTCTTCATCTCTATGAATAAATAAATAAAATCTTTAAAAAAATTAAAAAAGAAAAAATAAGGAGTCCCTCATTAAACAAAAAGGATGTTATCTGTTGGTTAACAGAAGGAGGCAACTCATTGTCCGCCAGTAACCTACCCTTATTTGGAGAAAACCAACACCAAAGAATTTAAACAAGAATCTTCCTTTGCTAAAGTCAAATGTCACCTCCTTTTTTTCCCTGTGTTTTCCTTTACATTCACTCTTAGGATGAAAGTATCTGCTGAGGAAGCAACACACAGAAGATCTAGAAAAATCACTCAGGACGAAGTGACTTCAATTCTGGTTCTGGTCTCTAGACAAGCAGAATGTGAGCTGAGCTTCTGAAAGAAAGGCCACTCCTTCATAGGTCTGCTTCCAGGGTTCTGTACTAGGAGCCAGTAAGTTCTGACCCACTTTCCAGGCACAGTTTTTTCACCCACACCCTCATCCATACACAGCCTTCATTCATCCTAATGAGCTCCATTCTAATGAACCTTCTTCCTAAAGAGCTGTGTGGGGCATCCAAGGGGAAGGCAGCCAGACAAGGCTAGGAGAGTGTTTTTCAGAACATAGTTCACAAATCACCTGCATCATACTCACTGGTGTGCTTATAGAAATGCAGGTTCCTGGGCATCACCTAGACCTAATGAACCAGAACTTTGGAAGTGGGGCTCAGGAAACTGCATTTTTTAACATGCCTCCCCCCGACCCCCAACCCCCCCCCCCCCAGAGTCTCAGGCACAGTGAAGTTTGAGAACCAATGGGATAAAAGCTCCCCAGGAGAGAGGTCGATGGCTGATTTACAGAAGACCAGATAAATGTTTAGAGGGAGGGTCTGGAGATAGAAAATGGAGGAGGGTGTAAGGGCATGCTCCGGGTAGCGGGGGTCAAGACCTGTGCGCGGTGGGAACGAACGGCTGGAGGTGGACATGAAGACAGGGAAAGGATCTGAGACGGGTCAGAGGTGAGGTCGCGTCCGCGGACTGGTCAGGACAGGGGGAGGCGGACCGCGGTGAGCGCAAAGTCTGGACGTAAGGAGGAGGAGCAAGGGTGGGAATAATAGGGCGGCTCTTCGGAGGCACCGGGGCTGGCAAGTGAAAATTAGAAAAAGGGGGTCACAGGAGGAGGAGACCAAAGCAGGAATAGGAACCGGCGGAGACGGTAACCGAGACCTTTCCTCCGACCGGGTGCCTCCCCCAAAACTCCGGGCCTTGACAAGCCTGATGCGGGGCCGGGGTCGGGGAGGGGGAATTTGGGAGAAACAGGCCCAGTCAGAGACGTCCCTAAAGCCTGAGCTAGGGGTCCCGGAGGTGGCTCGGGCCAGGCATGGGCCGCTGGAAGGTCCTGGGATCCCCCGAAGGGCCCCGCTCCAGCTCTGACTCTCCTTCACTCACCATCGCAGCCGCCATCTTGGATCCACGTGTCGCCGTAATGACGTCAGCGGAAGTGGTGTTTCCCTGGTTACGGAGTTTAACTCCGCTGGGTGCTGCCTGGCTTCAGTCACTCCTGTAGTCGTGGTCAGCAAAGGGGCGAGAAGAGTTAGCTGCTAGTCGGCAGCTTGGTCTGGGCAGTGTGGTCGCTGATTAGGTGACGAGCGGATGGTGTAACTATGGGAGCCATATTAACTCCTGGCAGGGACTGCTCCTCCCCCCCCCCACTGTATTGTGGGTAATGGAGGTGTGCGTAAACGCGTCAGCTCTCTGGATGCCATATTTGCTATTGGCGTTGCCAGGGTTACCTGAGGCCTTGATTTGGTGCGTGGGATTGGTACCAGGGCTCCCATAGAAACCTAACTACATTTGTAATCATTTGTAATTAAATATCTAGTTATTTGCTTGACTATTTTATATCCTCTCTAATAGATTGTAATCCCTATGAGGGTAGGATACTGTCTTTTATTTAACTTTACTCTGTCTTATTCTCATTTGCAAAATAGGTAAGGAATTATAATAGCTTTATGATGAGGATTCAATGACGTTACATAGTGTGTATTCAATAAATAATTGTCTTATATACTTATGTATACTTCTTTGGGTAGATGGTAGGTGCCCAGTACAATACACTACTTAATTAAAGGAATGAATGAAAAGCAGCGTATTTAGTGGAGGAAGATATCTGTGAATGTGGACTACACCATGGTCTGGTTAGCTAAAAGTGTGACTGAAGTAAATCAATCTTCCTAAGCCTCAATTTACAATATTTGGAAAGGGGACTCAAAGAGTCATGGTGTTAAAATTGGGAGAGACCAGAAAGTTCATTTATTCCATGTATCCCTGTAAAGTGGATACAGTACCAGTGCTACCAGTAACTGTTTCCAAAGGTTGTTAAAAGAATAATGATGATTTAAAAAAAATCAGTACTTACTGGGCATTTGCTGTGTGCCACAGTCCTTAGCATTATGCCAAAGCCATTCGTAAGACTCTCATCTAGTCCTATCTCTTCGCAGGGGACAGTTGAACTCTGACCCCCACCTATGGGTGCCAATGTAGTGGACTGTCCACAAAGATGGCCGCCAACAAGTCTTCCTATCTTTGGGTGATCACGCTGTTTCTTCTATCAGGAGGTAGACTATTTCTCTTTCCTTTGAATCTGGCTGGTCATGTTACTTGCTTTGACCAAAGAATGTGGTACAACTGACTCTGCTAGTTCTGGACTAAGCCATAAGAGGCTTGGTGGCTTCTGCTTCTACTGTCTTCCACTCTATGGCTATCCCGTGGGAGAATCACATGGAGAGGGAGGGAGGCCCAACCAACTCCTCAAGATATTCTAGAAACTCCAGCTGAGTACTACACATGTAAATGAAGTCATCTTGGACATTCCAACCCCAGCTGAACTACCAGCTGAAATGCAGCCACATGCATACCCTCATTAACATCATATGGAACAGAAAAACTGCCCAGCTGAGCCCAGTTGTTTAAGATTTTGGAGTGGTTTCCCATGCTGCAGTAGATAATTGAAACACACATCTGTTAACTCTTAGGACTCACAAAACCATCCTGAAGAATAGCAGAACAGTTATCATCCCCAAGGGTGAGGAAAGATTGATAACCTAGGAGAGATTTTCCTGGAGTCACATAGCTAGTAAGCCATAGATCCCAAACTTGCAATCAGTTCTTCTCGTGATTGAATCCTGGATGCTTCCTATGATTTCTAGACACATGAAGAGGGATGACTGATAAGGAGCAAAACTCCATGAATGACATATCATTCCTCAGTATTTCTATTACTTTTTCTATTTTTCCTCAGTATTTCTATTTCTATTATTCCTTGTATTTTCTATTTCCCTGGAAGGCTTTCATATCTCAATCTCTTTCAGTAACATACACCAGAATCCTAGAGCTAGACTGCCCAGGTTCAGATCCTATCTCCACCACCCAATAGCTCCGTGACAAGGACACATTTCTTCTTGAAAACGTTTTATTGTGGTAAAATCTATATCATATAAAATTTACCATTTTAATCACTTTTAGGTGTACAGTTCAGTGGTATCAACTACATTAATGATATTGTGCAGCCATCACCACCATCCATCTCCAGAACCTTTTCATCATCCCAAACTGAAACTCTGTGCCCATTAATACTAACTCCCCATTAAGGCTACCCCCAACCCTTGGTAACAACTAGTCTGTTTTGTGTCTTTATGAATTTGCCTATTCTAGATACCTCATATAAATGGAATCATGCAATATTTGTCCTTTTGTATATGGTTTATTTCATTTAGCATAATGTCCTCAGGTTTCATTATTGTTGTACCATGTATCAGAATTTCCTTCTTTTTAGGTCATTTGGGTTGTTTGCACATTTTGGCTATTGTGAATAATGCTTCTGTGAACATTGGTATACAAGTATCTGTTCCAGTCCCTGCTTTCAATGCTTTGAGTATATATGAAGAAATGAAATTGCTGAATCATGTGGTAATTCTATGTTTAACTTTTTGAGGAACTACCATACTGTTTTCCACAGTCACTGAACCATTTTAAAATCCCACCAGCAATGCGCAAGGGTTCCAATTTCTCCACATCCTCATCACCACTTGATATTTTCTGTTATTTTTAATAATAACCATCCTAATGGAAGTGAAGATGGGCAAGTTTCTTAACCTCTCTAAACTTTGACTTCCTCATAAAAGACCTTACTTTATGTGATGGTTATATGGACTGAATAAGTTAATATATGTCAAAAGCTTAGAATAGTGTCTGTCACATGGTAAGTGCAATATATGTGTTTGCTGTTATTGTTTTGTGGTCAGCAGGGTGGGCCTTCTCATCTAGAATGATGAAGAGGCTAACATAAAGAGAATTAAGGAAACTGGACAAGTAACCTGATGAATTATTTTTTTTTTTTTACCTGATGAATTAGAAGGGGTCTAAGGCCAGACTAAAATCCATTAAGTTGTGTCCATGCCTCTGCTGTACAACCAGACAGACAAAACCAAGCCCAAATCAAAGGGCTCTTATAGTAACACCAGGGCATGTAGCTCCCGGTACCTGCAGAAATGCTTCTCCAAGGAGAATGGGAAGGTAGAGCTGGGGTTTAGGGGAAGCAAATCTGATCCTCAGGTATCTCCAAGGAGATACCTGTGTTCTTTTCACATTTATTTCAGTTATTTGTTGTTAAATAACCCACTATAAAACTCAGTGGCTCAAAACAACAATAATTTATTATTTCTCTTGACTCTGTGAGATGGCAGTCTGGGCCATTCTGATAGTCTTACCTGGGATCTCTCACGCACTTTTAGCAGATGGTTCAGCTGGGGCTGTAGGGTGCATGGTGGCTTCTTATGCCTGAGTGTTTGGTGCTGGCTGTCAGCAAGGCCTCTCTCTCCATGCGGGCGCTCATCCTCAAGGACGGTCTCAGGTTCATGGCGGTGAGTGAAAGTTGCAAGGCCTCCTAAGGTCTAAGCTTCAGAACTCCCACAGCATCAGTTCTGCCATATTCTATGGGTCAAAACAAGTCACAAGGTCAGTCCAGAGTCAGAGTGGGAAGAGACCACACAAGGGCATGAATTCAGGGGGGTATGATTTGTTGAGGTCATTTTGTAACAATCCACTGTGCCATCCTTCATTCACACCCCCACCCCCTGTCCATGAGGCCTCTCTGGAAGCCTTCTATGTGGCTTTCTACTGCTTGCTATCCCTGTCACCTCTAATCTTGATTCTTCACTTAACAGGCATTGTGATAACATAAAATCTCAAGTCCTCACCATGGCCTACAAGGTCCTGCGTGATCAAGTTTGTCTCCTACCATTTGCCCCGTCACTCACTGGGCTCCAGCCACATAGATATCCCTGGCCCTGCTTATCTGCACCTCAGGACCTTTGCACTTGAAGTTCCTTCTGTCCAAAATACTCTCCTCTCAGCATTTTGTGTTGTTAGCTCCTTCTCATGTTTGGGTCTCAGCTCAGCTATCACCTTCTCAGAGATGTGTTCCCTGACCACATATAGATACAGATATAACTTGGTCATTTGTTATTGTCTATCTCCCATCAAAACCTGGACTGGATTTATGTTGTTACCAACTGTGTTCCTATTAAGTATGTGCTCAAAAAATTTTTTGCATGTTTACATTAGGAATTGATCTCAAGCCTCAGTGTATTAGTTGGGAAAAGATCCAGCTATAAAGAAGAACCATCCCCCCTCCCACCAAAATAATAGTGGCTTAACAAGTTGGAAGCTTACTTTCCTCTGTCTTAGCTTGGTTTCCCTAGAAGCCAATTCTGAGACAAGGATTCAAGTCAAAGTAGTTTATTGGAGAGGTGAAGGGACACAAGAAGGCAATGGTGTACAAGAGCTGGCTCATACTGTTTGCAAGTGCCAATAGTTAAATTTTTTGGAATTTTGTAAGCCAATTGTTGGCTGTAGGCATTATTGAAAATTAAGTTATGTAAATTTTAAATTAAATAAATGATATTAAAATCAAAAATATGAAACTCTACCACTTAATCATTTTACTATATTTTACTATTATCTATGCTCTTGTGCTCGCTTCGGCAGCACATATACTAATATTATCTATGCTCTTGAGGTTGTTCATACCTATTTTATCTGTATGATAGAAATATTATGAAATGGTGTACTACTGCACATCTTTCCCCCGTTCTGAGCTCAGTAGCATTGAATTGGTAGCAGAGCCAACTTATCCATTAATGCAGTAGGCACATATACAAGGCCCACTCCACTTTTAGAGGCCATGAAAAGAAATTAATTTCTTTCTTTTTTTTTTAATTTTATTTTATTTATTTATGATAGGCACACAGTGAGAGAGAGAGAGAGGCAGAGACATAGGCAGAGGGAGAAGCAGGCTCCATGCACCAGGAGCCTGACGTGGGATTCGATCCCGAGTCTCCAGGATCGCGCCCTGGGCCAAAGGCAGGCGCCAAACCGCTGCGCCACCCAGGGATCCCAATTTCTTTCTTTTTTAAAAAGATTTTGGGGATCCCTGGGTGGCGCAGCGGTTTGGCGCCTGCCTTTGGCCCAGGGCGCGATCCTGGAGACCCGGGATCGAATCCCACATCAGGCTCCCGGTGCATGGAGCCTGCTTCTCCCTCCGCCTGTGTCTCTGCCCCTCTCTCTCTCTCTCTCTGACTATCATAAATAAATAAAAATTTAAAAAAAAAAAAAAGATTTTGACAGAGAGAGAGAGAGAGAGCACAAGCAGGGGGAGCAGCAGGCAGAGGGAGAGGGAGAAGCAGGCTTCCCACTGAGCAGAAAGCCCAAATGCAGGGCTCAATCCCAGGACCCTGGGATCATGCCTGAGCTGAAAGCAGATGCTTAACTGAGCCACCCAGGTGCCCCAAAATCAATTTCTTTTAAAATCAGAAGGAAAACATGAATTTTGGGGTTGGAGGGAAAGTTTTTTTTTGAAAGTTTTAATATGTACTATTATTATATATAAATAAGTAATTTATATATTAAATATGTAGATATTGAAATAAAAAAATACACACACACACAAAAGTGCCTAAGGCTTGTGAAAGTCATAATGCAGTTCTGGTTGGTTGGTAGCTTGAAATTGGCAATGGTGGGAATATTTATACCACCCCAAATAAGCAAATGCTACAAATCAGAGCTTGAATATTTATTTTGCTAGCAAACATTTTCTGTAAAGGGCCAGATAGTAAAATATGTTAGGCTTTGTAGATTGTGTGATTGTGTCATAATTCTCAACCCTGCCTTGCAGTACAAAAGCCACTACAGACAACAAATAATGGGTGTCGCTGTGTTCCAATAAAACATAGTCTAGTCTGCCCTAGTTTCCCATGCCCTGGTCTAGACTTAGCATGCTAAAGAAAAAGCCAGTAGTGCAGATTCAACGTTAAGTGTGTTGTATCTGTAGCTGTTACACACAGGGCAGCCCTGGTGGCTCAGCAGTTTAGCGCTGCCTGCAGCCCAGGGTGTGATCCTGGAGACCCGGGATCGGGTCCCACATCGGGCTCCCTGCATGGAGCCTGCTTCTCCCTCTGCCTGTATCTCTGCTTCTCTCTCTCCTCTCTGTGTATTCTCATGAATAAATAAATAAAATATTTTTTAAAAATGTGACAGTATTTGAAACTCTTACCTGAGGAGAAAAGTTGGTCATGTCATTGACTAATGACTGAAGTTCCAATGTACATCTTCATTATTTCATTTTCATTTTATTCATGAATATAAATACAACTATCAACCCACAGTCATGTCAGAGCTATACTTGGAGAGGGTATGTTGTCAAGCAAGTTACCTCTGTAAGTAACTGAAGTGTAATCCTATGGGAAAACTCTAGAAAACAACCCCAAACACACACCTCACAGTTATCCCACCAAAAGAGCAAGGGAGCTGGGGTATTTATACACCAACTTCCAAAAGTCGTTAGTGAGGATTTATCCAAGAGAAGGTTAATTTCTCAGCACTTTGACCTTCTGAGAACACTGGCAGCTGAGGCTTTCTGCAATGTTAGGAAAAGAGCCCTTAGACTCACAGTGGTGGAATTAATGGCAGCTAAAAAAATCTAGCCCACTTTAAGGGATACTGACAGTGCATTCCACACTCTCTGAAGTAAAAGTCTGGAAGACCCTTCTAGTTGCTGTGCTGGCTGTGCTTAAAATATTGTCAGATATCTAGGCTCCATTTGGCTTTACCATCCCTAGAGTTAATTCATGTTCCTCAGGGTCCACTTTGATAGCTACAGCTCCAGCCTTCACATGCACATTCTAGGCACCAAGATAGAGGAAGAGATGAAAAATAAGGAGCAAAGTGTCCACATCAGTTGTCTTTTAAGGGAGGATATTGAAAGATGCTTTAACACACTTCCACTTACAACCCATTGTTCAGAACTTAATCACCTGGCCTCACTTAGCTGCAAGAGGGAGTGGGAAGTGCAGCCTTCATTCTGGGTAGTCACGCACCCCCTGATAAAAATATCGTTTCTCTGGAAGAAGGAGGAATGTGGAAATGGCGACAACTAGCAGTCATTGCCAACTCCCAAAAGGGAAGAGATGCAAATGGAATGCAAATTGATATAACCTAATGTCAAAATATACTGTGATGAGGATAGACACACGTCAAAACTGAGGACCCAGGTCAGGGAATAAGGAGGTAGTTTTACTTCAATTCACCAGGGAAAAATGAAACAAGTCCTTTCCCTATATTTAGACTCAAAGCCACAGCTGGATACTAGATTACAGCAAGTCATTGATACTTAGAGTGGGGGCACCTTATTTGTGCCTTCCTTTGCCACCTTCCAGGGGAGGAGTGCATCAGTTTTCTCAAAGTATTGGTGGCACAAAATTTATCTCCATGTTTTTGTTTGCTTTTTTATTTAACAGACTTTATTTTTTAAGAGAAGTTTTAGGCTTACAGAAAGATGAATAGAAAACACAAAATTACCAAAATTACCGTATACCCTCTCATCCAGTTCCCAGTTTCCTCTGTTATTAACATGTTGCCTTAGTGTGCTACATATGTTACAGTTGATGAGCCTATTATCATTATTAACCTAAGTCCTTGGTTCACATGAGGATTTACTCTTTGTGTTGTACACTGAGTTTTGACAGATTTATCTACCATTAAGAGTATCATACAAAATAGCTTCACTACCATAAAAATCCCCTATATTCCATTCTATTCATCTCTCCCTCTCTGCCAAACCCCTGGCAACCACCAATCTTTTTATTATCTCTGCAATTTTGACTTTTCTAGAATGTTCTAGAGCTGGAATCCTACAACCTTTTCAGGTTGGTTTCTTTTACTCAGCTATGTGCATGTAGGTTTCTTCCATGTCTTGATAGCTTGTTTCTTTTGACCACTGAACAATATTCCATCGTATGGATATACCATAGTTTGTTGACGGACATCTTGGTTGCTTTCAAATTTTGACAATTATAAGTAAAGCTGCTACAAACATTAGTGTGTATGTTTTTATGTGGAAAAAGTTTTCTTTTTTTTTCTTCTTTTTAAAAAATATTTATTTACTCATGAGAGACACACAGAGAGAGGCAGAGACACAGGCAGAGGGAGAAGCAGGCTTCATGCAGGGAGCCCGACATGGGACTCGATCCCGGGTCTCCAGGACCACGCCCTGGGCTGAAGGCAGACGCTAAACCACTGAGCCATCCAGGCTGCTCCTGGACAAAAGTTTTCAACTTGCTTGAGTAAATATCAAGGAGTACAATTACTGGATTGTATGGTAAGACTATATTTAGTTGTGTAAGAAACTATCAAATGTCTTCCAGAGTGGCTGTACCATTTTGCATTCTTGCCAGCAATGAATGAGTTCTTGTTGCTCCATGTCCTTGTCAGCCTTTGGTGTTGTCAGTGTTTGGATTTTGGCCATTCTGAGTAGTGTGCAGTGGTATCTCATTGTTATTTTAATTTGTATTTCTCTAATGATATATAATGTTGAGCATCTTTTCATATGCTTATTTGCCTTCGGCATATCTTCTTTTGTGAGGTGTCTGTTCACGTCTTTGACTATGTCTTTAGTGGGTTGTTTGTTTTCTTATTGTTGGCTTTTAAGGGTTCTTTGTATATTTGGGATATTGGTCTTTTATTAGATATATTTTGCAAATATTTTCTCCCAGATTGAAGGTTTCCTTTTCATTTTCTTAACAGTATCTTTCTCAGAGCAGAGTTTTTAATTTTGGTAGAGTCTGATTTATCAATATTTTCTTTCATGGATTGTGCTTTGGTGTTGTATCTGTCCTCATGTTTTAATCTATCTTTCCTGTGGCTGGAGGGATAAATCCACAGGACAGTGTAAACTAAAAGAGCAAGAGGATAGGAATTGAATCCTGGTCTTGTCCGTGTAGCAAAAGGCTCCCTTGTATGGATTACTGAACAATGTACCACAAATCATGAGTGGAAATTCCTACTGTAGGAGCCTGAGCTCTGCTTTCAGATACCCAAAGACACATCCCAAATGAGAAAGCAGGAGAGAAATTCAGTTACCAACTAGGTACGTTGAAACACTGCTAGCTTCATTTTACACTGCTTATACTCAGTTCCTCTGTGCTTCTCAGAGGTACAGAATCAATTCAGTATAGGTTCCAGGAGATCCCGGCAGGTGCTGTGATGTAAATTCTTCAGGGGATGCAATAATATAGAAAGGAATCCTCTCACTGTCCACCTCTTCCCATAATTCCCCTTATAACAAAAGCTAATGCTTTCAGCTGAGAAAATATGAAAGAAGGGCTCACTGCCTCCTTGTCTTCTCTGCTTTCTTCTCATATCTCCTCCTCCACTGAGAGCTTCCCATACAAGTTACCAGATACCTCTCAGCAGCCACATCTCTAGACCCTGGTATTCCTTTTTTTTTTTTTTTTTTTTTTTAGACCCTGGTATTCCTACAATGGTGGGTACCATCTTAATAACCATGATGGCTGCTTGGACATGGGAAATGCTCAGACTGTGGACAGCCCTGCAGCCCTTGGGGGGACCCAGACTAACTAGCTCATGTATCAGTGTGGGTTGTCAGGAAAATCAGAGCCCCAATCATGAAAAAATCATTCCTATAATTTTGGCAAACTCAAGCTCTTTGGAGATAAAACCCCACTGGCATCCCAGTGCCAGTGTGATAGGCAGAATAATGCCCCTCCACCTTGCCCACGATGTCACTGTCCTAATCCTTGAAACCTATGAATGTGTTGCCTTACGTGGCAAAAGAGGCTTTGTAGATGTGATTAAGGATCTTGAAATGGAAACGTTAGTCTGGATTATCGAGGTGGGCCCAATGTACCAACAGGTGTCCTTACAAGAGAAAGAGGGAGGCAGTAGACAGACTCAAAGTGGGAGATGTGATGTCAAGCAGTTTGGAGTGATGAGTGTAAGAGAAGAACGAGTCAGGGAACATGTCAGCCTGTAGAAGCCGGAAAAGACAAGGAAGTGAATTCTCCCCTAGAGGCTCCAAATGCACATAGCCCTGCTAAACCCATTTCAGACATCTGACCTCTGGAACTGTAAGGTAATGAATTTGTATTTTAAGCCACCAAGTTTGTGGTCATATGTTACAGAAGCCATAGGAAACGAACACATACAGGGACTATTTTGGTGCAGTTAGAAACCTTGGGAGACTTAGACCCCTTTTCTCTTCATACTACTGTTTTTTGGAAGGGTCCCTTTCCCCTTTCTGACTCATCATCCAGCAATAGGCAAATAGATATTCAGGAACTGGCAGGACAAGACAAGCCGAACTGTCAGTAAAGGCTTTAGCATTCATATCTTTTATTTAAATATTTATTTCATTATTTTTAAAAGTTTTCCATCCAAAGCACGCTGTAACTGGAATCCAGCTGTCCTAGGCAATAGAAATATCAACTTGGGGTCTCCTGAGGATGGCGGATTATAGATTGCTAGAGTCAAAAAGAGATTGTCCAGTTCAACCCACCCACTTGACAGACGAGGAACTGTGGGCTGGAACGAGGTGGGGTGTCGGGATGGGAAGGGTGAGCAGGCACCAGACAGACGGCATCAGCTGGGTCCCTGGCCCCGCCCTGGTTCCTCCCATCACGGCTGCTGTTGGTACTGGCTCTCAGTGGCCGTGTAGAAGTCCTCCAGCACACTCTGGATATATTCAAAGGTGGGCCGCTCCTCAGGGCGGTTCTTCCAGCAGCGTGTCATAATGTTGTAGAGCTCCTCAGGGCAGTGCTCTGGTCGAGGCATCCGGTATCCGCGCTCCAGTGCCCGGATCACCTCAGGGTTTGACATCCCTGAGAAGGAGCCGTGGAATTAAAAAGGGAAGGATTGGGACAGGGAAACCCCAGGTGCCTCTCCAGCAACCATCACTTCCCACCTCCCCAGGGAGCTGAGCCCCTCCCACTATGAAAGCCAGGAACCCCTTCCCAGACTCTCCTACTAGGGCAGGAGCATGGCACCCAGTTTGGACCAATGAGAGCTGAGGAGCATTCTCCCAGAGACTGCCAGGAAAAGTGTTCCTCCCTTGGAAGATACACCCTTCTTCTTTCCTACGACACTGAGAGACAACATGATCTTTGGAGCTGCGCAGCCTCCCAGGGAAGACCATCACAGACAAGCTAACCTAGAGTCCTGAGTGCTATTGAGCGCCTGAAGCAGCCAGTCACCAATGCCAGACTCCTTGTCACGGAGACCAATCACTGGCCTATTGTTTCCACCACTCTTTATTATTTTGTTACTTATGGCCTAATGCTTCCTAATGGATATAGGTTCCATAACCCATTGCCTGGTTTTTACTGATGTACTCTCAAGACAAAACAGGAAGTCTATCTCAATGTCACTCTGTGAGTGGAACTATTTCCTTGTTCCATTGAAGTTTATGCGAGATATCCTTAAGAACAGTCTTCTAGGGTGACAAGCATTAAGGAGGGCAAGTGATGGGACGCCTGGGTGGCTCAGTGGTTGAGTGTCTGCCTTTGGCTCAACGCATGATCCTGGGGTCCTGGGATCAAGTCCTGCATCGGGCTTCCAGTAGGGAGCCTGCTTCTCCCTCTACCTGTGTCTCTGTCTCTGTCTCTGTCTCTCTCTGTATATCTCTCATGAATAAATAAAATCTTAAAAAAAAAAAGGAGGGCAAGTGATGAGATGAGCACTGGATGTTATACTATAATGTTGGCAAATCGAATTTAAATTAAAAAATTAAAAATAAACACATGCACACAAGAACAATGTTCTACATGTCTATGATGCCCAATTTTCTATTAACAGTCTAAAGATCCAAACTCATATATCCAAGTGCTTCCCTGAACATCTTTACTTGGATCTTTACAAGTCACCTCAATTTCAACAGGGCCAAAACAGAACTCTTGAATTTCTACCCCCAGACCATCACCCACCTGGCTGCTCAATTAAAACCAAGAGGATCAACCTTGATTCTTCTCTCTCTTTCTCTCTCTCTCACCTTCCATATCACCAAGTCACATTTTTACTTCTTTTGAAACATAGTATCAATCCATCCACTTACCTCTGTCTCCATCACTTCTTCCTGTCCCACTGCTGTGACTGCTACCTTCTCCCCAGCCCCCAATCCACTCCCATGCTGAATGAACCAAAGCTTCACTTAAAGATGGAAATCAGATGATGCCACTTCCCTGCCTCAAACCCTCCCATGGCTTCCATACACTTAGACTAACATCCACAGTCCACACTCTTCACCATGACCATGGGCCCTCTGGATCTGGCCCCTGACGACCTCCTCGTTTACCATCTGCTCTCATTCCTTGTCTCCAGCTACCAGGCTTCCTTGCTTTTTCTTCAGGCACACCTCAAGGCCAAAGAGCTAGCAGTGCCTTCTACCTGGAATCTTTTCCCTAGTTCTTCACTAAGCTGTCTTTCAACTCAAATAGGACCGGCTCTGACAGGAGCTGGGGAGCACCATAGGTGCTCCATTCACTCCCTCTCACACGCCCTGCTTCATTTTCTATTCAGCAGTGATCTCCAGTTGAGAATGTGTATGCATGTTCCTCCAGGCTAGAATGTGCTCATCTCACTATATCCTCCATGCATAACACACAGGAGAAATCTGATAATAATGATGAATGAACCAACTGTCTATGCCTTTTATTTCTAATCTTCACAACCACTTCTGCAAAGTAGATAGCATTACCCATATTTTTTAAAGGTGAAGACGCTAGGGTAGGAGAAATGACGTGAATTTCTCAAAGTGTGATTGTTGATGAGGCAAGATTCAAATTCAGGATGGTTTATATACAAAGTCAAGGATCTGCCTTTCTCCTTCTCCCCAGTGTTCTGGCTATAGATAGCCAAGAGACATCTCAACCAGAAAGGAACAGAGAATAACATTATTTATGAAGTCTCAGGCAATCTACATACACATTGGGTATATCTTTGTACCTACATGGTCTACTCAGCATAGGGTGTTGCCCATAGGCATGGGGATAAATTCATCCATTCAACAAGGAGTTATTGAGCACCCACCATGTGCCAAGCACAGAGGTGGGCAGTGCACATATACTAGTGAGGAATATAGACATGATTCCTGGCCTCATGGAGTTCAGTGTCCTGTGGGAAAAATATTAAACAAATACTACTTATCAATTGCAATGAATGCTATGAATGAGACTGTATGGGGTCTTATGAATGAGAAGCAGGGGATGTATGATACTTTAGATGACTGCCTGGTGGGGTACAGAATGAGATGAAGCTGGAGAAATAGGCAGGGGCTGGATCATGCAGGACCTGCAGGCCATAATTAGAAGTTTGAGATTATGTCCCAATTATGATGGGAGACCATTAAAGAGAGGTAAAGAAGGGACAAGATCTGTTTCACAATCCTAGAAGGATCCTTTTGGCCTCAGGAGAGAATGGCCTATGGGGGAGAAGGGAGAAAGCAGGGAGACTGCATCGGAGGCCACCGCACCATCAAGGTTGGAGATGATATCGGCCTGAATGAGGGTGGAGGCAGTGGAATTAGAAGTAAGCCTGTATTTTGGAGTCAAGTGGCCAGAACCTTGGGATTGTTTGGATGTAGTAAGGTGTGAGAGAAAAGGAAGGGCCAAGCAAGCCCCCAGATTTTCAGCTTAAGAAACCAGGTGGGGGAGCCTGGGTGGCTCAGTTGGTTAAGCATCTGCTGTCAGCTCAGGTCATGATCCCAGGATCCTGGGATGGAGCCCCACATAAGGCTCCCTGCTCAGTGGGGAGCCTGATTCTCCCTCCCTCTTTCTCTCTGATGCTCCTCTCTGCTCTCTCTCTCTCTCTGTCAAATAAATAAATAAATAAAATCTTAAAATAAAAAAAAGAAACTAAGTGGATGGTGGTACCTTTAACTGAGATGGGGCAGGTGTGGGGAGGTTGAGGGCAAGGATCAAGAACTGTCTGAATGGACACACTGACAACAGAAGAGACCCAAGTTGGACCATTAAGCAGCTACCAGCTGATGCCGCCTTCACTACCTGGGTAAGGGATCCGGCCGTAGGTGACGATCTCCATCAGCAGAATACCAAAGGACCAGACATCTGACTTGATGGTGAAAGAGCCAAAGTTGATAGCTTCAGGAGCTGTCCACTTGATGGGGAACTTGGCCCCTGTGGGGTTGGACAGGGTAGAGTCAGGGAGAGTCTGGGAACAGTCAGGCCTGGGTGTCTGCTAGAGTGAGGGAACAGGACAGGGGCACAGCTGCTAACATCTGTCCTCAATCTGGTCTCCGCAGAAGCAAGGGCTCTCCATTCTGAAGACAGGTGTCTAGTGTGGAGAGGAGTGGGCAGAGGGGTGCGTGCTGGGGGAGCTGACACTCCATGCCACCTGGGTGATTCAGCCAATACCCCAGCGAACTACAGATTCTGAAGAGTAGAGTCCTTGAGGACTCATATAAATGGAATCATACAATATGCAGTCTTTGTCACTTAACATGATGCTCTGAAAGTTTTTCCACGGTCAGCACGTAGCTCAGTACTTCACCCCTTTCTTGTGGCTGAATAATATGCTCTTGTTTCTTCCACTTTTTTGGCTGTTATGAATCATTGCTATTCATACAAGAGTTTGCCTGTTACTGAGTTTTATAAAAGTGGAGCTGTCCAGCATCCGCTTTTTGGGGAGTCTGATCTCTTTCATTTCAATATTCTGTCCATGAGAGCCAACCATTTTGTTACATGGGGCATTGGTTTGTAATTTTTCATTCCTGCATCACATTATATTGCATGAATGCACCACAATTTATATATCTGTTCCACTACTCATGGATATTTGGATTCTTCCCAGTTTTTGTCT
This sequence comes from Vulpes lagopus, assembly GCF_018345385.1. NCBI lineage: Eukaryota > Metazoa > Chordata > Mammalia > Carnivora > Canidae > Vulpes > Vulpes lagopus. The sequence continues at coordinate 26,350,896 of NC_054841.1, forward strand.
ATTATGCATCAAGTTGCTCTCACCCTTAATTTCAACATGCACTTGGCGAACTCAGTCTAGAATTGATCAGAGTCTATGGGCCAGGACACTCTATCCAGAAGGAATCCATCAAGCTTAATAACACACAGCTAATATGGAGACAAACACATATCTTAACTGTCAACTCTCATAACTCATCCAGGTGGATGTCCCCTGGCAGTGCTCCCTACCTTCCCGAGCGGTGTATTCATTGTCCTCGATGACACGCGCCAGGCCAAAGTCTGCAATCTTACACACCAGGGACGCAGAGACCAGGATGTTGGCGGCTCGGAGGTCTCGGTGAATGTAGTTCCTCTGCTCAATGAAGGCCATGCCTTCTGCAATCTCCCCCCCAAACAGAGACACCCTCATTTTCACATCTGGCTCAGCCTCAGCCCAAGATGGGTCCCACCCAAGAATACAAGAGGAGCATCCAAGTTTGAGAAAACAGGAAAATGTGTGTGCCAGCTTTCCCTTTCTTGTGGAAGGATCCTGCTGGCATTTCTCTATCCCCTCATCTAGGCTGGGGGGAATCTCAGGTCCTAGGCTCTTTAGGGGCTTCTCTGAGGTTCCAAGACTTCCAGATACTACTTTGAGGAAAAAACAATGGCATTATTTCCTCAGGACCTACACACACACACACACACACACACACACACACACACACACCAGAACACTATAAGATACTCTCATCCCCAACCCTTTTTCTGGGGGACGACCTAGGTTAACATCATATTCTGCTGTATCTCTTGTCTTCCTTCATCCTCAAGCCTGGGTAGGGAAAATTCATTTATTCATTCAACAAATATCTACTGAGTGCCTCATGGGTGCCAGACATATTATTTAAACAAGTGGTGAGCCAAGCAAGGCTCCTACAAGGAGTAGTAAATGCCATCAAGGATAAAGCAGGATAGCAGGACATGAAGTGTAGAGAGGGCTGTTTTGGATTGAGTGGTCAGGGAAGGCTGCATTGAGGAGGTGAAATTTTAGCAAAGATCTGAGTGGTGATAATAATAAATGTATCAAATAAGAGCATTCCTGGCAGAGAGAACATCACATGCAAAGGTCCGGAGGTAGGAATGAGTTTGGGTGTTCATGGAACAGGTGGCTGAGCAGAAGTTGGCCTAGGGAGATGGGGGCTAAGGTGAGGGAGGGGAGCTGAGGTTAAGAGGGAGGCTTCTGATTATGATGAACCTTCTAGATTTGGAGAGGAGGTTGAAGGGATAGTATTCTGAATGCAATGGGAAGATGGTAGAAGTCCTTGAGCAGGAGTGTTGACATGGTCTGATATATTTGAATGTCATCATGGCTGCTGAATGAATAATAGACTGTGTGGAGAATTCTTATTCACAACGGGTGCCTGGAAGCCTCTGATGGAAAGATGTGGGGTATTTCCTTAGGGACCTTTTTCAAGGACTTGTGCATTAACCCTCATAAAGAGGCTTATAATTAACACCCAGACACCCAGAAAACAGCACTTATGGTTTACGAACTGGCCTTCGAGCTCCTCGAGACAGATGTTATCACAATCTCTGTTTTACAGGGGAGGTGTGTGTTGGGGGGCGGGGGGAAGACACTTTTTCCAGATCATCCCACCAGGAAAATTCCCAATGTCAGACTCCAACCAGTCTGCGGATTTCCAGTCTTTCTGCCTCATGTTGCCTCTAATTACTGCAGAACTCCAATGCTCTGGAGCTGGGTGCACCCCACCGGGGTGGGAGTGAGGAGTAGGGGGTAGGGTGGAGCCTGGCAAGACAAACCAAACAGAAGCCTGCTCAAGGTCAGACAGGCGGGTGGTGCACTTGCGAGACGTGGCCAGCAGGGGGCACCCAATAGCTACCGGAACGGAGGTGTGAGGCTTCAGACTTTCTAACAAAAACTTGAGACTGATTTTGCTTTTGGAGTAGCAAGCCAGGGCTGAGAAGAGAGGTCTTGCCTGGGCAGGGGAGGGCGAAGGGGAGGGCGATTTAGCAGGCGTCCTCAAAGAGAACAGCTAACAAGGGTATAATGTTAGTGGCAGACACTGTAGCTTAGTCATTTGTTACAAGATGATACCTGAGTTTAAGGAGCATTTGCTCTGCGCTTTGGGGGAGGTACTGTTGCTGTCAGCCATCACAGGAGAGTCATCTACAGGCAAGAAGGCTGAATCCTAGAGAAATAACCGGTCCAAGTGGAGACCAGGAGTGGAACCCCGGCAGCCCCGCTCAGAGTCTGTGCCCGGATCCATCACTCTACCTGGAGCTTTGGCCTTGGATTTGGCAGAGCAGGCACTAATGCTGCTGGTTTCCACTTTTTTAGTACCCGTGGGCAGATATTCACGTTATTGATTCTCGCAGGCCCTCAGTGGGGCAGGTGGGGTTAACCCAATTCAGGAGACTGCAGAGGATAATGCCCAAGTAGCTCTGGAGCTGGACCTGGGGCTCTGGCTGAACTACTTCACTCCTCTGTACCTTACTTTTCTTCTCTGTAAAATGAGGACAACAATAGAACCTGCTTCTGAGGGGTCATGTGAAGATTGATCCTCTAAACCTACATCAAAGGTGTAGAACACTGGCACATAAGTATTCACTTCAGTCATGGCTATTAACGCTCCCTGTTGAGGAAGGTGGCATTCAGAGAGGTTAAGCAGCCTGCTCAAAGCTACACAGGCGGAGCTGGGATCAAAACCAAAGCTCGATGTGACTCCTGAGCCCCTACACTTTCACAGCGTTGCTTCTCAAGGGCTTGTTACCTGAATGGATGATGGAGAGGTTCACTGGGCTCAGGGGTTGGTCTGAGAACTAGGGTTTGAGGAAGTGGTGACATTTCATGACCAGCGAGCAGGCTGCCATGATGTTGGGCATTAAAACTTGGGTTTGAAAAAAAACAAAACAAAACAAAACTTGGGTTTCCTTCTGATGGTATCAGGGAACCACAGAATCAGAGCTGGAAGGGCCTCATGGGGGCTCTTCAAACTGAATCCTGCTGATACCTCAGGGTTTCCGGGAGAGTATGGGGGGCAAAGCAAAAAGCACTCTCTTCAATCAGAGCAGCTGTTTTGACCTAAATTTTAAAATATTCAGCTACTGTGTAAGATTTCATTTGACCAACAGAGTTATGGCTTTATAAAAGACTTTTGAACTTGAAAAGCACAAATGTGGTCTAATTTCCTCATATGACAAATGAAGACACCAAAGCCCACACAGCACGTGGGTGACAGGACTGGGGCATGTTCTACTGCACCACCTGCCTCTCTCAGACTGGAGGTTAAGCCCTGGTCCCCAGGTTGCCTTCTTGGTCTCCCTGGGCCCTCTGCTCCGGGACATACAGGGGCCAGGAACTTCCTTCCCTCCCTTGGCTTCTGTCTTCCCCTCTGTGAAGCAGGGAGAATGGCCTTGCCCAGCCTGACTCTCCCCCAGCAACATTTCTGCCAGTTTGATGGTTATAATTTAGTTACAGGCCAGACTATTGTTTCCCTAGGGATGGGGCCCATTCAAGTGAAAATGTCTTGATTTCCATATGCCTCTGGCATTTCAGATTCCAAAATTTAAAGCCTTTTTTAAATACCACTGGACATTCCCTCCTTCTCCTGGGATTTGCATACTCAAATGAGTTCTGCCTTAGGGATCTCTAGAAGGCACCGCCTTAGGCCGTTTCCCTTAACACCCTCCAGGCTGCAAACTACACCCCTCTTATCTATGCCAGCTCCAGGTACCAGCTGCCCAGGCTCAGTTCTTTTGCTTTTCCCCATGGGTTTTGCACTGGCTGTTTCTTCCATCTAGAATATCCTTCTCTCTCCAATTCAGCTGCCTAACTTCCATTCATCCTTCAGGGTTCAGCCAAAAGCCAGTTCCTCTGGGAAGCCTTCTTGGGTTGCTCCTGGACCAGGCTGAACACTCCAGCCATATCCTCCCACACAGCATCCCTTTCTTCTCCTGTTTTCCCACAGAGAGGAGAGGATGAGAGAGGACAGACGCGAAAAGCACTCAAGCCGGGGGTAAGAGGAGCTGAAGAAAGTGAGAGGAAGATGAGAGAGAAAATGGGATTTTAAGAAGTGTTCCTGGGGTTTGTATACATTATTTATTTTGCTGGATACTGCATCCTTCAACACTGAGCCGGGATCACTTGCATAATGGGTGTCTTGGAGATTTAGTTGTCTAATGTCTATAAACTCTGGGAGGACAGAAATACTCTCCATTTTCATTCACCGCTGGATCCCCTGACATCAACACAGTAATTTAGGCAAACTACTTCACCTCACTGGGCCTCAGTTTCCTCATCTACACTCAACTTCTTTTCGATGCCTTACTTTCCTATTCTGTAAAACGGAATGACAATTTCCTACCTGTGGGTGGACTGTTACATTGGTGACCCCCAATGGACTGCGCCTCCTGAGACTCATGCCCTTGTGCAGCCTCCTCCCACACTGACCTGGGGCTGGGCCATGGGCCATACTTTGGCCAATGAAACAGTAGCAAACATGATGGGAGCAGAAGATTCACAAGTACTTGCACATTAGGACTTAGCCCCTGGGAACCCTCCCTCTTGGAACCTAGCTACCATGCTATAAAAAAGCTCTGGCTGGACTACTGAGTGATGAGGGGCCACAGGAGAGACACCCCACGGGATGAGCCACCGTGTTGGACATTCTAACCCAGGCAAGCTCTCAACAGAATGCATCCACACGAGTGACCTCAGTCTCATCACGTGGAGCAGAAGAGTCACCCAACCAACCCCAGTCAACACACAACATACAAGAAATAATACACTGCTGTTGTTTTAAGCTACTAAGCTTTGGAAGAATCTGTTACATAAGAATAAATAACAAAGGGGCACCTGGGTGGCTCAGTCAGTTAAACATCTGCCTTCAGCTCAGGTTGTGATCCCAGAGTCCTGGGATAGAGTCTGCTTCTCCCTCTTCCCTCTGCCCTCCCCCACTTGTGTGCATGCTCTCTCAAATCAATAAATAAAATCTTAAAAAAAAAAAAAGAATAGATAATAAAAATCCCACTGTCTAAGGCTGATGTGAGGAACAAATGAGTTAATATCTACAAGACACATACAAAAAAGTGGACATTTGACTCTTGAACAATGTAAGGGTTAGGGGTGCCAACCCCTGCACAGCGAAAAACCCACATATAACTTCTGATTCCCCCAAAACTTAACTACTAATATCCTAATGCTGATGAGAAGCCTCACCAATACCATAAGCAATTGATTAATATGTGTTTCGTATGTTATATGTATTACACTCCATATCCTTACCATAAAGTCAGCTAGAGAGGAGATGTTATTAAGGAAATCATAAGAAAGAGAACATACATTTAGAGTACTGTACTCTATTCATAAAAAAAATCTGCTTATAGGTGGACCCATCACAGTCCTAACTCACGTTGTTCGAGGGTCAACTGTACACTCATATGGAGTGCTAAGCGCATGTTAGCTATTACTGCTGGCACTACTACTGTGCCTGTCCAATAAACATGTGTTAAATAAATCATTGAATTCCTTTCCCCTCCCTGCTGACATCCCCCTGTAGACTCTCACCTGGGCTGAGAAGTCAATGAGTTTCGGCAATGGCTGCTTGCTGCCCTCTGAACTTTTCAGGAAATCCAGCAGGCTTCCTATGGGGAGATGAGAAGCAACACGTACTGCTCACACTGCTTTGGTCTATGGTTAAAATTGTTCAGAGTAATGGATTTTTTTTTAAGATTAATTAATTAATTAATTAATCCATTCATGAGAGACGCAGAGAGGCAGAGACACAGGCAGAGGGAGAAGCAGGCTCCATGTGGGGAGCCTAATGTGGGACTCGATCCAGGGACCCGGGGATCATGACCTGAGCAGATGCTCAACCGCTGAGCCACCCAGGTGTCCCCATAGTAATGTATTTAAATAAAAGTCTTTGGGACGCCTGGGTGGCTCAGCGGTTGAGCATCTGCCTTTGGTTCAGGGAGTGATCCTGGAGTCCTGGAATCGAGTCCCACATCGGACTCCCAGCATGGAGCCTGCTTCTCCCTCTGCCTATGTCTCTGTCTCTCTCTCTGTGTCTCTCATGAATAAATAAATAAAATCTTAAAAACTAAAATAAGCAGGGACGCCTGAGTGTCTCAGCCATTGAGCACCTGCCTTTGACTCGGCGTGATCCCGGATTCCCGGGTTTGAGTCCCACGTTGGGCCCCTTGCATGGAGCCTGCCTCTCCCTCTGCCTGTGTCTCTGCCTCTCTTTCTGTGTCTCTCATGGATAAATAAATAGAATATTTTTTAAAATAAGTAAGTAAATAAATAAATGTCTTTATTTACCAGTCCTAGTGTTTGTGAACTAGAATTTGAGTGTTTTAAAAATGACTTGGTGATTACTAGATGGGGGGGTAATCACAATTTCTTTGACCGAGACCACTTTCTAAGTCTGGATGGCTGACTGGGGCTGTGCTTTCACAGCGCAGGAAGAACTGTGTATTTAGAACACCGAAAGCGTTTTTGAGATTTCAGAATCGCACCAAATGAGGTTGTGTGAGATGTTTGTGTTCATAAAAAAATGGGCAAGGATTGAAGATGGATGTGAAGTGGTGGCCAAAAAAAAAAAAAAAAAAATCCCTTGGAAACCTTGGATTGTGGGCTGGCAGGGTGGGGGAAGCCCAAAACAAATGCTTTGCCAACTCTTAATTCCAGGGCATGGGTCTACCCCAGGAAGACAGCTTGTGAGGCAGGAAGCTGCCCCAAGCCTTGAAGGCTTATCGTGAGCCCATAAGCCTCTTCTACCATCACCCAGCGGGGTTCTGGCCCCATTCCCCTCTCTTGTAGTCCCATGAGCTCCCCTTCCCCTGGCATTCCCTTAATGGTTTCACCCCGTTAACCGGGAGGGCTGGGCCATTGCTTGTGAAGGCCCAAGTACTCAAGTTCAATGGGTACTTGCTAGAAGAGCCCCTGGCCAGACTGAGGCATCTGGAGGGCAAGAACCATGTCAGGGTCACCTTTGAGTCTGCAAGTGACTAGTATGAGCCACAGCCTGCACCCTCAGCCCCCAGAGTGCAGCACCTTTGGCCATGAACTCAGTGATGATGTAGATGGGTTCCTCTGTGACTACCGCGTGCAGTTTCACCAGCTTGTCATGCTGCAGAGTCTTCATCAGGTTGGCCTCTGCCAGGAAGGCCTCCACAGACATGCTCCCTGGCTTCATCGTCTTCACAGCCACCTTGGTGTGCTTGTTGTAGGTGGCTGGAACAGGAGAGGGGACAGGAAAGGTGGTCAGAACCCTCTGCTCCTTCCCCCAGCCCTAGAAGGCCCAGCCGCAGACCTGCTTCCTCTGGGACACCTTCCCTGCTCCTCTCAGCCCTCAGAGAGGGAAAAGGAGATGCAGGCTTAGGCTTTGGAAAGACGTAGGTCAGAAGTCTGGTTCACCACTTCCTAGCTCTGTGCCCTTGGGCAAGTCACTTAACTTCTCTGAACTGTGATTTCCTCATCTGCAAAGTGGAAATGATCAGCACTGCCTTTCCAGAAGCTATTGTAGGAATTAAAGAATAACCTCAAAACATCACTCAGATTGTTACCTGCGTGCACACACACATGCACACACACACACCACCTTTGTTTGTCACTTACTGATATACACACATACCATCTCTGCTTAAAATGTTTTCATCTTAATACTGCCCTCAATGAAACGACCAGTCTCACCATGGTCCACAAGGCCCTGTAGGATTTGGCCTCACCCACCTTGCCAGCCTCATCCACCAAACTCCCCCTTGCCTTTTGTGCACCAGTCAGCCTGCCTATTAATCAATCTCAAGCACCCAGATCCTGCTCCTAGCACAGGGACTCAACCCAACCCACCCCTGGTTCATCTTGTTGCTCTTGTAAATCTCTTAATTATTTTTGCTTCCATTTTTGCCTTGGCTGCCAGGAAACTCAAATCTAGATTTGGGGTCTTCCTGTAGTGAGAAGCTAAGGCCTAATATAATATAATATAATTATATAATATTTTTACATAATATATAATTATTTACATAATTATATAATATTTTTGGTTTTCTAACCTTATCACTCAGATCCATTTTGCATGCTTCACTATACTTTCTTTGCCACATTCTCTTATTCAATGCTTGGCACACAGCAAGGTCTTGGTAAATGTAGTTGAAACGAGTGGATTTTAAACTGATTTTTTCTGGCTGAATTGTTTGCATCTCTGTAAGTTGTCTTCGCTCCCATGTGAAACATGGTGGAATGCATCAGGCCCTGGGCCAGGCACTGCATCTCCCCCACATTCTGCAAAGCAGCCATCACTGTTCTCAAGTTATTAGGAGCAGGACAGTAGGGGTGGCCCGTGCCTTTTGGGTACCCCACAATGCCCTAGCGTGGTCCTGGGTACATGACGGGTGCTCAGAGCTGCTTACTCATCTGTTGCCAACATCAACTTGCCTGGAAATCTCCAAACTACATTTCCCTACTCTTAGTTTTCTTCATCCTAAGAGGTCTCTGATTATCTCAACCAAACTGGTGGGCCACCCCAGCTCCATACAAGGGAGAAGGAGTAGATCCCTCACCCAGGACTCCTCCTTCCCAGAAGGAAGATCTGGAGCCCAACAAGCCTGGCCTCAAAGGCAAATCAGTGTTTGCATAGCAGGACAATGTGGTTACTATCAGAGGAATTGCTCCTTTATGGTTATTCAAATCTCCCCTTCTACCCTGGGTGGCATCCCCACTTTGCCTCAGGCTGTTCCTGAAAGCAAAGACCTCCCTCATCCCATCCTCCCACCACCCTCTGGCCCTAGGTCCTTACCCATCCACACTTCCCCAAACTGCCCGGCTCCGAGTTTCTTCTCCAGCTTGAGAGATTCCCGGGGGATCTCCCAGGCATCTTTCTCCCATGGCTTCTGGGGCTTGGAGGACACGCAGGGCACTGTCAGCTTCTGGCAGAGTCCATCACTCCCCTCTGGAACAGAGCTCCTGGTCAGTCGAGGGCAGCCAGCCAGAGGCTTCCCCTCGGAGGCCTCCCTGCCCCATCCACTGCCTGGGACCAGTGTTCCAATGGGTTGCCACCACTGGGGACAAGAGCACAGAGCATGATGACATGCCACCTCAACCCTCCTGCTCAAAAGGCCTAAGACTTCAGGAAAATCAAAGCAACTCTTTGTCTGGGGTGGGTCAGGAAGAGCTCAGCAGGCTCCAGAGGCTGCAGCGCACCTCACCCTTCGCTAGGATTCCGGGGAGACAGGTCCCCACCCTAGTTATGATGCCCCCTGGGCAGGACTCACTCTTGTAGTGGGCCACCAGCTCCTGCAGGCTATTGAAGGTGCTCCGTGGGGAGATGTAGAAGCCTCCGCTGTCCAGGGTCCGGATCTTGTAATGTTTCACCGAGTCCCTGTGCTGGGGGTCGTAGTCTCGCACAGACAAAGAGTAGCTTCCTGTAATGGTCGGAGGGAAACCCCTCAGTTGTGGGATCTCAGAGCCCTGCCACCTCATGTCAGCATCCTGACACCTGCTCCTGGCACCCCTGAAAGGCCCCTGCTGGCACCGTGTGAACCCCCAGGCAGCAGGGACAGGGTAATAGTGGGTTGTGGAGTCCGGCTGTCCGGGCTCTCGTCCAGCCTCCTCCATGTCCAGCTGTGAGGCTCTGAACTAGTGATTCTGTCACCACTTTGTGCCTCGACTTCCTTATCTGTATGATGGGCTTGGTCAGCATATCTCCGTATCTCCTCACATTACCTGATGATTAAAAGAAGTAATGCTCCAAAGCACTCAGGGTGTGAACACTCAAGCAAATGTTGGCCTCAATCAGCGTCTTCATTATTTTGATCTATCTATCATCTGTTGCAAAGGCCAACACACCACATCAGATCCGCAAATAGGTTACTCAGAAACAATGGAACAAACAAAAAGATCTGCAGCAACAACAAAATGCGGTCTGATTCTGGAAATGTAAACAACGAAATGTACCATGTCAACAGTAGTGGTGGTAGGCTGAATTAATGGCCCCCCCAAATGGCCGTGTCCTCATCGCTGGCACTTAGGACTTTGTTAGCTTACACGGTTAAAGGACTTGGGGGATGTGATCCCTTTAAGGGTCTGGAGATGGGGAGGTTATTGTGGATTGTCCAGGTGGGCCTGATGGAATCACAAGGGTCCTTATAAGAGGAGGTGGGAAGGTCAAAGTCAATAGGAGGGGACAGCCCGGGTGGCTCAGCAGGTTAGCACCGCCTTCAGCCCAGGGCATGATCCTGGAGACCTGGGATTGAGTCCCACGTCGGGTTCCCTGCATGGAGCCTACTTCTCCCTCTGCCTGTGTCTCTGCCGCTCTCTCACTCTCTCTCTGTCTCTCATTAATAAATAAATAAATCTTAAAAAAAAAAAAAGTCAGTAGGAGGATAGGTGAAGATGGAAACACAAGGTTAGAAGGATGTGAAAAAGGGGCCATGAGCCAAGGAATGCCGGTGGCCTCTAAAGCTGACAGAGGCAAGGAATCAGATTATTTCCTGAAGCCTCTAGAAGGAACCAGCTCTTTGGACACCTTGACTTGAGTCTAGTGAGATTTCAGACTTCTGATCTCCAGAACGTAAGATAATAAATTTATCTTGTTCTAAGCCATGGAAGTTTGTGGTAATTTGATAGCAGCAATCAGCATGTAATGTGTATGACATCACATAGATCAGAAACACACAAGTCTTTTAGTGGGTGACCATGCGTCTGCCATTTGCAAGCTGTGTGTCCTTGGGCAAGCTATTAGCCTCTCTGGCTCTCAGTTTGCTCTGTATGCAATGTGTGCGCTATGTCACAGGCTTTTGAGGAGGCTTAAATTGTTGCATGGATAACAAGTGACCATACATGCCAGCCACTGTTCTAAGAACTTCAACCACATAAACCGTGAGTGGATATGAATAGTGATCACTCTAATGAATTATAATTATATGAATATAATGAATTATGTTATTCATTATAATGAATGAATAACCCCACAAGGTAGACATTTTAGATCACCATCATTTTACAGGCAAGGAGACTGAGGTCCAAGCAGATAAGCTAACTCACTTGCAGTCATGCAGTTGCGAAGTGGCAGAGTCAGGATTCAAACCCAGGAAGCTGGCTCCGGGCCCCACTCTGCCACTCTGCCTGGCCAAGATGAGGCTGGCTTGGCTGACACTAGATGGGATGGGGAGGAACCCAAGAAGCTCTGGGATGGGATTCAGGGCACTCGTGGTGCCAGTTTTATTAAATTGGCTCTACTGGCCCCTCTGCTCCACTTCTAAGGAGCTGTGAGAGTGAACCAGGCTGACTTTCCTGCCCTGCAGGTCTGTGGGGTGGGGTGGGGGGTGTGGGGGGCTGCGTTTCTTTGGCTTCCCTGCCCCTATCTGCAGGATGGACCAGCCTAATCAACCCCCCAGCTATCCTGGGAGTAGCTGGAGAGTAGAAGCCGGGGCCTGTGTGTACAGCTTTGTCTTTTTGCCCTATTTCCCTTGCCCTGAGGCTTGAAAGGGGACTTGTTGGGTGGGAGCAAATAAAGTCTAAATATTCACTGGCTTGAAACATTGGTTGTGAGTGGCATTATCTTATCATGTTCAGGCTTGGTCAATTCGGGTATCTAGGGGTAGAGTAGAAGGCCACACAGATGCCTTTGATGGACGTCTGCAAGACTGTTTGCTCAGGGTACTGTGAGGTCACACTTTATACAATTTACTTGATTGATCGGAAGCAAGCAGCTTTGAGACTAAATGTATTAGAAAAGATGCACTCCATGTGTGAAGTCCGAAATCCCAAGACTCCTTATTGACATCCATTCCTTTGGGAAAATTAGCCTCAACTGATGCGAGTTTGAGTTATGTTATGTTTGGGGGGTACTGTTCTTGCTTCCTGTGCACCAACCTGGCAGAAAGCCACCTTCCCAGCACAGGAATTTCAGGAAATAGTTTGCCAACATCAAAACATCCAAAAAACATCAAAAGAACCAGTTGAAGCAGAGTCTTCCAGGAGGCTGGCTTGGGGCTCTTCTTGCCTCCTGGTCTACCCTCTCCTTATGGGAGGAGGGAGATCAGGTTTGCGGACAAGATCTATTGTGATGAGTATTTTAAGTAATACAAGCTACTGAAGATCAAGCTTCAACAGAATATTAGTTTTGGGGGTCCATGACCCCTTGGGCCTGCTTCCAGGGACCCATCTAGGAACTACAGAGGCTGAGAAGACCCAAACCAGGCTCCAGCAAAGGGCAGGAGAAAACTTGACTGTCTGGTGCCTGGGGGAGTCACTCAGCACCCCCTGCCCCAGAGCATTTACAGAGGGAGAGTGGTGGCCAGTCATGCTCAGGGTATCCCTGCAGGGCAGGGCAGGGTGGGGAGGGCTGGCGTCACCTTTGGTGGTCTCGCTGTCCCGAATCATGAAGGAGCCCAACACGTTGCCGGGGGCCAGGAGTTGGCGCTCTGCATCCTTCCGGCTGATGCCCTTGAAGAACCACCTGGTGGAAAGGGGCAGGAGTAGCGTGTGAACCCAGGGTAGGCGGTCCTGGCATGGAGATACCAAGAACCTGGCTTCCCGCAGCATGGATTTTCCCACAAGATCCTTTGGGAAAAAGAACCATTCTTTTGATATCAAAACAGACATTTTACCAAGAGTGAAGCCAGTTTGCTGAGATGGGAACTTATGCAGTTTGGGGAGCTTTCTTTAAGAACAATACCAAAATACCAAAGGAAAGAGGTCCCCCAGAACTGTAAGAAAAGAAAAGGAAAAACTTTTTTTCGAAAAAAAGAACACAGTGTTACAAATACAAAATGCCCATGAGTCATTCCAATGCCACCCAATGTGAAGTATATGGTGATGGATAGAAAAACTGGTAAGATAGGGCAGCCTGGGTGGCTCAGCGGTTTAGCGTTGCCTTCAGCCCAGGGCGTGATCCTGGAGACCTGGGATCGAGTCCCACATCAGGCTCCCTGCATGGAGCCTGCTTCTCCCTCTGCCTGTGTCTCTGCCTCTCTATCTCTCATGAATAAATAAATAAAATCTTTAAAAAAAAAAAAAAGAAAAACTGGTAAGATAGAGCAGTCTCAACCAACTGTGGTCAAAATCTTGCTTTTGCAAATTTCACAGGCACACATGACCATCCTCTCAGGGTCTCAGGTCCATGTGAGTGGGGAGGCTGAGGTTCATAAACTTTATAATGTATCCTCTTCTGTGTGTGCAAAGTTGGATATAAAGTCAACATGAATTTTCACGCTAAAATGTGAGGTTTCAAAGAATTTTATACTTGGGGCCATATCCTTGGACCTTTTTGTTTTTCTCTCTGGATATTTGGGATATTGAGTGGAAAAAGTCCAAGCAGCAGCATCAGTAGCAGCCAAATCCATTCCTACCCTCAGCTGGGTGAGGAGTAGTTTATGTGCTGTAATGGAAAAACGTTCCAGACCCAAGGTCAGCTAGCCTTGCATCTGCCACAGATCTGCTGTGTGACTTTGAGCAAGTCGCTTTCCCTCTCTGGGCCTCTGCTTCCTCTGTATCAACTGGGGAAGAAAGACAGCTAACATTCATCAAGTTCTTGTTATCTACCCAACAACTACATGGAAATCATGGTCCTGATTATCCCCATTTTATAGATGAGGAAGCTGAGGAACGGAGAGAGCAAGTTACTTGACTGGCATCATAACAGCTGGTAAGTGGTGGAGGCAAGATTCAACTTCAGGCAGTCTAACTCTGGAGCCCACACTCTTAGTCACCATGTGACACTGCCTACTTGGCCTTCTTTGCTTTCATCTGTGAACTGCGTCGTGCTGTGTGAAATATTCAAGCAATGTAACAGAGTACCTGGTAAGAACCAACCATCTCCCTGGCAATCCCACCCTTGGGAAGTTATCTCAGGGATTTTGCATAAGGAAGAAATGACAGATACACCGGAGAGTCACTATAGCCCAAGACTGGAAGCGGTTTCAGTGACCACTAGTTGGGGACAATAGGGCATCTACATGATGGACACTGCAGCGATAGAAGGAAAGAGGCCACTCTAGGTGCTTCATGTAAAATCTGAACAGAAGGTGCAGAATGCCATGTGTAGTATCTGCTACTGGTGTAAAATAAAGGGAAATATATGTATTTTCTCACACAAGTATGAAGCATTTGGGAAGACTCATAAGGAACTGGTTGCCTCTGGGGAGAAGTGGCTAGGTGGGGACAGGGTGGAAGGTAGACTTTTCATTCTTTATTCTATATCCTTCCCCACACTTTGCATTTTGAAACATTTGAAGTATTGTCTATTTCAAGGAGGGGGAGAACATAAGATCCCCAACCCCCTGCCCCAGCTTCCCAATGCCCTGACTGCCCTCCCCAAAGGCACCCTCTCTGTTGGTGGTTTCTTGATGCAGACACAAGAACCTGTGAGTGCACTCTGCAAGCCTGATATGTCTATATTCATGTCAGTGGTTCTCCAGGTGAGTCCCTGGACCTGCAGCAGCCTCCTCTGAGAACTTATTAGAAATGCAAATTCTGAATCAGACAGTTGCAGAGCAGGGCTCAGAAATCAGCCTTTTAACCAGCCCTCCAGGTGATGCTGACGCACTCAAGTCTGAGAACCACCATTTAGGTTATCCCCTTTTGTTCGCAAATGATAACCCGTCATACATGTTGTTTGTACCCTGCCTTTTGCACACAGCAAGTTTGTTGCCTTTGGGGAGTACCATCCAGATGGCGCCTCCTCTCAGGCTGCGGGGAGAGGTGTGGTGCGCAAGTTTTCTGTGTGTGTTGAGATCCTGGAATCTGGGAGCAGAGCCCTGGGGTGGCCCCGGACACAAGGGTCAGTGGTAGGACAGGGAAGACTTTTCACAGCACTTTGTGTACCCTGTGCACTAAGAAGGGCATGACTGTAAGATGGGAAAAGCCCAAACATTTTCATTTTTAGTTAGGTCAGCATTTCAAACCCTCAATACCATCTAGCCATACCATCTAGCCGGAGGGAGGAGGCAGGGGATATAAAACTCTAGGGACTGCCATGTCTTAACTTTTTGAATGGCTGGCTCTGAATGAGACCTGTCGTTGCCCTGCAGCATGGCCATTGTTTTACTTGCCACTCACCACCATGCTGTGAGCGTCTCCAGGGAGGAACCCTGTCTGAGTCACCTTGTGTCCCTAGAACAGGGCTGCTGGATGCTCAACAAATGTCTGTTGGATGGTGGGATGGATGCACACACACCGTATAACTGTGTCTTCAGAGTCAAGCTAGACATGGAGAAGAACCTGCAGCCTAGCCCTCTGGGTTACAGGTTGCTCTGTGAGGGCTGGGGTGTGCTGTGTCTTTTTGGTTCTTGCAGCCGCCTCTCGGGCACTGGTGCCATGCAGGCACATATCTACACTGAACCAAATGAGGGATGACTGACCAGGTGCGGGCAGCCTTGCCTCTCAGAAGTCCCTCTTTGGCATGACCTCAGTCAACAAGTATTTATTGAGCACCTACTGCATGCCAGCCTGTGCTGAGGATACACTTGCAGACAGACAAGGTCTCTGTCCTCAAATGCTCCCATCTAGTGGGGGAGGCAGACAGTGAACATGTGAGCAACCACAGAAACAAGATTGTTTTTGCTAGCGAGAAGTGTGCAGAAGGGAATAAAACAGGTCTCTCTGGGAGGCAGAGTCCCAGAGGGGATCTGCTTTAGACAGCGTGGTCGAGGAAGGCCTCTTTGAGACCTGAAGGTTGAGAAGGAGCCAGGCAAGTAGAGATCCTAGGAAGAGTGTGTCAGGCAGGGGAGATAGTAAGTGCAAAAGCCCCGAGGCAGGAACAAACCTGATTTTGCTCATACTTCCTTCTGTAGGACAAGAAAAATGGAATACTTACTCCTCTGTCTCCAGAGAGTCAACGCGGGCGACGTAGTTGCTTGGGATGTAGCCCTCTTTCCGGGTGGCCAGTGATCGAGCCTTCCACCACTCCCCAGACCTGAGGACAGGAAGTGAGCAAAGGAGTCAGGGAGCAGAGAGAATCCCCTGGTTCTTCTTGGGTCCCCCAGCCTTGGCCTAGGATACCCCCCAACCCCAGGAAGCTGATAGGGTAAAGGGCAGGGTCACCACTGCCTGGGCCCCCAGCATGCACTCCACAGTTAGGGTAGGGATCTTTACCACAGTCCCCACTGTTCATCTGAGGGTCTAGAATCAAGCCTGGTTCCTGCATTCACAGCCCACAGCCCTAGGTCCCTGGCCCCACTCTTTTCCCCTGGACCTGCAGGGGTCCGTACTTAGGGCATGGGGCCCTGTGCCCATGGAAGACTCATTGTGGGCCAAGAGCCACAGGGAGTGGTCTGACCAAGCATAACCACTCCCATTCTTGAGCTCCAGCACACAGTGACACTACACCCACTGATGGTGAAGAATATAGGGGACTGGAGGTAGCAAACTCAGATCCAGAGATTTCTGAATGCAAAGGTATCTCAGCAGGGTCTGGTCCATACACCTGTAGCTTAATTACAGGAGCCTGAGAAAGGCTTCCCTGAAAAAGCACTTTCACCGGTTCATTGTTGCCTGGATGTACACCGCTAGTAAGCACACAAGCTCCTTTGTGTACTTACTCTCATCCAGGTTAACCAAACCCTCCATCCTCTATTATTATTAGGTTTTTATCAGCCATTATACTCCCTAATATAAGATAGCTCAGGTTCTTTACTGAAACACAAGAGAGCATGATTGAGTATTGGAGGTAGCTATGCCTTAGAAGTGGGATAGAGAGACTCACTCTTCCAGAACCACCATCTGATCTCCCTTCTGGAAACTGAGGTCTTCATGGTGAATGGCCTCATAATCATACAGGGCGATCACAATTATGTCATCAGGACCTGTTGGAAGAGAGATACATGGGATGGTGAGGCTTTATCTGAGCACTACCACAACCCTGAGTGTTTCCTATCCCAACAACTGGCACCCAGCCCTGTACCCATTGACATGTCTGTCTCATGGTATAAGTCCTAGACAGTGTAATAGAAACAAAATAGCTTGCACAAAATACTTTGGGAGCAAGTTAAAGGGTTTTCAAGGGTGGTTTTGACTGCTTGGGATTTTTGCCTTAAACTCTAAGAACCCAACCTAATCCTCTACTTAACACAAGACTCCACCACATATTTGTCAGATACATACCTTCCTTGGACCCTGGTAGGTTGTCGTTACTGTGATCAGGACGCTGTGGGGAAGAAATGAGAGAAGGGGATGAATCTGATACTGTGTGGGGAGCTACAGAAGGTCTGTGTCAAAAAGGATACCCAAGAGTATCTCATCCCAGCTCTGTGTATCAAGGGAGGAAGACCCAAGAGGGTTGGGGATATATGGGAGGTCACAGCACACATCAGGGGCACCACAAAGATCCAGGTGTCTTGGGTTGTAGCCTTGGCCTTGGACATCCTGGGGGACGCTGGCTTGTCTCCCTCCTTGACATATGGAGAAGGGGTTGGTCCAGATCAGTGTTTTCTAAGATATGTTTGAAGAAACTGTAGGTCTACCAACACATCCCATGCATAAAGGCTCCATTATGTGTATGAAAGGATCTAAGTGTTCATCCAGAGGGGAACTGGCTTCTTTCCCTTGGCACGCTCACCATGGTGCTCTAAACAGCCCTCAGGGAGATGGAACTTCATTCTATGCCCAACTAGGTCTTAAAAATACATTGTTGAGTGAACAAAGCTAGTTCTTCTGAATGAGCAACATGATACATTTATAGAGATCATGTACATACACATACATTCAGTGGACATATACTGTATATGTGTGAGTGTAAATTCTTGGAAACAAGTTTGCAAGGATCCACACTGACACCACAAGAGTTGATGCCTCTAGGGAGGGATGTGATACCACTGGGGAGGGGGACATAGGTCAGAAGAAACTGTAGCTTTAACTGTTATTTATGATTTTTCTTTTTCAAGGGCAATGTGTTTGTGTCTCACACAACTAAACTTAGAAAAACAAGTGTGGGAAACTATGACAGGTATGTCTTTTTAAGGGGAGACCCATAAAGCCCATCAAGATTCACAAAGCTTTGAGGACTCCCACAGGGAAGGAGCCTGTTTTGCCCCATGTTTTGTAAACTGATTTGGCCTGGGAACCCTTTCTCTGAAGAACACTTACTAACTTACCACTGAACTAATGCCCTGTAGGAGAAAAACAAATGACTGATAATAGCATCCCTTAAGTCTGATGCTCAGGAGACAACCAAAAACTAGTGGGAGAAAACCCCCTGCCCTCCATTGGTGCCAAGCTAGAAGGCCTCAGAGAGCCTGAAGCCCTAACCATAGAAAGGGCCCAGGGCCACGGAGGTTAGGAAAGAACAGATCTAGGAGTGACTTAGGGCTTAGGATGTCAGTTCAGGACGTCACTGGAGTGAGAAGCTCATATAATTAGGAGGTATTAATAGAAGTCAAGTGTCAGAGGGAGGGAGGTGACTATTCCACTATTCCCTTATTCCATGAATTAGTCCTGTTCTAGATACCATGCCTGGAGAAGGGCAAGCAGAATGGAAGGTGGGCAGGAAGCCATATCATGTGAAAAATGATTTAGAAGGAATGGGTGATTTGGGTAAGGTCTTTGCCTTCATTCTCAACTGGTTGTCATAGGGCAAAGGGACTGGATGTATTTGGTACAGGGCTAAGGGGTAGGTTTGGGAACAAGGCATAAGCGTTATGAGACAAGAGGCTTCCCTTCCATCTGAGGAAGAACTTTCTGAGGGCCTGCCCGAGGAAGGAGTACACCCTTGCCCCTTGAGGCAGCAAGCAGAGGCTATGTTTCCCTAGATGAGCTCAGATAAGGGCATGGACTGCAGGATTCCAGAGAGAGCCCCGGTCTTGGGGTTAGAAAGACCTGGCTCTGCTGTTCCCAGCTGTGTGACTCCCAGAAGGCATTTCCCTTCTTTGAATCTTAGTGGCTTTAAAGTGCCATACCTCCTGCCTCTCAGTTTTGGTGAGGACTAATGATGTAGAAGAAACACCTCACCCCAGTGCCTCAAACATGGCAGGTGGTCCAAGAATGGTAAGATTATTACAACCGTTCCTGCTGCTATAGTACCATCACCACCATCACTGGTTCTGTTACTGTTAACACCACTGTTAGTTCTATTGCCACTCTTGTATCACTCTCACAACTACAGGACAAGTAGTACCACTGCCGTGACAACTATGGCTCCCATTATCACCACTAGTACTGCCCTGACTACTTTCCTCATTAACATTTGGCTTCCGCCTAGTTTTTCCTGCTCCAACCACTGGTACTTTGGAGCTTGCACTGCCAGGTTTGACTTCTGCCCCTACCCCTTTCAATCCACAGCCTTCGGTAAATTATTAAACTCCGGGTCTCACCTGTATAATAAGAGTCATGACCTAGGATTACTGTGAGGCTTTAAGATGTTAATAACCATACAGCATTTAGGTCAGCACTTGGTGCCTCATAAGCCCTGCATATGCAGAAGATAAGTAAGCAAACAGCCTCTACTAGTATGACCACTTCTCTTATTTACTGCATCTGCGCTTGCCACTATATTCCCACTGGTCTTGCTGTTACAATGTTGTTATGGTTATTGCTATGGCACTGATATTATCATTACTATCATTACTTCAACTGCTGTTGTTACTGGTCAGGTCACTGACTCCTCTCTGCACTGCTCATGCTACCGCCCAGGCTTGGGGCCTCTGCTGTGCCCACTGGGACCTGGTCCCTGGAGCCAAGGCTGAGGGGCCAAGAAGGCCTGGACAGCTGGACAAGGAGGAGTGATGTCATTGCCCTAGGTCCTTGGTGCAGACTTGTCCCAGAGAGTTAGGGCACTGCTGGTGAAGAGTCAGCTCCATGTTACCCCAAACACACCCTGCTGACCCTCTGGAAAACAGGAGACTGTTAGGGCAATTTGGGACGGCATGGGGCAGTTCTTCAGGCTACTGACCCCCCTTTTCTTTCCCCACTCACCCGCTTGTTTGCAGATGTGGGATCTGGCACATACACAGGGCTGTGTGGGTTGGCGCTGGGCTCAGTTTTTGAGACCTTGCCTCTGTCCTGGAGAAACTTGGACTTCATACACCCCATCCTGCATCAGAGAGAACGGAAGTGAGCCTGGTTTGCCCCGAGCCCCATACAGGGGAATCTTGGATGCTGGATTCCAGGCCGCCTGCCCTCAGGCTGGCTCCCTTTCCCCTACCCTGTCTCCCCCCACCCCCCAACCCACTGCCCCTGCCAGCCGCATTCAGTCCCAACCTTGCCACATAGAGCTCACTCTGCCCTTGTCACTGTTGGGCTTCCCCACGTCCATGTCTGCCACATACCCACACAGAGTTGGCAAGTTGTCATAGGGTCATGCTACCAAGGACCTCTGCAATGGGGAGTTTATTGAGAGAATAAGTCATGAGGATCATCATCATTCAGCATGCAGAGCCTTAGAGCAGCATGGGTGGTAGGCACCACAGGTTCTGAGATTAGAAAACCTTGAGCTGACACTTGGCCCCTCCACCCATCAACACCTCATTCATCACTCTCCCTGCTCCCCAGTCTCAGATCCTCATCAGCAAAGTGGAGATGGCAATGATACCACATATTCTCAAGGTATTGGAAGGATGAGAAAACATGTAGGTGGGGAAATACTTAGCAGAGCATGGGACTCAGAGCAAACATTATAGGGAAACCATACTATTATTATATAATAAATTACCATTTTATATTAAATGACCAAGATGAGATCACATAATATGGCTCAGTCTAGCTAAATAATAGTCAAGGCATCATATTCCTTGTATCATTTTATAACTGCCTTATAATAGTTTCTTTCCTCCCTCCCTCTCTCCTTTCCTTTCTTCCTTCTTTCTCTCATTAGTTTATTTGGTTATTCATTCCTTTGTTTGCTAAGGAAACATTTATTGAGCACTCTTCTAAACGATGAATAAGACAGGCAAGTTCATTCCCTTATGGAGCTCACTCTGGAGGTGAATGGGAGACAGACAATAAACAGGTAAACAAATATGTAACAGGATAAATTTAGTCAGTGAAAAGTGTGAGGACAATTAAGGATGTGATAGGAAACAGTGCAGGGCTTTTTTAGACAGGGTGATTGGGGAAGCCTTTTCTGAGGAGGTGATGTCAGACCTGGGACCTGAGCGGTACAAAGCAGCCAGTCATGTAACACTGTGAGGGAACAGTGTTACAGGCAGAGGGAACAGCAAGTGCAAAAGCTCTGAGGCTAGAATGTGCTTGGAGAGAATGAGGTACTAAAAGGAGGCCATTGTGGCTGGAGGTCACAGGAAGGGAAGAGGAGTGCAGTTTGGGAAAAGATTGCCACATCTTTTTCAGCCAGTGAGGAATCTGAGTTTGATTCTAAAGATGTTGAGAAACCATGGGAAGTTTTAAGCAGGAGAATAATGGGATTCATTTGCATTTCAAATAATGGCTGCTGGGTGGAGTATGGACTCCAGGAGGCAGGGCAGGGAACCCTGTCCAATGCAGGAGTCCAGGCATGAGATGATGGTGGCCTGGCCCCCAGGTGGGGGTGGGGGGGTGACTGTCAAGGAGGTAAGCAATGGACAGATTTGGGGGAACATTTTGGAAATAAATCTGACAGACTTTGCTGATGGGTTCACAAAATTTAAAGATAAAAGTCAAACTCCAATCAGAGTCAAAACTTAATTGCAAAAGTGGCAGAAATGTTTTATTTCTTCTTTCAAAATGCCCACATGTATTTGCTGAGAAGATGAGCCATAAGCAGTCACATGAGAGAGTAATTGTTTTCCTCGGCTCTACACAATTGCAATTCTCCTCTAAAGCAGTTAGAACTCAGTTATACTTATCTTGTTAAAATAAACACATGTTTGTGGTTTAAGGGGAAAAAAATCCATATTCCTGGCTTAGGGGAGTTACTTTTTTAAAAAAGATTCTTTTATTCACAAGGATGTTTTTGTCTGTCCTTGTGGGAATTGGCAACAATTTACTACTTCAAGACTTAGGCGGTTTCTGCTTCATTTGCCTGTTGTGAATAAAATAAAGAACTTGTTCAGGCTCCCAGAGTGCTGGATCATTAATTTGAAAAATTATCACAATTAATCACTGCTTTATAATGTACTTATATGCATTTAAAACACCTCTCTTTGACTTGTGATAAATATGTATTACAGTTCTGGAAATAAAACAGCATATTGTGTGGTTCTGTATGGCATACAATCATATTACATTTCATATTTTTCGATTACATAAGAGTGTTCTGGGAAGAACACTGCTGTGTGATGCAGGGCAGTGCTTCTGCTTCTCTGAGCACCTACTGAGTATCATTTATACCAGCAATTTACATATTCGAGATAGCTACAGGGTCCTGAACATCGGGTCTCAGCGGTTCTCATATTCATGCATGATCCGAGGCCACCTCTGAGAAAGGATGGTGGGCTTCTACACCACAGGGTGGTGGTGAGCACTGAATGACTTGATAAATGTAAAGATTCCTGGTACACAGCAAGCACTATAGAAATGTTAACCATAACCAGTTCTGTTTACTAGCAAATGTGGACCTACCCTGGAAGATAAAGCAGATACAGGTTGTAATTCCTCCAAATCACAAACTTAGAGATACGGCAACACTTAAGAAGTTAACTTTCTATTTTTATTTTATATTTTATATTTTTATTTTTTTTAATTTTTTTTATTTCTGATAGTCACAGAGAGAGAGAGAGAGAGGCAGAGACACAGGCAGAGGGAGGAGCAGGCTCCATGCACCGGGAGCCGGATGTGGGATTCGATCCCCGGTCTCCAGGATCGCGCCCTGGGCCAAAGGCAGATGCTAAACCGCTGCGCCACCCAGGGATCCCTATATTTTTTATTTTTAAAAATTTTTAAGTAGGTCTGGAGTCTAATGTAGGGCTTGAACTCCGAACCCTGAGATCAAGACTTGAGCTGAGACTGAGTCACATGCTTAACTGACTGAGCCACCCAGGCACCCTAAAAAGTTAACTTTTTAAAATAAGGGGTTCCCATTAGATCAATTTTTGCACAATAAAATGATTTTTTAAAAGTTACATACTGGCAGGATTCAAATTTGCGTAAAATGCAACTGTCCCCCTAAACCAGGAGAACTATTCTACTGCTTGGCATAGAGTGACCTCAGACATACTCATTTTTGTGATCACCAGACCTGGAAATGTAATGGGAGCCATGTATATAATTTAAAATTTTCTACAGCCATATTTTTCCAGGTAAAAAGAAACAAGCGAATTAATCTTAAGATAAATTTATTTTCCCTTACGTGTCAAAAATTATTAACATGTAATCAATATAAAATTCTCATCAGTCAATAGAGTGTGTGACTCTTGATCTTGGGGTCGTGAGTTCAAGCCCCAGGTTGGGTTGAGAGCCTACTTAAAAACAAAAATACAATTATTTATTTATTTATTTAAAGTAAAAAATATTATCAATGAGATACTTTATACTTATTTTTTGCACACTAAGTCTTCCAATCCCAGTGTGTAAGTTACACACACATATAGCACATCTCTGTTAGGACTCGCCATGTTTCAGGTGCTCAATAGGTACCTGTGAGGAAGGGAAGTTGGGGGAGGGGGTAAATTGACTGATGGACATTAAGGAGGGCATGTGATGCAATGAGCACTGGATAGTGTATAAAACTAATGAATCACTGAACTCTACCTCTGAAACCAATAATATATTATTTGTTAATTAATTGAATCTAAATTTTAAAAAAATAGCCACCTGTGGCTCAAAGCTACTGAGTGTAACAGTGTAGATACAGAACATTTCCATCATGAGCAGAGGCTTGTTCTACTCACGTCTGTGTCCCTCAGAGCTTGGCTTAGCACCTCCCTGGCACATAGTAGGAGCATAATTCATAATTAGTGAATAAACTCATGCCCAGAGTCTGTCATCAGTTCAAAGTGAAAGCATCAGGACGTGGTTTCTGCTCCAGGGACTGAGTTGAGAAGGGAAGACTGAACATACAGAATGATATTCTAAAGCTGCATACAAAGAAGCTGTTACAGATGGGCAAAGACCTGTCAAAAAGCTATGCAAAGATCGCCAAGATACTTAGTGAGTAAAAAATGAAAACTTCAAAAGACATATAATATCAAGCCATTTTTGTAAAATGAATACATCTGGGTTCTGCTGCTAACATGTGTATTTTAATGCATTCATAGAAAAAGCAACCTGTTTATAATAATTGAGCAGCAGGATAACAAGTTGGGTTTTGAAGAATGGGTAGGATTTCAATCAAGATTTGGGGAAAGTCAAGAATCTTCCAAAGGGGTGCCTGGGTGGCTCTTGATCTGGCTCAAGTGTCTGACTCTTGTTTTCAGCTCAGGTCATGATCTCAGGGTCATGAGATGGAGCCTGCATTGGGGTCCTGCTCAGTGAGGAGTCTGCTTGAGATTCTTTCTCCTCCCTTCTCCCTCACCCTCTGCTCCTCTTCCCACTCACTCTTTCTCTCTCAGTCTCAAATAAATACATAAAATCTTAAAAAAAAAAAAAAAAAAAGAATGTTCCAAAGAAGCACTGAATTCCAAAAACAATTTGAGGGAGTTTATAATATTAGATCATATCCAGAGTGCTTCAAGACTCAAAAAAGGGTTATGCTACCCCATTTAGAAAGGAAAGAGTAATTGAACCAGAAGCCTAGGATGCCACTGCTACCATCTACTAGATTTACCTCTGAGCTTCTTAGTGGCCAAGATAAAAATAGAAATCTGTACATTGTCACTATAAAATTCCAGGAAGTACAGTAATTTTTTGACAGAAAAAAAATATTTTGTGAACACTAAATTCAAACGGGAATTCATTATGTGACTCCTTGTCTAAAGGTTACTGAAGAACACAATGGACAGTTTCTCCAGCTATGACTTGGCAGCTGAGTCTGCAGTATGTTGACAAGTTGGTTCCCAAATAGATGACGCTACTGTTTGGGTGGGTTGTGGGCCATGGGATGGGAGGGGGTGAGGAGAGGATGAGGGAAGAGGTTATATAGCCAAGGCTCTCTCTGCAGGATGCGACTGCAGAGGCCCTGTGACACAATGGCTTAAAGTGAGCTTAGAAATGTAACAGAGCACCTGGCTACTGTGTGTGACAGTGTGAGGACCAGCGGCAGCATCACACAGGAGCTGTTAGAAATGCAGAATCAGGTAGCCCGGGTGGCTCACTGGTTTAGCACCACCTTCAGCCCAGGGCCTGATCCTGGAGCCACGGGATCGAGTCCCATGTCAGACTCCTTGCATGGCGCCTGCTTCTCCCTCTGCCTGTGTCTCTGCTTCTCTCTCTCCTCTCTGTGTATTCTCAGAAATAAATTAATAAAATCTTTTAAAAAGTGCAGAATCATAGTCCTCTGTCCATCAATCAGAATGTGCATTTCAACAAGGCCCAGATGATTTGTGTGATTTTAGTTGAGAAGCAGTCATCACTTTTTGCTCTGGCTTCCTCAGCATCTATCCCTCTTCTGATAACAGCACCTGGATTTTCCTTGAAAAACTAGCTTTTTTCCACTCAATGCAAGGCATTTCAGGAGGCTAATCCCTCCCTTGCTTTCAGGGATTGACAACTTGATACAGGTCTGGCCAACCAGAGAATTCCACATTTCCCTGACAACTAACAGTGGCTAATTCAATTATACGTATGTATGTGATTCTAACTGAGGTGATCAGAACTGGCTTTGGGCTTTTGCTGAAAAAATTAGGAAAAAGGCACTCTATTTATGTAAGGATTGCTGATGTAAATGTGGGGAACCAGAGCTCTTGGGACTCATTCTGACATCACAAAGAAAGAGACTGTCTTAGTGTAAAGCCATCATAGAGGCTAGCAAAGCTGAGTGATGGAGACAGAGTGATTCCTGAAGACATGTATGAACACCTGGATCCAGCTATGTCTGAAACTTGACAATCTCAGGATTTTTCCAGTTTATGAACAAATAAATTCTCAATTTTGTCTAAGATAGTTCGAATCGTATTTTTACTGCTCACATCCAAATGCTTCTTGGATATCCCTGGGCTATAATCTGGATTGAATGAACCAGAGCCTCTGGGGATGAGGGCCTGGAATTTGCATTTCTAACAATTCTTCAGGAGATTCTTACACACACTGAAATATGAAATCCATCAATGTAGTGGAGTAAGGGCTGAACTGGGTGTCAGAATAACTTGCGTTTGGATCCTCGTTCTGCCAGTGTCTAGCCATGTGACCTTAGGTAGGTCGCTTCCCCTAGTTTCATGTTCTGCTCCGTAAAATAGGAAGCCCTTGCTTCTTAGGCTTGGCCTGAGGTCCTGTGTGACATGGTTGTGAAAAGTTTTTAAAAACCTCTGAACACATGATTCTTATCTAATGGGGTTTAAAATCAGGCTCTGGGACAGCCGGGGTGGCTCAGCGGTTTAGCGCCACCTTCAGTCCAGGGCGTGATCCTGGAATCCCTGGATCAAATCTCACATGGGGCTCCCTGCATGGAGCGTGCTTCTCCCTCTGCCTGTGTCTCTGCCTCTCTCTGTGTCTCTCATGAATAAATAATTAAAATCTTAAAAAAAATAAAAATAAATAAAACCAGGCTCTGAGAGCAGAAGTTGCCTGGCTGGCCCCAGACTAACTTAGAACTGCTGACCCCTGGCAAAGATAACTTCCTCAGGTCACTGCCAAGCTCCTGGAAACTGAAAACTCGCTCCTCGCCCCCTCTGCTTCTGAAGGCATTACATGAGAGGGAAATGAGAAATGTCAGTTTGCTTGCCCTGGGTGCTTCCCACGGTCACCATGCGGGCTGTGGAGCCTCAGAGACTCCTCCTACATGCTCAGAGTGAAGCCCGAAGGGGAGAGGCCAGGGCGCTGCCTGGGCATTCTGTGGAGTGAGCAGAAGATGGTTTTAAATACCCCAGGTCCCTCACCTCCACCTCCTGCCCATGCTCCTAACAGGAGCTTTTAGGCTCAAGCAGAGGCCTGTGAGGGCTGAGGCTGAGGAGCCCCGGATTCTGGTTTCACCTGTGCCACAAACTCTCTGTGTGAGCTCAGGCAAGTCCCAACCTCTCTCTGGGCCTCAGTTTCTCCAATATGAAGTGAGATGTTAGATGATAAGTTCTCTGAAGAGGACAGCTATAGTTCTTTCCTGTATAGTCTCTGCTCCCCCTTCTTCTGAGAACAGCACCCCAGTCTTCCTTTGGGAACCATCTCTCCCCTACCCTCATCTCATGGATTGGGGTAGAGCTGACTTCAACCTCTGGTTGTCGGTGTGTGTGTGAGTGTCTGTGACCAAGTCTGGCTGATCAGAGTTGCAGTAACAGAAGCAGAGGTGGACATGTGACATTGAGAGTCATCCATCGGCCTTTGCCTGGAAAAGAGTTGCAAAGCAGAGCCAAGAAATGGAGAAACACAGATTCCCAAGCCCTTGAATGCAGCCCTTCCTGAAGTGGATGTGTTCATGGACTTCCCAATAATCTCCCTCTTCTGCTTGGGCCAGTTTAAGTTGGATTTCTGCCCCCCTCAAACCTCAGAGTGCTGCCCTGTTCAGAGGAAACTCTTATAAGGGGTTGCAACTCATACTTAAGTGTAAATGGTTATGGCAAAGACTTCATAGATAGCAGGTTTTGATGGATGAGAAGAGGGCATTAGATCTATTAGAATAGGTGAGAATGTATGGAATATGGACCCCAAAAGTTGATGGCACTGACACCATGTCTAGAAAGTGCCTGGCATGTTTTTGGCCCTCCATATACACTTGTGGAGTAAATACATTGTGTTCAACTTTCTATAGGCCTGACCATATTTAATTGAAGTCAGCAGTATCAGAATGAGGAATCCATTTTACAGAGGGTGACATGGAGATCCAGGGCAGAAAGGTTTCCCAGATGGTCAGTGGCAGGTAGAACAACAGCCCAGCTCTCTTGCCTCTCATCCTCCACTGGAGCCAGCCCCAGAGGCTGCAGTGGGGAACTGCAGAACGAGGATGAGGAACCCAAACAGGACGTTAGGGAAGGCAGATGTCTAGGGCCCCAGGGCTCAAGACTGTCCAATTAGAGGAACTTTCCCTCCTCAGAGCAGCTCAGCCATGAGGAGGGAAAAAGTTTGCCCCCATCAGGGACAACTTCCTAAAGAGTTTCCAAGCATGCAAGGCCATATGGATCCCACTCCTATGGTTCCCTATTTTTTCAATGAGCCACCTAACCCTCCAAGTGACTATTATCCCTTGTGGACATGTGAGGGTCACCTCGGCTCCTCATGTCTCCCCTTTTCTGACCCTCAGCTTCTTTTTTATCAAAGAGCTCAAAATTTGGACTTTGCAAACAGGAAGAGGTTGGAGAGTCCTTCGTTACACCGGTGGAGCAGCAGCCTCAGAAAGGATGAGCGTTGTGCCCTGGTTTACACAATAGCAAGTGACAGAGCAACATGCTGAAGAGGAACTCAGGGCCTCTGGTCATTCACCTGACTTGGCCAGAGGGCTGGCTCTGAGATGCATTTATTTTACTACTTGTTCTAAACATGTAGTAAACTCCTAGCATGTCCATTGTTACCTCTGGGTCACCTGTTCAAGTCTGGATTCAAGAGCAATTGTGAACCTCCTGAGGATAATTTTATCTCTAAGGTAAGCAGGGAGCAGGCAGGTTTGAAAACTATAGGATGGGATTTGATGTCACAAAGAGCTGGGTTTGAATCCCCACTCTGCCTCTTATAGATCAGCAACCCTTTTAAGATATAAATCAGGTAGGGCAGCCCTGGTGGCTCAGCGGTTTAGCGCTGCCTTTGGTCCAGGGCCTGATCCTGGAGACGTGGGATCGAGTCCCACGTTGGGCTCCCTGCGTGGAGCCTGCTCCTCCCTCTGTCTGTCTGTCTCTCTCTGTCTCTCATGAATAAATAAATAAAAATCTGTAAAAAAAATTTTTTTAAAGATACAAATCAGGTAATGCCCCTCCTCTGCCCAACAACTCTGCTCAACAACTCCTGGGGATCTCATCTTACTTGGAATAAAAGCCCAAGTCCTGTCTGTGGCCGACAACGCTCCAGGATCTGGGCTCCCCCTAACCTTGCAGTCCTGTCATTCTCCCTTGATGCTTCCTTTGAGCCACACTAGCTTCTTGCTATTCCTCAATTCACCAACCATGTTTCCACTTCAGGGCCATCACACATGCTACTTTCTAGAATGTTCTTCACCCAAAAAACCTCTTTCATATTTCCCAAATCTCTTTGCTGATCTCACTTGTTCAAAGAGGCCTTGTCTCATCACCCTAAGAATAGGAACACCCGCCCCCAACTTCCATCACGTTCTAACCCTTCCCAGCTGCCTTCTATATGGCTGTAACCAGCAGCTGATGTGGCAGCCATGAAGATGAGCCTATCATCTTCTGCAGAGAGTGGAATGGATCAATGGCCCCAACTGCTGTGCTTTAAAGTCCCATTGCCATGGGCTGTTCCCAGCCAATGATGGAGTGTGTCAGGGATGCTGAGGCAGGCCATGCTAGGGGGACCTCTGACAGAAGGCTGTGGCTAAGGGCTCCTCAACAGCCTTGCCAAGCCTTCCTTGGAATTGCACTGGAGACTAAGACAATTCTACCCCTCTTTCCTTTCTTCCTTCCTTCTTTCTTTCCTTCCTTCCCTTCTTCCCATTCATTTGGAGTCCAACATGCCCTGCCATTTACTGGTTTTCCTAGCCTCTCCTAGTTGCTCCCATATGCATTCCTGCTAATATATTTCTTGCATATTTAATCTCTGAGATGAGAGTCTTCTTAAAGGAGCTAGACTAATACACTAATGTATTACCTAAGGATCTGTTTATCATCTGTCACCTGGAGAATGTAAGACACACGAGGGTAGTGATTGTTTTGTGCACTGCTGCATCTCAGTGTATAAAATGAGGACACAATAGATGCTCAATAAATTCTTGAATAATTGAATGAAGCCTCCTTCTTGGGTGCCCTGGTTTTTCCCATTGAAACCAGTTACAAATGTTTGTCTAAACTGAAAAGGGATATTCGTGTTTGTTTATCTCTGCTTGGAGAGGAATGAAGCCCCTCTTTGACTAGAACTGAGTGGAGGTTGCCCTCTTCAGACAGGACATGGCACATGGTGGCTAATTCCCCCCCACCCCGGGGGGGCAACTTTTAACTCTAACTTCCCATCCTGCTCCAAAGTCAGCTGTCCCCAATCTGCCCCCACAAATAGAAACCTCGAAGCCACAATAACGCATGCCCTGACCCTTTTACAGCTGCTTTTTTATAGTTGACAGAGTCTCAGTTTCTTTTCTGTTTTGGAGGGTATGTATTTTTTTTTTAAATTTGTTAAAGATTTTACTTATTTATTCATGATAGACACAGAGAGAGACAGGCAGAAACACAGGCAGAGGGAGAAGCAGGCTCCATGCCAGGAGCCCAATGTGGGACTCGGTCCCGGGACTCCAGGATCACACCCTGGGCCAAAGGCAGGCGCCAAACTGCTGAGCCACCCAGGGATCCCCCTGTATTTTGTTTTTAAAATTACCTTCCATCATGTGGTAAAACAGCACATCGTCCTTATTAAAAATGAAAACATTACAGATAAATCTAAGGTACTTTTGGATTACTCCCTTTACAGGCTGTCCATGGCCACCACTTTCCCCCCACAGCCACCTCTGCCTCTGCATTTACGCACACGCCTCTGGGCTCAGGGTATCTGTCGATGTGCCACCCCATCACTCTGTGCTTTACCGTTTCAGAGCACTCCTGCTGGCAGCACCTGTATTTCCCTCCCTAAAAGATTTCTCCATGGCCATTGGCACCTGCTCTGCCCGTGAGCTTGGCAAGTGGAAGTGCTAGAGAAACAGCATCCTCCAGGAGCAGCCTTCGACCTGTGACTGACAGGAGCAGGTGGATAAATACCCCAGGTCCCTCACCTCCTGCGCATGCTCACTGGCTCCCGGGGCTCCCCGCAGAACTGACCTCCTGGTGCCCACAGAAGTGACTGGCATGATAATACACCTTTAATGACTGCCTTCTCTTCTGTCTCACTTCCCCACTCTCCTCCCAGGGGTTTCTGGGATCCTCTCCCAAATAGACAAAATAGTAATTGCACATGGCCCCTTTCCTAGGGTTTGCTTCTAAGGAAACTCACACTAAGATTCATAGGAAACTCACATAAGATACATATGTACACAGATACATATTTTCCACAGAAAATATGGAGTATCGTTTTTTTTCCGTGTTGGCATCAAAGGATTTTTACTACATGAATTGGGGGGTAGTATCCTTATTTCCATTTTTCAGATAAGGAATCTGAGATTCAGAGAGTGAGGGGATTTCCCAAACGCATTACAGCTCCTTTGAGGCAATGTGGGCACTCAGACGCTGGTCTCCTGGGCTCCTGGGCTCTGGCAGAGGTTTGGGAAGGTCTCCTATGCACTTGGCTGCACCTAAGTCTCCCAGGCCAAAGGATTTCAGGATGACATTGTGAACTTCAGTGGGTGTCTCAGGGTAGTATTAGGAATGCAGGCCCCAATGCATTGCCACCTGGAGCATTGCAGCAACATGCAGAGGGTGCAGCATGTGTGGCCATAGGCACCAGCCAAGAACAAGGGCACATCTTATATTGGAGCAAGGGTTTCTTCTGCATCATTACCCATGTCCCTGGAGGTACAGTAAAACTCCCAGCCCTGGGATGGAGGAAACCGGAAAAATGAGGTGGGGATCAAAGTACAGTAGGGGTTGTTTAGAAAGATGGAGGCTAAGAGAGATTGTACCACTAACATGCTGTGTAACTTCGGGAAAGCTACTCACCTTTCTGGACCTGATATTCCTTTTATATAAAAAGGGAGGCAAAATTGGGGGGAAAGACTTGAAAAGTCAAATGGCTATAGGGGCCTATAGGGACACCCACATGAGGAAAGTGATCCAAGGGAGGGTGGTGCGAACCGACAGCTCAGGGATAGTGAACAGGGTAAGCCCTCCGTGGCTTAACCAGTGCTGCCATGAGTAATAGCAGAGAGGATGAGAGACAGAGTCTCTAGTCCCACTATTGCCAACTCGGTTTTTTGAAAGACAGAAATCCAGGGTGCCTAGATGGCTCAGTCGTAAGAGCCTCAGAGAAACTTGGAATGTAGGAAGTATCTCCCTTGCCTGAGATACTTCAACACACAGGTATATTTCAGTTGGCTCCATGTTGTGATTCTTTTTAATTAGTTGCCAACTTTCAATATCAAAAGAACCCCCACCAATCTGGATTTCTCTCTCTTTTTTTAAGATTTTATTTATTCACGAGAGACACACAGAGAGGCAGAGACATAGGCTCCTGCAGAGAGCCTGATTCTCTGAGGCCCTACTATGTGCCAGGCATTTACTATGTGTTAATGATATCGTGGTTTAGGAGACTGACACGTCTTTGCCCTTACTTTCTAGAAGAGTTTAAAGTACAAGATCTGGCTGCAGACAATTTTCTCCTCACTCTCAGGGGTAAGGGCCCCCAGCGAGCAGCCTGATGGGGGTGAGATAAAGGTCCATGCTTCCCATACCCACTAGATTACTATAATGATAGTAATTTTTTAAAAAAGGAAAACAAGTGTTGGGAAGGATGTGGAGAAATTAGAATCCTTCTACATGGCTGATGGGAATGTAAAATGGTGCAAAACAATCTGGCAATTCCTCAAAAAGTTAAACATGGAATTCCTGTACGACTCAGTGATTCCATTTCTAGGTATATACCTAAGAAATTGAAAACAGGTTCTCAAACAAATACCTGTAGGCACATGCTTACAGTGGCACTATTCATAATAGCCAGAAGGTGGAAACAACCAAAATTTCCATCTACAGATGAATACATAAGCAAATTGTGGTATATACATACAATGAAATATTATCCAGCCATAAAAAGAACTGAAATACCAATACATGCTATAACTCGGGTGAACTTTGGGCTGGAATGGGAGTGATTGCTTTAATGGGATCAGTGCTTCGAGATGAAACTATGTGAGGACCATACAGAGGTGGTGGTTGCACAACTCTGTGAATGTACTAAATGCCACTGAATTGTTAAGATGGCTACATTTATAATGCTATGCCAATTTCAACTCAAAAAAATTTACAAATTGAAAACTACATAAAAGTGCTTTCCTAGGATGGTTAAATTATAGTGCATCCAAACAGTGGGATAATATGTAGCCATTAAGAATATCCAAGGACAGGGACACCTGAATGGCTCAGCGGTTGAGCGTGTGCCTGCAGCTCAGGGTATGATCCTGGAGTCCTGGGATCAAGTCCAACATCGGGCTCCCTGCATGGAGCCTGCTTCTCCCTCTGCCTATGTCTCTGGCTCTCTCTCTCTGTGTCTCATGAATAAATAAATAAAATCTTAAAAAAAAAAAGTCCAAGGATATTTTGGGGCACCTGGCTGGCTCACCTGAGGCACCTGGGGCACCTGAGCTGGTTATTGGAACTGTTGTTGGGCTTGTTGTTGGCACTTTAAGTTGGAGGATCATGCAGCTCTTGATCTCAGGGTCATGAGTTCGAGCCCCACGTTGGGTGTAAAGATTACTTAAATACATAAATAAACTTAAAAAATAAATTGACAATTAAATCCTAGGAGATTTTAATGACATGGATAAATGTTTATAATATAGGGCTAAGCAAAGAAGTAGGATGAAAATTGTATACCACAGCAGTTTACTGATTACGTTAAATAAAAAGCACACAGAAAAGAAGACTACACAAAAGTAAACTAAAATATCTGTTATCCAAAAAACTTTTTTTAAAAGATTTTATTTATTTATTCATGAGACACACACACACACAGAGAGAGAGAGAGAGAGAGAGAGAGAGGCAGAGACACAGGCAGAGGGAGAAGCAGGCTCCATGCAGGGAGCCTGACATGGGACCCGATCCCAGGTCTCCAGGATCACGGCCCGGGCTGAAGGCAGCGCTAAACCACTGAGCCACCCCGGGCTGCCCCAAAAAACTTTAAAAAGGAGTCATTCTTCCATTGTTTGAGTTTTTACCAAGTGTCAGGCAAATGAAGATCTTTGCTCTCCTGCAGTGGAAAACAGACCTGGAACAGGGGGCCTGGGAGGTCAGCAGAGCCAGACTCTCTGTCATCTCTGATCCAGACTCCCTGGGTGACCCTTTCAGGTTTCAGTCCTCCTTGCACACAAGAGAGGTTCACAGATGCCCCCTCTGGAGACCCATCCAGCCTCTCAGTGTTTTCCCAAGAAACACCTGCACCCTCCCACCTTCACCAGGGCCATACATCCAGGATGGTCCCAGCAGAATAGCTTACTGTAGTAAAAGCCTTGCTACACATCTGAATGTCCAACAACTGGGGGATGAGAAATAAGATAGGATGGTCACTTGCAGGAATACTCCCCTGAGAAAGAATGAACTATGCATGCCTTTGTTTCTCATCCTGGCTAGACCTTGACAACTTAATGATAAGGCAAGGAATAGAAAAACGATATTGCAGAAGAATCTCACAGCTGGATAGCGTTTTTGGAGATCTTTAAAACACAGAAAAACAATTCTATGTATTATTTATGCATCCATATCTATGTAATAAATTCATAAAGGCACAGACTGGAAAGGACTATATTTCATGACTGGCTGCCTCTGGGCAGAGAGAAAAACAGGACTGAGAGAGAGACAAGTGGAGAGGCTTCAGTATTATCTGTTACTTTTAACACTTTTATTTTTTATTTATTTATTTTTATTTATTTATGAGAGAGAGAGAGAGAGAGAGAGAGAGGCAGAGACACAGGCAGAGGGAGAAGCAGGCTCCATGCACCGGGAGCCGGACGTGGGATTCGATCCCGGGTCTCCAGGATTGTGCCCTGGGCCAAAGGCAGGCGCCAAACCGCTGCGCCACCCAGGGATCCCCAACACTTTTATTTTTTAAAAACCAGAGGGAAACATTTAATTCTGGGTGGTGGGTTCATGGGATATTTACTATATTATTTCTTTCACTTTTCTTTATTTTAATATCCTCCCCCCCCCCCAAAAAAAAAAGAAAAAGAAAAGGATAGTGAAGAGAAATCCATGGGATAAAGGAACCAATATCTATTGAAGTCTTTCTCTGTGCTGGCCAAAGGCTACAGCAATGGTTCTCAAAGTGTGGTCCCTGGACCAGCAACAGCAGCATCACCTGGGAATGTAAATTCTCAGATTCCCCAGCCAGACCTACTGAATCAGAAACTCTGGGGTCAGGGCCCAGAAATCTGTGTTTTAACAAGCCTCCCAGGTGTACTGCTAACATCTGGGAAGCACTGGCTAGACGGTAATAGCGATGACAATAGTTCACGAGTATTAAGCACCTATACCTGTGACCTAAGGCTCCAAGAGCTTTCCATGAATAACTTAACGTAACCTTCAAAACGACCCTGGGAGGGAGTCATTATTATTAATATCCCTATCCTATAGGTGGAAAAGCAGAGGCCTAGGAAGACCAAATCCCTTGCTCAAGGTCAACAGGCAGGTTGCTCCCAGAATCCCACTTCCCCTTGCATGACCCCCACAGACTGCAGCTCACTGTAGCCTTGGAGAAAGAATTATCGCCCTATCTGACGGAGGAGAAAACTGGAATTCGGAGAGGGCGCACGACTTGGCCCAAGGTCTCACCGAAGCGGAAAGGGGGCGGGGAGACACCCTGTGGTCTGTCCAGGAGGTTTTGAGGTTTGACCCAGACCTGCTGGCGATCAGGGCCCAGCGCGGGAAGAGGAGGGAGCGCGGAGTGGGCCCAGCTGCAGGCCCGCCTGGGTGTGGTTCGCACCGCACGCCTCCGGCCAGCTGTCCCCCTCCCCACGACGGGCTGCCAGCCGCCGCCAACCTGCCGTGACCCGTCACCCACCCCCACCAGGGACCGTAAGGGCCTTCCCTTCTCGGTCTGTAGAGCCTCATCCCTTCCTTCTCGTTTTTTTCTTTTGCAGAAGGGGAACCTGGACGGCTCAGAGGAGCGGAGGCCGGACCGAAGTCCCTCGGGGGCCAGAGCTCCTCTCCCCTAGAGCTCCTCCAGGCTCGCACGCAGCCTGGCCAGCCCCGCCAGCCCGGCCCTCGTCGCGCGCCCCCGGTCCCACCGCGCGTCCGCCGCTCCCGCGACCGCCCCTTCCTGCCGCGCTCCAGCCCGCCCTGCCCGCGCCACTGCGCTGCCCCCGCCGTCCCCCGCAGCCGAGACCCTCCCGCTTCCGCCGTCCGCGCGCCACTCACCTGGGCGCCCGCTCCTCCTCCTGCGGGCAGCCCGGATCTTCGCAGCTCGAACGCCCCCCCAGCTCAGCAGCCCCCGGACTCCCGGGGCGCCCGCACCCGAAGGGAGACGGGCTGACTTTGGAGAAAAGGCAAAGGGCGGCGCTCTGAGGGGCTTGGGCGCCGCGCGGCTTCTCGGGCTCCCCTGGCGCTGAACCCCCGGCGCCCCCTCCTGCTCGCCTCTGGGCCTCAGCGGTGCGCTCGGGCTGGGACCAGGGACTCGGTGGCACCCACAGGCCATCTGGGCTCCTTAGCCGCGCCCTGAGCGATGCTAACCCCACCCCCGTGTATCCTAACCCCGCCCCTGAAGACTCTAACCCCACAGCGTGGACTCTCATCCCAGGCCCTTCCTCCCAGCACCCTAATCCCACCGCTCAAGGATTTTTTTTTTTTTTTTTTTTAAATCAGAGGCTTCCAACCCTGCCCCTAAGGATCCTAACGCGGGCCCCGAAGGATAATAAACCTGCCCCTAAGAATTTTAATCCGTCCCCCAAAGATCCTAACCCCACGCCCTCTTCCAAGCACTTAACCTAATGCATTATAATCCCCGCCTCCCCAAACCTTAATGCGGTCGCCAAAGGGATTAAACCCGTCCTCCCAAGAACCGCAACACCGTCTCCTCCCAAAATCCTCGTTCTGCCCCCAAATGATTTTGAATTTCACATTTGAAGGATTTTTTAGCCTCACCCACAGGAGATTTCTAATCCTGTCCCCCAAGGATTCTAATCCGGCCAACGGAAGGATTTTATCCCTTCTCTTCAAAGGATTCTGACCCAGCCCTCCAAATTCATAACCCTAACCCCAGGGATTCTAATCCTGCTCCCGAATAATCCCAATCTTGTTTCCAAAGGATTTTAATCCCCCCTCGGATTCCAATCCGATCCATCCAAAAATTCCAACCCTACCCTCAAGGACTTTAACCCCTCATCAAAAGATTCTAATGTGACCCACAAGGATCCTAAACCTTTGCCTCGGCACTCTCGCAGGATTCTAATCCCCCGCCCCAAGCATTCTGATCGGGTTTTCTCTACCACTCCAATCCACCCTTGGAGCCCAGGCCCCTCCCCCACACCGTGTCCCAGGCCTTCCTGGTCCTTCTGTGGTCAGCGGTTTCAGCTCCACAGGCCCCGCGCTATTCAAACCGCAAGCAAAGTTTCTCACCCGCAGGCACCACCCTGGCTCATTCTTGGCGGGTTTCCGGCAGCTGGGAAGCTCAGAGGACTTTGAAAACTGAGGAGGCAGGATGCCCAGCTGGAGGGCACCTGGAGGCCCCACATGAATGAGATGTGCCCAGCACCAGGCAAGGGCAGAGCACAACTGCTTCTGGAAAAAGAGCTATTGTCGCCCTAAAGTCTG
The DNA here is from genome assembly GCF_018345385.1 of Vulpes lagopus. Classification (NCBI taxonomy): domain Eukaryota; kingdom Metazoa; phylum Chordata; class Mammalia; order Carnivora; family Canidae; genus Vulpes; species Vulpes lagopus. The sequence goes on from NC_054841.1 coordinate 26,388,359, forward strand.
CCAAGCACACTTACAAGATGTGTAAGAATTTTACAGCTTTTCTGTATTCCCTCTGTTACCAGCCATTTCAGGCCACCGTCATCTCTTCATTCACTCTTTCATTCATTCAGCAATACTGTGCTGAGTGCTGGGCTACACAGGGTTTCTCAACTCCAGTACTGTTGACATTTGGGCTGCATAATTCTTTGTTATGGGGTGGGAGGACTGTCCTGGGCATGGGAGGATGATGACCAGCATTCCTGCTAGGTCATTGTCTACACCCTCCACAGTTTATTTGTCAATTCCTATAGCTATGGACACCTAGATGGCACGCAACTTTGCCCTAAAGACCTGTGTAAGGATTTTGTAAAGACTTGCTTTGCCAAGAATGATGAATGCTTGCAGAATGGCTGCTACCAAAATTCTCCTAACATTTCCCCACATTTAAGAAAATTTAAATTCAATTAATTAACACATAGTGTATTAGTTTCAGAGGTAGAGTTCAGTGGTTGATTAGTCTTATATAATACCCAGTGCTCATTATATCACATGCCCTCCTTAATGTCCATCACCCAGTTACCCCATCCCTACAAGCCCCTTCCACATTTCCCCACATCGTGATTGACTCTTGGTACCATCCATTAGTCCTTTTTTTTTTTTTTTTAAGGATTTTATTTATTTACTTGAGAGAGAGAAAGCAAGAGATGGAGGAGGGGCAGAGGGAGAGGAAGAAGCAGATTCCTAGCTGAGCAGGGAGCCCAACGTGGGACTTGATCCTAGGACCCTAGGATCATGACCTGAGCCAAAGGCAGATGCACAACTGATTGAGCCACCCAGGCACCCCTCATCCATTAGTCTTTAATTTGAGTTCCCCAGAAGCAGACCCTAGACATGGATTCAAGTGAAAGTGGTTATTTGGGAGATGCAGAAAACACTGGTAGGGGAGTAGGTGGATAAGACAAGACAGGGAAGAAAGAGAGCATTGTCAACCAAGTTATAACTGTGGGCTCCTGGAATTCACTCCTGCTGGAGAGGGAACTCTGGAGACAGTGTATTATTCCCAACTCATTGTTATCCTTCCTGGAAGTTGAAAGAGCTGGGGCATTTATGTACCAACTCCTGGCAGAGTTGGATGAGGGATGATCCCAGGAGGTACTAATCCTTCAGCACTCCTAGCCTGCTCCATGCATGCTCCAGTCACAAGAGAGAGCCTCCAGGAAGAGAGATACATGCGTGGAGACACGAAAGGGTCATCATTAGCATCGGCTACACCTTCTTCCACAAGTTTGTCATTCTGATGGCAAAGGACCACAGTTGAAACATTCTCCTGTTAACAGCCCATTCCATCTCCCCTTTTTTTGCTATTGAAGTAATGCTGCAATAAAAGTCTGTGCATGGGATCCCTGGGTGGCACAGCGGTTTGGCGCCTGCCTTTGGCCCAGGGCGCGATCCTGGAGACCCGGGATCGAATCCCACGTCGGGCTCCCGGTGCATGGAGCCTGCTTCTCCCTCTGCCTGTGTCTCTGCCTCTCTCTCTCTCTCTGTGACTATCATAAATAAATAAAAATTTAAAAAAAAAAAAGTCTGTGCATGTGTTTCCAAAGCTCCTATCAACTTTACTGAGGCACAGCTTTATACATAAAATGCACTATTAAAATATTCAGCTTGATGAGTTTTGGTAAAGGGATACACCTGTGTAACCCCACCCTAATCAAGATATAGAACATTTATAGCACTCCAAAGAATTCCCTTACACCCTATTGCAGTCAATTTCTCCCTGCTCCATTGCCTTAGATAACCAGTGTTTGGCTTTTTGTCATTATAAATTGGCTTTGTTTTTTCTATAATTTTATATAAATACAATCATACAGTGTGTTTCTTTCATGTCTGTCTTCTTTCACTTACATATTGCTTTTGAGATTTTCCATGTTACATGTTGCAGTATTTTGTTCCCTTTCACTGCTGAATAGTATTCCATAGTATAGATGTATCACTATACACAATATCAATAACACTATATAATATACATAATATCTATAATATATATCACTATATAATACCAATAATTTGATAATTTGGTATTATTATTCTTTTTAATTAAAACATATTTTCCATCTAACTCTTATTCGCATCATAGAACACTTATACAATTACAAATTTTATCCTAGAACATTGCCTTACCAGTACTGGGGCGGGGGGCAAACATTTTATCTATTCATTCACTCATTTGTCATGCAGAACATAGCTGTCCACAAGAAGTAGTGCTAAATGCTGCATCTTTGGAGCCAGTCTGGAGTTCAAACCTTGGCACAGCCATTTATCAACTGAGTGATAGTGAACAAATCAATTAGCAATAATCACACCTCAGATAAACCTCATTGGCTATGACACTGCCACTATGTGAAGCTTGATCTTGAGCAAATCAAATCACCCCTCAGGGTCTTAGTTTTCTCATCTCATCAAGTGGAAATAATAATAGTATTTATCTCAGTGAATCATTGTGAAAATCAATTAACATCTTATGTGCAAGGGTGATAGGATTACAAGAAAAATAAATCAGGGCAAGAAAGTGGGATTTGAGACAAAATGGTCAGGGAAGACCTTTCTGAGGAGGTAGTGTGTAGCAAGACCTGCTGAATGGGGGAGTGAGTCATGTGATAATCTGAGGGAAGCGTGTTCCATGAAGAAGGAACAGTAATGGCAAAGGTTCTGAGGTGCAACTGCGCTTGGTATGTTTAAGGAATAATGGATCCATGTAGCTGGATCAGAGTAGGTACAGAGGAGAGTGACGGAGATGATGTTAGAAAAGTAGCGAAGTCAGATTGTAAGGCCAAGAAGTCTTGGTGTTGATATGAGACTTTAATTGACACAAGATGGGAGCCATTGAAGGGTTCTGAGCAGAGGAGTAAGCCACACTGTGTTTTAATAGGATCTGTCTGGCTGTTGGGTGGAGAATGGATTGGAGAGGCATGAGGAAAGCAGAGAACTCAGTGAGCAGGATGAGGCAGTCATTCAAGAATAATATGATGATTGCATGGGCCAGGGTGGTGGCAACTGACAGTTGTCGGAGCTCAGAGAGACAAAAGAGCATAATATCTGAGACTTCATGGGTATGTAAAAGGAAAGTCAATACTTTCCTTTTTTACTAGAAAATGATTGGAAATAACCTAAGATATCCATCATTTGGGGACTGGGAAAATAAATAATAATACAATAATGGAGTACCAAGGTGTTGTCAAAAAGAATAAGGATGTATAAAAACTAATTGTATGTATGTTTGTATGTATTTTGGGGGGGAGGGGCAGAAAGAGGGGGAGAGCAAGAATCCTAAGCAGGCTCCAAGCCCAGCACAGAACCCGATGTGGGACTTGATCTCACAACCCTGAGATCACAGCCTGCGCTGAAATCAAGAGTCAGATGCTCAATTGACTGAGCCACCCAGGTGCCCCACAATGAACAATCTGAACAATCTGAAAATAAGGTTAAGAAAACAATTTCTTTTTTTTTTTAAGATTTTATTTATTTATACATGAGAGACCCAGAGAGAGAGGCAGAGACACAGACAGAAGGAGAAGCAGGTTCCATGCAGGGAGCCCGACGTGGGACTCGACCCCAGGACCCCGGGATTACACCCTGAGCCGAAGGCAGACGCCCAACCACTGAGCCACCCAGGCATCCCAAGAAAACAATTTCATTTATTTTTTTTTAATTTTTTTATTTATTTATGATAGTCACAGAGAGAGAGAGAGGCAGAGACACAGGCGGAGGAAGAAGCAGGCTCCATGCACCGGGAACCCGATGTGGGATTCGATCCCGGGTCTCCAGGATCGCGCCCTGGGCCAAAGGCAGGCGCCAAACCGCTGTGCCACCCAGGGATCCCAACAATTTCATTTAAATATTACCAAAAAGAACAAAATGCTTGGGAATAATTTTAACATAAGTTGTGCAACATCATTCAAAAACTTTTAAAAATGCCTTTGAAAGAAACTGAAGAAGACCTAAGCAAAGTCATCTCATGGGATAGGAAAGATATCTCCTGGAAAAGACATTTCTTTATAGATTGGAAGACTCAATATTTTTAAGGTGTTGAAAGTCTTCAAATTGATCAACATAATTGCCATCTATTAAAAAAATAGACAATCTCATCCTAAAATTTATATGGACATGCAAGGAATCTAGAATAGCCAAGCAATCTTGAAAAAATAAAACAAAGCTGGAGGACTCACAATTCCCAAACTCACTACAAAGTTACAGTAATATAGGCAGTGTGGTACTGTCATAAGGACAGAAATATGTAACAATGGAACAGAATTGAGAGTCCAGAAGTAAACCTTCACCTTATGGCCAAATGATTTCCAACAAGGGTACTAAGACACTTTAATGCAGGAAAGAATAGTTTTGTCAATAAATGGTGCTGGAACAACTAGATATCCCCATGCAAAATAATGAAGTTGCATCCCTACTTCACACCATCCACAAAAATAAGTCAAAATGGATCATAGACCTATATGTCTGAGCTAAAACTATAAAAATCTTCTTGACCTTAGGTTAAGCAAAACCTTCTTAAATGTGACACGAGTAACAACAAAAACTGATAAAGAGGAGCTCATCAAAACTAAAAACTTGTGCAGCAAATGAGACAATCAAGAAAATGAAAAGACAACACACAGAATGGAAGTGAATACTTGCAAATCACAGATCTGCTAAGGGACTGATATCCCAAATACATAGTGACTTTTACAACTCAATAATAAAAAAATAACATAATTGAAAAGTGGGAAAAAGATCTGAATAGACATTTCTCCAAAGAAGTTATACAAATAGCCCACAAGCACATGAAAAGATGCTTATTATCATTAGTTATTGGGAAAATACAAATTAAAGCCACAATGAGGGACACCTGGGTCGCTCAGTGGCTGAGCATCTGCCTTCGGCTCAGGGAGTGATCCAGCAGTCCCAGGATCAAGTCCCACGTCAGGCTCCCTGCATGGAGCCTGCTTCTCCCTCTGCCTGTGTCTCTGCCTCTCTCTCTTTGTGTCTCTCATGAATAAATAAATAAAATCTTTTTAAAAAAGCCACAATGAGACTTTGTTTCACAACCATTAGAATGGCTATAATCAAAAAGACAGATAATAACAAGTATTGATGAGAATAAGAAGAAATTATAACCCTCATACATTGGTGGTGGGAATGTAAAATGGTACAGTGCCTTTGGAAACTAGTGTGGTGGCTCCTCAAAAGGTTAAGAATAGAGTTATCATATTGCTCAGATATCTCATTCCTAGGTACATACCCAAGAGAATTGAAAATATATATCTACACAAAAATTTGTATATGAAATTCTCATAGCAGCATTATTCATCATAGCAAGAAGTGGAAACAACTTCAATGTCCCCCAATGGACAAATAAAATGGAGTCTATCCAGGGGCGCCTGAGTGGCTCAGTGGGTTAAGAGTCTGCCTTTGGCTCAGGTCATGATCCCAGGATCCTGGGATCTTCTCCCTCTGCCCTCCCTTTGCTCATACTGTCTCTGTCTCTGTCTCTGTCTCAAAATAAACAAATGAAATCTAAAAAAGGGGGGAGGGTCTATCCATACAATGGAATATTACTTGGCAATTGGCAATAAAGAGGTATGAAGTATTGATACATTTTACGACACAAACTTTGAAAATACTATGTTAAATGAAAGAAACCAGTCACAAAAGACCACATATTGCATGATTTCATTTATATGAAATGCCCAGCATAATTAATTAAATCTATAGAAACAGAAAATGGCTAGTGGCTTCCTGGTGCTGGGGGTTGGCAAGAAATAAGGAGTGATTACTAATGGGTTGTTTTTTTTTTTAAGAGTGAGCAGTGGGCAATGAAAATATCCTAAAATTTATTGCAGTAAGTGTTGCATAACTCAGCATATACCTAAAACACCGAATTGTACATTTCAAATGGATGAATGAATGTATGCTACATGAGTTATAATTCAATTTTAAAAAGTTCTTTTTTTAAAGAATGAAGAAAACTCCTTATGTTCTAATGGGGACAAGTGGATAAGTGGATTGGGGAGGAAGTAAGGTGCACAACAGCTTGTACTGTATTTTACCATTTGTGTAGAACAAGAGAACAAACATGTGGGAATTTACTGGTACATGCTGAACTGAGTCAGGAAGAGCTCCTGTAAGACACAGTCCCCATGTTTTCTTCCAGGGAGGGAAATTATACAGCTGAGTGACAGAGCAGGGAAAGAGACTTACTGATCCTAGTATACTTTGTACTCTTGAATTTTGGACCACTTGAAGATATTAAAAATTAAATGTCAATTTAGAAATCAGAGACTTCAGGGTCACCTGGCTGGCTCAATCGGCAAAGCATGTGACTCTTGATCTTGGGGTTGTGAGTTTGAGCTCCATGCTGGATGTAGAAATTACTTAAAAATAAAAAAAAAAGATCTTTGAAAAAAATCAGAGACAGAGATAGACGTGAGGCTGGGTACGATTTTTAAAGGATGAAAAAGTCAAGATAAGTTCTTGGTGTATATTTGACAGTGGGTCAAGGATGGAGGACCGACGGAAGCAAAGGCACTGAAGCTGGACTAACTACTTTTCTTTCTTTTTTTTTTAAATTTTTACTTATTTGAGAGAAAGCACAAGCAAGAGAGAGAGCATGAGCAGGATGAGGGGGAGAGGGGGAAGTCGACTCGCTGATGAGTCTGACCTGAGCCAAAGGCAGATGCTTACTTAACTGACTGAGCCACGCAGGTGCCCTGGACTGACTACCTTCCCCTAGCTGTGATTTTGTTTTCTCATCTGCAAAGTGGAATGACCTTCACCAGGTCATTAAATTATTGCATTAAAAGCTCTTATTATTCTGCCCTTACTTATTTCATTTAGTCTTTTTGAGATAGAAATGCTTAAAAATGGATGGCTTAGAGAGGTAAAGACACCTGCCCAAGGTTGCACAGACAGCAAGCAACAGAGCTGGAACTCAAACTCAGGTCTGTGAGTCTCTAGTGTACTTCCAGAGCTGGTGCTTATAATGAGTACACAGACTCAGTAAGTGTGCTCTGGAGACTTGAGAAGTAGAGAGACAAATTCGGACTAAAAGATACATCCTGGGCTCAGTGCTGGAGCGAGGGCAGGCACTGGGGAACAACGCGGGCTTCACTTAACTGTGAGTCAGATGATGGCTCTTTCAAAAATATATTTTCCTATTCCCAGGGGGCATTTGCATTTCATATTTCAAATTCTTTGGGACCACTGTTGATTGTTCTATATTCAAAACAGGATGGGGGATGGGGAAGAGAGCCATAATAATTATTTCAGGGCTCAGATATTTCCCCTTTTATTTGCAAAGTAAGTAGCCAGTGTTCATTTCATAGCAACACCATCTCATGCAGGTCACCACTGCCCCCATTTTTCCAAGACAGGCAAATGAAAATCTGAGAAGATTTGCCCCTGGCAAAATTCTCAACAACCCCAGCAGGTCTTTGAATCTTCTTCCTAAAGTTCCTCCATTCTCCATCACCTCTAGCTCCTCCTCCCACTCTGTATTAGTTTTCTCCAGAGAACTTGTCATCACAAGGCACTATAATACATATTTATAATAAGCTAATCTGTTTATTGTCTGTATGTTCTGCTTATTTGTAAGTTCCATACAGATACTACTCATGTGCCCATTTTGCAGATGAAAAAAACTGAAACTCAAGGTTTGTAAGCAGCCAGTGAAGGATAACACTGAGATCCAAACCCTTCATTCTTTAATTCTATTAATATTTATTAAGGGCTTATTATGTGCTTCCAGGGGCTGGAAGCACAAAATGATAGACAAGATAATCTTGGCCTTCAAGCCACATTCCTAGCTCATTAGAGAAACAAAAACTTAAATCAATAACTTAGATACAGAGGGGAAAATGCTGTGGGGGAGAGTGAGAGGCCCATGATATTGTAGGACCAAGTAGAAGGGATGCTGGTCCAGCACTGGGGTGCATCAAGGTGGACTTCTTGAAGGAGGTGAGAGGCTAACATTTAAAGGACGCTAACTAGAAGATCACAGTGAAGGGTCTTTCAGGAGAGACAGCCTGACAAAGACTGGAGGGAGAACAGCCTGGCCTAACTGACCAACCACAAGTACTTCTGTGTTGTTGGTGCCTGAAGCTACCGGGCACAGCCAGGTGGAAAAACAGGCTAAAAAGGGCAGCAGAAGCTAAGGAGCTGGAGCTTTCTCCTGCCAGTGATCAGAGAGACTGTGGGTGTCTTGGAAGTTTACCTATGCCAGGTATCATCCTAAAGTCAGCTGACCTCCTGCTCAGAGGTGTGGTGGGACTGAGCAGGACTGGGCAGGAATGGGGCTGCTGAGGGGAGACCCAGAAGTTGTTTTTCTGCCCCCAGCTGCGTGGCCTCCTCCAGCTGACGGGTTTCCCCGCCTCCCCCCCAGGGGGGTTGGGGGACAGTTCAGTTTCACAACCCCTTGCCTTCCCCCAGCGTCCCGGGAGGGCAAGAAAAGAGGAAGCACTTATCGGACTTCCTCCTGGGTCCGGGTGCATGGGTGCACGGGGCACGGGTGCGCGCAAACCCAGCAGGTCCCTCGGGCAGGAGGGGGTGCTAAGCCAGATCTGCACCCCCCAGCATTTCTGGATCCCGGCCTCGCCCCTACTAAGCGGCGGCCACGCTCCCACGGGACGCACCCAGGCCCTGGAACCAGGCGGACGGGAGCAATTCTGATTTACTGTCTGCTCTTGAACAAGACCTCCTCTCTGGGTTGTGCATCTTGAACAAGGCACATCCTACTCAGCAATTTAAAACTGAGGCAATGTGCGCAAATTGACGTGGAGAGGTCTCCAAGACACGCTTGCAGAATGGTATGAAAGTCCGCTCATTTAAAAAGTAACGTGGTTCTGTATTTCCCTCTATAGGTACGTAAGAGGGTAGAGAAAGGTGTGGAAACTATACAGCCAATAAGCGCAGAAGCGATCATGAAGAAGAAAGGAACATTGGAATCAGAGGGAAGAGATGGTGACCTCTTTCTCAAGCTTTTTGTTTTTTCATTTTTAAACTAGATTGTTTTTATTTGTAATTAAAATAATAATAATGAGAGGACTGATATATGTGGTTATTGAAGGTCTTTTCCCCAAACATTTTGTTATGAAAATTTCCAAATATACAGCAAAATTGACTTACATCAAAATTTCTACAGTACTTACCATTTACATTTCACCATTAACATTCTACTTGATTCACCACATGTCTGTCCATCTCGCTATCCATACAATTCACCTTTTTAAAATAGATTTTATTTATTTATTTGAAAGAGAGAGAGAGCATGAGTGGGAAAGGCCAGAGGAACAGCAGACTCCCAGCTGAGCACCTGTCAGGGTGGGGGTGGGGGTTCCCTCCCAGGACCTTGAGATCATGACCTGAGTCAAAGGTAGACACTTAACTGGCTGAGCCACCCTGGCACTCCATCATCAATGCATCTTTAAAAAATGCATTTCAAAATAAATTGCTTTAGCCCACATATTATTAACTAGAGTTCAATGTTTGTTTACAATATTTTTAGAGGGGGGAGGGGCAGAGGGCGAGCAAGAGAGAGACTCAAGCAGCCTCCACACCAAGTGAAGAGCCCCATGGGGGTCTCAGGACCCTGAGATCATGACCTGAGCAGAAATTGCCAATATTCTATGAGTCAGCATTCAACACAGGGCCAGGTATATAGTAAGAGCTTAATAAATGTTACCTGATGGGCGCTTAGCTGGCTCAGTCAGTGGAGTGTGCAACTCTTGATCTCGGGGTTGTGAGTTCAAGCTGCATGTTGGGTGTAAAGACTACTTAAAAATAAAATATTTTATTTTTATTTTTTTTTTAATAAAATATTTTAAAAAATAGATGTTAGCTGAAGGAATGAATGTGCACATGGCCTGCTCCCCTGAAGGCAGGAGCATGCTTTTTTCTCTTGCACTCCCCTACAGAACCAAAACTCAGTAAATGCTTAATAAAGACTTATTGATTGTACCAGGTATATATTGCTGTGGAACAAACTACTCAAAATTGAGCAGCTTAAAACATTATAAAGAGTTATTATCTCACACAGTTTCTGTGGGTCAGGAATTGGGGGACAGCTTAGCTCAGTGGTTTGGCTTGGGTTTTTCATGAGGTTGCAGTCAAGATCAGCCTGGAATCATCTGGAGGATTGACTGGGGCTAAGGATCCATTTCCAGGGTGCCTCACTCACATGACTCTTGGCAGGAGGTGCCCATTCCTCACCAAGCAAACCTCCCCATAAGGCTTGCTGCGTGTGCTTATGACATGGTGTCTGGCTTCCCCCAGAATGAGTGATCAAGGAGAGCAAGGTGAAGAACCACACTGGTTACACAGGTCATCCCTATTCAATGTGAGAATGGTCTACACAAGAGCAGGAATACTATGAGGCTAGACTAACTGCGGTCTTCTTGGAGAAGGTAGTCATTATGAATATGTATTCAAATTTTTTGAGCATTCACTTTGTGTTGGGTTCTATGCTGGGCTCCGGAGTGCAGGAATGAGTCAGAACTGGCTATCCTTCTTCCCCTCACAAGATGTGTGTGTGTGTGTGTGTGTGTGTGTGTGTGTGTGTGTGTGTGTGTGTTGGGGTGGTGGTTGGGGAGGTGATTAGACAGACATGGAAGCAGATGGTATTACAGAGTACAATAAATATCACAATAGTGGTTTTCAAAAAAATTGCTTTTCTGTAATTCATACCGATGGTACAACATTTAAGACACAACATGAAAGAAAGTTTTCTTCCCTCCTTATTAAATAGCTATACACTCTTCCAGATCAGAGGGAACAACTAGAACCTGTTTCGTATTTCTTTCCAGAACTATCCCATGCATGTGCACAAAGACATTTCCCATCCTCTTTAAACAAAAAGATAGCACTATTCAAACTGCATTGCTCTGCACCCTGCTTTTTTCCCCTCACTTATTTTATCTTGGAAATAATATCCTATCAGTTCATAGACAGCTTCTTCGTTGTTATTAATGGCTGTATGGCATTCTACTGTCTGTGCAAGCCGCAGTTTATTTAACCAGTCTGCTATCGCTGAGCATTTGTTTATTTCTAATCTCAACGATTTTCCTTGCACATCCATCACCTCCACTTGTGAGAGTGTAAATGTTGGAGAGATTCCTGGCAGTGGAATTACTGCATCGAGGAACCCATGCATTTAAAATATGGCTAAATAGGGTTTCTACCCTTCTGCCAGCAATGTGTGACAGCACCTGTCTCCTCACTCCTGTACCGCGTGGTAAGTTATCAGACTTTCCAAACTTAGTCAGCCCAGTAACTGAACAATGTTCTCTTGATGTAGCATTAATGTGTGTTTCTCTTACTGTCGGTGAGGGTGACACTTGCCACATTTCAGAGTTACTTGTGTCTTCTGTGAACTGTACAAAAAAGTTGCCTATTTTTCTATTACACTGTGGGTGTTCATCATTTATTTGACTGTCCTCTTTACATATCAAAGGCACCATTCCTTTGTCTACATGGTAAGCTTCAAAAATGGTTTTTTTTTGTTTGTTTGTTTTCTGGGTTTTTCGGGACAAGTAGCTTATAGACAGAAATGAGATGCTTCTGCAGGTTGTGTCATTTTCTGAGCATTGCTATAGAGCTGCCCAGGGCCTTGCAGCTGGGCCATGTAGGGTTCTAAAAGAACCTGTTGGTGGGAAGTGGGAGGTGGGAGGTGGGATGGGCAAGGAGGCAATTTTAACTCTTGTACTGGATGGAAAGGGCTATCACAGAAGACAGTGAAATCAGCATCACAGGAAGTGGGCAGGACAGGCTGGCCTGGCTCTAAGACACTCTGCCCTTCATCTGAAATGTCCGAGGAAAGACAAGAAACGGGAGGACACCACAACAGGACTGCCAATTTCTGATTGATTTAAGCCTGAATGGGTGGATACTGCATCCAGAAGCTCCGAGTTACATTATTTAATAGTAACATAATCTTTCCAGAATGTAAACACGAGGCCAGGGTTCAAATGCTGAATAAATAGTTGTGGAATGAATGAAGGGAGGAATCAATGAATGAATGAATGTATTTAATCCAAGGATGTGAGAGGCAGCTGTTTCTGAGCAGAGCAGGAGCCCTCTTACCCCATCCCTCCCTGAACGTGCCCTCTCCTCTTCCTTCCTCCTACCCCATCTGAGTCAGGTCTCAGCCTCTGTCATCGGGTTCTGCCCCAGCCCCCAACACCCAGGGTCTCCTCTGGCCTCCACTCAACCCTCTTCTCCAAGCAGCTAGACCCCCTTCAGTGAAATGCAAGCCCTTTTGGTCACTCCCCATTACCTGCACTTTAAGAATTTTCTCTATCTGCCCACTCCTCTGCTTTCCTCTTCTATGAGTCCTGCTCATCAAACCCCACACCCTGTGTGCCTCCAGCAATAGTAATGGTCACATTTATTGAGCACTTACTGTATGCACTTTTACATGGATTATGCTGAAGTCTTGCAACAATCTATAAGAACTATGAGGGTAATGCTGTTATTATTCTCATTTTATAGATGAGGAAACCAAGACCAGAGACATTTGGGAGCTTATCCAAAGTCATCCACCTAGCAGATGATAGAATTGATTCAAAACTCACTCAGGAAAACACACACACACACACACACACACACACACACACACACAAAACCACCTCACTCAGTCTAAACCCTGGGGCCATTGTGCCTAACCACTGAAGTAGAGCTAACTGGTTACCAGTCTTGGAGTGTGCCATGCTCCTTCGAGCTCCCTGCCCTTTGCTCCTGATGGCCCCACCTGAAAGGCTCTCCTGTTTACCTTCCTGTACCTGCCAAAAGTCTTGCTCACCCTCCAAAGTCTTGCTTGTGAGTCATCCCCTCTACAAAGCCTTTTCCTTCTCCCCTAGGAAGAGTTAGTTGCTCACTCCTTGATTTTACAAGTGAGAACCTTATGCTGTAATGATCTGGGGACCTGTCTCCCCCACCCTGCTGTGAGCCCCCCAGTGGACAGAGACTGTTCTATATCTCCCTCTTGTCTAGCAAAATGCCTGGTACAGAGGGCATGCTCAATAAATATTTGGTGACCGAATGACAGTAGCCTAGGGACTCCTCCCCCAACACACAGGTGTTAAGTTCTGCTGGGAGTCTCTGGCTGGAAGCTGGGAGGGAGTAGGAAGTCTCAGGGCCCCACACTGTAAGGGGAAGCTGGAGACGATTTCACTAACTTCACCACTTGTCCACGAATCAAAGCTGTCCCCAGGAGGTCTAGCTGGTAGGGAAGTCCCAGCCTTACACTACCCCTAGAGGTCTCTGGGAAGCAGCTGTCCCACTGCCAGGGCTTTTTCCTCTCTTGCAGTGCCAGGAATGAAACCATAATGGGAAGTGATCTTGGAAGGGTCTCTGGATGCTACAGGAGGAACTGTGGCCAGAGTCCCTATGCTCAAAGCCTAGACCATCCCAGACGGGGCCCTTTGAACCTCAGAAACCAAGGGGTTACATGGCTTTGGTAAGACGGTAGTTCCGGGCTGGGTGGGGACTTCCTCAGGGTGTGAGGGAAATTACTCCATCTCTGGAGCTATGGGGTAAGAAGTCCCAGTGACTCTCATCAACTCTGTCACTGTGCTTCTCCCTCTGTGTCTGCTTCACTCAGGAACTTAGTAAGGTTCCCCATAGCCTCAGGACAAATGCCTCAGCCTGTGGTCACTACATCCCAAAAGCTGGTGGACATGATAGCAGAGCAGTTAGGGGTATGGGCTCTGGGGTTGGCCAGCAGGGTCCAAATCCCAGCTTACTGTGTAACCTAGGGTCATTCACTTTACCTCCTTAAGCTCCAGTTCCCTCACTCATAAAATGAAGATAAATAAATGTGAAAACATCAAAGTTAAGGATTTGGGAGGTGCCTGGGTGGCTCAGTCGGTTAAGCATCTGCCTTTGGTTCAGGTCATGATCTCAGGGTCCTGGGATCAAGCTCTGAGTCAGGCTCCCCATTCAGCAGGGAGTCTATTTCTCCCTCTACACCTCCATCCTGCTCTTGCTCTCTCTCTCCCTCTTAAAAGAATAAATAAAAAATCTTTTTTTAAAAAAGAATTTGTTCAATGGAACAAATTTGTTGAAAGGAAGGCACAATAGGCCAGTGGTTTGCAAAGTATGCTCCCTGGACCATTAGCATCACCTGAGTACTTGTTAGAAATGCAGAATCTCAGGCCCCAGCCCTGCTCTACTGAGTCAGAAACTCTGGGGTGGGGCTCAACTATCTGTTTTAGCAAGCCTTACAGGAGATTCTGGTACATGGTAATGTTGAGAACTACTGTCAAAAAAAAAAAAAAAAAAGAGAACTACTATCACAGCCAAACCTGACATGAGCAGCATGTCAGGGGATGATATTGGGAACATCAACATTCAAAAGGCATTAATATCTAAAATTTACAAGCTACTCCTGGGATCCCTGGGTGGCGCAGTGGTTTGGCGCCTGCCTTCGGCCCAGGGCGCAATCCTGGGGTCCTGGAATTGAGTCCCCCGTCGGGCTCCCTGCATGGAGCCTGCTTCTCCCTCTGCCTGTGTCTTTGCCTCTCTCTCTCTCTACGTCTATCATGAATTAAAAAAAAAATCTTACAAGCTACTCCTGTAAATTGGCAAGAAAGACAGGAAACCCAATAGATAATGGGCACAAGACATGAATGGGCATTTCACTGAAGGGGAAGCCCAAATGCCTGACAAGTATAGGAGATTCTGAATCTCATATTAGCAGAGAAATTCAAACAATGAGATGCCACCTTACACCCAAAAATTACAAAGTCAGATAATGTAAAAACTAATGAAAATGTGGGAGACAATCATCTTTCACATGCCACTAGTAGAATTTAGTGACATTTAAAACATATATGTCCGGTGATCTACTGATTACAGTCTTTGGTATAGGGTCCGAAGAAGTTTTCACATAGGCCCCATAGGGTCATGTACAAAGATGATCACAGTGTTGTTTGTGGTGAAAGGGAGTTGGAAGCCACCTGGATGTCCACATTGGGTGTTGGGAGTGGATAAATAAAACCATGGAAGCTTAGCTTGGAATGCTTTGTGGCAATTTGATGCAATAAGCTAGATTTTCCCACAGCAGCATGGGTTTGTCTTAAAAATCATATGATGGAAAAAAAATCATATGATGGGTGAAAAAAGAAAGCAACAGGATGAGATCTTTACATAACACCATTCATGTAGTGTAAATACACCCACAAAGCATTGTGTATTTTATGTTCAAGGACATATATCAACACATAGGGTGGGTGTGCACAGTGGGGAGGGGAAGGAGTGTGGGGAATGTGTGGCTAGAGGGGGGAAATAAAGCAAAATAAAACATTAGGGGGCCTTGAAGTACTAAGTATGATGGGATGGCCATTTACTACAAACTGAGTATAAATCGTGGAACTCTGGACATGTAGCCCTAATACTAATATTGCTTTAAAATTGGTAATAATTATACCTACCCTCTGGTAAGTGTCATGTGTCTGGCCATGGAAGGCTCTGTAGAGTTTCATACATGAATTTAGCAGTTCTGTGTGAGGCTCTGGCCTCCTTTAAGGGTTCGTTCCTTTTAGCCTCCAAGCCTTTACTGAGGCTGTGTTGAATGCTGCCTTTCCGCTGACTTCTCTACCTCTCCAACCATCGGGTTCCTTTTAACTACCCTGGACTCCCATGGTGGGAGCCTGTGGTCTTGGGTACTTTTCATTTGGGCCTTGAGCTGAGAGCCAGGGTGTAATAGAGCTGTGAGAAACAAGTTCTATTTCCTCTTCATTAGCTTCCCCAAGGCTCCTTATAGCCCACCCCTAACTCAGTTCTCACCCCACTATACCAAGCAAGACAGGGAGATCAAGTCCGAAAGCGTTAGATGTGGAAGTGAACGGCATTTATTGGGTGTCTATCATGTGCTAGACCCAGCACTAAGGTCTGGACTTTTGCTAATCCCCAGAACCACTCTGTGGTGGGGGGTGGGGCCCACCTCATCCCACAGATTAGGGAAAGGATGTCACCAAGAGGTGAGAACACGAACCAGGCAGGAGCCCTAGATCTGTGTGGCCCCAAATCCAAGATCTGAACAAGCAACTCGTTCAGAGCCTTAGGGCCAGGACTGGGGTCACATCACCTACTTCTGACTCAACTGCCAGTAGATAAAAACCTCTATTTCAGATTGATGATCCACTTCTTGCCATCAGGGGAGGGGCGACCCTGCTGTTTGGAGTCTGAAAAAGACCCTCTATGCTATTTAGTATGGTTAGTTTGAGGTAATCTCGAAGGAGAAATAGGAGCTTCCCTCAAGTTCCTTTCTCTTCTTGGAACCCTCAGTTTCTCAAACTGTAAAATAGGAGAAGCAGCCATCTGTGGGCTCTGGCAATTCTTTTCTCAGTCGGCCAGCAGGTGAAGCACCCACCCCTCATCCCTCCCTTGGCCTCCAGAAAGGGGCGGCACTCGCAGGAAAGACGGGTTGACCTGGGGCTGCACCCGAGGCGGTCAGACAAAGTAGGGGGCTGCCCGCTGAAGTCTGGCAGAGGGGCCTGAGCCTCAGGGACTGCCCGCCACTTTAGGGTCCCGCCCCCTGCAGCACATTCTCGGTGTTGCAGGGCCTGGAGCCCCCAGGACATGGACCCCCGCGCCCCGGGGAGTGGAGGCCCGCGTCCGCGTCCAGTGCGAGGGGGACCCGGGGCCCAGGGTCCCGCGGGCAGGAGCCAGGGAGATGCAGGTGCGTCCCTGCTGTCCGCAAGGGCTGCGGCTACAGGTAGTTGTCTTCAGCCGCGTCGCCCCCGCCCGGGCAGTCCCGGGCCTCCTCGTCCGTGCTTTCGTCGTCGTCGGGGGCCAGCGCCTCGATGTCGTGCGTGATGTTGGCCAGCAGCCGGTGGAAGCTCTGCGCCTCCGGCCGCTGGGCCGCGCCGTCGTAGCTGCGCACGGCCGACGCCGAGGTGGAGCTCATGCTGCGCTTGATGCGGCCGAAGCTGTCGGTGAGGATGCCGCCCTCTCGGATGCCCACGCCCTCCAGGAAGCCCTCGAAGTAGCCGATGTCCTGGTCCGGGATGAAGGGCCGCATCCCTGCGGGGCCGAGGGGTGGGGGGGGCTCCTCAGGGCTCAGCCTCCCCCTCCCACGTTGGAATCACCTCCTCCGGAGATCTGAGTTCAAATCCCCACCCCGCCGCTGGCTGGCTGTGTGGCCTTGCACAAATTCCCTGACTCTGCGCCAGAGAATACTGACCTAATGCTTGGCACAGAATAAACGCTCACTATGTGTTAGCTCGTTGGTGTTGTTATTGCAACGATTACCTTTCCATTTGTTAGTTGTGTGATCCTCATTTAAATAGCTACTCTGGGGCAGCCCAGGTGGCTCAGCGGTTTAGCGCCGCCTACGGCCGGGGGCGTGATCCTGGAGACCCGGGATCGAGTCCCACGTCGGGCCTGCTTCTCCCTCTGCCTGTGTCTCTGCCTCTCTCTTTCTCTTTCTCTCTCTCTCCTCTCTGTGTGTTCTCATGAATAAATAAATAAAATCTTAAAAAAAAAAAAAAAGCTGCTCTGAGCCTGACTTGACCTTGCCTCTAAAACTGAGATCATGGCACCTGTTCTCCTGGTAGGGATGTGAGGAGGTGCTTAGCACACACTGAGTGTCCCATACAAGTCAGCGGGTTTTGCTTCCACCTCTGCTCACGCGCTATGTGACTGCAACTTCAGTACTTTACTTTGCTTCTCTGAGCCTCAGCTTCCTCATCTGCAATATGCGGAGCCTCAGCTTCCTCATCTGCAATGTGGGGGCAATATGGTTCTACTTTCCAGAACTGAAGCATTCAATGAGATGATGCTTGACACAGGGTAACTGCAAAATACCTGTGAGCCTATTAGTATTATCGTTCTCTAGTGTCATTATGAGCCTTCCTTGCCAGCTGTGTGACCTCAGACAAATTCCTTAGTCTCTGTGAGCCTCAGCTGCCCCCTGAAGTAAATGGGGAGAATCATTCCCTCACCCAGCTTTGCTGTGAAGCTGAATGGTTATACTACTGCTCTCTACATATGCGCTGTGACTGCAAGCAATTCCCTTCTCTGCTCTGCACCTTTCTCCTCAAATGCACCATGGATTTCACCATCTTGGTTTTATGGGAAGCTGAAGAAGAGGAGTGAATACCTCTAGCCTGATTTCTGATTGGGAGCATCATGGGCCATGTAGGGGCCTTGGCTAACCTTGGGGGACATGGGAGGGGGCTCACCAAGGAGGAGGAACTTGCGCCGGTCTCCATAGAGCTTCAGCAGGCCTGCACAGTAGTCCTGGATGGGCAGCCCCAGCCGGTACTCCCGCAGCAGCACCGCAAACTGCTGGATCTCAGGGGGCCCCAGTTTACTCCGCAACTACAGGAACAGCATTCAAGATCAGTCCTAGGGAGCAACCCCCACCCAACCTTTGCCTAAAGACCCAGAGCCCTCTGTAAGGGTATATTTGGCCAAGACCTCCTTGGAAATCCTCCCATGGACTATGGCGGTTGGGAGGGGATGGCCAGACCCTCTGGGCTGTATCTAAGCATGGGATATAGACTCAAACTGCCTGAGTTCAAATCCTGACCCCTTGGCTGATGAGTTCTGTGGTCTTGGGTGGGTGATAACCTCCTTGACCCTTGCTTTTCTTATATATGGTGAGGATAATAGTGGCACCTCCCACTTTGGTCATTGAAAGTATTAAAATAAATGCATAAAAAGTGCATAGAACAGTGCCTGGTATACAGCAAACACTCAATTAATGCTAGCTGACATTAACTAAGGCTTTCACAAGCTGGCCTCAGTTTACTTTCCTAATCTCATGTCCTGCCCTGATCTTCAACATCTGCTTCAGTTATGTCCAGGGTTACTCATGATTCCTGAACTACTCCCCGTGCTTTCTCCAGCCCCCAGGCCTTTGCTCGTGCTGTTCACATTGCCTGCCCCAGCTCACCGTGACCATGTAATCCTGCAGCTGCTCGAGGCCCAGGCCGCTGTGGTCACTGCCGCTGCAGTGGGAGCCATGGAAAGAGGGCGTGGACGTGCCACTATAACATGCTTCAAATGTATCCTGGGAGCCGTTGCTGCAGAGACAGGCAGAGAGGGGGGCCCTCACTCATCTCCCTCCAGCTCCTTTCCCTGCAGCAGGTGGAGGTGGGAAAGCACAGCTACCAATGCTCTGGGCCTGAGGCCTCAATCTAGATTCCATTTTGGCCTCCAAGGCCCCACATTATCTGGCCTTGGCTGCCTCTGATGCCTCACCTCACCCTTGCTCTGTATACCCAGGCCATTCTGCCTTCTCTCTCCCTCTCTAATACTCCAAGTACCTCTTTAGCTCTGGGCCTTTGCACATGCTGTTCCCTATATCTGGAATGCTTCTCTCCCCCTATCTTTTTTTTTTTCTCCCCCTATCTTTTGCTCAACTTACTCTTACTCATCATTGAAGCTTAAGTATCACCTTCTCGGCAAAATTTTCCCTGACCCCCTATCCCCATGACTGGGTTAGATCCTCTGTCAAATGTGGTCACAAACCCGTAAGTCTGGCCATGACATGCAAGGCTTTCCAGATTGCCCCATCAATGTCCATGGTGGCCACCTGGCTGCTTCTCAAATGCACCAAGATTTCCTACTTCAGAACCCTTGTACTGTCTGCCCTTCTGCCTGGGGCACTCTTCCCTTTTCCTCCTCTGGGTCTCAGTTCAACTGTCATCAGCTCGGAGAGACCCTCCGCTCCCCAGGCGAGGAAGGCTCCCCATGGCCTCTCTCCCAGTACCCTCAGGGGCTTATTCTCTTTTGTGCTTATCACTAATGCTTATTTCTATTCAATAATGATTTCATTGTCTCCTGTGCTAGACACTGTAACTGTGTTTGCACCATAAACCATGCAAGATCAGGGACTTTAGTTTCTTCATCTGTTAAGTATCTGCTCTGTAACTTGTCTTGTTCCCCACTGTAACCCTAGCACACAGCACGGTCTCTGGCATATGCTACATTCTCCATAAATCTTACCTAATAAAGTCAACCTGGGACACCTAGGTGGTTCAGTCAGTAAAGTGCCTGACTCTTGATTTCAGCTCAGGTCATGAGTTCACAGTCGTGGGATTGAACCCCGCATTGGGCTCCAAGCTCAGTGTGGATCCTGCTTGGGATTCTCTCTTTCCCTCTGCCACCTGCCTGCTCCCGCACAGTCTCTCTCTCAAAATGAATAAACAAAATATCTTAAAAAAAAAAAATTCTCAGGATCCCTGGGTGGCTCAGTGGTTTAGTGCCTGCCTTTGGCCCAGGGTGTGACCCTGGAGTCCCAGGATTGAGTCCTGCATCGGGTTCCCTGCGTGGAGCCCGCTTCTCCCTCTGCCTGTCTCTCTCTCTCTCTCTCTCTCTGTCTCTCATGAATAAATAAATAAAATCTTAAAAAAAAAAAAAAATCTCTCTCCCTCTGCCCCTCCCCCTGCTCTCTAAAAAAGTTACCTAAAAAAAAAAAGGCAACCTGCCTCCTCGTTTCTAAATTGTTCCAGAACCATCTTGGATGGTTCATTGGGGTTATTATCTACAGAAAAGCAGTGTAGCATAATGCTTAGAGGATGTGGCCCTGGAGCTAGCCTGCTCACATTCAAATCTCAGACCTACAACTTACTAGCTACTTGACCCTGGGCAAGCTGCTTAGCTTCTCTATTCCTCACTTTCTCCATCTGTAAAATGGGATGACAAAAATTGACTTCATAAGAATTAGAGGAGTCTATTTGTACAGCACTTAGAGCCATGGACTATAAACAATAAATAAACAATAGCCACTGTAATGTTGCTATGTTGATTTTTTTAAAAAAATGAAGCGCTTGGGGGTACCTGGCTGGTTCAGTTGGTAGAGCATGTAACTCTTGATCTTGGGGTCATGAGTTCAAGCTCCACGTTGGGGGTAGAGTTTGTTTTTTAAAAAATGAAGTACTAAAAAAATAAGGATAAAAATAAAATAAAAAATGAAGCACTTTATGGAACAGCACTAGGCACACAGCAAACTCAAATATTAGTCATTATCATGATTGTCATCTCTCCAGCAGATGTCAGGTTGTTTAAGGACTGGCCCAAGAGCACACAGTATTAAGAAGGCAAATATATTGCCACCGGAGAGGAAAAAAAAATTGGGCATATGTTACTGGCAGAGACTGCTACCTGTCAAGCCAAAGGCCTTAGTTACAGAACTAGCATGACCACCTTGTCCTAGTTTGCCTGGGACTTTCCTGATGTTAGTACTAAAATTCCCATGTCCTGGGAACCCCCTCAATGCTGAGGATAGGGGGTGGGGTTGGTCATACCAAATGCAGCCCTGGACAATGTTCCCAGGTGAGTTTGTTTGTTAATCCCACATTTTCTAGCCTTGCTGGCAGTAGTGGTGGCCACATGACCAAGTTCTGGCCAATGAGACATAAACAGAAGTTGTCAGGTATAGGGTGGGAATCGCAGCAAAGCTCTTTACAGAGGCCCCTGGCCCAGTGCAATAACTGGCGCTATGACCATCATCTTGGCCCATGAGGTGACTTTGAGGATGGGAGCAAGTGCTGAAGAGGCGGGAGAAGAAAAGTCTGGACCGCTGCTGAGCATACAACCATAAACTCCTGGTCTATTTTATACAGAAGACCAGGGGGAAAGCTCTATCTTATTTAAAGCTTTATCTTTTTTAGGGTTTTCTATTACATGGAATTAAAACCAAAGTAAACCAAAATTATTTTTTTGGCATCAGTTGTGATTTGGACTCTGTAGGCCAGTATGTCTGGATGACGGGCAAAGAACTGCAGGCCTATATGGAGCCAGTTCTGGGTTCTGTCCATCCCCTGGGCCTCTCAGGGTGTCTGGGTCTGGATCCTCTGAACTCACTGAAGCCTGGAGGAGTCAGTTTACCTACCCCTCTTGGGCTGAGCATCTGCAAAACTTGAGGCGGGGTCATTTACTCCCACTCTCTCTTGCCCACAGGGAGCTCAAGAATGCCCAGAAGAGAGCCCCTGTTTATGCAAGGGTGAGGGGGGTGTGCAGGGTGGTACCCACAAGGAGCTGCAGCAGCTGAAGTCGGCATCATAGGCGTAAGTCCCATCCGTGCGGCAGCTCTCACCTGGGGTCAACAGACAGAGGGGCAGTTAGAGACAGTGGGCCAGGGACCGACATCCCCAGCTCCCCGAGACCTCAACCTCAGCCCAGCCCTGTGGTTGGGATGATGGTTGGAGCAATTGGCCTTGTAAGGACAAGGGATGTCCTTGTTGGATATCTGGCCTTGTAAGCAATTGTCAGAATGTTAGCTTTTACTCTGAGTGAAATTAGGCAGCCACTGGAAGATCTGGACCATGAATCCTACCTCCACCACCAATACACAGCCAACCTTGGGCAACTCACCTCTTCTCTCCTTGCCCTCAACTTCCCCAAGGTTGGGACAATACCACTTTCCTGCCTGCCTTGTGAGAGTTTTGGGGATAGCAGGTGAGGGAACAGGTGAGGTAATGTTTTGAAAACTGTGTTTGAGGCAAGAAGGAAAAAGGAACTTTGAGGGGAAGAACCCCAAATCTTGAGAGAATGGAAGCACCATTTACAGAGAACTTGCTCTGGACCCAGCCCTGTTAACATCTCTGGCCTTACCCTTCTGATCTTGTCTTTCGTGTTGTCACTTCCTTCGGACACCCCCCTGACTTCCCAGGTGAGGCTGGTTCCTCAGTCTGTGTTCTCAGAGTACAACATGAAACTACAGTTTATTTGTATAGCTATTTAATTGCTGTGGGCTTACCTCAACAATGCAAGCCTTATGAGAGCAGGGCCATGTCTCGTTTTGCTCACCAGTATATCCTGGTGATGGTAGGTGCTCAGTGAATATTTGTTCAATAGAATGCATTTGTTGATATATTTGTTGACTCATTGCATTTATTTACCCAGCGTCCTGTGAGAGTTGATGAACTGTCTCAACTTTCCAAAAACCCCAGGCCCCACATGAATGGGAGTGCCTCTGGAAGGAAAGAGTTCTGTTGCTGGAGCTATGCAGACAGGGGTTGCTCTGAGGGGGCTGTGGCTGAGGAAATCCACTTAGTGGCCTCAAAGGCAGCCTGGGAGTTAGGCTGACAGCTTTAGAAGCTTTAGAAATCAGACACACTTGGGTTTGAATCCTAATTCTGCCACTTGCCAGCTGGGTGACCTTGAGCAATTTATTGACTACTCTGAGCCTTAACGTCCTCATCTGTAAAATTGGAATCATAAGGCTTCAGAGAGTTTTTTATCTATTCAAACAATACTTCTTGAGCATCTGTGATGTCCCTGGTCCTGTGCTAGGCATGGGGGATATAGTGGCAAATAGTACCAACCAGGTTGCTATGAGGATTAAATAAGAGTTGGGCACATTGAATAAGACTGTGCTTGGCACATAGTTGTTGCTCAATAAATGCCTCTATTAGTTTCTTTCTCATTCTAGCCCTTGATTGCATTCAAGAGTAGGCCTGGATATGTTTGCTTTGACCTAGATTCCTAGTGGAGCAAGACAGCTCAGTAAACACACAATGCATGTGCCTGGATTTCTGCAAAGCAAGGACATCAAAAATGAAAGAAAGGAGAAGAGTTCAGCTTTGAGGGGCTCATTCTGAATCTGGCAACCAGAACATCTGTGAGGAAGCTAAGTTTTTTTTTTGTTGTTGTTGTTGTTGTTTTTAAGATTTTATTTATTCATGAGAGACACACAGAGAGAGGCATAGACACAGGCAGAGGGAGAAGCAGGCTCCATGCAGGGAGCCGGATGTGGGACTCCATCCCGGGTCTCCAGGGCCACACCTTGGGCCAAAGGCGGCGCTAAACCGCTGAGCCACCCGCGCTGCCCGGAAGCTAAGTTTGAGGTCTTCATGAAAACTGACATTTTATTTTAACCACATAAGGGCGAGGGGTGGGGTACACTGTAATTGTAATTGATCTCTAGATCAGGACCCCTAAAGATTCATTGGCCCTGAGTCCTGGGGCAGGCCCTCCACCCCTGGCCTTTTGGGATGGTTCACAGGAGGGGCGGCCAGGAGTTCCAGTACTCACTGCGGCTGCAGAGCCACGGCCGCTCAGGTGTGGACGTGTAGTGGTAGCCGGCTCGGTCTACGCACTCAATGCTCTGGTCCCCGTAGATGATCTGGAAGACCTGACAGATGAGGGCACAGGACTCCTCGGCAGCATCCTGGCACAGGGAGGAAGACAGAGCACTCTGGGCCTCTCCAGTACCCAGGACACCCCTGCTCCCTTAAACAGTGTGAGGAGGCTTGCGGGGCTGCACACGTACCTATGGACACCTTTAAATCGACTTGGAGGGCATTCCCCATTCACCTTCTGGGTCTTGGGCTCCTTTAAAGAGCCCAGCAGCAATGCTAAGTCTTCTGCTCTGAAAAATGCACCCCATATTTCTGGGGGATTCATAGGACCTCCTAAAGTTTATCTAAAATAAGCCCTAGGGGCACCTGGGTGGCTCACTTGGTTAAACACCCAACTCTTGATCTCAGCTCAGGTTTCTATCTCTTGGTTGTGAGTTCAAGCCCCATGTTGGGCTCCACACTGGGCATGGAGCCTACTTTAAAAAATAAAATAAAGTAAAATAAGCCCTAGTTTAGTTAAATTTACCATAGGAAGTTGAGGCTTAGAGAGGTGAAGTTATTAGTCAGGACTAGAATCCAGGACTCCTGATACCTACCAAGAGGAGAAAGAATTACACGTATGAAAATTTTAGGTTCAACAGTTACTACTACTGGATGCCATATTTAGATATGAACTTCCTGGCACCCAGGGCAAAAATGGAAGTAGGATGAATAAACTTTAGTTTCTTTTTTTTTTTAAGATTTTACTTATTTATTCATGAGAGACACACACAGAGAGAGAGGGGCAGAGACACAGGCAGAGGGAAGAAGCAGGCTCCATGCAGGGAGCCTGACGTGGGACTCGATCCCGGGTCTCCAGGATCACACCCTGGGCTGCACGTGGCACTAAACCGCTGCACCACCGGGGCTGCCCTAAACTTTAGTTTCTGATAGAAGGTATGAATTTCAATTCTTGGGTGAAAGTTTTTCAAGACTACAAATTTGAAGAGGAATTTGTCTTTCTAATTTACCTCTTTATGACTTAAAGGAAGAAACCCAGAAAGACAATAACTGATGAGACCATCTTCATGGTACCATTTCCTATTTTGTTCCTCTAAAAAGCCGGGAATATAAATTAAAATGTAACCCTGGAGAGGCAAGATTGATCCTTACAATAACCCTACAAAACAAACAGGGAAGAGAGTATCCTTATTTTACAGTTGAAGGCACTGAAGCTTAGAGTGACTAAGTCAGTCACCCAGCTCACACAGCAAGTGCTTATTATTGGTTACTACTAGCACTCAGGTTTTTTGACTCTAATTTCTGTACCCTGCTCAGGACCACAATGCCTTTGATAGGAGGTCAGAGAATTCAATACTCCTGAAAAGCAACTCTTCATTTATTTACTCATTTTGCAAATTCTCATTTAGTCCTATTTTAGGCACTGGGCCAGATTCCGGGGTCTTAAGGGTGAATTAGATGAGGTCTGTACCCTAAAGCCCTCACAGTCCTAGTAAGATAACTGGGCACACTGTTCCCTCTGCCAGGAATTCATTTTCCTGGCTCTTCACCTTGCAGACTCCTTCCTCCCCTTCACATTTCAGTGTAAAAGGCACAAAATCACTTTCTCTATGGAAAATGGATCTCCTTCCTCATTATCACTACAATCTGTTTTCTTCTTGGTCTCCAACACAAGGTCTAATAATATACCTTGCATCACTTCATCCACTCATTCAATATTTATCATGTGACAGGCACTGTTTTAGGTGTTGGACATACCATAGTGAACCATCCAAAATGCACAGATCTCTTGCACTTTACAAGGAGACCAGTCTGGCTGGAGTGGAGTGCATAAAGGGGCATGTAGAAAGAGATGAGGACAGAGAGGAATGAGGCTTCAGCCACCATTAGAAGGTGGGTGGCCTTATCAGCAGTTATAAGTACATTAGCTCCTATTCCAGTGAAATGGGGAGCCATGGCAAGATTTTGAGCAGTGATATGATGTGACTTATGTGTTAGCAGGGCTGCTCTGACTGGGGAGAACAGATTATAAGGAAGAGCCAAATCCATGATCTAGATGAATGATGTGGATGATAGAAGTTGGGGCATGGGCCTGGGTGGGAACAGTGGAGGGTGGGGAGAAGTAGATAGGTTTGGAATATATTTTAAAAATAAGGCCAACAGGGCTTGCTGAGAGAATGGATATGTGTTGTGTGAGATCGAGAGGGGCCACAAATCACTGGGAGGTTTTAGTCTGAGTGAGGGAAGGACAGAGTTGCCATTAATTAAGACAGGGAAACCAAGAGAGGAGCAGGTTTGAGGGAGAAGATTGGGTGCATAGCTTTGGGTGTGTTAGGTTTGAGATGGTCATTAGCCCACCGAATGGAGAGGCTGATTGGAGAAACGTGTCTGGAGATTTGCTGAGAGATAAAATTTGGTGAGTTCTCAGAGTTTTAGATGCCAGGAGATGGTTTTGTTCACTGCGATATATATAGGGGGGGGGGGGGAGATGGGGGACCCAGGGCCAGAGGCAAAGTTTAGACAGCTCAGGACTTGAGAGTGTCTGATAGATTGTGAGCTCCCTAAGGGAGGGCACCAAATAGGTGTTGTCCATCTCTGCATCCATAGCACCTAGCCCAATATCTAGGACAATAAAGATGCTCAGTAAAGATGGTCAAAAGAATAAAAGCAAGGGGAAAAAAAAAAAAGAATAAAAGCAAGGGGGAATATGGAGAATGGGGGGAGGAGGGAAGTCAAGAATGGAAGACTTCTGCCTTGGATGACTGCCATAGTTAACAAAAGCACAGGCTCTGAACTTTCTGGGTCCCAGTGTTGAAACCGCCACCTGCTTCCTGTGTGACCTTCCACAAGTTACCTAGCCCCTGGGTATGAGTTTCCTCCTCTACAGAATGGAGATGATTGTAATGTTTGCCTCTAGGGGTTGGTGACAGAATGAAATGTGTTAATGCTGGTTCCTGGTCGGGCATGGCCGCATTCCCTTCGTGCTGGTAATTAGTATCCTCGTGGTTGTTACTGGGGTAGTGTCCACATCTACGCCGTGGGAGAAGGAGCAGGGCTGGAGGAGGGGTTAGATCAAGTCTGTCTGGGTTATTTTGAGTTTTCATCATTGGAACGACAAGGGGGAGGCGTCCAGGCTGGAGATCAGAAGCCCTTTGGCGTCGTGGGCACACAGGTAGTACCTGAAGTCCTCGATAGGGCCCCAGGGGCCAGGGTAGACCCCCGGAACCGGGCGGGGCGGGGCGGGGCGCGCGCCCTCCAACCCCCGACGCGCGGGGGAGGCAGGACGCAGGGGCTCCCGGCGCCCGCGGGCTCACCCTGTTGGCCACAGCCAGGATGACAAGGTTGCAATAGGCGTCGGGGCTGGGGTCCCGCGGGTCCAGCGGGTTGGAGCCCGGGTGGCGCCGCTCCCAGCTGCCGCCGCCGCCCGCCTGCCTCCGCTCCCAGCTGCCACCCGGCTTGCCCGCGCCGCCGCCGCCGCCCGCGTGCCGCCGCTCCCAGCTGCCGCTGAACGTCTGCCGCCGCTCCCAGCTGCCCGACGCCCGCGCCCCCGCGCGCTGGCGCTCCAGGCTGCCGCCGCCGCCGCCCCCGGCCCGGGCCTCCGCGCCCGCGCCCCCGCCCCACGCCATCCGCCAGTCCAGGCTGCAGATGGTGTGGCGCCGCTCCGTGGTGCCCCCCCGCCGCTTCTCGGGCGCCGCGCCCGGCGGGCCCGGGTCGCGCCCAGCGCCGCCGGGGCTGGCGTCTACGCCGGCTGGCACCGGGTCCACGCCCAGACCTAGGAGAGGCGGGATGGCGGTCAGGAGCCCCCTCCCGACACCAGCCGGGGGCCATCCGCGCCTCGCCCCACCTCTGCCTTCAAGGCTGGAGGCCACACCCGCCCCCCGGGGTGCCCTTACTTTTGGGGCTCGCCCCGGGCCTCGGCTCCACGCTCCACCCTAGTCTCGCTCGGGGTCTGACCCGTCCCGCCACTACCCCAGGAGGGAGCTCCGCCCCCCGCCGTGTGGCCACGCCCCCAGTTCAGGCTCCGCCCCCAGGGCGGACTCCGCCCCTCGCCCGAGCTCTCAGACCGCCGAGGTCTCGCTCTGCTTCACCTCGCCCTTTAACTTCAGGCCCCAGAATTTGGGCTTCTCCAGCCTTCCCAGCTCCGCCACCTGGCCCCAGGCTGGTGGGCCAGGCCATCCACCCTTCGACTTCAACCTTAGCCCTGGGCCACGTCTTCTCGCGTATGGCCATGGCCTGCCCTTAGTCTCAGGGTGGCCGTGCGCTCGGGCCTTTTCCATCACACACCATCCATGCTCAGCCACCCGCCTCCTCCCCGCCCCAAGTCACGCCTTTCCCAAAACTAGACGCTGGGCCCTTTCTCTCCCGGTTCACCTCCCGGCCCTGCCCCGGCCGGGCCCAGCCCGCTGTACCGGTCTTAAGCACCAGCAGGTGCAGCGCGTCGTCCTGCAGGTAGGAGGCGGCGGCGATCTCATGCGTGGGGATGCGCAGGATTAGCTCCTCGTTGTCGCGCCAAGTGAGCAGCAGGCAGCGGGCCGACAGGCTCAGGATACTGTCCTGCTCCGCCGTGGTCTTCAGCGGCAGCTCCTTCAACTGCTGCGGGGCGGGGCGGATCTCTTGGGTCCCCCAGGGGCTCAGGTGGGAGAGGAAGAAGGGGCCAAGACCCAGCCCTGACCCTCCCCAGGACCTCACCCTGGCCGTGTCCAGCAGCTGCAGGAGCTCGTCGCGGCTGGAGGGGTTCAGTGAGGAGGTAACCCAGGTGAGGTGGCCCAGGAACTGCATAGGAAATGGGGGGTGGAGGTGGGAGAAGGGCACGGAGAGGTCACCTTGAAGCTTTGGATAACCCAGAACTCCTCACTGACCCAGTGTCTATAGACTGAAATAGAAATCTCTGAATTAATAATAACCTGATAATAACTGTTAAGGTGGTCACAGAAGCCAGACCCAAAATAATGATGCCCCAAATCATTATAATAATTCTTCATTCATTCTTAGTTATAACGTAATGTTATCACAAAGTTTAATGTTCTTCAGTGTAAGAAATTAACTTTTTAAAATTTTCAGGTTTGTTTTTCTACCAAACGTTTTTCTTCTTTTATTCTCTATGGAATTTCAGTCCCCAATTTTTTTTTTTTTTTAAATATTTTTTTTTTTTTTTTTTTATTCTTGAGAGATAGAAGGAGAGACAGATCCAGAGACACAGGCAGAGACAAAGCCAGAGACACAGGCAGAGGGAGAAGCAGGCTCCATGCACCGGGAGCCCGACGTGGGAATTCGATCCCGGGTCTCCAGGATCGCGCCCTGGGCCAAAGGCAGGCGCCAAACCGCTGCGCCACCCAGGGATCCCTCAGTCCCCAATTTTTAAATGGAGTTATTGGTTAGCTTTACCCTCCATATATAGTTGCCAGGTAAAATACAAGATGTCAGTTAAAATTGAATTTCATGTAAACAGTGAATACTTTTTCAATTTTTAAAAAAAAATTGATTTATTTATTCATGAGAGACATAGAGAGGCAGAGATACAGGCAGAGGGAGAAGCAGGCTCCTTGCAAGAGCCCAATGCAGGACTCGATCCCAGAACTCCAGGTTCACACTCTGAGCCAAAGGCAGACGCTCAACCACTCTGAGCCAGTCAGGTGTTCTACTTTTTCAATTTTTTTTTTACAAGTGCTTTTAGTCCCATGCGATATCTGGGACATATTAATACTCAACAAATACTCATTGCTTATCTGAAATTCACATTAGGGATTCCTGGGTGGCTCAGCGGTTGAGCATCTGGCTTTGGCTCAAGGCATGATCCTGGGGTCCAGGATGGAGTCCCACATTGGGCTCCTTGCGGAGAGCCTGCTTCTCTCTCTTCTTATATAAATCTCTGCCTCTCTCTGTGTGTCTCTCATGAATAAATAAATAAAATCTTTAAAAAATAAATAAATGAAATTCACATTTAACCAGGCAGCCTATTTTTGCCAAATCTAACACTCCTACCCCCATATCAATCCTCCTTGGATAGTGAGGATTCTCCATTGCTCCTTCACGGTGCTCAAGAAACAGTAGTAAAACTCTCCAACAATCTCAGTCCCCTCTGGCTTGCTGATTTGGGTTCCTTTACCAAGTTGATCTGCTGTCATTACTGTGGTGAAATCTCACAGGAAGGTATGGCTTTTCCCACCTGCTTTCCCCTGTGGGTAGGTTTTGAGCCCCATCTCAAGATGGGAACACTGAGGCTGAGCAGCTGGAGATCATTTGCTGAGGGTCCACAGCTTAAGGCAGGAGCTAGGCCTTGAACCCAGGTCTCTTTCCCCTAAGCATCCCCTGTGTGAGGCAGGGCTGGTCAGGGCTTGGTGTGAGGGAGAGGTACAGAGTTTCTTCTGATGGGATCCAGAACATATTACCCCAAAATATGGCACCTTGGCATGTCGAATATCTTAAGCTTGATGGAATTGAAGAAAACTGTAGAAGCAGGGAGGTCACTGTGACCTTCCCTCACCCCCTACCCTTCTTCCCTGAAAGAAGACACATACCCTCCCTATACCTGGAGGGAGACCTCCTTCTTAACAGACACAAGGAATTTAGGACCTAGAAGGCTGTTTAAACAAACCTTGTTATTTCTTCACCTTTTTTCTCCCCTAGCCCAGATCCTCTGCCTTGTCAGTTCTTCAAAAATGTATTGTTTGTCAAGAAGGTATAAAAGCAAAAAAAAAAGTAAAAAAAAAAAAAAAAGAAGGTATAAAAGCTTCCTGCTCTAGTCACCCAATGAATGGGTCTTCATTCTCTTGTGAAGGCTCTCATGGGCATGTTAACATTTAATAAAATGTGACACTTGGGATCCCTGGGTGGCGCAGCGGTTTAGCGCCTGCCTTTGGCCCAGGGCGCGATCCTGGAGACCGGGGATCGAATCCCACGTCGGGCTCCCTGCATGGAGCCTGCTTCTCCCTCTGCCTATGTCTCTGCCCCTCTCTCTCTGTGTGTGTAACTATCATGGAATAAATAAATAAAATCTTAAAAAAAAAATAAAATAAAATGTGACACTCTTCTCCCGTTAATCTGTTTGTCGGTGTCGGCTTCATTTGCAGACTCAGCCAGGGACCCTAAGAGAGTTGAGGACCCCTCCTTGACTCCTCACCCCAAGATCCTGCCCACCTGTCCCCTCATTCCACGATGTACCTTGACCTCTTTCTCCAGGTAGTCACACAGTAGGATCTGAGGGTCGATGAGGTAGTCAGGAGGATAAAGGGGCATCGAGTGCAGAGGCCGGCGACTCACACTGGTCCGAAAGGCAGCCCGGCGCCCCGCCTTGGGGAACACCAGCCTCCGGATGGGGGATACGAAGCCCTGGGAGGGGGTGGGATGGTGGAGAGATGGGGGTGAGAAACAACAGTAATAACAGCTGCTGACTTTCTCCAGCACTTTCCGTACTTCCTCACTCAGCATTTTGCTTATTTACATGGTACATAATTTAATTCTCATGGACTCTGCAGAAGGGGTACCTCTGTGAGCCCCATTTCACAGATGGAGAAACTAAGCCTCAGAGAGGGAACTAGCTGATCCAGTCACTAGTGGTAGAACCATGAGTGCAGTCTGGCTCTAAAAGCTCCATTCTAAACACCCAGGGGAGGGTGGAGGGCCTGCCCAGGCCCAGCCCAGACTGAAGGAGTGGGTCTAGGCTGGGGCAAATAAGAAAAATGGTCAGATTCAGTGTGGCAGAGTGGTAAGGGTACAGGGATTTGTTATGCAATTCCCTGTACTTTTCCCTAAATTGGAAACAGCTAATAAGTACGTTTAAGGAGAATCCAGCAGTCACCTGCATAAAACAGGGCCTTATAGCAAGGTTCAAGAAGCCAATTGCAGAGCTCCACCGAGGCCCAACAGAATCTAAATCTTGGCGGAAATTGTGAGCACTACTTTAGAGCAGTTCTCAGTGGGTCTGATCCCTGGATCTGCAGCAGCACCACCAGGGAACTTAGGAGAAATGCACATTCTACCATTCTATCCTAGATATGCTGGATCAGAGCGAGGGGGTGAGACCCAGTAATCCAGGTTTTAACAAACACTCCAGGTGATTCTGACACGTGCCCAGTTCAGATGTGAAAAGCAGTGTCTTGGAGCCTAGCTGGAGTATCTGGAGCTCTGAGATATGAGAACAGATGATCCAGAAAAGGGTGTTCAGGCAGAGGGCATGTGCACATGCACACCCCAGGAGGACTGCAAGGGCTGGTGCTGAGATTGAGCCCTGCATCGGCTCCCTGCTCAGCGGGGAGCCTGCTTCTCCTTCTCCCTCTGCTGCTCCCCCTGCTTGTGCTCTCTCTCTGTCAAATAAATTTTAAAATCTTTTTTAAAAAATTAAGAGTTGCCTTCCCCACTATATTGTGAGCTCCAGAGAGGGTGCAGGGACCTTGTTTGACTTTGCTCACCACTATATGGTCCCTAGTACCAGGCATGATGCTTGGTAAATATCCACATAATAAGTGCTCAGTAGGGATGCCGGGTGGCTCAGTGCTTTAGCACCTGCCTTCGGCCCAGGGCGTGATCCTGGGGTTCCAGGATCAAGTTCCGCATCAGGCTCCCTGAATGGAGCCTGCTTCTCTCTCTGCCTATGTCTCTGTCTTTCTCTGTGTCTCTTATGAATAAATAAATATAAATGAAAAAAAAAAGTGCTCAGTAAATATCTGGAGAAGGTATGAACCCAGAGAGAAGAAGCACTATGTTGTGACTCCCTTGCGAGCCCTCATGATTCACACAGGAGCCCTTTAGACCAGCCTGACCCAGGTTTCTTGGAGGATAGGAATGCATGGGGGTGGGGGTGGGGATTTGAAATCCGAGGGACTTCCTGAATGACAAAGACAACCAGGTGAGGGGCCCAAGGACCCAGACTAGAAAACTGATAGTGGGGAGGCATGAGGATTTAGAGGCTGGGGGGAATGAGCTTCAGGCTGAGGCCTTAGGAGCAGAGCTGTCTTGGCATAAAGATGGGGAGGAGGCAGGCTAGACTGGAACCCAGCAGGGGAGCAGGTAGGTGTCTCAACCTGGATAGGCAGCCTTATAGCACAGAAATGCCCTGGCTGAGGTCCTTCTGTCTGGGGAGGTAAGAAGCAAAAGAATGGGTATGTTGGGTGTCTGTTTGTCTCTCTGTCTGAGGAGCCCCCAGGAAAGCCATGGAAGCAGGTTGGGAGTATCTCCCAAAGCAATTTGTCTGGTGGGGTTCCCCTGTAAGGTGCTTGTCTGTCTATTCCAGGGATGGCAGATGCCACTCAGAGTGGGGAAACAGGTTAGGAAGCTTGAGCCCAAATGTCTGACTGCCCAAGGGTGGGAAGGACAGTCTTTTCAGATGAGAAGACTTTACTCCTGCCACTCACTACCCATAGCCCCCACCCCTGGCTTCCCCCCTTTACCAGCTCCAGGGACATTTCT
The DNA here is from genome assembly GCF_018345385.1 of Vulpes lagopus. Lineage (NCBI taxonomy): Eukaryota > Metazoa > Chordata > Mammalia > Carnivora > Canidae > Vulpes > Vulpes lagopus. Next base: position 26,421,823 of record NC_054841.1, read on the forward strand.
CTACCCTGCATCCCTCCCAACCTCCCACCTACCTTTTTTCCTTTCTTGACTTCATATTCCATGGTGAAGTGTTGCCTCCACTTTTGCCACCCTCCTGGCCATCCCCTCCACCCTCTCCCCTACGCAGTTCCTTTGTTCTTTTTCCTGCCTGGTCGGAAACTCCACCAGCCCCAGAGTTCCTGCCCCGCCTGCCCGTGCATGATAGCGAGCAGAGAGGTGGGGGGCTGGAGGCAGGCTAGAACGCAGGCTTGGGCCTCTGAAGCTGAAGAATGGAAGGAAGCCCAGCCTGAGCAACCAACGTGGGGAGAACGCCTTAAGCCTCCATCCAGAAGGCTTGCTGTTGAGCAGTCTTGGAAACCGAGTAAGGCTGGGGAAGGCCCTCTTGCCTCCCCCCTCCCCCCATGTGGAGTCTGAGAATCCCAAATTCCAACCCTACTTTTGCCACTGACCTTGTTGTGTGACCTTGGCAAGGCAAGGCAGTTCCGGCTTGCACAGCCTCGGTTGCCCCCTCCTCTCTATGAATTAGGAATAAACATTGTCTCCCTCTCTGGCTGCTGTGGTGAGAGATAAATGCAAGAGTGGGTAGGAAAAATGCTTCCTAAACTATAGAATACCGTGTCCAAGCTAGTTGTGATTTTAAAAATTAATCATTACTGTTAAGGAAGGCAGTATTCATGGGCTTTGCACTGCCTCTGGTGTGAGGGTCGCTGGAGCCTCCAACCACTCACTCCCCATTTCCTTCCCTTCGGGTGTTCTGTGCTCAGTGCTCATCTGGGGAAATGGTCCAGGCTGTTTAGAGTAAACTCACAGAGCCACTCCCTCCTGTTCCCCTGTATCCGGCTTTCACGTCCCAGCAGCAGGAAGTGAGATCCCCATCAGTCTGCCAGGCCGACAGGAAGAGGCCAAGGATGTGTAACTCAATTCCTGACTGCTTCAGACCCTGAAACTCCCACTTAAAAACTTGAGCAACTCCTGAATTCCTCAGTTTCCCTATCTGTGTAGTGGGGACTTCTGTTATTACTGAACTAACTCCAAGTATCACTGAAGTGCTGGGAATATCAAATAGAACAAGAAATGTTCTGAATGCTGCTAGAAATAGCAAACTCTCTTTGCATTCCCTGCAGTGCCTACCCCAGGGCCACAAACAGGTCAAGTGTTTAGTAAATGTCAGTAGAAGTAGGTGGAGACAGGTGGATATAGGTTCAAATGTGTATGACCTTGAACAGGTTCATTTCTTAGAGCCCCAGAGTCTCGTGTCAAAAGCAAGATAATGATGATGCTTGCCTCATAAGGCTGTTGCAGAGATTAAATGGGAACAGAAGATATATGATGGTAACATTGATTATTAAAATTGGCTTGTGAGGATAAAGAAGTTGTATATATATATGCATATAATATATACTGTATATATTATATATATACACAGTATATACTATATATTCACATATATATGCACAATAGAATATTACTCAGCCATAAAAATGTTGCCATATGTGGAATTTAAGAAACAGAAGAGATGAACATAGGGGAAAGAAAAAAGAGAGGGAGGCAAAACATAAGAAATGCTTTTTTTAAGAACATTTATTAATTTATTTATTAGAGAGAGAGTGTAATGAGTGGGAAGAGGGGCAGAGGGAGAGTATCCCCAGCAGACTCCCCACTAAGTGTGGAGCCAGAAGAGGGGCTCAATCCCACAACCCTCAACCCCAAGATCATGACCTGAGCTGAAATCAAGAGTCAGATGTTTAACCAACTGAGCTGTCCAGGCACCCCAAGAGATTTTAAACTGTAGAGAAAAAAATGAGGGTTGCTGGAGGGGAGGTAGGTGGTGGTGGGCTAAATGGGTGAAAGGTATTAAGGAGGGCACTTGTTGTAATGAGCCCTAGGTATTATACTTAAGTGATGAATCACTAAATTCTACTCCTGAAACTAATATTACACTATATATTAACTAACTAGAATTTAAATAAAAACTTGAAACACTAAAAAAAAAAAAAAAATAGGGGTAGGGCACCTGGGTGGCTCAGTTGGTTAGGCATCTGCCTTGGGCTCAGGTCCTGATCTTGGAGTCCTGGGATTGAGCCCAGAGACTGGCTCCCTGCTCATCAGGGAGCCTGTTTCTCCTTCTGCTGCTGCCCCACCCCCACTGGTGCTCTTTCTTTCAAATAAATAATAAGCAAAATCTAAAAAAAATTAGGGTGCCTGGCTGGCTCAATTGGTGGCATGTGTGACTCTTGATCTTGGGATTGCGAGTTTGAGCCCCACATTAGATGTGGAAATTACTTAAAAATAAAATCTTAAAAAAAAAAAAACAGCTTGTGCATCAAAAAAATGAGTAAAACAAAGTCCTTTTTCTTGAAAACTTAATAGTTGTGGCAAATAGGATTCATCTTTTTTTAGCCCTCTCCAGTTGATTGGGAGGGGCTGCCTAGAGCTCTATATAGATTATAAAAACTAGATCTACTCTCAGCATGAAAAAGGGATCGATTATCAGTGCCTGCCATGGAGGTGGGAATGTGGCAGCAGGTATACAGTGCATATGCTGACCCTGATCTGGCTAGAGAGAAAGACGTATACGCAAAAACTCTGATATGGCCCAAGTGACTTATTTGAAGGAAGACAGGATCAGGAGCCATTCACCAAGTCCCATTATATTCAAGCCAAGCCTTGAAGGACATATGGGAGGAAGGTCACTCTAGGCAGGGGAAACAGCTTGAGCAAACACACGGTGTCTGGATTGTGATGCTTTTGACTGCAAAGAATAGACTGCCCAATCAAAGGGCTTTGACAATTAGGAAAATGTATTACCTCTCAAGACAAGTCCAAAGGGAAGTGATTTCAGGGCTGGTTAATCGAGGAGCTCCAAATGGCATCAAGTTCCATACATTTTCTAGTGTGCTACTGCTATGGGCTGAATTATGTCCTCCTAAATTTATATGTTGAGACCCTAACACCTAGGACTTAAGAATGTGGCTGTTTTCAGAAATAAGACTGGTCTTTAAAGTGGCAATTAAGTTAAAAGGAGGCTGTCGGGTGGGCTCTAATATATTTTTTTAAGATTTTATTTATTTATTCATGACAGACACAGAGAGAGGCAGAGAAAGCAGCAGAGAGAGAAGCAGGCTCCATGCAGGGAGCTGGATGTGGGACTCGATCCCGGGACTCCAGGATCACGCCCTGTGCGTAAGGCAGACGCTCAACCGCTGAGCCACCCAGGGATCCCGAGTGGGCTCTAATCTAATCTGACAGGTGTCCTCCTGAGAAGAGGAAATTTGGACACACAGAGAGACACCAGGGGTACACACACAAAGAGGAAATACTGCATAAGGACAGAGCCAGAAGGCAGCCACCTACAATCCAACAAGAGAGGCCTCAGAAGAAATCAACCCAGCTGACACCTTGATCTCAGTTTGCAGCCCCCAGAATTGTGAGGAAATACATTTCTGTTGTTTAAATCCCTCACGCTGTGGTATTTTGTTGTGGCAGCCCTAGCAAACTAATAGAGTCGGCCAGATGGCTGCAGTGACTTGATGCCATTTACCATTATCCTGATTTTGATGCCATCAGCCATTGATGGGGCTGAAGGGTTTCCCCCTTCTTTTGTGTCTTTTTATTGTGAAGGAACACCTGTCCCACAGATGCTTCAAGAGACTTCCCTTAGGAGTCTAGGAACCAGATGTCTTAGCCAGGATATATTTGGGCTGTAACAAAGACACAAGAGTGACTTAAACATAACAGAAGTTTCTCTCTTTTATTACCTGAGTAGTTCAGGGCAGCAGACCTGGGACTGTTGGGTCTGGGATCCAGAGGCTTCCTATCTTGTTGCTATGCCACACTGGGATTTTGTTTTCACCTCCGACACAGCTATGGTCCAGCCAGGGAGAGTACAACCCCACCCTTTAAAGAGAAGACCTGTCAGTACAAAATTCTGCTCACATCCCACTGACTAGAATTTGTTTCCTTGGCCACACCTAATTGCAAAGGAGGTTGGGAAATGTAGTCTTCTATTCTGGGGGCCACCGGGCCAAGCTAAAAATCCCTTTATAGACAAGAGGAAGCATGGATACTGGAGAACACAGAATTGAATCATATGTCCCTGCCTCCACCAATCCTAGGTCAGGGGGAATGATCTTGGATCAATGGTTCTCAAATTTGAGTGAGTATCAGAGTCACCTGAAAGACTTAAAAGACATGCTGCTCTCCACTCAACCCTACAGGTAGCTGATTAGATGGGGTCTGGGCGGGGGTTGAGATTCAACATCTCTAATAAATTTCTTAGTAACACTGGTCTAGGGACTGTGTTTTGATAACCATTGCCTTGGGCCAATTGTGACTTGCCTCCTGGGGCCAGGTTGGGGCTACATTCCCTGAGCACTTGGGATGAGGCTCCCTAAAATGGGGCTCCACCTGCATGAGAGATTAGTGAGAAAGGCTGTTGGGTGGCAGCCAGGAGAGGCTCACAAAAACAAGAAGATGAATGGTTTGGAGAGGCTATGAGCGCCAGGTGGGGTAATTTTGGAGATAAGGATTAAAAAGTATTTGGGGCCCAATAGTGAAAAGTCAGCAGCATGCAAAAGTCTCTTTCTTTCTTTTTTTCCCCCAAAAGTTGCAATCTTTATCCTGAAGGTCCTGGGGAACCATGGAGATTCTATAGCAAAGAACTGTCATGATCAGATTGTAAGAGGATGAGGATGCATTAAAGCAGTGGTCCTCAAAGTGAGAGTCTCAAACTCCTTGCACCAGAATCCCCCGGAGAACCTTTAAAATGCAGACTTCCAGACAAACTCTATCCACCTCCTATCCGAGTAGAAATCTGCATTTAAAACAAACCTCCTCAACCCCAAGTGATTCATATACTTTGACGTTTGAGAACCACTAGATGGAGGGTGGAAACCCTGGAGGCAGGAAGATCTTTTAGGAACAGTACTTTCTAGAAAGTAATCTCTGTGAAGGCAGGGACCATGTTTGTTTTACATCTTTCTTGTTCACGGTGCCTAGAAGAGTGCCTGGCACATAATATGTACTTAACAAATATTTGGTTTAATGGGATTAGAAACTTCAGTCTGGGTTCTGACTTTGTCTAGGGTGCATCCTGGGACCCCTGGCAAATCTGTCCCCAGGTGCTTTTTTCCCTTATCTGTAAAATGAAGTTTGGAGATAATCCCCAAAACCAGAAGGTTTGGGGTGGGTGGGTGGGCATTCAAGTTGATTGATTGAGGCTCTGTCCAATCATCAGGGAATTCTGTGTGCACTCAGGCTCCTCTGCCTCAGAACTGATTGAATCTCTTAAGGGAGCCCGAGGGATTGTGGCAGAAGATATCCTTCCTTCCTTCTCCTTCCTTCTTCATCGCCTTCCTCCGGCCCGGAACAACCAAAACAATAGGACACAAGCAGCACGTACTGAAATGACTTTTAATATCTCATGTCGCAGCAAAATTAAAAATATACAAAAAGTTTGTGGTGTACAAAAGAGTCTCAGTACAGAAGCCCCAGCTTGGGGTCTCCTCCCCCTCCTGGGGGAAGCGCAGAGGGGTGAGTGGGGGCCGGGGGTCTAAGGATGGCACAGATGTAGTAAATACCAGGAGGTGGGACCAGGAATAGGAAACAGAGGTGGGCAAGGGCGGGGGCCAGGTAGAGAGGGAAGAAAGAACCTGGAGGGGAGAATCACTGGGAATTGTGCTGAGGGAGGGAAATCAGCCCCTCGATCATGGCTAGTGGTTCCTGGAGTTGGAGACTGAGTGGAAGGGGAAGCATCAGTGCTGGGAATGTTCTGGTGGGGCCCCAAAGGACCTGGGCTCTGGTCCCACCCTGCTACCAACTGGCCCAGTGACCTTGGGCTGGCTGCCCCATGAGCCTTCCCGCTTCAGTAAAACAGGACGCTGGATAAGTAAACCAGATTCCCAACTTGGGGTCCTAGACCCTAAGGATCGGTGGAGGCAGGAATGGAGGCCCATGAGAATTGTGTATTAAACACTCCAAAATAATACAGATATTCCCCCACCCTCAAGCCCTGAAAGCTAACTTGAGGCCTTGGGAGCATTTATCTACAATCAGAAGCTCAGCTTGAGTTAATTTAATGTGGGAAGACTAATTATTCTTCAAGAAGTGAGGCTTGTTTGGCAGAAAAATCTCCCAAACTATAGGATCCTCAGGGGTGAAAATTATAAGAGGGGGTGCTCTGGGAATCATTCAGGTCCTTTCTAGCTATTTTACTAGTCTGGAAAACAAGGGGGTTGGTTGAGGGCTGTGTTTATCTGAGAGCACTCTCCCTCCCCCTGCCAAGGTGGGTTAGCCCATCGGAGACAGGTCTGGTTTAAGTTCTGGGAAATTCGGCTAAGAGATAGATGGAGGAATATCCTTTCCTCCTTCCACGCCCTGTGAACTTCTCCCTCATTTTTGTCTCAGGCTACCCTCCACTCTGGGATTATTGCAGGTACCCCAGGACCCCCACCCCTTCAGCCTGGCCTGGGGGTGCCCTTACAATGATTGTGCATAGAAAAAAGGCCAGGATTGCTGGGGAGAGGGCAGCGCCCACCACGGTGTGATCAGAGAAGGGTGGATGAGGCCAGGCATCAGAGGGCCAGCCCCTCCCCATCCAGATGGGCATGTAGTAGTCCCTTTGCCCTACCCAGGCCCAGGGTCTTAGAAGGCCCTCTGGTTGAGAAGACGCAGCTTGGGCGCCATGCCCACTGCTGCCCCAGTGGCCTGGCATCATTCAGTCCCTTCCAATGAGACTTTTCAAAACATATCCATATAGAAATTTGTAGCTCTTCCCCCTGCAGGACCTACCTCCAGCTTTATCTGGGAGGGAGACAGGTGCCAAAGGGTGGCAGGGGCCAGCATGTGATGGCAGCAGTTGGGTCTTGGATTTCAGTCTTTTTCAGTCTTCCTCTCCCTGGAATCTGCCTTCACAGGAGGCAGGTTCCTCCTAACCAGACGCCCCAACAATGGAGAACCTCAGCCTCTAAAGTGCCCCCTTCAGGCATGGAGGGGCCTCTAGCCCTTATCAGATGATGGTTCCCCAGGCAGGGACCCTGTGAATGCCCAGGTCTCCCTTCCCTTTCCACTTTTCAGAGTGGGGGTGGAGGGAGGACAGCTCTCAGGGTCACTTTTTAAAGCCTCAGAGGGAGCCAGGCCTCTGTCCTTGACTTCCCCCGAGGGGTTATCAGACTCTGCATGGCTTCCTAGAACCTTCTCAACATGTTGAACCAGAGATTTCAAACTGGTGGCCCATGGGCCAAATCTGAGATTCATTTGGCCAGCACAAGGTTTTTCAAAACTTTGAATTCTAGGGTCCTATAGGCAGGGCACATACTCTCCTGTTTCCCAGAGTCTTTACCACTACCTACTATATAGCACTTGCTCTGCCCTCATTTTCTTCAGTACCTGAAGGCATTTGAACTTGCAACCCATATACCCCTTTCTGGGAACACTTCCTCACTGCCCTAGGTTTCTGTGAGCGCCAAGTCCAGGTGAGCTCCAAGGGAAGGACCTGTGGGACTTTAGTCCTTAGGGCATTGGGCTGCCAGGTAAGACCTTCCTTAGATATTTCCAGCCCCTTTGGCCCTCACCAGGTCTCGCCCTCCCTGGCCTCTGCTTTCTCCCACTTTTATGGTGACATGTCTCTGTTGGACTCAGTGTAGCAGGGAGATGCCTGGGGGTAAGGCAGATTTGGGGGAGACACAAAGATGGGACAGATGAGAGGAGGGGACCAAGAAAACCTTCCCTGTTGGGGAACCCTTGCTGGGGAGGGGTGGAGATTTGTGCTGTTCAATTGGGGTGACAGTTACAAGGCACATGGTATATAAGTGCATGGAGGTGTAATGAGGGGTGTGTTGTGCCTGGAGAGGTTTGGGGAGCACAGTCAACAAGCTGGGGGATCAGTTCCAGAAAACTGGGAGACAGAGGTCTACCCTGAAAACGGGGACAATGTCTCCTGGGTGTAGAGACACTGAGGGCAAATTTGGTACTCAGTGTCCTGTTCTCTTCCTGGCAAAATTAAGGTGGACCCAACTACCTCTTAGCTCCAGGAAAAGCTTAACTCTGATACTGACTTTCTGTGTGACCTTGGGCAAGTCCCTGGCTCTCTCTGGGCCTCCATTTCTCCTCTATAGTAGATGTGGAGGGCAGGAAACTTAGGGACCTCATGGGTCCCTCTGGGCTGTGGTTCTGGAATATTCTCTCACTGCAAGGACCCTGTAGGGGTTCTGGGAAGGACTAAGCAGCCAAGCTGGGGTACAGGACAGACAATGGGAAGCAGGAGGAAGGGACCCAGGGGGTCCAATTCTGGCAGGGAAGAGAGGGACTGGCTGAGGTAGATTGTGTCACAGAAAAAAAAAAACAACAAAATAACACAAATGGGATGATGCCCCTTCCCCTCTTCTGATTCCACTAGCCCAGTGAAACAAGAAGACTGATGAGGACCAGGTGAAGAGGGAGACAGGCCAGCTGACAGCACGACCTCAGGACAGGAAGGGATGGGGTCCTGAGTTCCCGGGTATATGGTGGTTGGGGGTGGGTTCCTTGGAGGCTCAGCTCTTTCCTGAGGGTAACAAGCAGGAGAAGGTGCCTGTGGCCTCTCCAAGGGCCCCTCACTGTGGTCATTTCCAGGGCTTGGTTGTCCTTGGAGGCAGAGGCTTTGAAGGTGGGTTTTGTGGAAAAGAGATGTGGAGGGTGGGGATGGAGGAAGGTCCAAAACTGTGGCCCTGGTTTCCCTGAGAGCCTCAGGCCGCATCTTAGCACTGCCGGCTCATTCCTATTCCCTCCTTCTCTGGTGGCTTCTGGACCTGTAAGGACTTCCAGCTTCCAGGGAGGGTATTTTTAACTTTTCCTTTTAGGACGCTGGCTGATGGGACAGCCACTGGGTGGGCCATTCGAGGATGCTGGGGAGTAAAATAACTTGCCAAGGCTGACCTCATGTCACTTCTCTAAGCCTCAATCTCCTCCTTTGTATGCTGGGTTGTAGAGCTATTGCAAACAGGGGCGAGTTTACGGGAGATAACACTTGGCCCTGGAGAAGCAGTCATCCAGACTTGGGTCTGCTTCCCCAGCATTGTTGCCTCACCAAGGGCTTTAACATGTAACTGGCCCTGGAATTCAGTCTCTGGAGACAGATTTGGGCAGAAGACAAGGTGAGAATGAGGTGGTAAACCCACCAGAGGAGGCCTGGGTCAGCACCAGACCTCTTCCACCACCCATCACCTCAGGCCTGGTTCCTGAAGCTTCTCCGGGGTTGGGGAAGTAGAAGAAAGAAAGTAGTAAAAGCATTCTTATGTGTTGGTGGAGGGAATGCACACTCCATCTGGGCCCATGTGGATGTCTATGCAGTCGCCTGTGTGCTGGGGGGTGAGGTGACTTGTGTCACAGGTGTGATGTGTGCTTGTGTATGTGGGCAGTCCTGCCCTCTCTGCTTTTGGGGTCACTCTGCACCCTGAATGTGTCCCTCTCCTTGAATCCTCAGTAAATTCACCTCACCCATCACTATCTGATGGGACAGCAGGATTCTGGGACCCGTGAGACTAGCTGCCACTCTGGGCCTCAGTTTCCCCATTTATAACCCAAGGGCGGCTGAACCAGAGAGAGCATAGTGCCTCTCTAATTGCATAGTCTGGGATTCTCATGGGTCTCCTCACCCCCAGCCCAGGTCTGCAGGTGTCCTTAATATTGTCTGCTGTGCCCTTGTAGTGAACGGAACTTAGTTGGCATGGGGAGTGGGGACGTGGGGGGAGGCTCCAAGCTCTGTTTAGAGGCTCTGTCCCCTCACCCCACAGAACTGCCAACTTCTCTGCTCCCAGACTCCCCCACACTATCCAGGACTGACTGTCCCAGAGAAAGGGGGAGGGGGCATGGGAAGCGGTCCCATGGGCACCCTAGGATGTTAGGGGAATAGACTACAGGTCCTAGAAATTTGTCAGATCTGAGGCAAAAACCTGTCAGTTTTCCAGCTGCTATCCCAGGGAGCTGCATCTGCAGGGTGGCTGAGAGCCAAGATTTATGTCATGTCCCCAGAGCTAATTTTTTTCAGCTGGAAACCAGTTGGTGATTGAAATGTCTCAAGGGTTGTGAGGACAATTTTGTCTGGGGAAAATAGCTGTGGACCAAGGTGGATGAGGACACAGAACTCCTATAAATCCCAGAAATCGAAACTGGAGTTCCCGTTCCTAGAACATCCCACTTACATGGGGTTCTAGAGTCCCCTCCCCACCACCATGGCAGGAGCTACAGTCTCCCAGAGCAGAACAGCAGGGCTCCAGTACCTTCACCCTCACCACAGAATCCAGATCAGAGTGACTCCCTCAGACATTTTATCAGGTAAGTGTTCTAAAACTTAATCCAGAGTTAAGAATGTCTCTCTAGAACAGTTTCTCTGCTAAATGTGCTAGAACCTCATGTATAATTGAGCCCAGATTATCTTCCTAGACATTTTATCTGTTGTATTCAAGACCTTTATCTGGAAGAAATGTTCTAGATACTCATTGAGAACAAAGAATGGCTCCTGGAAACATTTCACCTGAGGTGTCTAGAACCTCATCCATAATAGAGCCCACAACCAAGGGTGTCTCCTGAGCAGTTCACTGTGGGAACATTCTTTATGTGGTGGATTGAGGGTTCTGCTCCCCCCAACCTGCTCTCCCTTCATGCTTCTGCTGGCCTCAACCCCTCAGTTGTCTCAGGGTTCTTCCTCCTGTCCAGCTGCAGCACTGTTAGTTCCCACCCCAACTCCCCACCCCACCCCAACTTCCTCCTTTCATTTCCCTCCTGCCCAGGCTCCGGATCTTGGACCCCACGGGAACTGTACCAACCTTGCCCACCAGATGCTCCCACCTCCCCTCACATCTTCCATGACCTTCTCCATCCTTCTCAGAGATCTGTCCCCAAAGAAAGAGCCCCCCCCCCCCACGCACACACATACATACCCCCTGAGGAGCACAGGGCCTAGGTCATGGGCCCTAGACAGTGCCTTTTCTCTGGAAGGTCCACCAGGAGCAACATGTGGGTGACTCCAGGCAGGGGAGAGGGTGCAGTGCCCCTGGCACCAGATGTGATACGGAGGCCTTCATGAAAGTGGGGCAGCTAATGAGGAGTGTAGCACCAGTTAATTCCCTGGACCCTAGTTCGGGGGAGTTTAGCAAATGGGCCACAGGGCTGAAAACAGGGTCTAGGGCTGGGGCCTCCACAAGGCTGTCCCCTCCCCTGAAAGAACCCAATGGTAGGCTACTCCACCCCGGGACCAACAGATCCACACCCCTTTAGCTGGGTGGCCCTGAAATTCTGGGCTCAACACTGTGGTTGATGTGGGGTCAGCCAAGCCTATCCCTTTCTGCAGGGAGACTGTGGCCTACACCGTGGTCTCATACTCCAGCAGCTCCTGGGAGGTCCCCACACTCCGGTACTGCAACCGAGGTGTGGCAGGAGAGGAGTACTCCAGCGCCAGAATGGTCTTCCGGAGCCTGCGGTCAATAAAATGAGCATCCCATGCAGGGTACTTCTTCCGGGGCAGGTCAATCCGAATGACAGGCCCCTCTGTCCGCAAAGGACGAGCCACTGGTGTGGGAGGCAAGCCAGGCCGCACCTGGAAGACAGGTGGCGTGGGGGTCCCTGCACGCTCACCCCCCACTGAGGGCCCTTCCCTCTCAGCGCCTGTAGTCCTTGGTAGGGACCTCGGGGGACTTGTGACAGCATCAGCTGGTGGGCCACAGGGTCCTGGGGCCTCCGGGCAGATGCAGCCAGCTGCCTGGGGACCCAGCATGGGCCCATTGGGGTGCAGGAGGCAGTAGTAGACACACATGAAGAAAATGCCCAGCGCAAAGCTGGAGGCCACCACACAGACCAGGATGAGCGAGTGGAAGTCGGTGGAGAAGTTGCGGCTAGAGTACCAGAAGCCAGTGAGTGCGGCATTCTCAAGCAGGACGATGCAGTAGTAGAGGGTCATGCGGCGGCGGCTGCGGCCCTCCTTGACATTGAACCAGCAGAAGATGTAGATGATGCCCACCACCATGTTGTAGATGATCTCCTCCCACTTGGACATGCAGAAGTCTGTTTCGCCCTGGATGACCCAGAAGGTCATGACGCACCAGTGAGCCACGATGAAGATGCCAAAGTAGAGCTTGTAGACACTGGCAAAGAGCGCGAAAGCCAGGCTGCGAGCCGCGATGGTGAACAGGTGCCACAGCACCTGGGCCACGGCGCCCTTGTAGGACAGCGGCCGCTTGTCGTCCCGCGAGTCCCGCAGCACCTTCTGGTAGGAGGCCAGCGTCCAGGCCAGGGACACGAGGGAGGCGGATGTGGACAGGGCTGCAGAGACAGGGTGAGGGTGGGGTGGGCTGGGTTAGGGGTGGGTCTGGGTTGGGGTCTGAGGAGAGGGGGAGGGTTCTGGGTCAGGAGCTGGGTTCTGAGGAGGTGTGAGGGAAGGGTCTCTCTAAATCAGGAGGGCTGGGCAGAGGGCCTAGGTGGGTGGTCTTTAAGAGCAATGATGAGAGCAGGGAGAGTGGATGGGGCTGGGTACTTCTGCAGGAGCAGGAGCATAAAGGCAGAAGGAAGATGGGTGACTCTGGTCTCCATAAGGTACAAGGCCAGGTCTCTAAGAATAAGGGATGTTGGGATTCAGGGGTCTTGGTGGGAGGGTGGGAAATTAGGGTCCAGGATTCTGGGAGTGAAAGAGAAGGTGAAGAGTTGGGGGGGTGTCATGATTAGGGCATGGAGGAGCCAGGAGGGGACTATTTGTAGCTACAAGCCACCAGGGTGAAGCTGGGGGGTGGAGAGGGCTATCCAAGCTGAACACAGCTGAGGGTATGAGAAGAAATCTGTGTTGGGAAGTTCTGATTGGGGCCCGGGAACCTGGGGAAAGCGTGTCCAGGAGCCAGAGGTGGTGATAGAATCTTTGAGGTCATTGAAGGTGGGATGGACAGTGTCTGGGTGGGAGGAGCATGGGGGACTCTGGGATATGGCTTTTCTCTGCCATAAAGGGTTGGCCTGGTCTATGAGAGGGCATGGGGACCAGGACTAAGCCTGGGAGGCGTCCTTAGGGAGTGAATACCAGTGAGGGGGCTGATAAACAGGCTCTCTGGAGACTGAGGGTGACTGAGCAAGTCTGTGAGTAGGGGAGGGTCCCGGAGAGATGCCATCTGGGATCAGGACAGTTTGGGGGAATGGGGGGTAGGGTCTGAGGTGTGGTGATGGGGTCAGAGGTGTTTTTGGACTTAGCAGAAATGGGGTCTGCTCTGCCCTGGCAAGGGGGAATGGGGGAGGATGAGAGTGGGGACACCCCGGGGGTCCCAAAAGGAGGCCAGGCCCCTCCCGACACGGAGGGTAAATGGGCCGCTGGAGGGGACTTGGGTGTCTCCAGAGGCCTGGAAGGTAGTGAGAGTAGCGGGGGTGGAGCCTCCAAATCCCTGATAGTGGGGGTGGTAGGAAGGGTAGTGGGCCCCCTGTAGCAGACTACGGAAGCGGGGCGAGCCCTGGGGCGCGGGCTGGGTGGGCGGGGGCGGAGCTCACCCGGCAGCAGGTCGGGCTGGCCGCCGCGGTGCACCAGGAGGCTGAGCTGCAGCACGAGCTGCGGCGCGCTGCGCAGGAAGGTCTCCAGCAGGCGCAGCATGCTCACGTCCGCGCTCTCGAACAGCATCCGCCAGTAGAAGTGGCGCCGCAGCCGCTCCCCGCGCCAGCGGCTCTGCAGCCCCAGGTACATGGCGCGCAGGTACCTGCGGGAGGGACGCCGAGCTCAGGCCCCCGCGCTCAGCCCCCTTGAGGCAGGTGCGCGGTGTGTAAACGCTCCCTGCGCTGAGCACAGCCCGTGTCCTCGGCTGTAAAATGCGCCTTTGTAAGGATCACCTCGGGGGCTGTCGTCGTCGTGGGGCGGGGGGGGGGAGTGGGGATCCCGGAATGGGCTCCCTAGCTTAAAGCACTGGCACAAAGTAAACCCTTAGTTCAGCATTCTCATCATCATTATTGCTCTGGGGTCTGCTTTCTTTGCGGTATTCCTAACTCCTTACCGTGCACTGAAGTTCCCATTATTGTCCTCATTTTATAGATGAGGAAACTTAACACCCAGAGAGCTATGCCACTTGTCCAGGGTCACACAGCTAGGAAGCAGGGGAACCAGGATTCAAAGCCAGATAGCCTGGTTCCTTCAGGAACAGTCCCTGGTGCCAACCCCCAGCTTCCTGACTTGATCCCCAACTACATCCCTCAATGCCCAGTTCTTCCCCACAGGGCACAGAGAAGCTGCTCATAGGTCCCCTGACATGTGAGACTTCGATGCTTCCTCATGAGCTGCTTCTTCCAGCAAATTTCATGGCTACAGCTGTGCTGCACAGGCCACAGACCTCAGCTCTGAACGTGCTCCCTCACCTCTGGGCTTCTGCACCTGCTGTTCCCTCTGCCCGGAACACCTTGCCCTATCTTCCAACCGCGCTGCAGCCCCACACCTGGTAACTCCTGCTTTTCTAACAAAGCTCAGCTTTTAACACCACCTTTTCCAGAAAGGCTCTGCTGACCACTTTCCACCTGGGGTAGGGACCTCTCCAGACAGGCTTCTGTCTAACCCACTGCGAGTTGTAACTGCCTGCTAATGCATCCATCACCCCCAGACTGGGAGCTCTGTGAGGATGACTCAGTCAGCTTGCTAACTGCTGTACTGTCTGTTCTTAGCACACAGTGGGTGCTCAATCTGTGTTGGCTCAAAGAGTGAATGCATGCATGATTGCAAGTTTGTTTCAATTGAATACAACTCTGGTAACCAAGTAGGGAGTAAGGAAAGGATTCTGAAGTCCTGAGTTCAAGTGCTCACTTTGCTTCAACTACTATGTGATCTTGAGCCAGAACCTCTCTGAGCCTCAGCGGAATCCCTCCCAAATTGGCTGTGAGGATAAAATGGGTTTTAAAATGCTCTCCACCAATGAAGTGCAGTGCCCATGTAAGATGAGAAGGGGCCTGCCACCCAGATCTCCAGGCGTGCTTTCCCCTCTCTGCCCCCATTCTTTGCCCAACAGATCTTCCCCAGGCTGTGCAGCCATAGACCTGCCCCCAACTCCCGAATTCTCTGATTCATGGGGCAGGCACACCCTTTGCTGAAACCAGAGAGCACTCTTCTAGATGTTATCTCCGCAGAAATCAGGGAAGAAAATCCCAACAGAGATTCAGTGATCCTATTACTTGAATCTGAAATTGGAGAACCAGGTTTTGGGGAGGTCTACTCCCAGATGTGAAGTGCTGGCATTTTTAAGATGTTGTTTGGGAACCTGGGGACCAACTGTATTCAACTGTGTGTTGCCAATTCAAGAGAGGATTCACAGTACTCCCTGGAATTTGGGATCAACTGATACCAAGAGTTTCCCCAAAGGAGTATTCCATCACAGAAATGGGGTGGCCCTCCCTAGGCCTCAGTTTCTCTATCTGCCAACAAGAAGGATGGGCTTGATGACTCTGGAGATCCTTTTAGAGCTAATGCTCTGTGACTCAATCTCTCCTTTCCATAACATGGCCAGAAACATCCCATTCAGGGCTCTCCTCCTCATCCCTGTGTCTTCCCGGCACCAATCAATGGTGTAGACACACCCTCGACATGACACACACAGTGTGGAAACAGCAGCTGGGAAGGGGAAGAGAAGCAGAATCAACAAAAGCAAAGGCTCCTCAGTCTAACTCTCCATTCTGATGCTAGCATTCCTTCGGCAAACCACAGGCCTTGTGTGTTTACACCTCCTGCTTCCACGCTCCCCAGGATAGGGAGTCCCTACCTTATGAGGCAGGGCAGGGCCTTTGCCTTGTGAGCTTCTCCAAGACTGGACCGTGTTTCTTCTGGTATGCAGAAATTTGTTTCCCTGTACTTTTCATTCTCTGGGCCCCTGACTTCCTCCCACATAAGAATCCCAACAGCCAGAATCACTGATTCACATACCAAGTATATTTTGGATCACTTGTTGGGTGTCAGGCCCTGTGCTTTAAGTATCTCACAGTCCGATGGGGCAGAGACAAGATAAGATCTGACTTGCTGTGGAACCCAAAAAAGAGATGGGTAACTTTAGCTGGAGCAGGGAGGAAATCAGGGAAGACTTCCCAGAGGAAGAAACATTTGATCTCAGTTTTAAAGCATAGGTAGGATTAGAAGGCACACAGGAGGTAGAAGGGCATTCCAGGCGGAAGAACCAGCCAAGATCAGAGCATAGAGGCATGGCCTTTTAGGGATATGGCCAGTGATTTGCTGGGCATGGAGGGGTGGCTTTTCACAGGCAGGGGCATAGGAAGATTAGAATTGTGAAGGGCATCAAATTCCGGACTGAAATGTTCATATTTTATTTTAAATCTGAGTTCTATCCCACAGTCAGGGGAATGTGATCAGCTTGCTGGCTTAGAAAGCTCGCTCTGGAGGCTGGTTTGGAGGAAAGCCAGGAGAGGCTGGGGTTTGGTCCAGGCCTGGGCTGACAGGCTGAGCTAAGGCAGGGCACTGAGGGGCAGACAGCAGAGGCAGAGATGGCCAGGAGTGGGGGGCTATGGGAGAGACCCGGATGGGCTGCAGGGCTTCTGGGGAGCCCAGATCACAGACCACCTTTCCCAGCCTCCATCTTCCCCCAGACCTGTTCCCTTCCCCATTCCTGTGGCTCTGGGTTTGAACAGAAAGGAGAGACCAGCTGGTCCGACGTGAAGGGGCCTGGGGAGTTGGGGGAGGGCGACACCCTGGAAGTTTCTCTCAGGCTGGAGGACCATCTGTTTCCTGGCCCGGGTCAGCATGAGGGAGGCCCTGGGCCGGCCAGCATCCATCACCACCTGACAGGCTGCCTGCCCACCTCCCCGCCCACTCCTGCCCCCTCCTCTGCCAGCTTCCAAGGCCCCTCGCCCCAGATAACCGCAGACAAAGGGCTCACCCAGCTCAGGGCTGCTGTGGGCTGAGTGGGGAAGGGGAGGGGAAGAAAGGAGGCCCCGAGTTCCCAAAATGAAGCATTGGGCAGTGTGGAAAGACCACACTACAGTCTGGGGATGGGAGGACCTGGGTTCAACCTTACTCTGCCCCTTTTGGCAACAGCACCCAAAACCGTGACTGTTCCTTCCAGCAGGTACCAAATGCTTGGTGCCAAGGGACTGTGAGGTTTTCATGGGCCTAGGAAAAACGTTGGAGGCCTGGGGAAAAAATTGGCTCTAATACACAGGGAAAAACTGCAGAATCAAAATTAATAAATGTTTAATTAAATGTCTGCAAAACAGAACATGATATCAGCCAATCGACTGCAATTTGGCTTTTATCTGGTTATATATAATTTACATTTGGTGTTTGATGTGGCTGCATTTTAATATGCTTGATAGATGTGGGGCTCACAAAGGTTTTAAAACAGCCCTGCCCAGGACATGTAACCTAATTTCCCTGTGCCTCAGTTTTACCTTCTTTGAGAAGGGGCCAGCACTCACCATCCTGCCTGTGTCACAGCCGCTGGGATGAGGATCAGAAAGGCAAGATGGCAAAATGCAGGGCTTGTGGGTTTGCTTCCCAGATGCTGTGTGGCCTTGGGTAGTCTCTTTGCCTCCCTGAGCCTCATTTTCCTCTTTGTTGTGAGCATTGGATGAGGTGATGGGTTTGAAAGTAATTTGCACACTAAGAGGGGTGTGCATATAGAGATTGGGAGTACATGCTAGGTGGAGGCCTCTGGCTCCTCCAGATCACCAAGTAGCCTCTCTTGAAACCTCCTCCAGGAAGCCTACCTATTCTACTCTATCTGAAGGGAAGTTGGAAGAAGCTGATTTTCACCACAAACAGGACCAACACCACCCACAAAGAAGGATGCCTCATCTCAGGGAGAGGAATCCAATCTGGGGGTGGGGTGCATCTGGTCTCTAACAAAAGGCATCCCCGACGGATCCATTCTCTCCACTGCTACCACCTTGGTCCAGACCATTATCATCTTTTGCCTTCTCGGTGGGTTCTGGGTATCCACTCCTGCCCCCCCTGTAGTCCATTCTCTACGTGGCAACAGGCAAGATACTTTAGAAACCAGTCAGATCATGTCATTCCCCTTCTCAAAACCTTCCAAGGGCCTCCCATCACACTTGGAATAAAGTCCAAGGGTTTTCCCTTGGCTTGCAGGCCCTAAACCATCTGGCCCTGCTAGTTTCTCTCCTACTCTCAAGCTACTGCTTCATTTGTTGTTGGCACTCTACCTGCCCTGGAGGTTCCTCAAACACAGCCTAACGTTCCTGACTCAGGACCTTTGCACTTGCTACTTGCCCTGCCTGGAACACCGTTCCCCAAGACCCTCCCATGGCTAGTTCCTCATCAGCTCTTGTGTCACCTTCTCAGAGTGGCCTCCTAGGTCACTCATCCCATGTGGACCCTGCACCCTCACTAAACCACTCTCAACTGTCACATAGCCCTGTCTGAACTTTGTAACATACGTATCAAACAATCTTATTTATTAATTTACATATTGATTTTCTGTTTTACCACTGGCTCTATGAGGGTAGGGACTCAGTCGGCCTTGGTCACCTCTGTCTCCTCAGCATCAGTACATGTAGTAGGCACTCAATAAATATTTGTTGAATGAACAAAGGTGAAAGAGTGTTTGCATGTGTCTTTCTCTTGACCTTCAAGGCCCTAGGGCTCCATTGCCTGAAATTGCTTACTGCCGGGATACTCCATGGGCAGGCAACTCCTGGCCTCACTGATTCATTTCTGTCCTTCCTCATCCAGGCAGGCTTCCCTGATACATCTTAGCCTGTTTGGGCCCCCCACAACACTGACTTAAACTGTCCAAGGCCAGTGTGAACCAGAACGTAACAGACAGGTTTACCACTACCCCTTTTACAGTGTGGAAACAGGTGCTCAGAGATCTGTTTTGGATCTGATTTGCTGACTACCCCTCTTGTGCTCAGAAAAGAAGCATGTCCAGGAGGAAACTGGAAGAGCAGAGAAGTGTGTATTGTTGAAGGTGGGGTTATGGGCAAACAAACAAACAAAAAAACCACACACAACCCTAGGGAAGGGAGAAGTCAGCAGGTAGGGTGTGAAGTCTATTACTGAGGCATCCAAAAAGCTATCTTTTCTGGACCCCATTGCCTCTGGGAACAGGCAGGAAAGTGTAAGAAATGGACGGAGCTCGTTCTCTGTTCTCCAGGTCTGGTTGCCTTTGTGACCCTGGAACATTCCAGCATTCCCCAGACCTGGGGGGCTCCTCTTATAGGTAGAAGGAAGGAGGAAGGATGAAGGTATCTCATGTCCCTGAGAAGCCAGGAAGCTTCTGGGCCTAGTGTCTAGGTCACCCTGTGTCTCTCCTGTTTTTGCTTCTTGTGTCACCTGGAGTCTCTAGTACCAGTCAGGATTTCTGGTCTGGGCCTCAGTCTCCATGTAGACGGCCAGCTTGGAACCATCCCTGGGTCTGCCCTCAGATCCTGGATCTGGGTCACTGTCTCTATCTGTGGCTCAGCTCAGCCTGTTATGTCTGTGTCTTGCATGCAGGGTCAGGTTAGCCTATTTATTCACCTGCTTCTCTGTCAATCTGGCTGTCAGACAGTCTTGCCCTGGGACCCTGGGTCAGTCTACCTCTCTGTCCCTTGGAATATGGGTCATGTGGTCTCGCAAATACTATGTCCATCTGCTAGACTGAC
The DNA here is from genome assembly GCF_018345385.1 of Vulpes lagopus. Taxonomy (NCBI): domain Eukaryota; kingdom Metazoa; phylum Chordata; class Mammalia; order Carnivora; family Canidae; genus Vulpes; species Vulpes lagopus. The sequence goes on from NC_054841.1 coordinate 26,441,410, forward strand.
CCTCAGCTCTTAGGTCAGCCTGTCTGTCTGCTCTTAGAGGCTGGGAACATCAATCTGTCTGTACATTGGATGTCACGATAGCTTATCTTTCCCTTTTGGATACTGGGCCTACTTTTCTGTCTGTCTCTAGAACTCTAGCTAGACCTATTGGTTCGTCTGTCTGTCTTTCAGTCTCTCTGCTGCCTGGTCCATCTGGTGGTCTGTTGCTCAGCTCGTGGCTCGGCACGACTGCCGACTTTCCTGCCGCCCTCCCCTGCCTTCCCCCCATCTCCCGACTCTGGGCCTCTGTCTGTCTGCGTCTCTCACATCCTCAGCTCCTCCATCTGTCGGTCTCGGCGTTTCCGAGTGTGTGTTCTCGCCCCTTTCCACTCCCCCTCATGGCTCTGGGCCAAAAACACAGCAGCTTCCAGCGGCTCCCGCACTCGGGATCCAGCCAGGAACCACCCCCTACGCGGCTCGCTCTCTGGTTCCCCACCCAGGCCAGGCACCCCGCACAAGTGGAGCCTTACCGTTCTGTGGGTCTGTAGGGGGACGGTGTGCAGGCGGTCATAGTAATGGGAATAGCAGCTCACAGTTAGTGAGTGCCAACCGGACACTAACCTTGTTATACAGACTGTCCCTTCCTCACAGCAAATCCTTGGGGTGGGCACAATTACTACCCTCATTTTACAGACGGAGAAACTGAGACCCACAAAGGGAGAGGGACTTGTATAAAAGTCACACACCCAGGTAGTGCCAGCCCTAGGACTGAAACTTGGCTCTCCCTGGGCCTCTGCCTCGGAGAAGGTGGTTTGGTTTCCTGGAAAGCGTGTGGTATGGCTGCCAGGGAAGACCCATGTTGGATGGGGATGGACCTAAAAGCTTTGCCTGGAATGGCAGGGCTTCAGAGAAAACCGGAGGATGGGTGACAGTAGTTACCAGACCAGGGGACCCAGGCTCAATCCTTCACTGGACTTTCTGGGAAAGTCCAAGTCCTCCGGAGCCCTCCATCCTCCTCTGCAAAATAAGCCACAGGAACTGTATTCTTGCCTACACCCATCACCCCACCCATCCAGTTCTGGTAGCATTAGGGCCCAACAGAAATATCCTGAACCCAAATGCTTCCCTCCACCAGGTGGCAATACTCTGGCACAGGCCACTAACTACAAGTGTTGGCTGCCTCCCTCCTCCCTGGTCTCCTTCCTTCCTTGCCCTCTCTGAACATATTCTTATCACAGCTGAGGGATCCTGTAAAATCCTAGGTCAGGTTATGCCACACCTTAGAATAAAATTCTCACCATGACCTTTGAGGCCTAGTGGGATCCGGGTTTGTCCATCTCTAGGACCCCATCTCCCTCCACCGTTCCCCTTCATACCTCTCCAGCTGTTTCCTGAATACCCCAAACCCTTTCCAGCCTCAGGGCCTCTGCATAGAAGGGGCTTCACTAATGCCTGGCAAATTCTCTTTCTTTTCACCTCAGCTCAGTGTCACCTCCTCAGAGAGGCCTTCCCAGATCTCTCTTACTCCCCGTCCAAAGCACTTCTCCCTACCCCTCTGGCCACCTTCTGTCCTGTCACTCTGCTTTCTTTTCTCGATTAACACATATCACAACATGAAATGGTCTGATTTCTTGCTTACATATTTGTTGTCTGTCTCTCTGATGATGCGGGGATCCTGGTTGTCCTGTTTTCTGCTATGTCCCTAGTGCCTGGCATAGTTAATGTTCAATCTATATTTATTTCTTGAATGCATGAATGTGTGGATGTACTTTATACACTCTGCTTTATAAGTTCCCCCAAGTAAAGGCAGTCAAGTGCAAAGAGAAAGAACTCCAGCTTGGGAGTTAGGGAGACCAGAGTTCAGATTCTGGATTCATCATTTACTGTCTGTGTAGTCTTGGGCAAGCTCCTTTCCTCTCTGAATGCCTCAGCTCATGCCCACTTGATGGGGTAGCTATGAAACCAGAAAGTGGTGCTATGCATAAAACTGACTCAGAGGACCCAGCAGGAAGAGGAGGCCTCGTAGTTTCCAGTTTAGTTTCTGGCAGACCTGGGATCTGCTCCTAGGCTGGCTTTTCCAGGGGCTCATCGAATCTGTCCCCAGGAGGCAGAGGGTCAGAGAAGTCCCTTTCCGGGTGTCTTTGTCCATTCTCTGAAAACAACTGCTGCTCATGAATGTACTTGAATGTACTTGGCTAGAATTCCTCACTACAGCCCTGGGAGGTTTTGTGGGCACAAGAGTGAGCAAGGCAGACCCAGCCCACTTGGTGTTGCCCAAGTAGGAAACCTGGACGTGGTTTAAGTCAGCATGTAAACTGGTAACGACAAACATTCCATGGGTTCCAGACAGGGCCTGGCCCAGCTTGCAAAGGCGTGGCAGTCAGGGAAATCTTCTGCAGGAGGTGGCTGCTGAGCCATGATCTGAAGCAGGCACAGGAATTAACCAGGTGAAGGAGGGAGAAGGGGAATTTCTGACAGAGGAACAACACGGGCAAAGGTCCTGAGTTTCAGGGAAGCAGTAAATGGTCAGAATGGTTATAGCTCAGAGAAGGAGGTGAGAAAGTGAGAGATGACGGGGCCATGGTGAAGCATTTGCTCTGTATCTTAAGAGTGATGGGGATCTGGATGGCTGGGTGGCTCAGCAGTTGAGCATCTGTCTTCGGCTCAGGGCATGATCCTGGAGTACTGGGATCAAGTCCCACGTTGGGCTCCCTGCATGGAACCTGCTTCTCCCTCTGCCTGTGTCTCTGCCTCTCTCTCTGTTGTCTCTCATGAATAAATAAATAAAATCTTAAAAAAAAGAAAAGAAAAGAAAGAGTGATGGGGAGCCACAGAGAGGTTTTAAACAAGTGAACAATGGTGGAGCTGGCTAGTACCTGAGCATTTTAGAGGGAGCACTCTGCGGGGAACCGAGGGGAGAGAGGGGGAAGGTGGGAGATCAGTTACAGGTGAGAGTTGAGTATGGTCCCCCCAACACCCTCCCCCAGGAGGGCATGGACTCCAGAAGCAAGTAGCAGGCATTTGGAGAAGTGACTTCTCCAAGGTCAATAGCCAGATGCATCAGAGTTGCATCTCAAATCCAGAATGGTGACTCTTCCATTTCACCACAGGGAGCAAATCAAGCTGAGTCAGGCCCTGCAGACCCAGATGCAGTCTGTTCATTCTCTGGGGAAAATGGCGGGGGGGGGGGGGGTCCCCCTTACCTGCACTGGGACCTACCAAGCTCTTGTAGGGAATGGCCTTGAGGCTCCCTCCCCATCTGTCCACCCCTCAATGTTGAGCACTCCTGTAAGGATGCAAAATGGGACCTTCCTGGGGTTGGCAGCCAAATGAGTCATAAATGTCAGAAAAGAATGTGATTTTACACGTTTGGCTCCCATTTCGTGCAGTGCTGAAAGCTGGGCTGTTTCCCTCCTCCTTAGCAGCCCTCTACAGAGTCACGGCACCTCTTTTTTGCTGGGCTAAGGCCAAACATTTCCCTGCCACTAATTTTAGGCTCTAGCTGAAAAGCTGAGACCCTCTCCCCTCCTACCCACTGCCACCAGCTCCTCTTTTCACTCAGCAGGGAAGCAGGCAGCCCCTCTCCAAGCAAAGCATTTGGGACTGAGTTCCTACCTCTTTTGTCCTTTACAGTAAGAATACAGCCAGACTTCTTCCTCTCTCTGGGTCTCACTTTTCCTATCTGTGAAATGGGTGCAGAGCAGAAACTAAAGCCCAATACTTCCATACTCTAGCCCAGCACTCTTTGCCCTCTACCCTTTCTGTCTTTTCCTGATATCTCTGGGCAGAATTGTCCCTGTGTGGTAGGGCATGAGCCAGGGGGAGAAGGGGGTGAGAGTCCAGTCTCGTGGCATCTGAAAGTACTTGGAGACCAAGGAGGGGAGAAAGTACCACTTCTATCTGTCCCTGGTGTATGAGCTCCTAGAAGGTAGATAGGCCACACTGTTATTATGGGGTACTCTGGGGAAGGATAGATGGGCACCTTGTCTAGAAAGCAGAACAGCTCTAGCTAATTGCTGCCCTGGGAGAATGTGAGCCCAGTGTGGATGGAATTTCAGTCTTTCAAGAATAGATGGAAATTAGAATATTTGTGCAAAAAAATGTCCAATTTGGATATGTTAGCAATTGATTTTTAAAAACACCATATGAATTTTTATTTATTTATTATTATTATTTTTGTTTAGAGAGGGAGAGAAAATGGGGGTGGGACAGAGCGAGAGTGAGAGAGAGAGAGAGAGAGAGAATCCCAAGCTGGTTCCACACCCAGCACAGAGCCCGACTTGGGGCTCGATCTCACAACCCTGAGATCATGACCTGAGCCAAAATCAAGAGTCAGGCACTAACTGACTGAGTCACCCAGGCACCCTTACCATATGAATTTCTAAGAAATTATTATTCCTTTTTTAAGGTGTGATAATAGTATTATGTATTTTAGTTATACTTTTTAAAAGTTCATCTTTTTTAGAGAGGTACTGAAATATTTATGGATGCAGTGATATGATGTCCCAAGATTTGCTTCAAAGTAACATGGAAAGGAAAGAAATGGGCTGGGGTCTAGACACCTATGTTCTCCAATATCCATGTGTCCTATATTAGCCACATGTGTCAAAATTAAATGAAATTTAGGATTCAGCATCTCAGTCACACTAGGCACACTTCAAATGCTCAGTAGTTCCACATGGCTAGTGGCTACCATATTGAACAGGATGGGTATAGAGCATTTCCATCACAGCAGAAAGTCCTATTGGATGCTGCAGGCCTAGATGAAGCAAGGTTGGCCATGAGTTCATTGTTGAAGCAGGGTGGTGGCACATGGGGGATCATTATCCTGTTCTCTCTACTTTTGTATATTTAAATTTTTTCCCATAATGAAAAGTTTCATCAAGCAGTAGGGAAAAAAATACTGCGTGGGCCAAACAAACACATCCTCAGGCTGGATGTGCTCATGGGCCACTGATTTGCAACCAGTGATCTGGCAGTTAAGCCCCATAAAGCCTTCAAGCTCGATCCACAGGGTCTTAAAACTGTAAGGGGCTTTGCAGATCATCTAGTTTGCCCTCCAGACACAGGGCAGGAGGCCCTGCAACAGCTTCCCTGCCAAAGTCAGCCACTTTTGTCTGCATGTGTGTGGCCATGAGGAGTTCACAGCCTCAGGAAAGGCCCGCTCCGTTCCTGGGCAGCTTGATTGTCAGGGTATCTATCTTGCTGCTATTCAAACAGATTCTAACTCCCTTGGACCTTGGGTTGTCATCTGTCCTCACACAATCTCTGGAGATACAGAAGAAGTCTTCTTCCTTGAACGACTGTCTGTGGATGAGGATTAGCAAGCATTAGGACACCTGATGCCCCCTATCTTGTGACTAAGTAAGTGGGCTGAGCTGTTACTTGGGCCAATAATAATAGTGATAGCAGGAAATATTTTCTGAGCACAGAGTATGAGAAAGCCCCGTGCATTTATGTTATCTCAGGACGTGTTTACAAGAACCTTAAGAGGTGGATACTATCACCATCGCCATTTCACAGATGAGACTAAAGCTCTGGCTGCTGAAGCAACTTACCCAGGGCCATGCGACTAGGAAGTCATAGATCCAGGAGCCCCCAGCATCCCAAGCCCTCAATTACTCTGCCGTCATGTCCCAGTCCTAGGGAACTCAGCCAGTATTCTCAAGCCCCTGACTGGATTTTACAGATGGGGTAACTGAACCGCAGGCAATGAAGTGCCTTGCTCAAGATTCTGATTTCAAAGATTCCATTCAGTTCACATGAACATTTATTGAGCACCTACTGAATCCATTTCCTCAGCCACCCAGCTGCCACGCCGGCATCCTCCTGGGAACCTAGCCCCAGGGCTGTTCCTGCCACATCTTGTACAAGTACAAAGGCATTGCCTAAGCCTGCATTTGTCCACTGACAATGTGGAAGTCTGCAGAAGTAGGCCAAGGAGACCCCAGCTGTGCCCACAACTTCAACTTCAAAGCCTACACTGCCTTAGCACCCCCACATCAGCCATGGATACAGAGCCTGCTTCAACAGACTTGTGTTCTAATGACTGCTAGGGACCTTGCCAAAGCTGGCCAGGTGCAAGGTCCCCAACAGCAGCAGAGGGTCTGCTCTGGGCCAGTCACCATGGGGGCCAGAGAAAAGAAAGGGCAAGGCCTCGCCACCTCCAGAGGCTTGTAATCTGGTAGGAAAACCAGCTGGGTGGGCAGGCGATCACAGCAGAATATGATCAGGACTGTGGAGCTGAAGAGGAATGAGTAATTGTGCCTGGAGGGAAAGTCTGAGAGGAAGAACCCAGCATGTTAACAGTGGGTACTTTATATTCAAATCAAAATTTAAAAATATCTTTCTGATTTTTTTTCCTCTTCCCAAAGCAATACATGATTGATTGTGTAGTAAGAATATACTTAAGTAGCAGAAGGCAGTATTGCTTGGTGGTCACACATGTAGACTTGGGAGCCTGACTGCATCCCTTTAAGCCCTGGCTTTGCTACTTACTAACTGGGAGGCTGTCACCTCTTTGTACTGTCATTTCCACATCTGTAATATGGACCAATCATGCTAGCTCACACTAATTGAGCGCTTATGATATGTTGAGTCCTGTGCAAGGCATGTTCCTTGTATTTATCATTAAGCCTTCACAACGGCCACTTGTCTAGCCATGGGACATTATTATTCCATCTCATAGATGAGGAAACTGAGAGGTTAAGTGACTTGCCTGAGGTCATGCAGCTCACACATGGCAGACCAGAGTCTGAGCTCCACAGTCCTTGTTCTTTATCACCACACCCCCTACTCGACAGAATTGTGGTGAAGAGGAATGATCTCATTGAAGTTTTCTAGAAAGGTAACTAAAATTTTCAGTAATATCTGGCTTTTTAAAAGCAGGCGAATGAATGTATACATGTATTTCTTGGCTAATTAAAAACCAGAGGAAATCTTTAAGCAATATAAGAAATATCTAATTAGTAAGTAGAAATCTCCCATAACCCCACCTCTCTCCCCCTCCCCAAGATAATGAGGGGAGGGGAGTCTTCTTTATACCTTTTCTGTGCTGCCTGAGGTTTCAACAAGAGCATGTAGTTCCTTTATAAACAAACAAAACAGCTAAACAATTTCCACTTTAGATTAAAAACAACTTGCCTGACTGAGGAAGTGGGAGGTGAGGTCTGAAGAGTTGAGGGCAAAATGGGTTTGTTCGGGGAAAGCTTCTCAGAACAGGTGGCATTTGAGCTTGGCTTTGAAGGATGTGCAGAATTTCACCAGGAGAATGGGACAGGGTGTTGCTAGAAGGACTAGAGGCAGCTGCTCAGAGGCATGAAGGGAAAAAGTGTGTGGCTTGCTTTTTAGGGGGCTGGAGCAGTGAGGAGACAAAAGGGCAAGAGGCCAAAGGCTCTGATGGCAAGCTAAAGCATCTGGACATGCTTGAGGGGCTGAGGGGAGCCTGGGCTGGCCCTCTGGCTCCAGAGTAGTGGCAAGGTCAGATCTGAGCATTTGAAATATCCTTCTGGCTGCAGGTGGAGGCAGGATGGGGTGGGGTAGGCTGGGGGGAACTGGAGGCTGATAGGATTTCCCAGGGGAGGAATTTCAAGACCCTAACAAAGGCAAGGTGATGAATGGAGAAGCCAGTGTAGATCCCAACCCATCCTCCTTCTCCTCCCTAGGGACCTTCGCCCCAGCTGCCTGGGTTCAAAGCCATTTCCTGGCAGTCCTCCATCCTCCCCACAGGGCTTCTCCTGTGTGGTCTTTATAGATCAAACAGGGATGCTCAGCCCAACTGCCGCCGCTGTGTCTGTTAGGAGCAGCTCTAATGGCCTGTTGCAGCCGGATGGGCAGGGGGAAGAGGGTGGTGGGGGGTGGAACACCTCCTGGAGAGGGGTCTCCCAGGAGGTGGGTGGCGAGGCTGGCCCGGAACAACCTTACAAAGTCGGAACAGGGAGGAACCTTGTGGATAATCATCAAGTTCAGGGTGTTGTACACATGTGTCAGCCGTGGTACAGTGAAAACAAAATCCTAGATAGGTAACCAAAATATCAGAAAAGAGAAACTCAGATTTCAGTTGAAATGATGGTGTAAAGGCAGTGAAAGAGTTTAAAAACCACTATGGAATCCAAACCCTGACCCATTTTATAAATAATAATACAAATAGTAATGGCTAAAGAGAATTGCATACTTCCTGTGTTCTAGGCACTGTGCTAAACACTATGTATATATTATTTAATTTAACTAGTCCCTCCAGCCATGTGTGATAGGTACTATTATCTGAATGCCCATTTTGCAGATGAGAAAACCAAGGCACAGACGAAGTATGCCATTTGCCCCAAATCACAGAAAGTGGCAGACACAGGATATGGCTGACTCCAAAGTGAGTTTTTAATCATTAACATCTTGGCCCCAATGGGGAAAATGACAAAAGATGGAAAGATACCCTGTCCACTGAACCTGAAACAGACCCCCACCCTTGCGGCTACTACCCTGGTCCAGCCCCCATCTTCTCTCACCTGGATCATAGAGCAGCATCCTCCTAGGTCTCCAGGCCTACCCTGTTTCCCTCTGATCTATTTTCCAGCAGCCAGAGTGCATATTGTAAAACAGAAGTAAAAACCCTATTCCTCCTCTGCTTAAGTCCTCTGGGGCTCCCACTGCATGCAGAATGAAACCCTAAGTCCTCCCATGGCCTATGATGCCCTGCATGATCTAGCTCCAGCCAGCCTGTCCACCATCATCTCCTTCACTGTCCCCCAACTCTGATTCGGCCACACAGGCTTTCTTTTTGCTCTTCTCTTTCCCTTTGTCCTGGACATCCTTCCCTCCACACAGCTCACCCTCACCTCATTCAGTCCTCTTGCCCATATGGCATCTCCTGGCAAGTGCCTACCCTGGTCACCTTATTTCAAAGAGCCACACTCTCCTCCCTGGACCTCTATAGACCCCTGCCCTGTTTCACTTTTTCCACAGCAATTACTAGTTGACCCATTAGATCTCATACTATGTTTACAATACATATTATATTTGATTTTACTTATTTATCAGTTTCCCCCATTAGACTATCGATCTCTATGAGAACAGGGACTTTGTCTCATTCACCACTCTATTCCCAGTATATAGCACAGTGCCTGCTATACAGCAAGTACTCCATAGATTTGTGGAATGAATGAGTACAGACTAAAAGAACAGGTACCTTTGAGGCCCTCTTGCCATCCTGCCCCTTCCATGGCCAGATATGAAGTGAATAAATCTCTTCCACAGAGAACAAAGACCAGGGCTTATGGTCTGCTCACCTCCAAGGGTCCTGAATACTTAACAATGGGACCAGCCCTTTGCTATATCCTTGGTACACATTATCATATGAAACATAGAAACAACCCAAGAGGTGGCATTATTATGGCCCCTAGATTCCAAAGGTACAACTCAGGCACGGAGAGATTATATAGCTTGTAACCATCACATATAGGAAATGAACTGAGGACATTTGAATCCAGAGTCCGTACTCTTAACCATGAAGCCAAGAATATAGCTTTCTAGAGAGAAGAACCAGAAGCTGACTTTCACACCCAGTTGGTCACTAATTCATTTCAGAACTTCTCTTGAGTGTAGGGTTTGTGAGGAGGCAGAGGGAGCAGTGCTGGGGCATAGATGGAGTATTTAGAGGTAAGGCTTTCCCTCTGCAGGCCTGCCTGCCTGCCTCTTTTGGGTCCCCAGATCCTGACAGCCTCAGAGCAATCCTATGCCAGATCATCTCCCACTAATTGGCTTAGTAAACTATGCTTATCTGGGCAAAGCTTGAGCCCAGTGAGTTCAAGATTAGGGAAAGCAGGATTCATGGTTTACCGCTCTGCTGCCCACAGGGTCAGAGAAGACAGGCTTAGGGCTTTAATTGGCTTAACAACCCTGAGTGGCTTAACAGCTATGAGGGTTGGGGTTGGGGAGGTGGGGGGGGGGGGGGTTGAAAACACAGGTTGCTGTCCAGCTCACAGCCAGCTTCATGTCCCATCAAAGGATCTGTGTTTGATTTTCTCAGGGATCAATCTGTCTTTGTGTGGGGCCATTGCTCTGCAATCCTCCAATGCAGCCAGTGTGGTGGTGCCAGAGATAGGATTTGGGCTTGGGAGCTGGAGAAAGCTGGATTGGCACCTCACCTCCCCCCACTTCCTCAGCAGATGACCTTGGACAAGTTAATTGACTTCTATGAGCCTCATTTTCTTTTCTGATTGGGTATATCAGTTGCCACCAGAGGGTGGATTTCAGAGTAAAACGAGATCCAGTGTCTGGAGTACATCATACAGGGCCTAATTGGGATGTGGTGGGTGCACGTGAATTCCTTCCTCTCCTCTTCCTCCTCTTCCTTGGAGCCCCATTTTGTATTTAAAATAATAACACCCATTTCACAGGGTTTTTTGGGAACAAAATCCAGCCTATCAGTTGAACCCATGTCCTGTCATAGATCTATGTTATCTGGCTCCTCAAAGTACTCAGACTTTTGATCCAGCATTGTGTAAGCTTGAGGAGTTGAAAGATATTTTTATAATTCAGAATTGAAGGTGTGAGATCAGAAGGTAGACTGGCCAGTCTCCCAGCTTGGGTCTTGTAGGGCTCACACACACCTCTCCTTCTTCATTACCCCAGGTTCTACCACTCAGAACATCTGCACCAAGGCCTGCTGAACAGTGAACATGTTCATTGTGGGAACATTTCACGTGGTAAGCAAACATATGCCAACATTGCTTAATTTCTAGGAATGCCAGCCCCAGTGGCTTCTCTGTCTTGTCTGGGTTTTCCTCCTTTTAGCCAGACTTTCAGCCATTTTAAAATCCAGAGCTTTAGGAACAGGGGTCCAGAGGCTTTAGCTCTAATAACCAGTTCCAGAGTCAGACTTCCAGAAAGGGAAGGCTCCTAAGGTCATCAGATCTAATATTCTCCTTTCACATACAGGGAAATTGAGTCCCAGAGGTGGGAAGAGTCTCACCCAAGGTCACCTAGCAAGCTAGTTACAAACCCTGATGCAGCTGTGGGTTTCCTGACTCCCCGCCACCCAGCCCAGTCCTGGCACTTTCCCTACAATATACACTGTCTCCCCATCCTCGCCCACAATGTTCAAATCCCTCCCCCTCCTTTCACATTCTTATCTCAGTACAGCAGAAGCTCTGACTTCCTATCTCCTGGAATCTTGGGATCTCAGACTCATAATTCTTTGAGCTTGGGGGACACTTTAGTGGCAGAACTGCAAGGTGGATAGATTGAACCTGGGCTTTGAAGGCAGAGAGTCCTGAGTCCCAGCTCTTCTGCTCCTTAGCTGTGTGACCTTGGGCAAGGATGCCCCCTTTCTGAGCCTTCATTCCCTCGGCTGTTGGGTAGGAATGATAATACAACCACATCACAGGATTATTAGGAGGGACACAGGAGATGAAACAGGTAAAAAAGCAACCAGTGGGCTTGGCACAAAGTGAGTGCTTAATAAAATAACGGTTACAGAACTGCAAATTAGGGTTCTCATATCCCTAACGCCTAAGTGAGATCGTCCAGATGTGATCAAAGGGAAAGGAACTGGACAAACTGAAGCACATATGCCCTGTCTAAATTGCTACAGGCCTGATACTGCTGGATTCCTTTTTTTTTTTTAATTTTTAATTTTTCCAAGAGAAGCTAGAACTCTGGATTTTTGAAATACTATATAAGCCAAACAAGACTCTTCTGTAGGCCATATTCAACCCAGGGACCATTAGTTTGTCATCCCTGCAAAATCATCTTATCCCAACCCCCTCACTTTGCAAATGAGGGAGAGTGGAAGTAGCCCTTTTATCTGAGAAGCCATGGGCCCTCTGTCATCTCCAGCCACTGCCCTGAGACCCCCACCCCTACTCCCATGGTCATTTTTTGCAAAAACCTGTTTGAGGGAAATTCAGTTTATGTTTAAGAAAAAAATATTTGTTTCTTGTAAGTAGATTCTGAACAGGGGGATGAGGAGGTTTGAGGTAGCCAGTGAGTTAAGGGGCAGCTGGCCCACTTTAGGCTAAAGGGAAAGGGGGATGAAGCTTTGGCTACCAAGAATAGGAAGTTACCATTTCAGGATCTAAAAATATCTATCACCATCTGTCCACTCGGGCACAGAATGATAAATGCAGATTAGTTCCTGGATGTAGACATGAATATTTTTATGTGTCAAGCTAATAATAATAACACCACCTTGTGTGGATAGAGCTCCACCTCCGTTTTCCCCCAGGGCAAGCTCAATGGAATATACACATCATCTCAGCAAGCAATGGATGGGGAAACCAAGGCAGAGAGAAACTCAGCAACACAACAAGGGTGACACAGCAAGTGAGCAGCTGGGAAACCCTGGGAGTCCTGTTTCCAACCCTCAGCCCAGTACCGAACCTTCTAAGTTAGGCAGAATGTGTTAACAAGTAGCAGAATAAATATAACAACAGCAGTAATCACCCTTTACTCTCTACGATGACTTTGACTTTTTCCATGCTTTCCCCACATCTGTGTTCATGATAATCTATTACATTCCTAAAGTACGTTACAGTCTGCATGGCATTCACACAGACCTTCTCTCACCTGACCATCTCTCCCAACTGGTAAGAAAATGTGATGGGTAGACCAATGAGATGAGATAAGTAGAGACTATCCCTCATTTTGGAGGTAAAGAAACTAAGGCTTAGAGAGAGGTTTATTTAAGATCACATAGTGGACAAGTTCATTCTGTCAGTGCACAGTAGAGCCTAAGCTACCAGAGCAATTCTGATTCAAGAGGAACCCCAGGTTCAGAATTCCCCGTGTCTCCAATTAGCTTAGCTCGGCAGGCAGCCTGGAAGTGGGCTGCTTGTACAAAGCCTCAGTTTTGTTTTCCTGTCCTGGGGTTAAGGGACAGCTAGTGGCCGTCTAATCTCAGATTCAAGATCCCAAATCCCCTTGGTCTTGTTTGGACAAGGGAGACACTGGGGGAGTCCTAGGAAACAGAAGAAGCCAGACAGCTTCTCAGCAGGGTCTGGCATACCCTTAACCAGAAGTCCAAAAAGTTTGGGCGGGATATTCATTTAGCTGCCTCAATTCTGTTTCTCCCAGGAGGTTGGGAACGGACTGAGATTCCAAACTGGTGATGTTTTGAGAGCAAGGAAGGACTTCTGAGATCTTTCCTAAGCTGAAGCTTAGCATTCAAGCAGAGGAAGGGGTCAAGGCTGGATGGAGCCCTAGGGCCCTGTTCCAAGCTTCACACACCCCCTTCAGTCCCGGGCCCTCCTCATTCACACCCCCCCACCCCCCCCCACCCCCCAGGATTACTTTCTTTCTCTTCTTGCCCCATCCCTTCCTCCCTCAATGGCTAGATCAGGGGGTATGGCACTGGGGTTGGTCAGAGTTTGAGGGCAGAGGTCAGAGAAAAGCTGGCAAAGAAGAAATCAGAGCTGCAATAGGGTGGGGCGGGGCGGAGGTCAGGACGCAAGGGGCCCTGGAGAGGTCAGAGTAGGGCTGGGGCGGCAAGTAGCCGCTCGCCACCCCCACTCCTCGAGCTCAGCTCCCTCCACCTGAGCTTCTCCTACCTCCAGACCTGGCCGAGCTGCAGGAGGTGGACGAGGGTCTGCAGCAGCCAGACGCAGAGGCGGCAGCAGCGGCGGCGGTAGGCGCTGGCCGAGGAGGGCGCGGGCCCGGGACCCAGCTGGGGGCCGCCTTCTTTGGTCCGGAAGGCGGCGGCGCTGTCCTTGGTGCTGATGGAGGGCCCGCCGGCGCCGCTGTCCTTGGTGCTGACGGCGGGTCCCGGGGCGCCCGCGGGCTCCGAGTAATCGTAAACGAACCAGCGGAAGCTGAGCAGCTGCACGACCAGCGAGGGCAGGAGCACGAAGAGCAACGTGAGGCCGAAGTAGGTGCGCTGACCCTGCAGGTAGTAGGAGGCCGCCAGCCACAGGTCCGTGGCGCCGTCGGAGAAGAACACGAGCAGCGCGCACAGCACCCAGCAGCAGTCCCGCAGCTCGTAGCGCGGCCCCGGGCCCCCCGCCCCGGTCACTCCGGGGCCCCCGGCCGCCGCGGCCGCCGCCTCCCCGCGCCCGCCCGCACCGCTCCGGGCTCCTCCGGCCGCCCCCTCCGGCCCCGGGCCGGCCGCGGCCGCCGCTCCATCCGACTTCGCGGCCATGTTGGCGGAGCAGGAGGCGGGGAGCGACTTCCGGGCGGCGGAGGGGGTGGGGTGCCGAGTGGGGAGGACCCTGTGCGGGAGGCTCCCGCCTCCTCCTCTTCCTCCTCTCCTCTTCTTCCTCCTCCCCTCCACTTCAATTATTCATTCCCCTCGGCGCCGCCCCCGCCCCTCCCCCACCCCGCCAGGGCTGCGGCCGGATGGGGGCAGCTCCCCTGGGAAGGGAGGGGAGAGCATCCCAGGTCACCCTCTGCTTTCTTCCTCAGAGGCGTGGGGCCCCAGCCTCACGTCTTCGGCCTCTCACCCCCACCCCACTGCACTTCCTTATTTCCTCTTTTCTTCACCCCCCCACCCCCCTCTCCATCCTCTCCTCTTCCATTTATCTCCTCTGTTTACCTCCAGTGGCCTAGGTCTGAGGAGGGTAGGGGACGGGGGACTTGGAAGCAAGGGTCTGCCTAGGCGGGCATCTCAGTAACACTTTAGCCATCATTGGATGCTAACAAGCTCTTTCCTAGTTTCCAAAGTGTTTGCATATTGTTCCATTCTCGTCTTTGATCTTGCAGAGTCCCTTTTCCTATTGTCTTTTTCTTATTGGTTTGAATATGAGAAAATTGCAGCTCTGAGAGTTGCTGTCTCTTCCCCACTCTCCCCCTTCCCTCCCTCAGGGACTGCCTTCATTTGGCCACAGCCCTAGTAGAGTCTGGCAGGGAAGGGGGCAACCTCAGAAGGTAGGGGATGGGAGGAAGCACCAGGTGGAGGGAATAGCAAGTGCAAAGGCCTGCAGCCATGAGATTGGAGGGCACATTTTTCAAGGAATTCTGGACCACAGATCAGGGAGGTAGAAAGCTGGGAAATGTGGACCTGAAGAGTTCTGAGGGATGTGATCCTAAAATTCCAGGAGATTCACTTTATTCAGGAAGCAATGGGAAACCACTGCAGAATTTGAGCAAGAGACAAATGTGATCAAGTCAGGATTTGGAAAGAAGCCCCTGCAGCCAGCCAGAGGAAAGAAATGTTCACTGGGAAACAGCTTGGGGGTGGAGAAGCCAGAGAGAGAATATAACAGTAATCTAGGAGAGGAGGAAGGGTTGCTTATACATCCTGGATACCCCAGCTCACCCACAACCCCTTTGCTCAGATTGGATGTTTCAGGGCATTTATTGCACAAACACTCATGTAGCGGTTTCTCTTTGCCTGGGACACTGGAATCACTGTACAATTACCAACTCACTTTATCCTCACAATTTGTGAGGTAGTTTATGTTTTTTTCCTTCCATCTTACAGATGAAGAAGTTGAGTCACAGAGAAGCTAATTCATTTGTCTGGAGTTACACAGTTAATCAGTGCTAGAGCCAAATTCAAGCCCTCATGAGGCTCTAGAGTCAGCTTTGCTGTCTCATAAGGGGAGAAGGAGAGTTTGATGGAAAGGGAAGAAGGAAGATGAGGTGAGGGGAGGTTTGAGGACCACGCTGCTTCAGAGTAGCTCGGAAGGGTGACAGCTGCCCTGGATCAGGAAGGAGCAGCCATCTGCAGTCCTGTAGCTCAGCATCCCTTTCGTGTCCAGGGACTGTTTCAGTCCCAGCAATGCTCAGGAGGTTGGAGTGCCAGCTGTGGCCCAAGGCTGAAAACAGAGAAGGAAGAATTAGGGATTAAGGGAGTTTTCAATGCTGGATTCAAAGCTAACAGTCTCTATCCCCAGGCATGTGTAGACTAGTGGGAGTTTTTGTGGGTTGGGCTGGAGGGGAGTCTGAATCCCAGTGTGATTTAGTCAGGAACAGTATCTTTTCTCCTTCTTTCTGTTCTACAGCCCTAAGCAGGGAGACTCATGGAGCGGACAGAGCCCTGGGCAGAGGAAAGCTCTGCCCTTGGACCCCCCAACAGCCAGTTCTGCACATGTCTGGATCTCTGCCTAGATAGAGCCCGATGGTTAGATTCTCACCTCTGGGCCCCACCCCAATGGAGGAAGCTCCTCTACCTCCCATACCTATCCACATCCTAGGATTAACGTGTTCAAACAGGAAGTAGATGACACGCTTTTATGTCTGAGACTCTAGAGCCAGGAAGCCTGGGTTCAAAACCTACTCACCTCTTCCTGGCTCCATGACCTTGGGCAGTCACTCAATTTCTCTTAGCAAAATGGGGAAGGGTAACCAATGCTTTCCTCTTGGGAATGGGGTGAGGATAATTAATGCTAATTATTAGCTAGGGTGATGCCTTCCACAGAAAGCCTTCCTGGATCTCCCACCCAACTATGCCCTGCTCCTTATCCCTCAGAGAAGTCTTCTTGACACTCCCCTATTATGAGCTTCTATGATAGTGTAGTCTTTTCCTTTTTAACATCAGTACACTGGCAATTTATCTTTTTACCTTTGCCTGTTTGGAATTGCCTGGGAGCTTCATAAGAGTTGGGACAATTCATCTATTTTCTTCACCAACAAATCGCTGAGTGCCCAACACTGTGCCTGGCACCCAATAGGCATTTAATAAACATCATTAAATGAATGAGTGAGTGATCAACTCTATGAAATAGCTTCTGTTGTCCTCCTCATTTCATAAACCAGATTAGTGATCCAGACAAGGGCAGTGACTCACAGAATTATCAAGCCCTTCTGTGTGTCAGGAATTGTGCTAAGAACTTTATGGATATTACCACACGTTATCCTCAAACCAGCCCTTTTCTTGCATGAGGAAACAAGACCCAGGGAGGTACTGTCATTTGCCTAAAACCATTAGTTAGAAAGTAGCAGAGTTGGCATTCAAGAATTCTACTTCAGGCAATAGGAGTGGTGACAGAAGAAGGATTTGATGGGTTGTCTGAAGTGTGGGACAGGTGGGAGTGTCCCACCTATCAGTGATACTTTAGAGTGGGGGACCCTGACCTGAATGGTTTGGACTGGTGTGTTCTGAGTGGCCTGAGATCAAAGGTCAGGGATTCAGACAAGGAACAATAAGGGAGTACAGGAAGGGTGTTCTAGTGGAAGCGGTGGTGGGGGTGGAATGCAGAACATCTTGAGCAAAGACTCTGCAATGGGCCTGAGTCAGGCTCATTCCAGGGCTGAGAAGAACCTGGGTGTGGCTAACGTGGAAGGAGAAGGTAGACCACAGCTATTTAGAACTGGACAGGCCCTGAGATCTTCTCCAGTTCCCCAAGTCCCTCTTTCATTTTACAGATGGGAACACTGAGGCCCAGAGAGAAGGCCTACATCTAGCAAGTGGCAGAAATAAATTTGGGAGCCTTTCCTTAGTCCCCAAGGGCATGGTGCCTGAACTTTGTTGGGAATCTTGGGAACAATCTTTATCATAGCTGCAAGCTCAATCCATGCCTACTGCACCTTCTGCTTGGACCAGTTTCTAATAATATTCCTTTAGTTCTTCTGTAAACTGTGTACAAGATAATTGGCACAGCATTGTTTATTACTGCAAATATTGGGAATGACCCAAATGCCCATCGGGAGGGGACCGGCTAAATAAATCATGAAATTTCTGACAACAGAATGGCATGTGGCAGTAAGGAAGGCAATGAATCTCTCCATCTCCTAATACAGAGAGGGCTCCACGGGGACAAGCAAGGGATAGAATGTGGGCAGGGGGAGGAGTGAAGCCAGGTGAAAGGGAGGATAATAATCTATTTTTGTATTTGTCATAAACGCATAAAGAAACCTTGGAAGTCTACATAAGAAAATGAGATTACTGAAGAAGGCACTGGGAAGAAGAGGAACAGGATGAAAGAGGGAGACTTCATTATAAGCCCATTTATAATTTTTTGGAATCATGTGAACGTATTTACCTATTAATAAAATAAAATAATAATGAGGACAGCTGCTGCTCAGCTATTGCAGAATGCTGTCATATGGGAATAAGCGGTCAGTATGGTCAGATTTTCTAATTATTCAAGAGAAGCCAGAAATCTGGATTTTATTGTACAATCTCTTGATTTTTAAATGTTGGCTCCATTTTTGCTCAGACATTTTTTAGGCCAAGTAAATAGGTCAGTGGGTCAGACACGGCCGGAGGGCCACCAGTTTCAGCCTCTAATGGCTTCCTGCTCCCAGGGCTGGAGTTCTCAGCACCCCATGCCCCCCACCATGTGGGCAGTGGAGGACAGAAATGCATCCTGCCCCTTCTCCCAACACCCTCAAACCCTTGCCCCTTGGGGCTGTGACATTTGGGGCTTTTAACTCAAGATCTGGAAGGCAGAGAGGGGTTATGAACTCTCAGATAATTCCCTCCCCCGGGGCCCTGCAGGCTCCAAGGCCCAGCTGCCTCCCGCTGCCCACCCATCTGTCCCTGGGAGGTGGGGACCAGAGTGAGGCTGGCAGTGATGGGGGTGGGCAAGAGTCCCCGCTCTGAGCCTTGGATCACTGGGCTCTGTCCAGATTCAAAATCCAAAAGGAAAAATCTAGAGACTGTGAGAAAAGGAAAACAGGCTTGGCTGTATGTACTTGGTGTATGCTGAGCTAATTCACCAAATTGCCAAATTCACCAAAATGCCAGAACCAGAAAGGCCCTAAGGGACCGTGTCATCCAACTCCTTCATTGTACAGATGGGGAGACCAATCTCTGCTCCCACCTATGGCCCCAAGCCACGGTCTTGCCACCTCTCTCATGGACAACTGGACCACACCAGCCTCCTCATTGGGCTCCCTGCAGCCCCTCTTTCGCTCCTAATGTTCAGTCTCCATCCTTAGCCAGAGAGTCCTCTTTTAAAAAGAAATCTAGTCAGGTTTCTTTCTGCTCAAAACCTTCTTACTGCTTCCTACCCCACTTTGAGCCAATGTCCCCAGCACTGCCTACAGTCTCTCTGCTGCTTTCCTCGCTAACCTCACCTCCTTCTGTCTTTCCCTCCTTCATACTGTTCCAGCCACTGACTCTTCGCTATTCTCTTACCATGCCAACCTAATCCTCCCTGCCTAGCTTTGTTACCACAATGCCACCCTGGGATTCACAAGGCTCCATCTTTCTTTTCTCTAAAATGCTGCCTCTTCAGAAGGTTTTCCTAGTAACTTCCCCTGCCACTCAGAGGGGATACCCTCACCTGCTTCATTTTTATCCACAACATCTATTACTACATAATGTTATACTATGTATTTGTTTCTTGTCTAGAGGATAAGATCTGCAGCAGTCATGCCTGTATCCTTCACCATTGTGTCCTCCGCACTTAGTGGAACGTAGCACATAGGTACAGTGATTCCGAATTAGCTGTGACATGAAAGGACACAGGTCTGTAATTCAAGTGACAGACAGTCCTGAGTCTGCCATTACCTGCTTAGGTGACCTTGAGCAAATCACCTCACTTCTCACCTCTGGGCCTCAGTTTCCTCATTGGTAAAACAAGGAAGTCACTAAGACACCTTCAATTCAATAATCCTGGAAGGTCTTCCCTGCTCCAATGTCACTTTCTTTCCTATAGAATCCAAAAGTCCTTTAAACAAACAATTGTGTTTATTTATTTACTTATTGAGTAGTTGACACAGTCACATGGTTCAAAGTCCAGAGGTACAAAAAGGACACGTTTGTCATCCCTTGTCTTCCAGCCATCCTCTCCAGAGACAATGACAAGTTTCTTCTCTCAGTCTCTCTCTCTCTCTCTCTCTGTCTTTCTCTCTCTCCCATCTACTTATCTCTAACCCTATTCCACCATTTTGAAACAAAGGATAGCTTAATTGTACATACTTCTGTCCTTTGTCTTCTGTTAACGTAATAGCATTTTCAGAGACGGCTCCATGTCAATGCACAGACAGTGCACTTGCTCTTTTTCATGGCATCACAGCATTCCGTTGCATGGATGGTCCATAATCTACTTCACTAACCTCCTAAAAAATGGGCTGTTGGGTTGTCTCCAGCCTGTTAAAACAATCTGTTAGTGAATAATTTTGTGGACGTACCATTTTGGATCTCTGTAGACCAAATCCACTTGCTGATAGAATGGTATGTGTGTTTATAATTTAGATAGATCCCTTTGTAGGGATTCTATCCATGTCTGTCACACATACTGGCATTGAGTAAAAGTGCTTGGAAAAGGGCTTTTAAAATGGACTGTTATATAGCCTCAGACTGCAGATGGGGAGATCATTCCACCTTGCTAAGCCCGTTTCCTCTTCCAAAGAAAATTTCCTACTTCATGATATGTAGTGACAACGAGGATCAAATGAGAGAGTATAGGGAAAGTACTCAGCACCTTTTCTGACACACAGTAGGACCTCTAGAAAGATTAGCCATTCTTCCTCTCCTTGATGTTATTCTCTGCCCGCAGACTGTGGGCTCTGTGGGAACAAGGACCTTGTCTGCCTTGTCCACTGTTATAGCAAAGCTCCAGGCTAATGGAAGGTGTCCAATAATTACTTATTGAGTGAATGAGTCCACTTCTCAATGTCACTTCGCTCATCAGGCCCTCCATTGTGACCTAGCTCCTGCCTACTCATTCAATTTCATCTCCTCTCCCTCTTTCCCCTTCTCTTTGGGCTCCAGCCACACTGCCCTTCTCCATGTCCCCCCCTGCCACAGTGCCTTTGCATGTGCTCTTCTCCCTGCTTAAAACAATGTCTCTACCTTACCTTCACCCATAGCCTCTTCATTTACTTAGTTTACTTTCATTCATTCTTAGATCTTAGGCCAAGTGTCACTTTTTAAAGAAAGCTTCTTTTACCTCCACCCCCTGGTTTAGGTTAGATTAAAATATATCTTATTGGGCTCTGAGCTTTTCATTTGAGCCTTAGAGCAGTTAGGAATAGTATATGCCTGAATGTTAATCTTATCCTTGTGACTGAAAGCCTTCAAGACTCAGGATCAGGCCTGTCCTATTTATCAGTGGACACCCAGGGCCTGGCACAGGGTAGGCACTCAATAACTGTTGCCTTGAGCGAATGAGTGAATGCTAACACCTATTTTACAGATGAAATGAGCCTCTCATCTCCAGCTAAGACAGGGAAAGTCTTGACTTCATGTTCCACCCTCTTTCCAGTGGAAGGAGCAACTCCTGAAAGGTTCTGGTTGGTGAAGAAGGAGAGGAAGGGGTAAAGGGTGGGGGGGAGAGAGAGAGACCCTTAATTTTCTTCAATGCACGATTAGGTCATGGGCACACTCAGTCATTCAGTAGACCTCTGGGTACCTGAGGTCCTGGGCACCTGAGGGGAAGCGCATGGAGCCCCCAGGCCCAGTGGGCTCCAAGGCCATGAAAAGCCAAAACAGTGGCAAAAAAAAAAAAATAGGTAGCCCAAAAGAGGAACATGACTGATGTCAGAAGAAAAGAAGGACCAGGGGCACCTGGGTGGCTCAGTGGTTGAGCATCTGCCTTTGGCTCAGGTTGTGATCCCAGGGTCCTGGGATCGAGTCCTGCATGTTCTCCCTCTGCCTATGTCTCTTGTGAATAAATAAATAAAATGTTTAAAAAGAAGGAGGAAGAGGAGGAGGAAGAAGAGGAAGAGGAGGAGGTCGTCCACCAAAGTATAATTCCCTCTGGAAGGCCTGAGGGGAGAGTGACCTTCCTGAGGATTGAGGACTGGGCCGGATGAAGGTGTCTTCTAGAAGGAGAGGCTTTAAGGGAAGGGGGTAAGCACTCAACAAATGGAGAAAGAAAGCAAAGGATATTCTGGGCAGAGGGCATAGCCTGAGCAAAGGCAGAGAGGTGAGAATGCTGGGATGTGTTGGGAGACTAGGGTTCAAGAATTGTGGAGGAAGATGAGGCAAAGCAAAAGTTGAGCTCACAAGACCAGCACCAGGAAACATGGCTCGAAGGGTCATTCCAGCACTTTTTTTTTTTTAAGATTTTATTTATTTATTTATTCATGAGAGACACAGAGAGAAAGGCAGAGACACAGGCAGAGGGAGAAGCAGGCTTCCTATGGGGGAGCCCAATGTGGGACTCGATCCCAGGATCCCAGGATCATGACCTGAGCCAAAGGCAGACGCTAAACTGCTAAGATACCCAGGCATCCCTGTAGGACTTCTGATAAGATGAAAAACAACTGGATACCTGGGTTGCTCAGTGGTTTGGCTCAGGTCGTGATCCTGGGGTCCTGGGTATGAGTCCCACATCAGGCTCCCTACAGGGACCCTGCTTTTCCCCCTGCCTGTGTGTCTGCCTCTCTCTCTGTGTCTCTCATGAATAAATAAAAGCTTAAGAAAAAAAATCTGGAAAACAACTGAAATGTCTTCCCACAAGAGAACTGTTTAGTAAATATGATGCCACTGCATGGACAAGCCATACACAGGTGGATAATGCCTCATGTTGGTGAGGACGTGCATTACCAGTAGGGGTATAAATGAGCGCAGCCATTCTAGAGAGGAGCGTGGCAGTATTTAGAGGGGAAAGAAGCATATTCATGCCTTATGACAAGGCAGTAGCGTGCTAGGGCAATCAGGGTGGCTCTGTGTGTATCGATGGGGAGAAAAAATGGAACTCAAGCATTCACAACCAAGGGAAAGGACAAGTGAAATGTCAGGGGAAGCAGCTCGGGTTCTCTGGAGCTTCCAGGAGGCAGGAACTAGAGATACACAGAGTAGATGGATAGAGCTGGAAATATCAGATGAAGGGGGGAAAAAAAGAGCAGGAAATGAACATGACTTATAGCACAATAATATTTATCTGGATTTAAAATACTTATCCAGTTTATCAGTATCTATTAAAATTGGACATAGCTAGCAATTCTGCTCCTAGATACACACACAACAGAAATGCATGCATGTGTGTGTACCTAAAGACAAACAACCGGTCACATCTGCACTTTGTAACAGCCCCATGCTGGAAACCACCATATGTCCACTGATAGCAGCAGAATGGTTTGATTGTGGTGTAATTTGACCAGTGGAATACTTTATAGCATTGAAAGTAAGTGATCCATCCACAACTACACACTATTATAGAGATAAATCTCACGAACAAAATGTTGAGCAAAAGAAGTCAGACACAGAAGAACACACACTGTGTGATTCCATTTGTACACATTTCAAAAACAGACAAAAATCAATGTCTGGTATTGGAAGTCAGGGTGGTGGTTACTCTTAGGCTGGTTGTGGGGAGGCTTTGGAGGGGCTCTCCTCATTCTGTTGTTTGATCTGGTTATATAGGTGTGTTCAGTTTTTTGAAAGTTAATGAACTGTCGTGCATTTATCATACATGCTCTTCATTGAAATTTTTAAAAACCTATAAGCACATAAAACAACTACTATGCATTTTGTAAGCATTCTCAAATATTTAAGGATGTCTATCAGAGAGTTATGGTGAGGTCAGAATTGAGCAGGGGGAGAGAGAGGGAGAAAAAGGAGAAAATAGTTCAAACGAGAGAGGATCCTTACAGACTACCTCCTGACAGTGTGCTAAGAACTGAGCAGTGGGGGCAACCCCTGTGGCTCAGTGGTTTAGCGCTGCCTGCAGCCTGGGGTGTGATCCTGGAGACCCGGGATTGAGTTCCAAATCGGGCTTCCTGTATGGGGCCTGCATCTCTCTCTGCCTGTGTCTCTGCTCTCTCTCTCTCTCTCTCTCTGTGTGTGTCTCTATGAGTAAAGAGACAAAATCTCAAAAAAAAAAAAAAAAAAGAACTGAGCAGTGGGGCCTATTCCACCCTTGGTACTTCAGTGCATAAGAAATCAATGTAAAATTTAAGTTAGCAAGCTAGAGAAACAAATGAAATATGGTGCTTCTACATTATAAAAAACATGGCAACTGTCAGAAAACAGGAGAGTGATCTAAACATACCAATCAAAAATGTCCAAGAGTCAACAGACTACAAAGTGATCCATTTGTGAGCAGTGCCCTCCATCTGCCTTACTGCCCTACCACACACACGATGGTCTCCTATATTTTCTCAGGGTTCCTAACTATGTCTTTATATGAATATCACAGTTTTGAAAAGACACACTCAAACTGGGACTCTAAGGGGAACTGGGTTGAGGGGAAGGGGTGTCAAAAAGGAATTTGAAACTTTTCTGTGATGTTGTCAGTTTTGGTAAGAAGAATATGTTCCTGGAATTTAAAATGAATAGATTTAGCATTAAAGGTAATAGCAAAGGCCAGTTCAGGGAGGCCTGTAATGTTCTAGCCTTGCATTCTCTTTGAGGTCACTTAAGATTTTTCAAGTCGGGGATCCCTGGGTGGCTCAGCGGTTTAGCGCCTGCCTTCAGCCCAGGGCATGATCCTGGAGACCCAGGATCGAGTCCCACATCGGGCTCCCTGCATGGAGCCTGCTTCTCCTTAAAAAAAAAAAAAAAAGAAAAAAGAAAAAAAAAAAAGATTTTTCAAGTCAAGCCATGGGACCATCTGTTGCCTGATGAAATCAGGGCAAGGGGAGTTGGAAGACAGGTTCCCCACCTGGCTCCCCATCTGGCTGCATGACCTCAAGAGGGTCCCATCCCCTTTCCGGGCCTCAGTGTCTTCATCTGCCCTACGGGAATCAGGTTTCTGTGTTACTGGGGGATGTGGGAGGATGAAGTGAGGGCACAAAGGAAGATGGAATGAATGTAAGGATTATTCTCTGGGTCAGAGGAGGAAAGGAGTGGAGCCCTCCCCTCCACCTGCCAAACCCACGAGGGCGCAAAGGAAGCAGAGGGAGGAGCTGGGGACCACCCAGGAGAGCAAACAGTCCATCTGTGGGACAGGGGCATGTTGTCAGCAACTGGGAGGCCCAGCCTGGACTACTCACAGGTCAGAGCCTGTGAAGCAACCACCCAGGCTGCCTGGAGAATTGGGACATTGAGCAGGCTTCTTGCTACTCCTAGGCCCAGTGCAGCCACAGTCCTGTGCCTCTCCGAGCCCCCATCACCATCCTCTGGTCCTTAACACCCAGCTCCCTAGACTGTGCCCCTCCCCCCTTTTAACCCACCCTATCCCCACAGCCAAAGAGTGCTTTTACAAAGTAAACCCAATCATGTCCCATATTTGCTCAAAACCTTCCAGTAGCTTCTCACTGACTATGAACAAAATCCAATCCCCTTACCTTAGCCAACAAGTCCTGGCATGATCTGCTGCTCCCACCACCCACCTCCTGCATAGGGGTTCAGAACCTGGCCTCAAAGAGAATCTGCTCAATTAGAGTTCTGGCTTCCTTCCTCATTCATTCATTCAAAAATGTCTATTGACCATCTACTATGGGTCAGGCACTGTTCTAGGCATTTGGGATGTGTCACTGACAAACAAGACAAAGATTCGTGCTCTTGTGGAACTTCTTTTCTAGCAGAGGGAGATTTAACAGTAAATACAAATAAGTTAATTATATAACACGTTGGAAAGTGTCAAGTGCTATGAAAAAAAAGGAGAAAAAAAGCAGAGCAGAGGAAGTTGATCAGAGAACAGGGAGGGGCGGGGTTTGCATTTTTAAATACAGTACAGTGGTCAGGGTAGGTCTCATTGAGAAGGTGAAATTTAAGCCAACACTTGTAGCCAATGAGGGAGAGCAGAGGGGGAGAGAGATGAGAAATGCCTCAAAGGGGCAAGGCAGGCATGCAGGGTCTTGTGGGCCTCAGCAGCAAGGAGTTTGGCTTTTACTGAGTAAGGTGAGGGTTTTGGGGGATTTTGACCTTAGGGTGGGGGAGGCAGAACAGGGAAGGAGAAGAAAAGGAAGCCAAGCAGCCCTTGCAGATGTCATGTGGATGGCAGTTTCCATCCAGCCTGATCCCACAGGGGTACTGTGGAGTGTAAGCTAAACCTCAGAGTTATCCACCCACACCCACACCAGCATCCCAGGCAGGGAAGGTGGGCTTTCATATCTCTGATAATGGGTCATACCTTAGGGGGAAGGTAAGTCACCTCAGGAGTTTCCAGCAGCCTGCAGGCAGTCCTCCCTAAGGAGAGAAGCAATTACTGGTTACTAAACACACACCCAAAGAGGGTGCACAGTAAAAGGGGATCCTAGCGGAATGGGCACAGCATTCCTTATGTTGGCTCCAGTCCCCAAACACCAAAGTCCCAGCAACCATGTCCCTTTAGGCCTAGCCTTAGGGTGGCTAAAGATTGGGGACATACCCAGTGTGACCAGGCAGGGTTTTTCTGGTTAGGGATCACCCCCACATCCCCCAGACCCTGGCCCATCTCCCAAGCCCCCACCTGAGGCTGCAGAGAGATTCATCCTCTGCAATATTCTGACCATGTGGCAGTCCAGGCTTCCTTCTGGAATTTGAACTAGTTACCCTCGAGTTAGCTCTGTTCATCTTTGACTACTTTGGATTTTAGAAAGTTCTGCTTTCATTCCGTAAACATTGGCTGAGCACTCTGTGCCAAGCACCATTCTGAGCTCTAGAGACATAGCAGTTATGGTTTCTGCCCTGGAGCTTATGGCTGGAGAGGGAGATGATTGTAGAAAAAGATAATATTTAAGCACGGAGATCGGGGATGCCCAGGAAGCTGTGTGGGCCCAGAGAAGACTCCTGACCCTTGGGAAGAGGTGACACCAAGCTGATAAGTGGAGGTATACCTTGACACAGGTACAAAGGTGTGGCAGAAAATTAATCCAGGCTAATGGAGGAATGAGTGCAAAGGCCCTGAGATGACCCCCTTGCCTGCTACCCCCACTGCTACTCCTTGGTGCAATGACCACCCTCTCTTACTTGGATGAGTGTAGCAGCCTCCTCTTGGGTCTCCCACAGAGAGGCAAAGAAGATGGGATATGCAGTCACTAACTCTTCTCTCTTCTTGGTTAAGGGTCACTCCTGCGGGCCTTAGCTCACCAGCATTCCCCCAACTCAACTCGCACCCATGAGCAGAGAGAAGCAGGAAGCTACAGGCCTGTGCACCGTTGTTCACAGGTGACTTCAAGGGAGAGCTTACTGATTTGGGCAGGGCACCTACAGCCCCTTCTATAGAACCATTTGTTTAATGTTTCCTTCCCCTTTCTGACCTCATCTCCTACTTCTTCCCCTTGCTCATTCTGTTTCACCTATACTGGCCTTGCTATTCTTTCAATTTGCCAAAAGCCTCATCTCAGGTCCTTCATATTGGCTGTTCCCACTGCCTGGAACACTTTCTCCCCAGACATTCACATGGCTTACCCCTCATCTATTCCACATCTCTGTTCCAGTCCATCCTCTTCAGAGAAGCCCTCCCTGCTCACCATATTCCAAATAGCCCCTCCATCATTTTTCCTCCACCTTGTCCAGTACTGTTGTTTTCCACAGCATTTGTCCACCTGACCTTTGGTATATTACATGTTCATGTGTTGATCATCTGTCTCTTCTGCCAAACTGAAAGGTTTCTAAGAACAAGGACCACACAAGGACCATGTCTGGTTTTTGCTCGTGGTGGAATCCCTATAACAAGGTCAGGACAGTCAATATTGTGGAATAGATTATTATAAACATAAGTGAAACATATGACTTTAGGGGCCAGTCACAGTCAGTTTGGGAGCCTACTTCAACCTTTCTCCATCCAGGCCCATTTGGCAGGGGTCAGGGGTCAGGGGTCAAGGGTCAGTCTGGTCTGGTCCTCTTTGGGCTCCTGTGTGGAAGAGACCCAGTCCTGAGATTTAGGCCCCAGGGAGTCCTCTTAAGCCCTATTTCTCCTTTGGCAAATGTTCTTTCTTCCTTCATAGGGCCTGTGCCTGCGTTTCTGAACCAGAAGGTGTTTACACAAAACATCTTGGGTTTGGCGACAAATTCACCCTCAGTGAGGAATCCTTAATGAATCTCCTTCTTTCTCTATGCAGGGCAGCTGCAGGGAAAATTAGCTGTCTCTAGCACTTGAAGGAAGCCAAAGGCCAGGCAAAGAGGCAGTGCTACTGGGGCTTGTGGGGCCATAATCTGGGGGATACGGTTTTTTTCAGGGTCCAGAGACAGCTGTGGTATGGAGACCAGAATGCTTCTAGACACACGTTTGCTCCTGACTTTCTGTGTGGCAAAGCATTGCCCTTCTCCTGGCCTGAGCTCGCAGCCATGAAATGGGCAGTAATAACCCATCTGTACAAAAATCGTGAAATTCAAGTAAGGCAAGGGATGTGAAAGGGCTTGGTTACCAGGGGGCATGATGAGAGAATAAAAAAGCTAGAATCAGGGAGGCAGGAGGTCAGAATTCTAGTATCAGTTCTGCTGTTGACTTTGTAAGCTCCTCACTGTTCTCTGGGCCTCAGTGTTTTCAGCTGTGCAATGAGGGGTTTGGGCATGGAGATCTCTAGGGGACCTTCTTGTTCTGAAGGGCAGCCACATTCCGCCTGCCTGCCTCTTCTTGGAGGTCCTTCCAAATTCTATGGTTCACACCGATTTGCTTTCTATTTCTTACAGAACTTTTTTTTATTTTTTCAACACAGAACTTTTCTGAGCTGAACTGCACATGGTTTTCAGCCCCTTCCGTGGGTCTAGGTCAATTGCTCTGGATATTGGGCCCAAGACAGGGGCTCAATCAATACTGCTGAAAACAGAATTTTAAAAATGATTCCTGCTGGGCACCTGGGTGGCTCAGTGGTTGAGCGTCTGTCTGCCTTTGGCTCAGGTTGTGATCCCAGGGATTGAGTCCCCCATCAAGGTCCAAGCGGGAAGCCTTCCTCTCCCTCTGCCTGTGCCTCTGCTGCTCTCTGTGTGTCTCTCATGAATAAATTAAAAAAAAAAAAAAGATTTCTGCCTCCTTCTGATCCCGCGGAGAGACAATGAAGGGGATTTTTATTCACTCCCATTTTATAAATTGGCAATGGAAGGTGTCAGAGGTTAAACAGAAGTAACACTGACATGTGGACCTTCTTGGTATTCCTTAAACAGGGGAAGAATGATTTGTATTACTCCAAAACACTTATCACTGTCTGCCATAGTATGTAACTACTTGTTTTGTCATAAATTGTCAGTGTTTCCCATTAGGATGAAGTTGCATGAGGACAGGGACTGTGTTTTGTTCACTGTGGCACCCTCAGCACCTAAAACTGCCTGGCACCTAGCAGGTGCTCAAGAACCAGAGAAAGGGAGGCAGGAGCATTAAGAGGCAGCTCTGCTGACATATCAGATAAAGGGCTAGTATCCAAGATCTCTAAAGAACTTATTAAACTCAACACCAAAGAAACAAACAATCCAATCATGAAATGGGCAAAAAACATGAACAGAAATTTCACCAAAGAAGACATAGACATGGCCAACAAGCACGTGAGAAAATGCTCTGCATCACCTGCCATCAGGGAAATACAAATCAAAACCACAATGAGATACCACCTCACACCAGTGAGAATGGGGAAAATTAACAAGGCAGGAAACCACAAATGTTGGAGAGGATGTGGAGAAAGGGGGACCCTCTTGCACTGTTGGTGGGAATGTGAACTGGTGCAGCCACTCTGGAAAACTGTGTGGAGGTTCCTCAAAGAGTTAAAAATAGGTCTGCCCTACGACCCAGCAATTGCACTCCTGGGACATAGATGCAGTGAAAAACCAAGACATCTGCACCCCAATGTTTATAGCAGCCATGTCCACAATAGCCAAACTGTGGAAGGAGCCTCGGTGTCCATCGAGAGATGAATGGATAAAGAAGCTGTGGTCTATGTATACAATGGAATAGTACTCAGCCATCAGAAAGGATGAATCTGACCATTTGCTTCGTCGTGGATGGAACTGGAGGGTATTATGCTGAGTGAAGTAAGTCAATCGGAGAAGGACAAACATTATATGGTCTCATTCATTTGGGGAATATAAAAATTAGTGAAAGGGACCACGTCAACAATGGAGAACTTCCCTAATGTTTGCCCCTATCCTCACTTTCACCTAGGATGAACCAGAAAAAGCCAAATGTGTCCCCACAGCCAATCACATAGGGTGCCCCTAATTAATTAGGTAATTAGGGTGTTATTGCCTAATTCTGCTACTCCTCCTACCATCATCAAAGAGTTACCTCTGCTTGGGGGACCTCAGCAATCATCAAAAATAAAATGACAGCTGATGGAGAGTTGGATCCATACAGAACCACAGGTTAAA
The DNA here is from genome assembly GCF_018345385.1 of Vulpes lagopus. Taxonomy (NCBI): domain Eukaryota; kingdom Metazoa; phylum Chordata; class Mammalia; order Carnivora; family Canidae; genus Vulpes; species Vulpes lagopus. The sequence continues at coordinate 26,471,381 of NC_054841.1, forward strand.
AACTAATTCTTTCTTGGTCAGAGTGAAGAACTCTAGGGCACCTGGGTGGCTCAGTGGTTGAGCATCTGCCTTCCACCCAGGGTGTGATCCTGGAGTCAAGTCCCACATCAGGCTCCCCACAAGGAGCCTGCTTCTCCCTCTACCTATGTCTCTGCCTTTCTCTCATGAATTAATAAAATCTTTTTTTAAAAAAGGCGGGGGGGAAGGAGAGAAAATGAGTGAAAACATCAGTGAGGGTGACGAAACATGAGAGACTCCTAACTCTGGGAAACGAACAGGGGGTGGTGGAAGGGGAGGTGGGTGGGGGGTGGGGGTGACTGGGTGACGGGCGCTGAGGGGGGCACTTGACGGGATGAGCGCCAGGTGTTACGCTATATGTTGGCAAATTGAACTCCAATTAAAACATATACAGGGACGCCTGGGTGGCTCAGCGGTTTAGCGCGGGCTTCGGCCCAGGGCGTGATCCTGCAGACCCGGGATCAAGTCCCACATCGGGCTCCCTGCATGGAGCCTGCTTCTCCCTCTGCCTGTGTCTCTGCCTTTCTCTGTGTGTCTCTCATGAATAAATAAATAAAATCTTAAAATATATATATATACAAAAAAAAAAAAGGCACCTCTGCGGCCTACGCCCTCTGAGTCTGCAGGGGGCGCTCCAGTCCCGCCCCCAGGCTAGGCCCCGCCTCTCGCGTCCCAAGGACGCCCCGGTGTTGGCGCCTGCGCACCACTCTCCTTTTAATCGCGCGTGCGCGCCGGAAGCCCTGGTCGTGCGCGTGCGCAGCCGAAGCCGAGGCTTACCGGTGTCGGACCCGGGCTCGCTCCCCGGTCCGGGCTGAGTCGGAGCTGGCGGGCCCCATGCTGTCCCCCGAAGCGGAGCGGGTGCTGCGGTACCTGGTGGAGGTGGAGGAGCTCGCCGAGGCGGTGCTGGCGGACAAGCGGCAGGTGGGAGGCTCCTCCGCGGCCCGGGGCCGGGGCTCGGCGGTCGGGGCCTGGCGGCTGGCGCCGTAGGGCCGCGCGCGGGGCCCGGAATCCGGCTGTGGCGCGGGCTGGCCGTGGGCTCCCGACCGTGACCTCGGACCTGGGGCGGCGGTGAGGGAGGGAGGGCCGGACACCTGGCCCGGCGCCGCGCTTCACGCACGTATTAGGAGCGCCTGCTTGGTGCCACGGATCCCTGTCTCCGTCCCCCTCCGGATCCGAGCCGTTATCTCTTTGGGTAACGGCTCAACGCCTTTTTCAAAATGCAGTTCCTCCTCCTCCCCCCTTCCCCTGCCCCCCCCCCCCCGACCGTGGGTGCCCTGTCTTCGCCAAGGTTCTCGGGAGAAGAGGAAAAGGGGCCTGAGTAGTTTTGACGTTGGGCAGGTGGGGACGCCTTGTGCTAATTTAAGTGCTAAGTGTTTGGAGGGAGTTAATGGGGGAAGGGAGGAGGATATAATTGGATCTGGGCTTTAAAAAGATTTTCTCTGGCTGCGGGTGGAGCACAGAGCCTAGAAGGGTAAGGGACATGTGAGGGGCCACTGCCCGGGTTCAGGCAAGGAATGGGTTTGGGCCAGGGTGGTGGTGAAGGAGACAAGTGCGTGGGTCTGAGGTATCTTTTGGAGGTGGATTTAGTAGGTCTTAATGATAGTTACATATGGGGGTGAGGGAGGAGGAGGAGTGAACAATGATTCATGGCTCCTCATCTCCAGTTAGAATAATTGGATATTTACTGAGAAGGGGAAGACTTGGGTCTTGCCATTAAACACTGCATCAGGGTGTACTGGATGATGATAACATGGTGGTTAAAATGTCTCAAGCACTTACTGTGTGTCAAATACTATGCTAGCTCATTTAATTCCTGGCTCAGTAACCTGTGAGGCAGGTGCTATTCATATCTCCGTTTCCCAGAAGGTGAAGTTACACAGCTCGCCAGCGTTCTCAAGAAACCCTACTGCCTCCTCACTTCCATAGCAGCTTCTGTGTTGGTGCCATCTCCGTGCCCCCCACCCCTGTCGTTGCAGTCTAGTATTTTTGGGCTTCTTGTGATACTAGGTCAGAATCAGCTGGAGGAACTAGTCCAGGGGGAGGTTTCTCCTCTCTCGGAGATTCAGAAATATTCTGAAGCTTGAGCATTAGCACTTCAGTGGATTCCCCAGCACCTTGGTGGGGGGGGGGGGGGGAGGGCCCCTGCACAGAGCATTGTCTTTAAGGACCTGGATACAGAATAGGGGAAGACTTACATTTACACATCAGTGTGGTTTAGGCATGACATTGGAAGAAACTCAGGAATGATGTCTTGTCTCTCTTGGGTTTTAACAGCCCCTGGTCTGTTGGGAGGTGATGGTTTGGGGCAAGAGGGAGCTGAGTTCCCTCCTGCCCATGTGCTTTGCAGATTGTGGACCTGGACACCAAAAGAAATCAGAACCGGGAGGGCCTACGAGCCCTGCAGAAGGATCTCAGCCTCTCTGGTAAGTCAAGGTTTCAGTCATGCAGTCCTGGGGGCCTGTTCTGTTTTTCTTGTAAGGCTTTCAATTTATTTATCCCTGATAGGGACAAAAAGCCACAGTTGTGTGACACAGCTTGTGGAGATGAGGGAGAAAATGTTGGAGGTCTGATACAGAGTGGTTTCAGCTGCTCATCTCCCTGACGGAGGTGGGATGTGGGAGGGTGTTGGTTGCTGGATCATTGATGGCACGAGGAAGGTGCTAGGGTGAGGTGTGTTCTTACAAATAAAACTACATGATACTTAGTTGGAAGTTTTTTGTTTTTTTGTTTTAATTGGAAGTTGTAAGAAAGCTGAGGAAGGAACTGGACAGGAAAAAAAAAAAAAAAACTGGACATGGGGTGGGTGTTGGAGGAAGGGTTTGAGGGCTCTAGTTGAGGCCAGGTGGGTATGACCAAGTAAGGGGACGGGTATCATAATGAAGAGCTTTGGGGGGAGATGTGCAGGGCCTATGCCTCACTTTCTTCAGGTCTCTGCCCAAATGTCACATAATCAGTGAGGCTTTGTTGGACCATCTGTTAAAGTAACAAGGTCGTCCTGTACTCTGGCATTCCCCACTCCCTTACCCTGCTTTATTTTTCTCCAGAGTATTTAGCCTTATCAGGGTCTGACAAATCATATCTTGGCTTATTTATTCCTTCTCCTCCACTATGTCATCAGCTCTATGAGGGCAGAAACTTTGTCTTGTTCTGCTGTGTTCTCAGTATCTTAAACAATGCTTGGCAGAGAGTAGGTGCTTAAAATATTTGTTCAAAGAGTGACCATTTGCCATTTCAGAAGATGTGATGGTTTGCTTCGGGAACATGTTTATCAAGATGCCTCACCCTCAAACGAAGGAAATGATTGAGAAAGGTAAGACTTTCTGGGGATGGGTCAGAGACGTGTCCCACATAGCATTAGTCTTAACCTAGAACTGATAGTCAGGCTATGGACCATTTGATGAGAGGCAGTGCTCAGACAAATGTGGTTTTCTATTTTTTTATTTTTTTAATTTATTTATGATAGTCACACAGAGAAAGAGAGAGATAGAGGCAGAGACATAGGCAGAGGGAGAAGCAGGCTCCATGCACCGGGAGCCCGACATGGGATTCGATCCTGGGTCTCTAGGATCGCGCCCTGGGCCAAAGGCAGGCGCTAAACCGCTGTGCCACCCAGGGATCCCCAAATGTGGGTTTTAATTCCTGCTCTGCCACTCTGAGTTATTTCCTTATCTCTGAAGGAGGGGATGCATCTCCAGAGCATAGTTGTTGTGAAATTGAGCTAAAACTGTATGTGTACTTAGCCTAGTGCTTGTTTAGCAGTGAGGAACGAGCTGGACCACAGATAAAGAAAACCCAACAAGTGGAGGCTTAGAGAAATATAGTTTTGTTTTTCTTGTTAGTAGTTGTCCAAAGGTGGGCAGTCTAAGACTGGCACTGAGACCCAGCAAGGTCACCCTCATGTATTCTCATAGTGGCTGGGTCATTTCAGGCCTCATGTACATAGGCCAGGCTGCAGGAGCAACAGAGGGCTTTCCATACATGGCCTTGCTTTCTATTTCAAAATAATGCTGTCGTCCTCAGAGACTTTTGATGTGTCATTGGCCAGAACTAAGTCATGTGGCCACCATAGCTGCAAGGGAGCCTGGCAGAGGCACTTTTACTTTTCACATCCCCTGCCATAGAGATTGCACTGAAAATGGAGGTTTGAGGAGAGTGAGCCTCTAGAGTGTGCCACAGCCTGGGTACTTAGCATGTTACTCAAATCTTCGCAGGCATGATCCTGGGGGCTCTTTGGAGGAGCATCATAAAAGTACAAAAGGGAAGGTACAGATGGGTCCTTGGCTGGAAAAATGAAAGATTATGCATATTCCCCCGTCGAAAATGTATGTGCCAAGAGGACCAGCAAGGTCGCCTCTGTCCCTGAAGGCAGAGGCTCCCTATCCCTGTTGAAATAAAATTATAGCAAAGGAGACTAGATCACCTTAGAGAAGTTTCCACCTTCCTGTTGAAAAAATACACACTACTGTTATGACTATAAAATTAAGAGTTGTCATTGCACTTGGGTGGTGGGCTGCTGGCCACTCAGGTTCTCAGCTGTCTTGGCCCACAGTTGTGGGTTGTCGCCATACCTAGAAGGGTTCTGGGATATTATCATCACCAGTTCTTAGGGGTTGATGCAAGTTAAATAAGCTTGTAAGAGACTAGCGTTGCTCATTTACCATGAGTACTAGAACCATTGCCCAGGCCAGAGGGCTCGACTGCTCAGAGCTTCTCTCCATCAGAAAGAATGAAGATCTGTGGAGAAGACCAACTAGCCAGCACTTCACTCATCAGCAGGTGAAGTCAGGTGACATTAGGCAGTTGCATCACCAAGCTTTGTAGCCTGTACTTCCTGTAGTGCAGTTTGCCTTCAGATGTGATCCATCTGGCAAGATAACCTTTTCTGTTCACCACAGTTAATTAGATTAAGCTTGAGCACCAGATTTGCCCAGTGATTGTTCAGATCACATGTTACTATGGTCATGTTGCTTAAAAACTGCTCACCTTGATGGACTTAGGTTTGTAAGATTCCTTAGCCACACTTTTTCCAACCATCTTGGATGTGCTGAGTCTAGGTTCTTCATTCTGGTTTGATGGTTCTGTTTTCTGGAATTTCACTGTGGGAGGGGGTCCTAAAGTCCAGATATTGCCTTCTCCATCCATGAGCAGCCCAGGGTACATTGCATAATGAAAACAGGTCACTGGATGGAGAGGCGGGTGCTCAGTCCTGCCTAGACTCACTCAGCCTTCTTGGGCAGACCACCTCCCTTTCTCTAGCCCTTTAATTCCTTCCTCAGTTGGTCTCTGACGTCCCCTTCTTCCCGAATGCCAGGAGCCCTTGCTTTCAAGGAGGCTAGGAGAAGCTGACTTCCCCAGCTGCCTTTGGTCAGTGTGTCTGTAGTATAACCCCATCTGCTGCCCACCTCACTTTTTTCAGATCAGGATCATCTGGATAAAGAAATAGAGAAACTCCGGAAACAACTTAAAGTGAAGGTCAACCGCCTCTTTGAGGCCCAAGGTATGGGCCTGGAGGGAACTGGAAGCCAGGCTGGGAGAGAACTGTCAATGTCAGCGTGGACTTTGCAGAGCAGGGGTGGGAGGCCTTCCCAGGTAGGTGGGCGAGGGCCTAGGCAGCATGTGAGCTGCACAGAGGCTATTGGCAGGCCCAGAGATGGAATGGACAAGGTTTGTGGGGTCTTATTCCTCTCACGAGTCTTTTTCCAGCCATAAGGGGAACAGTCTGGGGTATCTCACATTATATCCTGGGTGTCGTATAGGAACCAGGACAGTTCTGTCTGAGGGGAACAGAGAGGGCCTCAGTCAGATGGTCAAGGTCAGAGCTGAACTTCTGGGTAAAGCTAACCACTCCAGATTGGTCACAGGTTTGGCAGAAATTGGTAGGTTTCTGGGCAGCAGTATCATGGCTCTGCAGGTTCTTGGTGACTCATGTGCCCCGTCCAACGCATTGCAGAATTTGAGGCCCTCCCCCGCTAGATCTTGGGCCAAGTGTTTGGCACATGAATGCAGCATAAGCCCCTTTCCTGGGCCTGACTCCAGGGCCAGCAGGAGGTTGGACAACAGGAAGCCCAACTTGCTGATGATTGTTTTCTCCCTCTAGGCAAGCCAGAGCTGAAGGGTTTTAACCTGAGCCCCCTCAACCAGGATGAACTTAAAGCTCTGAAGATCATCTTAAAAGGATGAAACTCAAAAGCCAAAATGAGGGATCTAAGACAGCATCCCCCCTGAGGTCATGGCGGACCCAGGACTCTCCAACTTTGTAACCTGCAAGGACATGAACTACCCCCTGCTAGGAGATAGGCATCAGGAGTCTGAGCATAAGAAGTCTCTGTCTGTGGGGATTGGCTGCTCTGTGATGGCAGGAGGGAGCCCTCAGCCTGCCAGTGTCTGTTGGGTCTGGCCACTGGAGTTGGATGGACACAAGACCCATTGATAGGTCCTGGCAGCCACCAGTGGTGGGTGGGGGCAGTGCTTTGGGGGTGTGAGAATGACCGAAACAGGCACTCATAACAAGAGCCTGCTGTTCACATGGGCCCCTGGCAGTGGCGGGGGAGTGACGGGGAACATGATTCCTGCATTCCTTTGAGGAAGAGAGGCATTCTCAAACATCATGTAGTGGACTTGGAATAAAGCAGGAGGCTCACAGGTGGTTTCTGAAAGCATAGAATCTTGGTGCTCCATCGTTCACCACAGCCATCTGTGGGGTAGACACACCATTCCCCACCACTGCCTCCACTTGCCCTTTTTTCCTGCTTGCCCCTGGGATGGAGCCCAAAGTGGGTGCTGCTTATCAAACTCCTGTACTTGCTGTTTAATCAGGAAAGCCTTACAGAGTTCTGTACTGGGGGTGGGAGAGGGAGCTGCCTCTTCACGAGGCCCTCCACCACCTCTGAAGACAGGGCCTGGCCAGCACCACTCAGTTCCCGCTGCCCTCAGTGGTCTCGGATCCTGGTGTGAATGTGCTGTGAGGGCAGCACCATCTCTTTAATGTTCATTGAGGGCTTAATAAATGTTTCCTAAATGAATGAACAGGAGCTGCTGTTCTTTACCTCATCTCATCCTTAATGAAGGGCACACTGCCTCAAGCACACCACCTACAAAGGGGCAGTGGCTCCTGCCGGGAAATGATAGCAGGATTAGATAGGCAGTAACAGTGATGGCTGCAGAATGGAGAGCACGTGCCTCACCTGGGTCCCCTCACCCCACTTGGCTCCAGCCCATAATTATATGGAAACACAAGCTGGTATGGCCAGGTCTTAACATTTGTTTTCAGAGAAGCTAGAAATTTGGATTTTTAAGTTGAATCTTTTCTGTCTTTTAAATATTGCTAATGCAGAAATTTTTAAAGACTTGGGTGTTGGCCAAACAGAATACCTGACGTAAGCCAAATTTGACCCATGCCTATGATTTTACATCTTCAGTTTTTTAAGTAGAAGTAGCATGTGTTTTCCCCATGATGACCCTAAAGTGGGCAGGTGGAATTGGAAGCTAGATGTCTGCCCATAGTAGGTTAGTTAAATGAACTGATAGCTCCAGACAGTGGAGTACAGTACATCTATCATCAAGAATAAGGAAGCTCTCTGAGCACTGACTGAGAACAAGTTCCAAGATGTAGTGAGAAATGAAAGTGGACAAATGGGAGTCTAAAGCCAGTAATTAGTGTGCAAACACTGCATGATCCCGCCCAAAACAAACTCCAGGGCTGGAGCACGAGAGTGAAGAGGACACATCCATGTGGTATGTATTTTTAAATAAAAATGTAGGGAGTAGGGAGCTGCAGCATTCACCCTGGTAGCTGCTGTCTGGGTTGTGTGCCTGGCTCCTGATTTGTATCTGAACATTGCCCTTGCCTGTCTGGCAGTGTGGTTGCTAGGCCAAGGGAGAGCCAATCACCTTGGCTGTCCTGGAAATGAGGAACCTGTGTTGGGCTGCCTGCCCTTGCCTCAGTCACAAGGATAGAAGTCCCCACGCTCTGGAGGCAAGAGACCCAGAGTGACCTGGCTTCTGGCCTTCCAAAGGCTGGCTGGTTCACGTCTTGGGTTTGCCAGTATTGTACCTTCCAAAAACCCTTCCCTTCCCTAGGCAGTCAAAATCTGCCTGTCTTGCAGCAGGGATAATTGTAACAATCGGCCTGGGGTTCCATAGTAGGTCCCTGTGGAGTTTGCCCATAGGCCTCTCTCTTGTAATCTTTCTTAAACCTAGAGGAGGCTTAGGAATGGGGAATATATAGAAAATGCAGAACTTGTACTTGCACCCAACTCTCCAAGCCATCTTCTTGCCTGCCAGGGCAAGGCTTTCTGTTTAAAAAGCTCAGCTCCCAGCCTGAAACAAGAAGGTGCAGAGAGGCACCTCCATCACCCAGCTGACTTCCCCATAAGTACATGTTTGTAGAGACCTCGCTAAGCAGCTCAGCCTTCCTTATCTTTACCTTGTCCATCTGAGAAATTGGGGATTCTCCATTTCTCCTGCTTGGGAGTTTCAAGGAGAGAAAGGTGTATTTAGGGCTCAGCCCTTCCCCAGAGCCCAATAAACACAGTCTAATGACTGCTTGCACACCTTAAGACCAGTTCCCTAGTCTCTGAACCCTTGCTTGTGAAGGATCATTTTAGCACTGACCTTGGAGACATCCAAGGGTCAAACCCAGGAGGACTTGGTGTCAGCAAACAGCATCCCCTGAACCAGGCCCAGTGCACAGTGACTCCCAAGTAAGGCCTGTGCTCATTTATTGGATGTGGTCTCTCTGGGGTAGCAGGGCTTGCAGCTGTCCTCCCTGGGTCTGATTGCCAAGCCAGTCCTGCAAGGCTAAAGCACACCCATTCCCAGGGACTGGCTGTCTCCTGGCGCAGAGGTGACCAGGGTGGGGCTAGGGTCTCCAGGGGGCCCAGAATGAGCAGTGAGCAGCGCACCACAGGCCACTGAGCCCGCAAAGCTGCTGCCAGGCCAGAGGAGGGGAGGCAAGGGCTCCAGGTCGCCAGCCACGGTGCTGGAAACAGGTAGGCAAGGACTGCGGGGCACCTTCCTGGGGTCGCTGTCCTCCCTGCAGCTGGGAACTAACTTGAGGCTTTCTTCTGGCTCTGAAGGGAGCGGAACAGCTGCCTCAGCTGATTGCTCCGGTCGTTGACGCACCCTGGAAGGGAAGTGGAGTGTTAGTTGGGATGGCCTTGGGGTGGGTGGGGGGAACACTGTGCTCCCACTACCAGCTGGGAGGGTCTGTGCATCCCTGATGGTTTGCGTCCTGACTCTACTCTGTGGCCTTCAGGCACGTATTTTACCCGCTTCCAGCTTACCAGGATACCTGCTTTCTGGAGTGAATGTAAGGATCACCAAAAAAGGGTGACATTCACTTTGGCTTACTTTGACCCAGATGCCAAATCGATTCACAGGAATGATGTGTAGAAGAGACTGCGGCTCAGAGGTTAAAAAAAAAAAAAAAGTGCTCCAAATCACTCCGCAAGTAGCAGAACTGAAACTTGAACCCAGGCTATGTAGCGCCAGAGGCCAAGGTCTTAACCACTGCTCCACACAACCTTCCTCTTGGCTTTGCTCACTGGTCACGCATCACAAGCTAGCACGGTGCGAGGTACCTAATAGGTTAGGTGTTAGCTTCCTTCTCTGTGCAACTCCATAGGGGAGCCACAAGTGGTTAAGAGAGAAAATTTCTCCACGAGCGGCCCCTCCGCCCCTGGAAGTGTCCCAGGCAGTCCCTGCTTAAGAGGCCAGCACGAGCTTCTGAGCTGCCTCCTCTCCTAGCACATTCACGGTGTCCCCTACTTCATGTGTGTTCTCACGAATGGCGTGTGAGACAGCTCCGTGGTCATTTAGTTGGGCCAGACACACGGATGCACTCAGAAATGCTGGTTGAATGACTGGATCTCTGGCCACAACTATACAGACCTGGATGCATATGCCATCTTTCTCAGCACCTCTGAGCCCCAGCCCTGCCTCCTAGGCGCTCACTGGTCACCAAGGCTCCACCCAGCTGAGGCCCACTCTAAGTGTTCCAGGGTTTTCCAAAGTGAGTTCCATGGAACCCTAACTTTAATTGGTTCTTTCATAACTCCCAAATCTTGATGTCCAATGCAAACCCCTTCTTACAGTTCTAGACTCATCTCTGAGTTACATGCTAGTTTTTTTCACCCAGAAACCCCTGGACCCCTCCCTAACTCATTTCATCGATGTTCTTCCCCCCCCAACCAGCTTCTCTTGTACTCACTACCATCTATCCAGACACTCGAATGGAGCCTTGGGGATTATTTTAGAGACTTCTAAGGCAGTGACTGTCAACCTAGGCTATGCTTTAGAGTCAGCTGGGACCTTTCAGAAAGACTAATGGCCAGACCAACTGTATCTTTACCTTCGGCAGGCATTAGTATTTTTGAAAGCTCCTGTAGAATTCCTATAGCAGCCAAGATGGAGGACCGCTGTTCTACATCTTTGCAACTCCAACTGGGTCCAGAGACCAGCAGCATATCTGAGGCCAATGATTGGCAAAGATGGCTGCAACGATTCCTTCCATTCCTCTATGCACACATCTCTGCAAGGTGCTTTGCTGCACCTCCATCTGGAAGTGGGGCCCATTTCCTTGCCCTGTGAATCTGGGCTGGAGCAGCTTTGACAAACAGATTTTAGCAGAATGACACTACACTGAGAGATTGTGAGCCTCACCCTCAAGAGACTTCACTAGGACTTCTCTCACCTTCTCAGAACCCTGAGACTACCATGTGGAAGCCAGGGCTGGACTGCTGGAGGACAAGTGGCCGCCTTGAAAGAGAGGCCCAGTTGCCAGCCAGTATCAACCACCACACATGAACGAGGCTATTCTAGGCCATTGTGTCTCAGTGAATCTGCTGGGGGCCTGCAGCCCTAGGAGCAACCCCAGGCAAGAGCTGAAGAATCAGCAAATAAGACAGTAGTTGTTTAAAACCTCTGGGTTTGGGGAGGGTTGGTTTTGTTATATAGCAATAGTTAAATAATGGAGCATCATGGGAGCTTATTAGAAATGCAGAATCTTAAGCCCCCACTCCAGACCTACTGAATCATAATCTGCACTTTAACAAGATTTCCAGGTGATTATTTTCACATTAAAGCTTGAGAGCACTGGATAGGCCTCTTTCAAAATACAACGTGGCAAACCTAGGGAATCTGCTGGACAAAAGTCTTTCATAAATCCCCTCTCCTCCACCTTCCTCAAGCAAATTACTTGATATCCCAGACTTCCTTGCAGTTGAGGTGGCCACGTGACCCAGTTCTTGCCAGTATGGTGTTAGCCCTGGGAGGGTTTCCCGTTTGGAATAGAGTCAAAACTTGAAGAAAAAGCTTTGGCCCTTGGGCCTTTCTGCTTCTTCCTGCCTGGGACAAGGACACAGTGTCTGGGGTTGGAGCAGCCATCTTGCAACCATGAGGCAACAAGCATGAGCACCAAGGCAACCCACTAAGTGTGGCAAAGTGGAAAGAGGAAAGGGTCTCTGCCAGCATCTTGCATACATTGTGTCAGCCCTGCCAAGCCTACCCCAAGACTTCCTGTGGCTCAAGACAGATCATTCCCTCATTGTGTAACCCTTAGTTGGCTTTTCAGTTGCTTGTAGCCTAACTCAATCTTAAAACACTAAACCATAAAAAAGATTTAAAACTTTTCAGGAACGCCTGAGTGGCTCAGCGGTTGGGTGTCTGCCTTCAGCTCAGGGCATGATCCCAGAGTCCCAGGATCGAGTTGCATCGGGCTCCTTGCATGGAGCCTGCTTCTCCTCCCTCTATGTCTCTGCCTCTCACTCTGTGTCTCTCATGAATAGATGAATAACACCTTTTAAAAATAACCAACTTCTTTTCATCAAAAAAAGCCACAAATAAAATTTAAAAAGCAAATAACGACTTCAGGAAAATATCATAAGTTTGACAGATGGGTAATATCAATCTATTAATATCCAAGGCCTTTATTGATTCAGCCCACTGAAAACATAGAGTATGGTCAGCTTATGAAAGAAGAAATGCAAATTGAAAAATCTGAAACCTCACCAGTAATCAGTGGAATATATTATATAAAACAAATCAGAACATTTTTGCCTATCAGGTTGACAAAGGTTTTTTCTTCTTCTTCTTCTTTCTCTCTTCTTTAACTCAGAACAGGCAGATTTGTGTGTAATCTTTCTAGAAAGAAATTTGGCTGTAATAAGTCCATCCCTCTGACCCAGTAATTCTACTTCTAGGAATCTGTCCTAAAGAAACAGCCAGAATTTCAGCTAAGCTTTATGTGAGAGGATGTTCATCATGGCATGGCATTATTTATAAAAGTAAAAAATTGGAATCCTCCCAAATGGTCAATTATAAGAAATGGGTTTAGTAAGGTTGCCACATATACAAGCTGGGATATTTTACAGCCCTGTAGTAATTTTGCTTTTAACTGTGCTAAGGGACAGGATTTTCTAGCGATCAAGCATTCAGGTTTTCGAGTAAGAGAGATTAGGGTTCAAGGTCTGGCTCACCACTTAGAACTGGGACCCTCAGCAAGTTATATAACATCTGGAGACCATTTCCCCATCTGTAAAATGACAGAATCTGCCTAAAGATGAAATAACGTATGTAAAATATTTAGCTCGGACCTGGCCAAAAAGTGTTTCCAGAAGAGAGCCTCTTAATATTGTTGAATGACATGGAATATGCTACGTGGAAAAGTGTGACTCAAAACTCCAGCCCACTGCCAATTTTGTAAAAAAGTGTGAATATATGCATTTTTGAAAAACTGGAAGGAAATACAACAGATTGTTAAAGTTGGTTATGTCTGGATGGTTTATTTCCTTTTAGTTTTCAAATATCCTACAGTAAGTGAATACTTTTTATAATCAAGAAAATGTTTCACTTTTTAAAAACCAAGTTTAAAGTCAAGCCCTGAATTTCTCTTAACATAGTTTGCATTTCTGGGGGGGTTGTTTTCCACTAAGCCTTTTGAAATCTACCTCCTGACAGATTAATAATATTTCTTGCTACTTACCAGGTGGTGTTCTAGGCATATATTGAGATTACAAACCTCTTAATCTCCATTCTACAGATGAGGAACAGAGAGGTTAAGTCCCTTGCCCAAGGCCACACAGCTGGTAAATTGTAGATCAAATCAAAACAGTCTAACCACTGTGCCAAGCTGTCTCCTAGGCTACCTGGCCTCTCTCGTGACATCCCTGGTGCCCATTCCCCACCTGGCCCCACATACCGAGGTGTGTGTTGGTCACAAAGTTCCCCATCCCCGACAAGTCAGGAGTCCCCTCTTCTCTGCTGACAGGGCCATCATTCCACATGAGGTCAAAGCCTCCCACTCGCTTCTCCCTTCCTGTGAGCCTGGACAGGCAGGAGATACAAGGGGATAATGAAGGTGCACAGGTGGAGCCCTAACACCGCAGCCAGGCACCTGCTCCCTCCCTGCACCCTACTGGTGCCCTGCTGTCACTAGTCCTCTGGCCCACCCATTTCCTGGGGCCCAAGCAGGAGGCAGAGGGCCATCTCCCACGTTGTCCCCAGGCTTCCACCCCTGCCCTCGGTAACATGAACCCATTTAGAGTCTGCTGTCCTTCCTGGACCATTAACTCTAGAAAAGCAGGGACTAGGTCTGTTGTGTCCTTTACTGGGTCCCCAGGGTTTGGCACAGATCCTGGCACACAGTAGGGGCTCGGATGTTTGTCAAATGAAGAAGTGATGGTAGATCTAGAGGACACTGGAGGTTCTGCTTGCTTAGCACTCGGCTTCTAGCCTTGGCTTTTCTTCTGAGAACTTGTCTCCCTTCTCTCACTCACTTGGCTCAGGTGGGGCTGACCCTGCCCTGCTGGGGAGTGGGCACAAGATCTAGGCCCAGATAATCAGAGTTACAATGACTGGTTCAGAGGTGGGCATAGGACACAATCCTCACCCATGAGAGTTAGCCCTCAAACTTTGCTGGAATAATCGGGAACAGGTGACCCACAGGAAAGAGGTGGAGGGTGGGGAGGAAGAGGGAGAAAGGGAGACACTGAGAGGGCAGACAGACCAACCAATGCTGACTGAGTGCCTGGATTCGGCCTTTCCTGAAGTCAGGCCCTGGGTCTTCCCGTGACATACACCATGTTACGACAATATACAGTCTCTTACTGAACACTTACTGTGAGTTATGCACTTTACAATAAACATTCTTGGTAAATCAATTTTATGATCTTGAGAGGTAAATGTGATGTTTCCCATTTTACAGACGAGGAAACTGAGGCTCAAACACAGAGTCCAGCGTCTCATGGCCAGGAAGTGTCCAGGAAACCCCACTGGGCTGAATGTCAGAAGGCTATAGTTGGTCCTGCTCTGCCCCGAAAGGGCCGAGTCCTTAGATCAGGATCTAACCCTAGGTGGACATCTCTGTTTGTCCATCTATAAAATGGCAAGCAGGCCTGAGCCAACTCCAAGTGCCACTCAAGCACCAGCATTCTGAGTTCTCTGTCTTCCTTGGGGGAGCCCTGACTCTCCCGTACGGGGGTGCCTGAGCACGGCTGCCCTCCCTCACCTGGCCTCCATGTCTACGACATGCAGGGTGTCTTCCAGGAGGCAGGTCTTGAGCTCGTAGTCCTCCTGGCTGCTGGCTGTCAGCGATGGGGACGCGTTGACCTCTAGGAGCCACCTGGGGAAGGAGGGTAATGGAGGGCTTCAGGTTCCCTGGTCCGTGGGGGCCCTGGAACTTCACTGAGAGCCTACATGCAGTGCCTGGGCCCAATTCAACCAAGGTCACTCTTTCCATTTCCCCACGAGAGGAGAGGCTTCAGTGGCTAAAACTTTTTGAAAATAATTGTTACAAACTCAAAACCCCCACCGGGACCAGGTGGTACCTGAGGCAAGCTTGCGGGGACAGGATGATCTTGGCGCCCTCGTATTGCTCTTCCTTCTCCCAATAGAGCTGTGAGTACAAGACAAATTTCCCTTTCCTAGGAAGGGCAAGTGCCTGGCCGCTGGCAGTGGCAGGAGCTGGTGGGCTGGGAAGAGCCCACCACGGGAAGCGCTTGCTGCCGCGGCCCCCAAGGAGACTGCTGCCAGGCAGAAGTGCGAGCCCAGGGTCAGGAGACCCTCTTAGTTTTCCAGACTGTTGTGTAAATGTCTCCCTGTTTTTAGAGACTGTCAATGAACTTCGATAAAAAACAATCTGAAGTCCAAACTCAAAGTGTCTGCGGGTCAAAGCAGCCCAAGGGCCTCCAGCTTGCAAACTCTGGTTCTGTGCAACCCAGTCATTTATGGACAAGAACCTGGGGCCCCAGAGAGAAGGCCTCGCCGGTCTGTCAGTGGCAGTGGCCCCTTCCCCTCCCAAGCTTGTTTCCCCACTTGAATGCCGGCAGCCGCATCTTACAGCAGGGGGCAGGGGAGAGGCCGCTGGCCCCAGGAGCCTCTTTCTCTTGAAGCTGCATCTGACAGAGGTCTCATTTTAGAGCTCCAGCTCCTGGCTCGGAAAGTCCCTCAGTGCCTCTCCAGTGACCCTGGGGAGGAGGTGGCTCCAGAGGCCACAGTGTTAGCAGGGAGTCGCTTAGCCCAGAAATTATGGCCTTGGGCCTGGCTCTGCCCTTGACTTATTGTGTGACCTCCAAGCAGGCAGAACACCCCCCCCCCACCCTGGGCTTCTGTGCCCCGTTGTATCTATCATATGAGGACCATCCCTGGGGTCGCTACCATTCCAGGCTTGTTTTCCTCATCCAGTTCAACCTCTGTGGGCACTGTGGGAGTGCACCAAATTCTTGGCAGGAAGAGACATGGTAACAATGTTCCCTTACACGGCACTTTGCATCCTGAAAGCAGCAGGGCTTACAAAGAAGTTTCTAGGAGAGGATCGCTGACTCAGCAGATGTTCAGCAAAGGTCTCTCAGTGCCAGGCATGGGGTTCAGTGCTCTATAGACAGGACCTCATTTATTCCTCGTAATAATTCTGTAAGCACAATGCCTGTTTTACAGATGGGCAAAACTGAGGCACAAACCAAGGAAGTGTGCCCGACTCGGAAGTGGCAGAGATCAAACCTGGGCAGTCGAGGCACAGTGTAAAACATCCCCCATTCTCCTGGCCGCCAGCCTATGCACTCACGGCTTGAGGTTCTGGTCTATGAGGATGTCGTAGCCATACAGCTCGAAGCAGTGCTTGTCACTGATGATCACCTTCTGCACGCTCTGCAGGCTCCTGACGAAGATGTTGTCCATATCGCTGAAGAGCGCCTCCACTGCCTCAGGCCCGTGCTTGGATGCCAGGTACTGACGGAAGCGCTGGAGCATCCACTTGCAGCCCTGGGGCCACAAGCACCCAGGGTCAAGTGGGAGAGGGAGCCTCAGTTAACTGGGACCTGGCCCACCGAGACCCTCAATCACCATTAGGCCTTGGGCTTGGACAAGAGGGGCCCAGCTTGAGTCTGGTGACGAGAAGAACTCTAAGTTTGTCCCTCTTGTGGGGCAAAGCTACTGTATGCTCCAGAGGCGGGGGGGATGTGCCCACCCAGAGCCTGTACCTCTCCTTCTAGAGCACAGAGTACCCAGGACCCCATAAGTCACTGCCGAAACACCCTGCCCAGGCTTCTTCCCTGGGTCTGCCCTCCTGGGGACAGAATGCACTGTGTGTACCCCCAAGGCCCGAAGAGGACCAATTGGTTATTGTTTTCAGGAAAATGGGGGCGTGTGTATGCAGGAGGCCCCCACTGTGTGGGGTAGAGCTGAGAGGGAAAAGAAGGGAGTAGGTGTGAGCTGGGGGCCAGCTCTCCCTGTGCCCCTCTGTTCTAGATCTTAACTCTGAGAAGTCGAGAATTCTAAATTTGAACTTGGCCTTACAGGTTATTAGATGGATGGATGGAAGGACAATAGATAGATAGATGATAGATAGATAGATAGATAGATGAGAGTATACTTGTCAAGGTAGGAGAATAGAACACATTTTGTTACAGGGTGTGTTTGAGTTGCCACTTGAATATTCAGACACATGATGTGTAGGTCTATATCTGTACTCTTGCCCAGGGCCCTGCCAGTGGGAAGGGTGGTCCTGACCTCACTGGTAAATTATGAGCCCAAGATAGGCCTGTCCCAGGCTCCTTGGTACTCCACTTCCCTACCCCAATCAGTTCCCAAAAGGCTGGACCTGGAGGTCAGAAGCCCAGCTTTCTCACCTTCTTTGGGTGGTAGTCTGGAGAGGTCTTTTGCACAGCAACATTGGTGAGGTGAACATCTGGGAGAGGTTGGTAGTCAAGGACGAGTGCCAACGAGAAGGATGAGCCCTGCTCCATGTGTCCCCCAGAGGCCAAACTAAGACTCGTGCTTGGCCATTGATGAGGAAGGCTACATGACAGCTCAGACAGCACGTATGTGGGCCTTGGAATCAGATGGACCTGGGTTCAAATCCCTCCTGCATCTTTACTGGCTGCACGCCCCTGAGCAAGTCACTTAACTTCGTAAGTGGTTCCCTACCTATTAACTGGGAGTACATAGGTGAGGAAACAGGCAAAGAGTAAGCAAACCATCAAAACCAATCTGTAAAGAAGTGGAACTGATTAGTTATGAAATCTTTCAGCAGGAAAAAAAATTTTAGCTTAGAAATGACAATAGAAATCACAGAGGAAGTCAGTGGATGAGCCGACTATGTAAAAATAAACTTAATCAGCTATCAAGGCAAGAATGAAAAGCAAGCATGACTGGAGAAAAGATTTGTAGCAATATGACAGGCTAATGTTTTTGTCATATGGAAATCCCACACAAATTGTTAGCAATAAAAGTTTATGACCCCCTGGGAAATGAACAAGGGGTAGTGGAAGGGGAGGTGGGTGGGGGAATGGGGTGACTGGGTGATGGGCACTGAGGGGGGCACTTGACAGGATGAGCACTAGGTGTTATACTATTATATGTTGGCACATTGAACTCCAACAAAAAAATATACAAAAAAAATAAAATAAAATAAAATGAAAGGAAAGGAAAGAAAAGAAAAGAAGAGAAAGAAAAGAAAAGGGCAGCCTGGGTGGCTCAGCCGTTTAGCACCGCCTTCTGCCCAGGGCATGGTCCTGGGGGCCTGGGATCGAGTCCCACATCGGGCTCCCTGCATGGAGCCTGCTTCTCCCTCTGCCTGTGTCTCTGCCTCTCTCTCTGTGTCTCTCATGAATAAATAAATAAAATCTTAAAAAAAAAAAAAAAAGGAAAAAAGTTTATGACCCTAATAGGTAAGTAGATAGAGGGGTATGAAAACATTGGAGGGGCTATAACTGGCAAGAGACCATTTGAGAAAATGCCTGAAGTTTCCTGTAATAGAAGGTACCTAATCTTAAAGGGATGTAAATGGGACAAAAATACAATTGGAAGAAATGCAAATTCTAAGGCAAAACCCTGCTTCCCCATGAGGCTGGTTACATATTTTTTAACCTTTTTATTTGGAAAAACACAAAACTCACAGAATCATTGCAAGCATAATGAATGCCCATATATGCTTCACCGACAAGTACCGATTGTTTCAGAAATGTCTTTTTAAAGTGATTGTCTTCAGTACTGGAGAGCTGGCACAAAATGGGCCCTGTCAATGGCAGGGTAAAAATACAAAAGAACCTTGTGGAAAACAATCCAGCCACAAGCCCTTGATCCAGTATGTACACTTCCACCATGTCATCTGAAGGTAAAATCTTAAATATGGTAAAATATGAAAAATATGTTTCTTTGCAGCATTATATGTCATAATTGGAGGAAACTGAATACTTCCCAAATGCCTGCAGTGCGCAAGATTAGTAAATCAGTAAATCTACTCAGTGGAATATTTTATGACTAATAAAAAATGTCTACATGGAAAATACATATTTAGTGAAAAACGGTTATGTTTACACAGTGGGATCACCCCTTTATAAAATACAAACAACAGAGGCGCCTGGGTGGCTCAGTAGGGAGCCTGCTTCTCCCTCTCCCTGCTGCTCCCCTTGCTTGTGCTCTCTCTGTCAAATAAATAATTAATTTAAAAAATACAAACAACAACAACAACAAAACTATGCAAATAAACCTGCGAGGAAATACATCAGAAGGATAAGTAGTAGTCTCTGGAAAATATGATTAGAGAAATTTGTACATTTTCTGAATTTTCTGATTTGTCTTTAAAAAGCTATACTACTTGTATTGTGAAAAACTATACTCTTTAAATGTTTTATTATTTTTATTATTAAAATAATACATAATGGTCATAAAAACAATTCATAATACAGGAAAATGTGTAAAGTTGGAAATAAAAGTTCCTAACCTGATTTTTTTTTAAGATTTTTTTATTTCTTTGACAGACAGAGAGCACAAGCTGGAGGAACAATAGGTAGAGGGAGAAGGAGAAGCAGGCTCCC
Source organism: Vulpes lagopus (assembly GCF_018345385.1). Lineage (NCBI taxonomy): Eukaryota > Metazoa > Chordata > Mammalia > Carnivora > Canidae > Vulpes > Vulpes lagopus. The sequence goes on from NC_054841.1 coordinate 26,490,712, forward strand.
CCCTGAGCAGGGAGCCCATGGTGAGGCTTGAACTCAGGACCCTTGGATGATGACCTGAGCTGAAGGCAGATGCTTAACTGACTGAGGCACCCAGGTGCCCCTCCTGACCTGATTCTAATCCTCCTTGGTTTTCAGAGTTAATAAATTTCAGAGTTAATAAATAAATCTAGTTTTCAGAGTGACTATCCTTTTTTACTTTCTTCTAAACAGAACCATCCTTCCTTAAAAGCCAAACCAGGATCATAAACCTACCAGTTCTATACCCTTTATTCACTTAATTGTCTACCTTAGATACCTTTCCATGACAGTTCAATTGACCTCATTATAACAGCCATGCAATATCATGCAGAAGCCTTATCATTCATTTTGCCATCCCACATGGGTATTTTAATTTCTTTCTATTCATTATTACAGTTTTGAGATGGCTATTTTTAAAAAGATTTTATTTATTCATTAATGAGAGGCACAGAGAGAGAGGCAGAGACACAGGCAGAAGGAGAAGCAGGCTTCATGCCGGGAGCCTGATGTGGGACTCGATCCCGGGACTCCAGGATCGCGCCCTGAGTGCCATAGGCAGGCGCCAAACCGCTGAGCCACCCAGGGATCCCTGAGATGGTTATTTTTTATGTGTGTGTGTGTATACATGTATATGTACATATATATATATAAAACATTTGAATAACTCTGTGTAAACAGAATAATATTCTGTGTGAATAACTCTGTGTGTATACATTTTATATATAAAAATGTAAATATATATATTTAAGGTCAGGTTAAAATATGTCTTATTGGGGCACCTGGGTGGCTCAGTCGTTTAAGCGTTTGCCTTTGGCTCAGATCATGATCCCAGGGTCTTAAAATGGAGCCTCAAAACACATTGGGCTCCCTGCTTAGTGGGGAATCTGCCTCTCCTCCTCCCTCTGTTTCTTTCCCTGCCTATGCACCAGCACATGCGTGTGCGCTCTCTCTGTCAAATAAATAAAATGGTAAAAAATATATATATATATATATATATATATATATATAGTCTTATTTTGTGAATCAAAGTTGCTTTATTTTTTTTTAAGATTTTTATTTTAGAGAGAAAGAGAGAGCAGGGGGAGGGGCAGAAGTAGGAGAGAGAGTCCCAAGCAGACTCTGCATAGCCTGATGTGGGGCTCGATCTCATGACCCAGAGATCGTGACCTGAGCTGAAACCAAATCACTTAACTGAGTCATCCAGGTGCCCAAAGTTGCTTTATTATTTTAGAAGTCGGATATGTAATTTATGAAGCAAATATGACAAAATATTAACATCTGTCAAATCTGGATGGTGGATGCCTAGATTTCTCTTATAGTCTTTAAAATATATATTTTGGGACACCTGAGTGGCTCCGTGGCTGAGCATCTGCCTTTGGCTCAGGGCGTGATCCCAGTCCTGGGATCGAGTCCCACATTGGGCTTCCTGCATGGAGCCTGCTTCTCCTTCTGCCTATCTCTCTGCCTCTCTCTGTGTCTTTCATGAATAAATAAATAAAACCTTTAAAAAAGTAAAAAATATTTTAAAATATTTCAACATTTAAAAATTCAGAACAAAGAACAGGAGTTGTGGGAAATAATGTGAATTCACTCACTGTGAAAACAGCAAAGCCTCGTTAAGTAGGAAGTAGTCCTGGGAGGGGCTGGGATTTGTTTATTAAGGCCCCAGGACCCTGGAGATACACAAACACTTAAAAAAATTTTTTTTTTATTGGAGTTCAATTTGCCAACATATAGCATACCACCCAGTGCTCATCCCGCCAAGTGCCCTCCTCAGTGCCCATCACCCAGTCACCCCCACCCCCTGCCCACCTCCCGTTCCACTACCTACCCCTTGTTTATTTCCCAGAGTTAGGTGTCTCTCGTGTTTTGTCTCCCTCACTGATATTTTCACTCATTTTCTCTCCTTCCCCTTTATTCCCTTTCACTATTTTTTATATTCCCCAAATGAATGAGACCATATAATGTTTGTCCTTCTCCGATTGACTTACTTCACTCAGCATAATACCCTCCAGGTCCATCCACGTTGAAGCAAATGGTGGGTATTTGTCGACAAACACTTTTAAATAGGGAGAGAGGACAGCTAACATGTGCTGAGTGCTCACTCTGGGCTTGGCACCGGCTAAGTGCTTTACGTGTGTCATTTTTTTTTAAAGATTTTATTTATTTATTCATGAGACACACACACACACACACACACAGAAGCAGAGACACAGGCAGGGGGAGAAGCAGGCTCCATGCAGGGAGCCCGATGTGGGACTTGATCCCGGGTCTCCAGGATCACACCCCGGGCTGAAGGTGGCACTAAACCGCTGAGCCACTGGGGCTGCCCTACGTCTGTCATTGAACAAAACACATAGTGGCCAAAAAAATGAACCTAAAGTAGGTGTTAACTTGCATCTGGGAAATGTGTGTTAGAATTACAAAATGAAACATACTAAAAACGCTGAAGTTGGAAAAATAGAGGGAAAAATTGTAGGATATACTCAGGAGGGCCCTCTCCCATTCCAATACGCAGGCAGAGCACATGCATTAGCTCAGGCGGACACGTAACCGAGACACAAAGTTAAGGCAGAGAGGTGGGAATTGGCTGGAAGCATTAGCTGGGTTGCCCACGCCAGAAGCTTCGCGGACACAAGACCTTCCATTTCTTCCCTCCCACATGCAGGTAGTCTAGTCCTGCTCATTTGCCATCTCCTTGTTCCTGGATTGTCAACCTCTTTTCTTCCGATGTTCATGTCTAAAAATCTTAGAAACCTTATTTTTGATGTGGATATTCTAGCCAGATAATACACTCTCATGGTTCAAAAGTCAAAAGACATCAAAATGTGTCTGAGGATATTATCCCCTTCCCACCCCTGTCCTCACTTGTCCAAGTCCCCTCCCAAAGGCAACTTCTATTCCCAGTTTCTTGTACTTCCTTCCAGAGATGTCTATGCACAGATGCACACATATAGACAGATATAATCTGTAATGTAAAAGGAAGCGTACTTTTCAGAGTTCTATACCTCGGGTTTTTTTCCAATTAACAATACATCGCTGAGATTGTTTCATATCTGTACATAAAGCATGGCTGTCTGTTCCTTTTTAACAGCTGTGTAGTAGGCCATCGTGTAAATAAGCCATTCTTTATTTCCTATTGGGTTGTTTGTTTTTGTTCTCACTTACAAGGCGGTGCAGTGCATAGCCTCTAAACCTCTCTTTTCGTATATTGTGAGTGTACATGTAGGGTAAGTTCCCAGAAGGGAATTGCTAGGTCAGAGGGTATGTGTTTTTGTCTTTTGATAGACATTTTGCCAGATTGCCTCTGAAGCGGGTTGTGCCAGTGTATACTCCACCAGCAACACACGTATCTCCTCAGCCTCGCCAACATAGTGTGTTATCAATTTTTTTGTCTCTGCAGTTTGATGGGTGAAAAGGGCACCTATTGGAGTGAATACATAAGCCAATGCCCAAAGCACATGAAAGGATGCAACGTTCTCCAAAAGGGCTCAAACTCTCCCATCCTGTGACTGTGAATCAGTGTGGATGGCAGGCACACCACCGAAGTGATTGTCAAACAGGGCAGCAGTTTGTGGGGAGCTGCTCTGAACAGAGCGGGGGCTGCCCTTTGGGATCACTGGGGGCTCCGCCACGACCATAAGACTATCAGGGCCCAGAGGGAGTGATCAGGACTGTCTTGCTCACAACTGCATCTCCTGTGCCCAGACCAGCCGGTGATGGGAAGGGGCAGGGTGCAGGAGGATGGGTAGGCAGAGATCCCAGGATACACTGGTCATCAATGCTGCTCAGGGTGAAGCGGGTGTTGGAGAATCGGGCAAAGCCATCCCGGTACAGCCAGGCCCGAAGCGGGATGTACTGTGTGGAGGCAAGAAAGGAGGGAGAGGAACCGGAGGAGGGTGAATAGGAGCACTTTTGCCCCTCCTGGCTTTTGCACCTGATGTTTCCTCCACTTGGAGCGCCCTTCCTTCCTTCCCACATCATCCCTCAAGAATCGGCTCCAGCATCAGCCTCAGATTCTACGCCTTCCCACCCTGGTGTTGAGGGCTGGGAAGAAGATGCAGAAGGGAACTGAATGAACATACCTTCATGATATGCACGGGACACAGGGGTGTGGGAGGCAGGCTCAGGGCGTGTCCATATTTTCCACCAGACGCTGAGCTCGGGGAGCACAGGGGCTGAGCCTGCCTCCCACACCCCTATGTCCCGTGTCCTGCAGAGAGCAGCATAGCATGAAGGTTTGAACAGGTTTTTAATGAGTGGGGGTGGGGAGAGCATAGAAACTCCTTATTTGAGATCAGGCTCTGGGGCTAGGCTGTCTGGATTCGAACCCCAACTGTGTCAGCCACCAGTGTGTGACCTTGGGCAAGCCACTTAACCTCTCGGTATCTGTTTCTTCATCTGTAAAATGAGGGTAATAATAGAACCTACCTCCCTGGTTCTTAGGAGGACTACATGAAATAAAACCTCCTGAACATCAGGGCTTAGCACTTAGTAGGTGCTCAGTAAAAGCTGTGGTTACCAAGGATGGCTGACATGGAGGGCAAATCCAGACTCTAGGGTCTCTAAGATGGTTCTCTAAGATGGGATCTGTGTACCCCCCCACCTCATCCTCAGATGCCCCCTGGGCTCTCCCAGGCAGGCAGAATCAGACAAGCTCACAGAGGTACCCCCCTAGAATGGCTTCTGCCTTCTGTTCCTTACCTGTTGCTAGAGGAGGGCCCCCTCTTAGTTACTCACCGACATCACCAGCACATAGACACGCAGATCAAACTTGCGGCCTGTCAGGCAAGGAGAGAATACATGCAACAAATACAGACTGTGTGCCAGGCACTGCGCTGGTTATAGTGATGGACAGACAGAGGCGAGTGCCCGTAGAAACACATGGGGTACAAAGAGAGGGTGACTGATGGAGAGGGTTAATGCCTGGGAGAGGCTGGGGCACCTGGGTGGCTTGGTTAAGTGTCTGCCTTCAGCTCAGGTCATGATCTTGGGGCCCTGGGATTGAGCCCCCATATCAGGCTCACTGCTCAGCAGGAAGCCTGCTTCTCTCTGTCCCTCCCCGCCTGCTCGTGCATGCGTACTCTCTCTCTAATAAATAAAATCTTAAAAAAAAAAAAGTGCTGGAGAAAGGCTGAAGACACGGGATCATGGAGAAGTAGTGACCTACAGGAAGAGAAGTGCCCCCCTAGCCCAGAGGGACAAGCTGTGGGGCAGGAGGAACGGCCAGAGCAGAGGCTGTCAGCACAGGCAGGGTGGAAGGAGACGAGGGCAGTGAGGTCACTGAGGTCAGCAGAGGCCAGCTCACATGCAGTTTTTGGATTTTGTTTCACCACCCATGGGAAGCCACAGAAGGGTATCTTGTCCCCCTGGCTACCGTGTTGGAGTGGAGCACAGGGGCCCCGAGCAGCAGTGGGCACCAGTGAGGATGGGAGGGCACAGTGGCCAGAACTGAGGCGAAGGTGCTCGGACAGATTCAAGAGCTGAGGGAGCCTGATGGAGGTAAAAGCAGGGAGGGGAAGAGAGGAACACATGGGGAACGGTCTCTGACCTCTGGCTTAGCAAGGAAGGCCTGGAGGGGCTGAGGACATGGGGAAGCTAGAGAAAGAGCCTCATGGTAGGGGGAGGCAAGGGGAGGCTGAGGAATGAGCCACATGGCAGGGGGAGGGCAAGGTTGGATTTTAGGCATGTTGGGTTCGAGTCTCTTGGGGGTCCCCAAGAGGGCATGCCACAGGCTGCGGAACATGGGAATCGGGGGTGTTGGGATGAGGTCTCAGCTGGGGTTCATTGGGGGAGGGAGAGGAGGACGTTGCCCAAGGAGGTGAAAGCAGCCAAAGTGGCATTGACGCTGCTCTGAGCCAAGGCGGCCATCTCACCTCCTATTAGGTAGGGGTTTTCGATATAGCGCTGAGCTACGTAGTTCTCCACGGGGATTTCATCCTTCTGGTCATCAGAACTTCTCGAATCCTAGTTATAACAATAACTATTATTAACATTTATGGAGCATTCCCCACGTAAGGAGGTACTGTGTCAGGTACTCTACTTGGGGTATATTGTTTGAAGTATATTGTTAAATCAACTCTAATCAGGGAGGTACTCATGTTATTCCCAGTTTATAGGTGAGAAGTTGAAGCACAGAGAGGGGAAGTGACTTGCCCGAGGTCACACAGCTGTGCGGTGGTACAGCTGGGAAGTGGATCCACAGGCTGGGTCAAGCCTCTGCATTTAACCTCCAGACCTGCACTGCCCATTTACACTTAAACTGATCAAAAGTCAGTGAACTTAAATGCTCCCACATGGATGCCCCTTGAGGACATCACACTAAGAATAAGCCAGACACAAAAGACAAATACTGTCTGAGTCCACTTGGATGAGGTCCTCAGCGTGGTGAAATCCATGGAGATAGAAAGTAGAAGGTGGCTGCCAGGGGCTGGGGCGAGGAGGGAAAATAGGGAGTTTGTGTTTCTTGGGAACGAAGTTCTGGAAATGGATAGAAGAGTTCTGGAGGTGGATGGTGTGGTGGTTGCACAAAATGTGAATATACGCCACGCCACTAAATTATACACTGAAACGCAGTTAAAATGGTAAACTTCATTTCTATAAAAGAAAGCAAGGAAAGGAAAGTTAAACTCCAGCCCTTAAGTTGCACCAGCAGCTTTTCAGGTGCTCGATGTCAACACGTGGCTAGCGGTCGCAATACCGCAGAGAGCACAGCACATGCCTTTCCACCCCCAGAGGAGGTCCCATTGGTTGGTGCTGCCCAGAGCGCCACACAGGCACCCAAGGACCTTCCTCTCCTGTCTCTGCCTGCAAGCTCTCTCCGGACCAGCCCAGCTCAAGAAGATGGCAATGCCCTCGCTCACACCTGCACAGCACCTCAAGGTCCACAGAGCCCTTTCTCACCCACCGGCCCCCTTCATGGTAACCCTGGGAGGAAGCTGAGGCCCAAAGGCAAGTGTCACATGCTTGGTGAGGTCACAAAATAGCCTTGGCGCAGGGAGCCTCTGGAACTCAGGACTATTAGCCCCCAGGGTGGAATTTTCTACAGTTACTGTCACCTCCCCACCCCCAACCCACTTTGAGACTGATGGGCCAGGCCTTCCCTTCCTGGGTCCCTGAACCACCCCCTACCTGTACTCACATGGCTGCCAGAGGGATTGACAGCATTCCGGGCGGGCGGGGCTTCCAAGCCGGTGAGCTTCTTTCCAGCGGTACCCTGATGATTTCATGGGAGGAATGAGGAAAGGGGAAATTGATTCATTGAGTCCCAGCACATGTGGGAGGTGCTGGTTGTGTAGGAGCTGGTCATCCTGCTCTTGTCACTCACCTGCATTATTATCATCTCTAAGGTTCAGAGGGGTTCAGCAATTTCCCCAAGACCACACAGCTGCTGAGTGGCAGAGGCAGGACTGGAACCAGGATTTCTACTACATCGGTCTGGGATCGAGATGGGGCGGTGGGGAGGAAGGGAGCTACCTCAGGCTCAGCCTAGGATCCACAGCAAGAGTTGGCCAAACTCTCCCCAACCAGGTGAGCAGCAGGCCCAGGTACAGAGGCCATGTTCTTGGGTTTTAGGCACATTAGCTCATTGCATCCTCAGCAGGTACTATTGCTACTACCCTTCATTTACTTGGGCGCAGAGAGGTGATGTATCCTGCCCCAGGTCACGCAGCTATTCAGGGGCAAAATCAAGATTTAAATCCGGGCCATCTGACTTCAGAGACCTCGTTCCCATGGGGAGGCCCAGGGGCAGAACTTCTCCACCAGCCTTCCAAGCTTTGAAGGAGGAAAGGCGGGGTGCCTCATGGCAGCAAGGGCAGAGGGGGGTTTCAGGAGCAACAACGGGGAGAAGTAAGCTTACCTTCCTCCAATCCATGATGTCCTTCAGCCTCCGGAAGAGGAAGATGCCCTTTCCCTGTGACCGGGCCACCTGGGGTGGGAGTAAGTGCAGAACGGTCAGCGTTCAGCTCCCTGTGCTTCCTTGTGGGACCCTGTGCCTGGGGCACCTCTCCACCATTTCTGTCTCTATCTTTCCCCTGGGCTTCCAGCTATCCCCAGAGGAATGGCCCAGCCCAGCGCCAGCCCTGGGGCGGGCCAGAGAGAAGGTACTAAGCCTGGCGGGAAGGAGAGGGAAGCGGGGAGGAGAGACAGGCCGATTTCACTCACAAAGGCAAACAATGGCATGAATAATACAAAAGAGCAGACAATTAAAAAACCATTTCTAACAGTCTTGGGAACACATCATCCAATTCTTTTTTTGGAAATCAATTTGCCTTCCTAATTAGGTTTTGCTTCAGCTAATACTAATCAGTCTGCCTCTACTGAATCCCAGCATGGATAATTCATAGCTTCACAGAGGCTAGGGGCTGGAAACATCTTTAATATCATGCAGAGCAGTCAGCATCAAAGGCATCACTCCTGAAATCCCTCCATGATGGTCACCTGCCTGGCCTTGGCGGTCCTCGGTGCCTGGGAGCTCACTACCCTTGCCCACCTCCTGACGCAGCCCATCTGCTGCAGGAGAGCACTATTAAACACTTATCCCAAAAGGAGGTAATAGGTGACTACTGTGTGCTGGATGTTATTCTATTGCAGTGACCCAGACCCTGTGGAGCTTTCACAGCCAGCCTAACCTGTGTTGAGCTCAAATTCGCCAGCCTGGCTGTGGCTTGTAGGGCCTCCTAAAACAAATCTGATCCCTGGGCCCCAGAACACTTTGATTATCTGTAGCCACTGAGCTGGTCCCCCTGAGTCTCTTCTCTAGCATTAAGACCTCCAGGGCATGCAAACTCTCATTTCCCTCTGTTCTTCTCTGACCACCGCCTAGTGGGTCCATGTGAGGCTCGTGAGGCTCTTCGTACAATGTAGGGGAGGCAGAGCAGGCATGGCTGTATGGACTGTGCACTGCACGAAGGGCTCCTAGTCATGGGAGGAGTGGGAGCTAAACCCAGCCCTGCTCTGCCCACAGCGCTGGGTGACTGATTCAGGGGTGTGTCCACCCAGAAGTTGGGGTGCCCACAAGACTGTGGAGCACTGGCAGTGGCTCAGGGGCAGCTGCATGTGCACAGCTCTTCTGGGAAGCGGCTAATCAGTGGCATCAAGGGTTTCCAACAGCTCACAGCCTTGCAAGGGCTTAAAGTCACTTCACAGACGATCACCCAGTGTAAACAACGAAAAACCACTCAACTTCATTGGTCTCAAGGAAATGCAAGTGAAAACTCCAAGAGGACACCACTCCATGCTTCTTGAGAGTGGTTAAAATTAAAAACGAACAATAGGGGCGCCTGAGTAGTTCACTTGTTGGCTGAGTGTCCAACTCTGTTTCTGCACGATCTCAGCAGTAGTGGGATTGAGCCCCACGTTGGGCTCTGGGCTCAGTGTGGAGTCTGCTTCAGATTCTTTCTCCCTCTCTCTGCCCCTCCCCACTGGCTCTGTCTGTCTAAAATGAGTAAATAAAATCTTTATTTTTTTAATTTTTTTTTTAAATTTATTTATGATAGTCACAGAGAGAGAGAGAGAGGCAGAGACACAGGCGGAGGAAGAAGCAGGCTCCATGCACCGGGAGCCCGATGTGGGATTCGATCCCGGGTCTCCAGGATCGCGCCCTGGGCCAAAGGCAGGCGCCAAACCGCTGCGCCACCCAGGGATCCCCTAAATAAAATCTTTTTTAAAAAATTAAAAAAATAATTCACTTCTCGGTCTTTTGGCTAAGATCAAGTGTAAACATATAAAAAATTTAAAAAAATTAAAAAATAGGGGCACCTGGGTGCCCTCAGACGCTCAGTGGTTGAGCGTCTGCCTTTGGCTCAGGGCGTGATCCTGGAATCCTGGGATCCAGTCCCATATCGGGCTCCCTGCGGGGAGTCTGCTTCTCCCTCTGCCTATGTCTCTGCCTCTTTCTCTGTGTCTCTCATGAATAAATAAATAAAATCTTAAAAAAAAAAAACTTTAAAAAAGAATTTTTTAAAAATTAAAAAAAAATAAAAACGATCAACAGCAAGTGTTGGTGAGGCTGTGGAGAGACGAACTCACAACTGCTGGTGGGAGTGTACATTGTTGGAAGTGGGCAGCATCCAATAAAATTGAACATAGGCACCCACTCTGACCCAGGAGTTCCTCTCCTAGGCACCTATACGGCAGAAATGCATGCACGAGGGTGCCCATGAACACGTATAGGATTATCCATAGCAGCACAATTCGTAATAGCTCCAACCTTGAAACTCCCAAGTGGATAAATATTCACACAATGGAACAGTATATAGCAATAATGATGAGCAGTGTACAGTCACCTGCACTGGTCAGGATGAAAGTCCTGAACGTAATGTTGAGGGAGAAAAATCAGGTGCACTCAGATATACTTCGTGATTCCCGTGATATAAAGAACAGAGGCAGACAGATGAATCTATGCTGTTAGGGACTTGAGGGGTAGTTAGTGGGACAGGGTCTGGAGCGAGTTGCTGAGGGGCTGGCACTGCTGTGTTTATGGGTGCTTCTTACTCAGGTGGGCTCACCTCGTGAAAATGTACCAAGTTGCCCCCTTACAACTCGGGCATATTCTGTGTACTAAACTTCAATTAAGAAGTTTTATTAAGAATCCTGCCTTTTGATCTTGGCACCCCCACCCCCACGTTCCTTGGCTGCCTTCTCTCTGGCCCGCAGAGCCCACTTCTCACCAGGAGGCTGGAAAGACCACACACCTCTTTTGTCAGCCACCCTTGCAGCTCTTGGGAAACACGTGATTAGCTCTGGCCAATGAGACCAACAGAGTCATCTGCTTGGGGCTTTGGGGCTTCTGAGAATGAATTCTTCTTTGTTAAAAAATATCAGGGTCAAGGAGGAGGAGAAAGAGGGAGAGAGTGAGAGAGGAAGGGAGAGAGGGAGGGAAACAAAGAAACGCCTTGCTCCTTTCTTTTTTTGAATGCCACAGTCTGAGGAGGTGAGGCCCAGAACTGTCACAAACGATCATGATGTGACACGGTGACACATCTGATGGCAGAAAGCCAACACACTGAAGATGCAGAGTGATAAGACAGGTAAGACAGATAAGGAACCTCAGCTTTTAACAGTATCATTGAGCCCATCCCCAAGCCTGGAACTTCCTACCTTTTTTGTGAGATGAGGTAAGATGCCTTTATTGTCTGAAGCATTGTTAGTATGTTAGCAAACATGCCTATCCCAGAAGATGCCTTCCTAAGGGAATAATCCTCAAGAGTGGAAAATAAACTTCCTGCTTGGTGATACATCATGGTTGTTAAGACTGGAAATCACCTACTATCTAGCTCCAGCAGATTGTAGTTTGCAAAAACAGTCACAAAAATATTTCCAGTCCCATATGTTTTTCGACAACCTTACTACCCCCACCCTCCATCAAGAGGTGAAGTCAGTGTGCCCTCCCCTTGAATCTGG